>NC_057807.1:461287075-461887075 GCF_018294505.1 Triticum aestivum | reverse complement strand
CCATGGGGCGAGGTGCACCGTCGTCCGGAGACCTGCTCTGGACGGGAACCTTCTTCCTCCCCAGCGAGCGTAGCCAGCCTGGCACGCCCGATGGCGCTTGCCCCGACGCGTTGCAAGGCATCAACGATGCCTGCGCGGCGAGCTGCCTTGCCGATCTTCTTGGCGAGGTTTGCATCTCCGATGAGCCTGCATCCGACGCAGGCACGAGTGGCCCCAAGAGCCTCCATGCGGGCCTCCTCGACCAACTCCACGTCACCGGCGAGCCTGCCATGGACTTGGAGTCCGTAGGCTCCACCGACCCGATGCTGGTCGACTCTGACACCGTGTCGCTCGACGCATTCCCCACCAACATGGTGGTCTACGACAAGCCGCTCCTTCACGAGGAGAGCGGCGGAAGCGCCGTCACGGAGGTGCTCGTCATCAGTCATGGCGAGCACTCTGGTGAGGGAGCTCATGACCCACTCGACGCGGCTCTACGAGACCTGACCACACCCATTCCGGAAGACGCCGACGCTGAAATCCTGGAGACGCGCCGCCTACAAATCGTCGAAGGCGCGAAGAAGCTGGCGAGCATGAGACGCTTGTCAGAAGCCTACCTGTGTGAGATGGACCACGCTGTGGGCGGCTCGCCGGCCCCGACTGGGCCTAGCCGCCTAGGCGCGGTCCGGCAATGCGGCGTGGCCATCGCCAACCTGTTTGGGGCCGATCGCCCCATGTATGCCACGCCTGCGGAGAACATCCGCGCCACCCAGGCGGCGGCGGACGAGCTAGACAACTTCGAAGGCGAAGAACGCCGCCTGATGACCGAGCGGGTCCAGCGGCTCCTCAAAGCGGCTGTCGCGCAAAACGAAGCTGGCTGCAGCACAGAGGCCCCGCAGCGACCGAACAACGACTTGCCTCCTCGCCGAGATCAAGGCGCGACATCTCGGACGCCGACTAGCGGTGCGGAAGAAAAGACAAGGATCCGGCTGTCAGCCACAGTCGGACTCGCATCACCATCGAGCGCGACCAAGACGGCCTCCCAAGAGCAGTGGAACGGCAGGGCGACTATCTGCCTCCCCCATCACGTAGAGAAAGGCCAGTCTCCCCATCGTCTATTTAGCATCCGACTCTCGGCGACCGCCTTGGCCGCCGAGAGGGAGTTGGAGAGAACGATGCCCGCCACCGGATCGACCGACTCCACCGATCCCTGGCGCTGGAAGAAGAAGACGAGTTGGGTCCTCCCTGTTTTGGGCCCCGCATCCGTGATGAGCCCTTTCCCGAAGGGTTCATGCTCCCCCGAGACACGCCCAAGTACACCGGCTCCGTGAAGCCGGAAGATTGGATAGTTGACTACTCCACAGCCGTCAACATAGCGAACGGCAATAAGCGTGTTGCCGTGAAGTATGTTCCACTCATGCTCCAGGGCATGGCCCGGACATGGTTGAACAATCTGAAGCCCCACAGCATCAACAGCTGGGTCGACTTCACCGAGGCCTTCGTTCGCAACTTCACAAGCACGTACAAGCGACCCCCCAAGCCGCGTCAGCTTTCCTTGTGCGTGCAAGGTCCTGACGAGTCAACTCGTGACTACCTCACACGCTGGGGCGAGCTCCAGAACTCCTGCGAGGGCGTGCACGAGGTGCAGGCTATCAAGTACTTCACTGCCGGGTGTAGAGAAGGCACCCTTCTCAAGCACAAGCTCCTCTGCGACAAGCCGGAGACCCTCGACGAGTTGCTGGTCATAGCAGACAAGTATGCCACGGCCGACTCCTCCCTGAAGACGGAGATTCAAGTTAGTGCGACTGGCAAGGTGACCCCTCAAGCTCCCAGAACTCCGGCTAGAGACGCCAGTCGGTGACAGCAACAGAATGATCACAAGCGCAAGGCCCCGCAGCCGGCTTCAAGCAGCCGGCAGGTTGCGACAGTTGAAGACCAACAGCCGGAGGGGCAGCCTGTGGCGAAGCGACAGAAAGGCGGCAAGTCCAACTGGTTGCCGGCCTTCTCTTACGAGCAGACTCTAGATGGTCCCTGCAAGTTCCACAGCGGCGCGAAGCCGTCAAACCATACCACCCGGAAATGTCACTGGTTCACCAGAATCGCCAAGGGAGACGGCCTCCTTCCTCCTTCGCCTGCTGGGCCGCCGCCTCCATCGCCGCCCCAGCAGCCGGCTGCCAGGCCAGTCGGCGCCGTACAAGATGAGTACCCGGAAGAGGATGGAGCCTATGTAGTATTCACCAGTGTGGCTGATGATCGACGCAACAGACGGCTGCAGCAGCAAGAAGTAAATGCAGTAGCAATAGATACTCCGGAGTTTATGCATTGGTCCGAGAAGCCTATCAGTTGGAGCAGAGCTGATCACCCAGAGGTGATGCCGAATCCGGGCTCCTACGCCCTGGTTTTGAGTGCCACCTTGGCCACGGATAGGCGGGTCGCTCGCTTCTCGCGAGTGTTGATAAACGGAGGCAGTAGCATCAATATCCTATACAAGGATACCATGGAAAAATTAGGAATCAAGCAAAGACAGCTTCAGAGCAGCCGAACTGTGTTCCACGACATTGTACCTGGCCTTTCTTGCTCACCCATCGGCAAGAACCTGATAGACGTCCTCTTCGGAGACAAAGATCATTTCCGCCGAGAGCCAGTTTGGTTTGAAGTGGTGGACCTTGAAAGCCCATACCAAGCATTGCTTGGCCGACCTGCTTTGGCCAAGTTCATGGCGGTCCCCCACTACGCCTACCTCAAGATGAAGATGCCGAGTTTGAAGGGGATTCTGACCGTAGCCGGCGACTACAGGAAGTCGTCTGCTTGTGCGGCTAAGAGCAGTCGGCTGGCCGAGTCCTTGGTGATCGCAGCTGAGAGGCGGCTTCTTGATCGAGTTGTGGTGATGGCCGGCAAGCAGCCAGAGATGTCGCCCGACCCCAAGGAGTCGGAAGCTGAGGGTTCGTTCAAGCCAGCTAAAGAAACAAAGAGGATACCTTTGGATCCGGAGCACCCAGAGAGGCACGCTATCATAGGTGCAAACCTAGATAGCAAATAAGAAGGCAAGCTTGTCGATTTCCTCCGTGAGAATCGAGACATCTTTGCATGGTCCCCCAAAGACATTCCAGGTGTACCGACGGAATTCGCCGAGCACAAGTTACATGTCCGATCTGATGTGAAACCCGTTAGGCAGCCCTTGCATCGCCTGTCAGAAGAGAAGAGAAGAGTTGTTGGGGAAGAGATAGCCCGACTCCTAGCAGCCGGCTTCATTATGGAGGTGTTTTTTCTAGAATGGCTAGCAAACCCGGTCCTGGTGTTGAAGAAGGACAAGCAGTGGCGGATGTGTATTGACTACACAAGCCTCAACAAAGCTTGCCCCAAAGACCCATTTGCTTTGCCAAGAATTCATCAGGTGATAGACTCCACAGCCGGATGCGAGCTGTTGAGCTTCTTAGATGCATATTCGGGATATCACCAAATCAAGCTGAACTTGGCAGACAGACTGAAGACTACCTTCATCACGCCGTTTGGAGCCTTCTGCTACCTGACTATGACGTTCGGCTTGAGGAATGCCGGTGCCACCTTTCAGCGTTGCATGCAAAAGTGCCTCCTCAAGCAACTCGGCAGAAACGCCCACGTCTACGTAGACGATGTGGTAGTGAAGACAGAAAAGCGTGGAACGCTGTTGGAAGATCTCAAGGAAACCTTCGAGAACCTGCGCCGATTCCAGATCAAGCTCAACCCTGAGAAGTGCGTCTTCGGAGTACCAGCCGGCCAGCTCCTTGGCTTCCTGGTCTCCGAACGCGGCATAGAGTGCAACCCTGTAAAGATCAGGGCCATTGAGAGGATGGAGGTCCCCCGCCGACTGCTAGATGTGCAAAAGTTCACAGGCTGCTTGGCGTCCATCAGCCGATTCATCAGTCGGCTGGGCGAGAAGGCCCTCCCTTTGTACCAACTGATGAAGAAGACCACCTTTTTCGAGTGGAACCACAAAGCGGACGAAGCATTTCTCCAGTTGAAGAAGATGTTGACTACTCCCCCTGTGCTGGCGGCTCCGACTCCTAAAGAGCCTATGCCCCTATACATCGCCGCCACCAGCCGGGTAGTCAGCACAGTCATTGTAGTTGAACGCAAGGAGGAAGGCAAGGCGCTCCCTGTCCAGAGACCGGTATATTACCTGAGCGAGGTACTGTCAACCTCCAAGCAGAACTACCCCCACTACCAGAAGATGTGCTACGGCGTGCATTTTGCCGCCAAGAAGTTGAAACCTTACTTTCAAGAGCATCCAATCACTATGGTCTGCACAACTCCACTAGCCGAGATCATTGGAAGCCGAGATGCTTCGGGACGAGTGGCCAAATGGGCCATAGATTTGGGTCCCTACACCATCTACTACCAGCCCCGCACCGCCATCAAGTCGCAAGCACTGGCCAACTTCCTTGTCGACTGGGCCGAGACCCAGTACCTGCCGCCAGTACCCGACTCCACCCATTGGCGGATGCATTTCGATGGCTCCAAGATGCGCACCGGCTTGGGAGCCGGCGTCGTCCTCACCTCCCCTAAAGGCGACAAGCTCAAGTATGCACTGCAGACCCACTTCGCCGCCTCCAACAACGTCGCCGAATACGAGGCGCTCATTCACGGGCTCCGGCTTGCCAAAGAACTCGGCATCCGCCGGATCCTGTGCTATGGCGACTCCGATTTGGTGGTCCAGCAGTCGTCTGGCGACTGGGACGCGAAAGATGCAAACATGGCGAGCTACCGCTTCCTGGTGCAGCAACTCAGCGGATATTTCGAGGGGTGCGAATTCCTTCACGTGCCAAGAAATGACAACGACCAAGAAGACGCCCTAGCACGAGTCGGCTCCACCCGCCAAGCGATACAATCCGGCGTCGCCCTTCAGCGCCTCCTCAAGCCGTCTATCAAGCCTTCACCAGAATCAGACTCCATCTTTGTGTCGGCTCCCCCCGAAGAAGTCGGATCCGACTCAAGAGCACCAGCAGACGGCACGAGAATTCTTACAGACGGCTCCAAGAATACCGCAGTCGAAGCCGGCCCGGGGACTTCAGAACCCGGCCCGGGGACTACGACGGCCAACCCGAAGACTCCAGAGCTCGGTCCAGGGACCGCGCCAGTCGGCCCGAGGACTTCGCCAATCCAGCAAGCGGCCGCGGACTCCAGCCCGCCGCCTCCGAGCCCAGCCGCCCTTGTCCAAGTCGTAATAGTGGCAATTGAAGAAATAGCAGCACCCTCATGGGCCCAGCCCATCCTCAAGTTCCTAGTAAACAGAGAGTTGCAAGCTGATGAAATCTTGGCTCGACAAGTGCAACGCCGAGCGGCAGCCTACACCATAGTCAATAGAGAGCTGGTCAGGCGCAACGTCACCAGTGTCTACCAACGCTGCGTCGAGGCAGAACAAGGCCAAGCAATTCTCAGAGACATTCATGAAGGCGAGTGCGGCCACCATGCGGCTTCAAGAGCACTCGTCGCCAAAGCATTTCGACACAGTTTCTTCTGGCCAACTGCCCTAGAAGAGGCCAAGGAATTAGTCCAAAAATGCAAGGGATGCCAGATGTTCCGTTCCAAGCCGCTTCAGCCGGCTTTTGCACTCAAGACCATCCCCGTCGCCTGGCCCTTTGCGGTTTCGGGCCTGGAGATAGTTGGACCATTCAAGACGGCATGAGGGTGGACAAGTTCACTAAGTGGATAGAAGTAAAACCCATCAAGAAGCTGAATGGTCCGACTGCAGTGACTTTCATCGCTGATATCACGACTCGGTATGGCATACCACATAGCATCATCACCAACAATGGCACAAATTTTGCCAAAGGCGCCTTGGCCCGTTTCTGCACGACGCAGGGCATCCGATAGGACTTAGCGTCCGTTGCCCATCCGCAGTCAAACGGCCAGGTGGAGCGAGCAAACGGCCTTATCCTATCTGGCATCAAGCCCCGTCTGGTCGGACCACTGGAGCGTTCGGCCGGCTGTTGGCTTGAAGAGCTGCCAGCCGTCCTATGGAGTCTGCGCACGACTCCAAACAAGTCAACCGGCTTCACGCCTTTCTTCCTCATCTATGGTGCTGAAGCCGTCATCCCAACGGACATAGAGTTTGACTCCCCGTGAGTCACCATGTACACCAAGGAGGAAGCAGAAGAAGTACGTCAAGACGGTGTCGATATGCTGGAAGAGGGCCAGCTGTTGACACTCAGCCGGTCCGGCATCTACCAGCAGAGCCTACGCCGATACTACAGCAGAAAGGTCACGCCGAGATCTTTCCAAGAAGGCGACCTTGTGCTCCGACTGATCCAGCGGACAACCGGCCACCACAAGTTGTCGACACCTTGGGAAGGCCCCTTCATTATCAGCAAAGTGCTGGGCAACGACTCCTACTACCTGATCGACGCTCAGAAGCCCCGAGCACGCAAGAGAGACGACTCCGGAAAAGAGTCTGAACGGCCATGGAATGCAAATCTCCTCCAAAGATTTTACATTTGATGTAGTATGTACCATGCTACCCCTTTGTATTAAAGTACCAAGACTTCGGGCCCCCCGAGACGAGCTCGGGGACTGCCCTTTTTGTTATCTGTATGATAAGAATTATGCCTTCAAGTATGCTACTCTTTGCTACGCCGCTTGGCACAGGGTTTGACTAGTCGGCCCGGGGACTCGCCGTCTTGCGCTATGAAACGCTTCCTGAAGTCAGACAAGTAGTGTGCGGCGCCTAAGCCGTCTCGTCCCAGAAGCCGCAGCTCGCAGAGCAACTGTTTGGCGGGCAGGAGTAAGGATGAATGGGCGCCCATACGAAAAATGGCTAAGGACCTAAAACCGTTAACATAGCTTAAGCCGGCTTCCAGCCCCTTTTCACAAAACCGATTCGTGACTAGTCGGCTTGCCGCTTTCTATCCAACTTGTTAAAAAGACTCCAATGAATGGCAAGTACTTGCTTTCCCCAAAGTAGCCAGGCATTTGGTCCAGCGGCAGTCCGCGGAGCGGTTGTCCGACTGACAAGGCGACGACTAGGGGAAGGCGGCAAAGGAAAAAGCCAAAGGAGCAATGAACAAGGAAAGATAGAATTCGGATTGATATTTACATAACATAGGCCCTTGGCCGAATGTTCAAATACACCCCACGGGTGGAATTGTGCAAGTTAACAAGTCCTTCAAAGACTTTTAAAGCAGATAAAATAAAAGCCAGACGGCAGCCTAGGGGGCGGCAGACAGGTTCGGAGGGTCGGAGGAGACGGCGGTGTCAGGCGCCGGGGCGGCCGGCTGGGCAGTCTCGGCTTGATCGTCTCCGGCGGCAGTTGGCCCGGTTGGATGCGGCTCGTTGCTGGAGGCGCGGCCGAGCTGAGGCTGGTCGCCCGCCCCGTCTTCTGGCGCCTCCGTCTCGCCTTCGTCCTCCGCCTCGCCTTCCTCCTCGGTGCTGGAGCCAATCACCTCCGCCGAGTCCTCGTCATAGTCTGGGTTCATCCTGAACCACTCAGGCGGCACCTCCTCGCCGCCTGCAGCCTGCTCGCGGACGAAAACGCTGGTATCGGTGTAGTCGGCAATCGCCGCCGCACGCTCGACAAGGGCGCCCTCCACAGCCACCAGCTCCGCCTGGGCCTCTGACCGGAACGCGGCCAGCCGGTCCAGGTCCAGCCCCGGATACCACGCCTTGACGAATTCCAAGGCCCGGCGTGCTCCGGCCCGGGCCGAGGAACCCTTCCAGGCCTCAAGACGGCCAGCTGCGACCTCCAGCCAGTTGACAGTCCGACTGGCAGTGCGCAGAGCTGGCATGTCTGGCCACAGAGCGGCAACCGCCTGGGCACCGGCACGCTGAAGCCGGCGCATCAACCGATGGGCCGGCCGAAGACGGGCCTCGATGCTCAGAAGCTGTTCGTCGATGGTCAGGGGAGCGTTAGCGGCAATCTCCGCGCCGTTTGCCCTCCGTGCCTCGTGGTCAGCCTCGATGGCCTGTGTGACTGCCTGCGAGTGGCCAGGAAAGAAGTTTGCCAAGACAAAAAAAGAAGCAAGTCAAAAAATCAGAAGTCAGCCCGACCCATAGTCGGAAGCTCAAAGAAAGAGAGAAAAGAAAAGAAACTCACCGTCGACGATGTCCTCGATCTCATGGAAGCCGGAGGTCAGTAGCGCCTCCTTGTCAGTCCAGGAGGAGCGCTCGCTTTTGAACTCGGCCAGGAGAGCAGCCTCCTTCTTCTCGGCCTCGTCCTGTGCCTTCTTGAGCAGCTCCCTCTGCTCGGCCAGCTGCGCAGCCAGCAGGTCACGCTTCACGGCAAGCTTGCTGCACTCCTCCCCCTTGACGCGCAAGGCGGTGTTGGCTTCGCCCAGCTGCTCCTGAAGAGTGGCGTTGGCCCCTAAAGAACAAGGAAGGAGACGTCAAGTCATCAGCAAAGAAGGTCGCCGGGAAGATCCGGCCCGACTGCTCAGCAGTCGGCCCGAATCTCGGGGACTACAGCCCACGGGTGCGCCAGCGCGCCCCCGCGAAGAAGAAGAAAAAACAAAGAAAGAGACGTTAAGTCGTTAGTAAAGAAGGTCGCCGGGAAGATCCGGCCCGACTGCTCAACAGTCGGGCCGAATCTCGGGGACTACAGCCCGCGGGTGCGCCAGCTAGCTCCCGCGAAAAAGAAGAAGGACTTACTCCGGCTCTCTGACAAGTCGGCGGTCCACTTGCCCAGCTCCTCAACATTGCGGTTGAAGGCAGTGACGCGGAGGTTGTGATACTCCTGTAATAAGCATTTCAGACAAAGATAAATACTCGGAACTTGCCAGAGGGAGTTCCGAGCCGCCTGCTCAGCAGCCGGCCCGAAACTCAGGGACTACACCCAGTGAGTGCGCTGGCGCGCCCCCACAGAGAAGAACAAGAAAAACAAGAATCAACGAAGAAGCGTACTCGGACGGCTGCTCGCGATGCCAGATGCGCCTTGGTGCAGTTCTGGAGGGCGTCGCCCTCGGCTAGCTTCACCTGGACGTCCAGGAGTGCCTGGTTCAGCGGACCTGTGCCGCCTCCTCACACCCACCCAACGAGCGCGGCGCTTGTCGCCTCGGCGTTTGGGATGGCCAAGCTGGCGGCACCAATCTCTAGGGGTCGTGGCGCCGAAGTCGCCTTCTCAAGGCGGCAGCGCGCTGGCGAGGCGACTTGAAGGAGCAGCCTCGCCACGGCCTCGTCCTCAGTCGGCGGCACCGGCGGGCCTGCCGGCTGTTTACCATGCGCGCTCCCAGACGGCGGCGGAGGCGGCGGTGGCGGCACGAGCGTATCCGACATGGAGGCCTCGCCGCTTTCCTTCTCCGCGATGGGGTTCTCGGCGCCGGCTTCTCCAGTCTGCCCCATGAACTCCGGGGGCGGCGGTGCGAAAGACAGCGGGAGGACGTGCAACGCCGATTGGCGGCGCGCGGCCTCCTCAGCTCGCCGTCTTGCCGCAATGGCGGCTTCGGCCTCTTCCAGCTTTTTCTGGGCGGAGGCCTCTGCCTTCTCCAGACGGTCGGCCTCCTCCTCGTCGCGCCTCTCCTGCGTGTTATGCTCCGTCGCCTCCCGGAGGTCGGCGGCAGGGTTAATCTGCCGAGTGGTGGCGGATGTCTCTACTGACCCCATGACGGAGGGGGAGGCGACCCTCTCAAGGGTAAGGGGAGCCCTGAAGCAAGGAAGGAGTGTAAAAGACTTGGATAAGATTCACCAAAAGGAAAATAAGACAAAGACAGAAACACTTACGCAGAGACCAGTGGCGGCCTCTTCACTTCCTTGCGGAAGCGATTGGCCTTCGCGCCCGCCTCCTCCCGCTTGGTCGCGGCGGCCGCCCCCTTGAACTTCTTCGGCTTGCCGCCGAGCGAGCTCGGCCCGGAGTGGCGCCTCTTCACGTCGCCTTGGCCGGCCAAGCCGGCGGAGGAACTCGCACCTGGCTGGCCGACTCTTGGCTGGTGGCACGGGGCGACTTCCCCTTTGATGTCGTCTTCAGGCCAGTCGGCGAAGGTGGCCGAGGGCCTGAATCCGCTTCCCGCTCCTCCTCCTCCGCCTTCGGCGTCGGCCTCCATCGCCGACGCCCCCAAGTCGGGGTCGTCGACGTCGCTCACCGCTCGGTCGGGGATGAACTCACGGGGCGGTCTCGCGACGCCGGCTGCAGGCTGAATAAGGGGGTTCTGAATCGAAGAAACCAATAAAGATCAGAAGTCGGATTCGGCTATAAAGAAAACAAAGCAATAAGAGATGCGACTTACCACCGGAGGAGGGTTGGCGCGCGAGTACGGCTCTTTGCCGAATTGCCAGTCCGCGGCGAGCTCACAGTTTGCGATGTGGTTCACCATGTTCGCCACTTCCGCGAGGGGCATTTCCCTAGTGCACATCCGACTCGGGTCCCGGTGGTCGCTCATCTGACTGATCAGATGAGGCCGGCCTTGGAGAGGGAGGACTCGGCGCGCCATGAAGGCAGCCAGCAAGTCGGCCCCGACCAGGCCCTCCGACTGCGTCAGAACTCGGAGTCGCGCCACGGCGGCGGCTCCGGCGGGAGTCAGCGTCTTGACTCGGTGGGACCAGCTGGGGAGCCTCCTAGCCGGTGCGCCGGCTTCATAAGGCGGCAGATTGACCCAGTCGCCGTCTGGGGCGACGTTCTTCACGTAGAAATAAGAGCGCTGCCACATCCTCACCGACTTGATCAGCGGGATGGAGGGAAACGGATTGTCGGCTGTCTATCGCCGCATCGCGATGAAGGCGCCGCACTGGGCCGGCACGCCGGCGACATGCGTGCCGAGCTTGGATTGGAAGAATTCTCCCCACAGCTCGATGGTGGGGAGAACGCCAAGGAAGCCTTCGCACAGGGTGGCGAAGGCGGCCAGCAGCACCACCATGTTCGGGGTGAGGTGGTGCGGCTGGAGCCCGTGGAACTCCAAGAAGGAGCGAAAGAAGCCGCTCGCCGGCAGCCCCAGGCCGCGCATGAGGTGCGAGCGAAAAATGACCCGCTCGCCCTCCTCCGGCGTCGGCGATATCTCCCTCGCCGGTGTGGCGCGGGCTCGCGCGAGGTTTGCACCGAGGAGGCGGCGCGTCTTGTGAAGAAACTCGATGAGGTCGTCGTCCACCTCGAAGCCGTCCCACATGCCGGAGCGCACGGCAGGAGCTGCGGCGACAGAGGAAGAGCTCATCGCTGCGGGCGCAGTGTGGTTCAGCACGACGGCAGCGAGAAGGAGAAAGGAAACAGAGGAGGCAAGAGGAGGCGGGGGAGCAGGGAAGATGGGCGCGCGTGCCTCGCTGCTCCACTCCCCCCGTCTACTTATAGCCTCGTAGGCTGAGAAGCCGATGAGGCGGGCGTGGGATTAACTGCGCACGGTACCCCACGCCCCCCACGATTTACCCCACAAAGTTACTGCGTGCAGTAACAACATGGGAAACCCAACCGACCGCACGGCCGCAATGGATCCGTTCGCGTGCCGAGGCACGGTAGTGGCGGGCCCTGCCTGACGACCTGTCCAGTCGCGCGCGTGGGTAGGCAGACTGTCCTCGCTGCGTGGCGTCACGCAACAGGGCCGTGGGGAAGCGTATCAGGAACGCCGCCTGGTTTCCTGCCGCGACTTTCGAGCTCTTTTTGGAGCAAGACAGCCCTCTGCGAGTCCGACTCCGGATAGTCGGCCTGAAGGAAGACGGCAAGCAAAGCCCAGATTCCACCACCAGAAGAATGAAACTGTTGAGGCCCCACGACGTATCACCCTCGGAGCCTCACCAGCTTCGGGGACTACTATCGGAGTAATGAGCCACGGGTAGGCTAACCCGAGCCCCAAAGCCTTTCAAGACATCGGGGCAGGCTGCGCCCCTCAAGCCGAGTCCCAGGCGCGACTCCAAGATTAGCTGAGTCCCCGGCGCGACTCCAAGATTAGCCGAGTCCCAGGCGCGACTCCAAGATTAGCCGACTCATGGTCGGCGACTTTCGGAGAAGCTGACTATAAAGAGTCCGCTCACGACTCCACCCATCTCCTGCCTTCGCCACGATAGACGGGGTAGGGTACGGTCACAGCGTGGCTGTCTCCCCCTGCTTACGAGGAGCTGGCATGGCTACAGTGCGCCATATCGCTGGAGATCTCCATCGTGGCGCGGCACTGTTGCCATGCCTGCCCTGACCTCAGCCTCAGTGGGCGACGCACTATGCCCACGTCGGCCTATCTGTACGACCCAGAGACGGCGGGACCCGCCCGTCAGCGGGAGCACAGAAGACGGCGAGAACGCCCCAAAGATAGACCCATGGGAGTCAGCTCCCTGGAGTCGGCCGGCCCCTCCCACGGGCCCCACACGCCATTAACCAGACAAGACGGGGAATGGCGACAGTGATCGTCCGTCAAGCGGTGGCACTATTGCCACGACCCCATGACCAAGCTTGCGTCATTAGAGGCACGGCTACAGTACCAGACCTGTCGGCAGGGCCCGCCAGTCGGCGGGCCCCAGCAGTCGGCAGAGAAGACGGCGGCCTGAGAGACAGACGGCTGGGACCCGCGCCCAGCCGGATTACCATTGTACCCCCGGAGGGTAGGCCTATATAAACCCCCCGGGGCACCCATGCAAAGGGTTGGAATCCGTTAGCACTAGACCAGATCATACAAGAAGGAGAGAGCTAGCCTTGCCTTCTCCTACCTCCAGAATACAGCTCGAGGAGCAACCTTGTACTCACTTTGCCTTAGTGATCATGCAGAGACCCCGCAGAGTAGCAGTAGGGGTGTTATCTCCTCGGAGAGCCCCGAAGCTGGGTAAGATCCGCCGGCGTGCATGTCTTCGCCTCATTCCGTTTCCTGGCACCGGCGACGTTCTACTCGCTCCCACCATGATAAGCCATCCTTTGGCATATGTCGCACCCAACCCCCGACACCCACCAAAGGAATGAGCTGCCAGGCGTTTTACCCTTTCTCAAAACGATGCTTCACTTATTCATACTCGGGGAGTCTTGTAATAGGATAGGAAAACTCCTTAATGCTGGTCATGCCCTTGCGCATGTTTATGGTGCTTATTACTTTCGTAAGCCGTCATCACTATATCTTGCTGGTTTATGCGAACCATGTATTTCCTTGATGTCTTAACTTGCTTTACCTTACCCTGCATATAAACAAGTAAAGACTTTCTGGGCGGTTTTACTGCGCCAGGGGGTTATAGAATATGGATAACCCGGAACATGATCAAAAGACAACATGTATGAGCTGGTCCATGATTAGTTAAAATATAATCACAACATCATACCTGTGACCCTTTTAATAACCTCCCCGGCTCATATAAGTATTTACCTGGCACTTTTTTAGATCCTGAGGTAATCAACATAACACCAGAAGGATCAAGAACCATCTCCTCAAGAAGGTTTCAATGATAATTAAAGTAATCATACTTATAAGCAATGTTCACAGGCTCCTGATTCGAATACGATCAGAGAACCATTCCAAAGGGGTTAAGCTAAGATTTGGATACGATCATATAGCCCCCAGTGGCTATGGCGATGCCGATCAAATGGGTACTGGCAGCTATGTTCTCTTTGGTTCGAATACGACCTATGTTTGAACAAGAAGCCCCCAAGTGAACATAAGAGTTGTTTAATGACGCTGATTCGAATACGATCCACGTCAGACCCAAAGGGGTTAAGCTGTGATTCAAATATGATCAAGAAGCCCCCAAGTAGGTTTGGCAGTATGCCGATCAAGTGGGTATCGACAGCTATGTTCTCTTTGGTTCGAATATGACCTATGTATTAACAGGAAGCCCCCAAGTGACCACAGCTAGATTCAGATATGATCATAAGCCGGACCAAAGGGAAAGCCGGACTCAGATATGATCCGGTCCCTGTTGACAGTATCCACCACCTGATAAAGAAGACATAAACACATTCTTTATGGGGAAAAAGGACATAGGTCCTGCTTTATTACTTTATATAATATGTACATCATTAAACGTATATACATCTTAAGAGCCGAAGGCTTTAAGTATAGTAAGGCCGCAGATGAGCTATATTCCACGGCCGACGGGTCTCCTCCTCCGATTTAAGTGAATCCTTATGCTCTCGGATATCGATGAGATAATATGACCCGTTGTGTAGATTCTTGCTGACCACAAAGGGCCCTTCCCAAGGCGGGGATAGCTTGTGCATGTCAGACTGATCCTGGATGAGCCGGAGCACCAAATCGCCCTCTTGAAAGGTTCTGCTCTTAACCCGACGGCTGTGATAGCGGCGCAGGTCTTGCTGGTAAATCGTCGATCGGGCTATTGCCAAGTCTTGCTCCTCGTCCAATAAGTCAAGTGCATCCTGACGAGCCTTTTCGTTATCTGCCTCCACGTAAGCCGCCACACGGGGTGAGTCGTTCCGGATGTCACTTGGCAGGACCGCCTCTGCTCCATAAACCATGAAGAAAGGTGTGTATCCCATAGATCTGTTAGGCGTAGTGTTGATGCTCCATAACACGGAGGGTAACTCCTCCACCCAACAACCCAGAGTCCGCTGTAAGGGGACTAAGAGCCGGGGTTTGACCTTTCAGTATCTCTTGATTAGCTCTCTCTGCTTGACCATTGGATTGAGGATGAGCAATGGCCGAAACATCAAGCCGGATATGTTCTCTTTGACAGAACTCTTCCATGGCACCCTTAGAGAGATTAGTGCCATTATCAGTTATGATGCTATGTGGAAAACCAAAATGAAAGATCACCTTTTTCACGAACTGAACCGCCGTGGCTGCATCACACTTACTGACCGGCTCTGCCTCCACCCACTTGGTAAACTTGTCCACTGCCACCAGCAGATGTGTCTTTTTTATCCTTAGACCTTTTGAAAGGTCCAACCATGTCAAGCCCCCAGACCGCAAATGGCCAAGTGATTGGGATCATCCGCAATTCTTGAGCCGGCACATGAGCTCGTCATGAGAACTTTTGACAACCATCACATTTGCTGACCAAATCCTCCGCATCAGCATGAGCCGTCAGCCAATAGAAACCATGACGGAAAGCTTTGGCTACGAGAGATTTTGACCCGGCATGGTGGCCACAATCCCCTTCATGGATCTCACGGAGTATTTCTTGGCCTTCTGTAGGCGACACACAGCGTTGAAACGCCCCAGTGACACTTAGATGGTGTAACTCGCCGTTAACAATCGTCATGGACTTGGAACGCCTGATAATTTGCCTCGCCAAGGTCTCATCCTGCAGCAACTCTCCCCGGGTCATATACGCCAAGTAGGGCACTGTCCAATCCGGGATAATGTGAAGAGCCACCACCAGCTGTGCCTCTGGGTCTGGCACTGCTAGCTCCTGCTCGGTAGGCACCTTGACAGAAGGGTTATGTAACACATTGAGAAAGGTATTGGGCGGCACCAACTTACGTTGGGATCCCAACCGGCTTAAAGCATCAGCCGCCTCATTCTTCCTTCGATCGATGTGCTCTACTTGATAACCCGTGAAGTGACCAGCCACAGCATCAACTTCACAATGATAAGCCGCCATAAGGGGGTCCTTAGAATCCCACTTGACTGATACTTGTTGAGCCACAAGATCTGAGTCGCCCAAGCATCTTACCCGGCTTAAGTTCATCTCCTTAGCCATCCGGAGACCATGGAGCAAGGCCTCGTACTCTGCTACATTGTTAGTACATGGAAACATAAGCCGGAGTACATAACAAAATTTGTCACCTCGAGGTGAAGTTAACACCACTCCAGCCCCCGAGCCTTCTAGCTGCCTGGACCCATCGAAGTGAATCGTCCAATATGTATTATCCGGCTTCTCCTCAGGGGCTTGTAACTCCGTCCAATCATTGATAAAGTCTACCAAGGCCTGAGACTTAATTGCAGTACGTGGCATATACTTCAAATCATGAGGCCCAAGCTCAATGGCCCACTTGCGACTCGTCCTATGGCCTCCCTAATCTGAATGATGTCTCCCAAAGGGGCAGAGCTTACCACAGTTATAGGGTGGCCTTGAAAGTACTTCTTCAACTTCCGGTTGGCCATGAACACCCCGTAAACAAGCTTCTGCCAATGTGGGTACCTTTGCTTGGATTCAATAAGCACCTCACTGACGTAATAAACCGGCCATTGAACTGGATGCTCCTTGCCAGCTTCCTTTCGTTCCACCACGATGGCTACGCTGACGGCTCGTGAATTGGCAGCCACATATAATAGCAAAGGCTCCTTATCAATTGGAGCTGCGAGAACCCGCGGTTCAGACAATTGTCTCTTTAAGTTCTCAAAAGCAGCATCAGCGGCCTGGCTCCAGACGAAAGTGTCAGTTTTCTTCATCATCTGATACAATGGGAGGGCCTTCTCACCTAGCCGACTTATGAACCGACTTAAGGCGGCAACACGACCCGCCAATCGCTGAACATCATTGATGCACGCCGGTTTAGCCAGAGAGGTAATTGCTTTAATCTTCTCTGGGTTAGCTTCGATGCCTCTGTTGGACACCAGAAAACCCAAGAGCTTGCCCGCAGGAACGCCAAACACACACTTGGCCGGGTTAAGCATCATCTTGTACACCCGGAGATTCTCAAAGGTCTCCTTTAAGTCAGATATCAAGGTCTCCTTTTCTCTGGACTTCACCACAATGTCATCCACGTAAGCATGAACGTTACGCCCAATTTGATCGTGCAAACAGTTCTGCACACACCATTGATAAGTCGCCTGGGCACTCTTGAGCCCAAACGGCATGGATACATAGCAGAAGGCTCCAAACGGAGTGATGAAAGCCGTCTTCTCCTGGTCCTTAACTGCCATTTTGATCTGATGATAACCAGAGTAAGCATCCAAAAAATTCAAACGTTCACAACCCGCCGTAGCATCAATAATTTGATCAATACGGGGGAGGGCGAAAGGATCAGCCGGACAAGCCTTGTTTAAATCCGTGTAATCCACACACATCCGCCAAGTGCCATTCTTCTTGAGGACAAGCACCGGGTTAGCCAACCACTCTGGGTAAAAAACTTTAACAATAAACCCGGCCACCAAGAGCCGGGCCACCTCTTCCCCAATAGCTTTCCGTCTCTCTTCATTGAACCGCCGGAGAAATTGCCTGACCGGCTTATACTTTGGATCAATATTGAGAGTGTGCTCATCGAGTTCCCTCGGTACACCCGACATGTCAGAAGGTTTCCATGCAAAGATATCCCGGTTCTCATGGATGAACTTGATGAGCGCGCTTTCCTATTTAGGATGCAAATTGGCACTAATACTGAACTGTTTAGAAGCATCTCCTGGGGTAAAATCAACAAGCTTTGTCTCAGCAGCCGATTTAAATTTCAACGTCGGGTCATGCTCAGTAGTTGGTTTCTTGAGGGAGGTCATGTCCGCCGGGTCAACATTGTCCTGATAGAATTTGAGCTCTTCGGCCGCATAGGCCGACTCAGCATAAGCCGCATCACCTTCTTCACATTCTAGGGCCACCTTCCGACTTCCATGCATAGTGATGGTGCCCTTGTGACCCGGCATCTTGAGCTGCAAATAAACATAACACGGCCGGGCCATGAACTTGGCGTAAGCCGGCCGCCCAAATAGAGCATGATATGCGCTCCTAATTTTGACCACCTCAAACGTTAACTTCTCAGCCCTGGAATCATGTTCGTCTCCGAAGGCCACCTCCAGCTCAATCTTGCCAACTGGGTAAGCTGATTTACCCGGAACCACTCCATGGAAAACAGTGTTAGATGTTCTCAAATTCTTTTCGGTCAACCCCATGCGCTGAAAGGTCTCGTAGTAGAGTATATTGATGCTGCTACCGCCGTCCATGAGTACTTTAGTGAATTTATATCCACCAACCTGGGGTGCCACCACCAGGGCTAACTGACCCGGATTATCAACCCGTAGAGGGTGATCCTCTCTGCTCCATATAATGGGCTGCTCTGACCACCTCAAGTAACGAGGAATTGCCGGCTCAACAGAATTCACAGCCCTCTTATGAACCTTCTGGTCATGTTTGCACAGGCTAGTGGTAAACACGTGATACTGCCCACCACTCAACTGCTTCGGATGGCTTTGATAACCCGACTGCTGCTGCTGCTGTCCTCCTTGACCAGACTGCTGCTGATTATTACCACCTGGATGCCCCTGAAAGCCAGAGTTTGAGCCGCCGCCCGGGCCATGAAAACCGCCGGCCCCTGAGCCGCCGCCAGGTCCATGACCGCCATCGAAGGTGTTGGAGTTTTTAAACGCCTTCATGATCGCGCAATCCTTCCATAGGTGTGTGGCGGGGTGCTCCCGGGTTCCGTGTTTTGGGCACGGCTCATTGAGTAGATGCTCAAGAGACGGCCCTGACCCACCGGACCGTGGCTTACCCTTATATCTTTTATTGTTACCCTGGGCGTTGGTATTGGCCACAAACTCCGGGTTACCATCCGCCTTACGCTTATTGCCGCCTTTTTCCCTTCCCTGTCTTTTCATCGTCAGACATGGGATCCTTGGTATTGTCAGAATCGGCATACTTAACTAAAGCCGCCATCAGTGTACCCATATCCATGAGGTCACGTTTAAGGCGCCCTAGTTTCTGCCTCAACGGCTCAAAGCGGCAATTTTTCTCCAGCATAAGGACTGCAGAACCGGCATCCATCTTATCGGATGAATGAATTATCTCCTTGACCCGGCGTACCCAATGGGTGGTGACTCGCCTTCCCCTTGCTTGCAATCCATCAAGTCCACAATCGACATAGATTGCTTACAGGTGTCCTTGAAGTTCTGAATGAACCGGGCCTTTAACTCAGCCCATGAGCCAATGGAATTGGGTGGCAAGCCTTTCAGCCAAGACCAGGCTGTTCCATCTAACATCATGGTGAAATATTTAGCCATCACCGCGTCACTGACCTCTAGTAGCTCCATGGCCATCTCATAACTCTCGATCCACGCCCCAGGCTGTAAATCGGCCGTATAGTTCGGCACCTTTCGAGGTCCCTTGAAATCCTTGGGCAGACGTACATTGCGCAGAGCCGGTATCAGGCAAGGGACACCACCGGTTCTAGTGGCTACTCCCGCCTCAATGGAAGTTGTTGGATACTCTGGAAAATCTTGAGCCGCCGCCCGAGCCGCCTGCTCGTTCTCCTGACATATTCGATCCTGCACCGGATTATAGCCCGCAGGCTGGTTACGGCGTTGGGTGTTGCTTGACAAAGCTTCCGACTTCATGTGTCTGCTGTAACTCGGGCTCTGGTTCTGGCGAGGCGGTGCTACCCAGGGCGGGGGAGTTGAATGAATCCTGTCCCGACTGTAAGAATAGGTCTCCTGCTAAGCTAAAGCCGTCTGGAGGAGCTCTCTGACTCTCCGGGTCTCTACTACCGCTGGGTCATCATCCTCCATGGGAAGATCCGCCAAACACGCTGAAGCTGCGATTAAATTCTCCATGGGGTTGGAAAAGTGACCCGGTGGAACCGGCACATAACGCGGCGGCGGCATGCTCACGTGAGGTGGTGCCATCTCCCGAGGCTGAGTCGGCCCTCCTGTTCCGGTTGTCATAAACTGATTGGCCTCCGGCGGGTTACTTGGGCCGGCTCCGGGTGTAGCAAAAAGCACCCGAGGGTCATAATTCTGAGGTAAACGAGACTGAGTTTTCTGATGTCTCCTCCTCATCACCTCATTGGATGCGTTTAAACTCATCGTGAGCTGGTAAGATTCTGGCTGCAAGCGCTGTGCCCGGGCGTTGAGAGCCGCCCGCTCCGTAGCTAGTCTAGTAACCTGAGCTGCCAAGGCCTCCTTGGCCTGAGCTATCTCCTCACGCACCTGTGCTACCGCTACGTCATGCTCATCTTTTTCGGCAGGAATAACCGTGGCGGTTAACAGGACCGTGAGCTTGTCCATGAGGTCCATCAGCACCTGAGCCGGTGGGCGCACAGGGCCGCCTTCCCCGGCTGCTCCTGATCCGGACGTGATCGCTGCAGCTGCCGTAGAGTTTGAGCCGGGCTGAGTTCTGGCCATGAAGATCCCTGCCCATATTGGCGGCTCATAGGGGTCTGGAATACTGATGCCATCGGAACAGCCCCCGAGCGCGCCGTCTTGTACCTGATACAACGAATCTGTTGAGCCGGCGGATGAATCACCATCAGAGTGGACGGCCGTCTCACCACCATCCTCAGGTCCTCCTAAAAGCTCTTCTCCATGTACGCAACCCACAAAGACACGCTTCAAGACGGGTTGAACTCGGGCAGGTTTCGCTCGCTGAGCCGTCTCGACGAGGTCGGTGCAGTTGTCCGGCTCAGGGCCCGGCTCATCGATCCGGCTGATGAAGACGTGGATTCCGCCAAAGGGGACCCGGTACCCGTACTCAATTGAGCCGGCATCGGGGCCCCAGCCTTCGTCGTTGATGTAGATCTTGCCGCGACGACTCTTGGTCATCCGGCCCACCACGTATCCCTTGAGCCCTTCGAAGTTACCCTTCAAGAACTCAAATCCACCGTGCGCTGGCCCCACGGTGGGTGATACGTCTCTGTCGTATCTACTTTTCCAAACACTTTTGCCCTTGTTTTGGACTCTAACTTATATGATTTGAATGGAACTAACCCGGACTGACGCTGTTTTCAGCAGAATTGCCATGGTGTTGTTTTATGTGCAGAAAACAAAAGTTCTCGGAATAACCTGAAACTCCACGGAATATCTTAGAATAAATAATAAAAAATCCTTGCCAAAGATGAAGGCCAGGGGGCCCACACCCTGTTCACGAGGGTGGGGGGCGCGCCCCTCCCCCCTGGGCGCGCCCCCCTACCTCGTGGGCCCCCTGGATGCCCTCCGACGCCAACTCCAACTCCATATATTGGCTTTCGGGGAGAAAAAAATAAGAAAAAAAGTTTCATCACGTTTTACGATACGGAGCTGCCGCCAAGCCCTAATCTCTCTCGGGAGGGCTGATCTGGAGTCCGTTCGGGGCTCCAAAGAGGGGGATTCATCGCCGTCGTCATCATCAACCATCCTACATCACCAATTTCATGATGCTCACCGCCGTGCGTGAGTAATTGCATCGTAGGCTTGCTGGACGGTGATGGGTTGGATGAGATTTATCATGTAATCGAGTTAATTTTGTTAGGGTTTGATCCCTAGTATCCATTATGTTCTGAGATTGATGTTGCTATGACTTTGATATGCTTAATGCTTGTCACTAGGGCCCGAGTGCCATTATTTCAGATCTGAACCTATTATGTTTTCATGAATATATGTGTGTTCTAGATCCTATCTTGCAAGTCTATAGTCACCTACTATGTGTTATGATTCAGCAACCCCGAAGTGACAATAATTGGGACCACTCCCGGTGATGACCGTAGTTTGAGGAGTTCATATATTCACTATGTGCTAATGCTTTGTTCCGGTTCTCTATTAAAAGGAGGCCTTAATATCCCTTAGTTTCCAATAGGACCCCGCTGCCACGGGAGGGTAGGACAAAAGATGTCATGCAAGTTCTTTTCCATAAGCACGTATGACTATATACGGAATACATGCCTACATTACATTGATGAACTGGAGCTAGTTCTGTGTCACCCTATGTTATGACTGTTACATGATGAACCACATCCGGCATAATTATCCATCGCTAATCCGGTGCCTACGAGTTTTCCATATACTGGTTCTCGCTTATTTACTTTTCCGTTGCTACTGTTACAATCACTACAAAATACCAAAAACATTACTTTTGCTGTCTTTACTTTTGTTACCGTTACCACCACTATCATATTACTTTGCTACTAAACACTTTGCTGCAGATATTAAGTTTCCAGGTGTGGTTGAATTGACAACTCAGCTGCTAATACTTGAGAAGATTTTTTGGCTCCCCTTGTGTCGAATCAACAAATTTGGGTTGAATACTCTACCCTTGAAAACTGTTGTGATCCCCTATACTTGTGGGTTATCAAGACCTTTTTCTGGCGCCGTTGCCGGGGATCATAGCTCTATTCTTTGAGTCACTTGGGATTTATATCTGCTGGACACTATGAAGAACTTGAAAGATGCTAAGACAAAAATTTATCCCTCAACTACGAGGGGAGGTAAGGAACTGCCATCTAGCTCTGCACTTGATTCACCTTCTGTTATGAGTAAGCTAGCGACACCTAAATGTTGGAAATATGCCCTAGAGGCAATAATAAAAGGATTATTATTATATTTCCTTGTTCATGATAATTGTCTTTATTCATGCTATAATTGTATTATCCGGAAATCGTAATACACGTGTGAATACATAGACCATAATATGTCCCTAGGAAGCCTCTAGTTGACTAGCTCGTTGATCAACAGATAGTCATGGTTTCCTGACTATGGACATTAGATGTCGTTGATAACGGGGTCACGTCATTAGGAGAATGATGTGATGGACAAGACCCAATCCTAAGCATAGCACAAGATCGTGTAGTTCGTTTTGCTAGAGCTTTTCCAATGTCAAGTATCTTTTCCTTAGACCATGAGATCGTGTAACTCCCGGATACCGTAGGAGTGCTTTGGGTGTACCAAACGTCACAACGTAACTGGGTGACTATAAAGGTGCACTACAGGTATCTCCGAAAGTGTCTGTTGGGTTGACATGGATCGAGACTGGGATTTGTCACTCCGTATGACGAAGAGGTATCTCTGGGCCCACTCGATAATGCATCATCATAATGAGCTCAAAGTGACCAAGTGTTTGGTCATGGGATCATGCATTACAGTACGAGTAAAGTGACTTGCCGGTAATGAGACTGAACGAGGTATTGGGATACCGACGATCGAGTCTCGGGCAAGTAACGTACCGTTTGACAAAGGGAATTGTATACGGGGTTGATTGAATCCTCGACATCACGGTTCATCCGATGAAATCATCAAGGAGCATGTGGGAGCCAACATGGGTATCCAGATCCCGCTGTTGGTTATTGACCGGAGAGCCGTCTCGGTCATGTCTGCATGTCTCCCGAACCCGTAGGGTCTACACACTTAAGGTTCGGTGATGCTAGGGTTATTAGGAAGACTTGTATGTGATTACCGAATGTTGTTCGGAGTCCCGGATGAGATCCCGGACGTCACGAGGAGTTCTGGAATGGTCCGGAGGTGTAGATTTATATATGGGAAGTTGTCATACGGTCACTGGGAAGTTTCGGGGGCATATCGGTATTGTACCGGGGCCACCGGAGGGGTTCCGGGGGTCCACCGGGAGGGGCTACCTCTCTCGGAGGGCCTCATGGGCCGTAGGGGGCAGGGAACCAGCCCCTGGAGGGCTGGGCGCCCCCCCCCCCCTTGGGCCCATGCGCCTAGGGTTGGGGGGAAACCCTAGTGGGGGTGCCCCCCTTTGCTTGGGGGGCAAGCCCCCTCCTTGGCCGCCCCCCTCTAGATCTCATCTAGAGGGGGCCGGCCCCCTTTCCCCTTGCCCTATAAATAGAGGGGCGAGGGGAGGGCTGCACACCCGATCCAAGGTGCAGCCCCTCCCCTCCCCAACACCTCTCCTCCTCCGTTAAGTGCTTGGCGAAGCCCTGTCGGAGTACTGCCTCTCCACCACCACCACGCCGTCGTGCTGCTGCTGGAGCCTTTTTCCTCAACCTCTCCTTCCCCCTTGCTGGATCAAGAAGGAGGAGACGTCATCCGCTCTGTACGTGTGTTGAACGCGGAGGTGCTGTCCGTTCGGCACTTGGTCATCGGTGATTTAGATCACGGCGAGTACGACTCCATCATCCCCTTTCTCTTGAAAGCTTCCGCTCGCGATCTACAAAGGTATGTAGATGCACTCCTATCACTTGTTGCTTAGATGAACTCATAGATGGATCTTGGTGAAACCGTAGGAAAATTTTTATTTTCTGCAACGTTCCCCAACACTAAACCTACTACTGCTATGAATTCCGATATGTCGCATGTTATTGATGATGCCACTTCTGCTATGCATGATACTTATGATGAAACTACTTCTATGCTTGATACTACTATGCCACTTGGTGAATATCTTGATGAGTAAATTGCTAAGTCTAGAGAAAGAGAAATTAGTGAACCTGAACACGATAATGTGAGTGATGATGAACCTATGCCTGTTATTCCTGAGGGTTATCTTTTTAATAATGAATCTTATGAAGCTATTCTTGCTTGTCCGGGTAAACCTGAACGTAAGAGGTTATTAATTAAGTGGAGTAAAGAATCTTTTAGGGGTAGGATGAGACTTGACCCTGCTTTTGCTACTTCACCTATCTGTGTTCCTGATCAGGATTATTATGATATGTCTGTTGATCCAGATATAATTACTTTGGTTGAATCCGATCCTTTTTATGGCTATGAATCTGAAACTGTTGTGGCACATCTTCGTAAGTTAGATGAAATAGCTGCCCTGTTTACCAATAATCTGAGATCGCGCCACTTTTACATACTCAAAATATTTCCGTTCTCATTAAAGGGTGATGCTAAGAAATGGTTTAATTCTCTTGATCTTGCCTGTGTGCAAAGTCCCCAGGATATGATTTATTACTTCTCTGCTAAATATTTCCCTGCTCATAAGAAACAAGCTGCTTTGAGGGAAATATAGAATTTTGTGCAAATTGAAGAAGAGAGTCTCCCACAAGCTTGGGGGAGGCTTCTCAAGTTACTTAATGCTTTGCCTGATCATCCTCTTAAGAAACCTGAAATATTTGATATCTTTTATAATGGACTAACTGATGCTTCCAGAGATTACCTGGATAGTTGTGCTGGTTCTCATTTCAGGGAAAGAACACCGGATGATGCTGAAATTCTATTGAATAATATGTTGGCAAATGAAAATAATTGGGCACCTCTTGAGCCACCTCTTGAGCCAACTCCCGAGCCAATTACTGAGCCTATTCCTAAACCAACTCCGAAGAAGAGAGGTGTTCTATTTCTCAGTCCCGAAGATATGCAAGAGGCAAAGAAATCTATGAAAGAAAAAGGTATTAAAGCTGAAGATGTTAAGAATTTACCTCCTATTGAAGAAATACATGGTCTTAATTTACCGCCTGTTGACGAAGTATACGATCTCAATTACTTATTTACTGAAGAACCTCCCGATATCCCGACACAGGTAGTAAAGGTAAATTCTCTCTATAGATATGATAAAGCTGAAGTCCCTCCTACTAAAATTGCTAGTCAGTGCTTGGATGAGTTTGATGACTTTATGTTTAAGCAAGATGACTTTAATGCTTATTTTGGTAGACAATTAAAACAGAATACCTTTATGATTAAATGCTTGAGTGATTATATGGCTGATATTAGAGGTGAACTTAAACTTGTTAGCAAACATGCTTCTATGGTTACCACTCAAGTAGAACAAGTACTTAAAGCCCAGAAAGAAATGCTAGATGAAATGAATAGTAAGAAAAATGATTATGCTGTTAGAGTGGCTACTAGAACTGGTAGAATGACTCAGGAACCTTTGTATCCTGAAGGCCACCCTAAGAGAATCGAGCAAGATTCTCAAAGAAATAATATTGATATGCCTAGTCCTTCTAAGAGGAAGAAAAAGAAAAATGATAGGACTTTGCAAACTTCCAGTGAACCTATTGCTGAACCACCTGAGAATCCAAATGACATCTCTGTTTCTGATGCTGAAACACAATCAGGTGATGAACATGAACCTAGTGATAATGTCAATGATAATGTTCATGTTGATGCTCAACCTAGTAATGATAATGATCTAGAAGTTGAACCTGCTGTTGATCTTGATAACCCACAATCAAAGAATCAACATTATGATAAAAGAGACTTCATTGCTAGGAAACATGGTAAAGAAAGAGAACCATGGGTTTAGAAACCCATGCCTTTTCCTCCGAAACCATCCAAGAAAAAGGATGATGAGGATTTCGAGCACTTTGCTGAAATGATTAGACCCATCTTTTTTTGTGTATGCGATTAACTGATGTGCTCAAAACAAATCCTTATGCTAAATATATGAAGGATATTATTACTAATAAAAGAAAGATACCTGAAGCTGAAATTTCCACCATGCTTGCTAATTATACTTTTAAGGGTGGAATACCAAAGAAACTTGGAGATCCCGGAGTACCTACTATACCATGCTCCATTAAGAGAAATTATGTTAAAACTGCTTTATGTGATCTTGGAGCAGGTGTTAGTGTTATGCCTCTCTCTTTATATCATAGACTTGACTTGAATAAGTTGACACCTACTGAAATATCTTTGCAAATGGCTGATAAATCAACTGCTATACCTGTCGGTATTTGTGAGGATGTGCCTGTTGTGGTTGCAAACGTTATTATTTTAACGGACTTTGTTATTCTTGATATTCCCGAGGATGATAGTATGTCTATTATTCTTGGAAGACCTTTCCTTAATACTGCAGGGGCTGTTATTGATTGCACCAAAGGCAATGTCACTTTTCATGTTAATGGCAATGAGCACATGGTACATTTTCCGAGGAAACAACCTCAAGTTTATAGTATCAACTCTATTGGAAAAATTCCATTGATTATATTTGGAGGTTTTGAATTTCCTCTCCCTACTGTCAAGAAAAAGTATGATATTCTTATTGTTGGGGATTTTCATATCCCCGTTGAGGTAACTTAGTGTTATTCGAAATTTCTCCGGTTCCGTGATTATTCAGAATGAGTTTGTTAACAAGACTTGATCAACCTTGTTAGTGGGTTCATTTTGATGATCACGAGATGGATGAAATTAGAAGCACAACCTTCTGTACCCTCTTTAAATTTTCTGTTATTCAGTAGAAATAAAGTAAAATAGTATTTTTCTGTCTGTTTCCTGACTTATCCGTGCAATATAAAAATATCCCGAAAATAAAAGTCCTCAGAATGCCATGCCAATTTAATATGATTTTTCGGGAATATTTGAGAATTTACTGTGCAAAAATTATCACGGGGGGAGCTACCACCTGGCCACGAGGGTGGAGAGCGCGCCCTACCCCCTGGGCGCGCCCCCTGCCTCGTGGGCCCACGGTGGCCCTCCTCAACTTATTCCTGCACCCATCTTCTTCCTCTGTCTCACACAAATATGAAAAACCAACTCAAGCACGAGTTCCAGCCCCCGTTGTTGTGATTTTCGATCTCCTTGCTTAAAGCACCTCTTGCAAAACTGCTTGGGGAGATTGTTCCTTGGTATGTGACTCCTCCATTGGTCCAATTAGCTTTTGTTCTAGTGCTTTATTCATTGCAAATTTGTGCTTCATAGGTGACCATGTTCTTGAGCTTGCATGTCAAATTTATATGGTTCCAAGTAGTTCTAATGCTTGATATAGGCCCTAGGCACTTGTGGGAGTTGTTGCTATCAATTTTATTGAAGTTGGTTCTAAAAATTTCAGATTGTTTCAGAAATAATGAAGAGACTTTTGAGGGGCTCGTCGAGCCGAAGCTCTAAGGAAAAACAAAAGGAAGAAGAGGAGAAGCCCAAATTTAATTTACATCGCGCTGCGGAGGTTCAGCCGTGTGAATGGCCTTCCGATGACTTCTTGAGGAGAGCCAGGATTTATGATGATTTCTATTTATTGATTGAGAACGCCGGCCTCACCAACTTCCTCCGCGACCAACGTCATTAGTATCTCTTACTCACAAATACTTTTGTGCAAAAATTCTACTTTTTCCCTAAGAAATCACCTCCATCAGTAGAGTTTCATTTATATGATGTTGTTAAAAGGATGACATTAGCTGAATTCTGCGAGGTCTGCAGAATACCCTTTGAGGGCACCTTAGATGAACCCCACCATAATAAAGTAGAAGCTTTTATTAACACTATCACGGTGGGAGAAACCAGGAAGGTTTCTGATGCGAGGATCACTAGCATTCATTATCCTGTTTTATGCTACTTTGTCATATTTGCTAGTCGTTGCTTGATTGGACGCGGGAACTGTGGGAACCTTAGTATTCCTGATATTATTATTTTGCTCCATGGTTTATACCGCAATAACTCTGTTAGTTTGGGTGGAATTGTTGCTAGATGGTTAAGTATGAACCGTACTAAGGGCCCCATCTTTGGAGGCATTTATGCTTCACACCTAGCTGAACATTTTGAAATACCTATTAGGCATGCGGAGAAAGAAGAAACAACGCTGCCCCGTGCTTATTTAGATTACAAGAGTATGATAGCGCATGATTTTCTTGTTAAGAGTCGCGATGGGGAGCTCAAATATAAATTATACTTTGATGAATATCACCCTGAGACTATTACTTTGCCTGCTCCTTCTTTGTTTAACTTGTATGCAGAGCCTCACATCGTTCCGTGGTCGGCTGTTCAAGCCTATCGGAACCCTGCACCAGCCCCGGAGCCACAAGATGAGCCTCCACGACTATCTGTTTATTCTTGGGATCCAGAGGAGGCTGCCAGCCAGTGGCAATCAGAGTCCTCTTCATCACATTATGATCCCAACTATTCTGCGTCGCAGTACGACCCCAGCTTCACCTACGGATATCCGCCAGGCCATCCCTGGCAATAGACCAGCTTAGGCCAAAAGCCTAAGCTTGGGTGAGTACGTATTCCCACCGACATTACATTTATGTTCACACACACTCATTGCTAGATGTCGGTGCTCATACTTTTTCACTGTAATATCCATGATAGGTTAATTTTCTTTTTCCTGCTTTCTTCTTGTGTGTTTGTTAAACCTTAAGAAAAAACAAAAAAAAAATAGTTAGTCTACTTTTCATGCTTGTAGTAGAATTAAAAAGAAAACCCAAAAATATTTCCCGTTCTTCTTTTGCTTGTTGGGAGCTTTCCCGTGTAAATAGTTTTTATTTCTTTTCCTTTCTTTGGGGGTCGAGAAGACCATATTGAAAATGCTTAGTGGCTCTCATATGCATGATTGTTTATTTAACTTAGATCCCATATTAGTTGTCTTCTCTCTTGAGTTGAATGCTTGCAGATTCCAGCTTAGTCCAATGCACGTGCACTCTTATTATTATACATACCATTCGGTCGTGCAAGTGAAAGGCCATAATGATGATATATGATGGACTTATTGGGAAGAGAAAGGCTGGTATGAACTCGACCTCTCTTGTTTTTGTAAATATGATGATTCATCATTCCTGATTCAGCTATTATGAATTAAACATATTTGCAATGACATTTAGAGATTATAGTTGCTTGTGCCATGCGTGATTAGCTATGAGTTATAATGGTTTACCTTGCGTGCCAACATGCTATTGAGATGATTATGATGTGGTATGATAGGATGGTATCCTCCTTTGAATGAATTGAGTGACTCGACTTGGCACATGTTCACGCATGTAGTTGAATCAAATCAACATAGCCTTCATAATATTTATGTTCATGGTGGATTATATCCTACTCATGCTTGTACTCGGTGTGAATTAATTTTAATGCATGTTTACGACTGTTGTCGCTCTCTCAGTTGGTCGCTTCCCAGTCTTTTGCTAGCCTTCACCTGTACTAAGCGGGAATACTGCTTGTGCATCCAAACTCCTTAAACCCCAAAGTTATTCCATATGAGTCCACCATACCTTCCTATATGCGGTATTTACCTGCCGTTCCAAGTAAATTTGTATGTGCCAAACTCTAAACCTTCAAATAAACATTCTGTTTTGTATGCTCGAGCAGCTCATGTGCAACTAGGGCTGCCTATATCTTCCATGCTAGGTGGGTTATTCTCAAGAGGAGTGGACTCCGCTCCTCATTCACGAGAAAGGGCCGGTAACCGGGATGCCCAGTCCCATGATCCAAAAAGATCAAAGCAAATCAAAATAATTAAACAAAACTCTCCTTAGGACCCGTTGAATGTTGGAGGCACTCGTTGTGCGCTGGCCCCACGGTGGGTGATACGTCTCTGTCATATATACTTTTCCAAACACTTTTGCCCTTGTTTTGGACTCTAACTTATATGATTTGAATGGAACTAACCCGGACTGACGCTGTTTTCAGCAGAATTGCCATGGTGTTGTTTTATGTGCAGAAAACAAAAGTTCTCGGAATAACCTGAAACTCCACGGAATATCTTAGAATAAATAATAAAAAATCCTCGCCAAAGATGAAGGCCAGGGGGCCCACACCCTGTTCACGATGGTGGGGGGCGCGCCCCTCCCCCCTGGGCGCGCCCCCCTACCTCGTGGGCCCCCTGGATGCCCTCCGACGCCAACTCCAACTCCATATATTGGCTTTCGGGGAGAAAAAAATAAGAAAAAAAGTTTCATCGCGTTTTACGATACAGAGCCACCGCCAAGCCCTAATCTCTCTCGGGAGGGCTGATCTGGAGTCCGTTCGGGGCTCCAGAGAGGGGGATTCGTCGCCGTCGTCATCATCAACCACCCTCCATCACCAATTTCATGATGCTCACCGCCGTGCGTGAATAATTGCATCATAGGCTTGCTGGACGGTGATGGGTTGGATGAGATTTATCATGTAATCGAGTTAGTTTTGTTAGGGTTTGATCCCTAGTATCCATTATGTTCTGAGATTGATATTGCTATGACTTTGCTATGCTTAATGCTTGTCACTAGGGCCCGAGTGCCATGATTTCAGATCTGAACCTATTATGTTTTCATGAATATATGTGTGTTCTAGATCCTATCTTGCAAGTCTATAGTCACCTACTATGTGTTATGATCCGGCAACCCCGAAGTGACAATAATCGGGACCACTCCCGGTGATGACCGTAGTTTGAGGAGTTCATGTATTCACTATGTGCTAATGCTTTGTTCCGGTTCTCTATTAAAAGGAGGCCTTAAGATCCCTTAGTTTCCAATAGGACCCCGCTGCCACGGGAGGGTAGGACAAAAGATGTCATGCAAGTTCTTTTCCATAAGCACGTATGACTATATACGGAATATATGCCTACATTACATTGATGAACTGGAGCTAGTTCTGTGTCACCCTATGTTATGACTGTTACATGATGAACCACATCCGGCATAATTATCCATCGCTAATCCGGTGCCTACGAGTTTTCCATATACTGGTTCTCGCTTATTTACTTTTCCGTTGCTACTGTTACAATCACTACAAAATACCAAAAACATTACTTTTGCTGTCTTTACTTTTGTTACCGTTACCACCACTATCATATTACTTTGCTACTAAACACTTTGCTGCAGATATTAAGTTTCCAGGTGTGGTTGAATTGACAACTCAGCTGCTAATACTTGAGAATATTCTTTGGCTCCCCTTGTGTCGAATCAACAAATTTGGGTTGAATACTCTACCCTCGAAAATTGTTGTGACCCCCTATACTTGTGGGTTATCAGTGGGCGCCAACTGCCGTGGAATTGTCACGTCAGATGTCCTCGTGAAAGGACTTAGTTGTGGAGCCATCGCAACTAGGAAGCTTGAAGGGGTTAAATCGGGACAAAGGACACGAGAGGGTTTATACTAGTTCGGCCCCTTACGGTGAAGGTAAGGCCTACGTCTAGTTGGGTTGGTATTGATGTTTCGATGACCAGGGAGCGAGACACGCTATGTCTGGTTCTCGATGAGTTGTTTCTTGCCCTAAGCCGCCCGCGGGTCGTCCCCTTATATACACGGGTGAACGCCCTATGGCTTACAGAGTCCCGGCCGGCTTATAAACAATGTCCGGCTCGGTGACTGGTTAAGTCTACCTTATGATACAAGTAATATTATATCAGCGGTTTACTACAACGGGCCTTAAGTCGCCTGTGGTCCTTAAGCTCTCTATGAACCGCCATCTTCATGCTTGGCCTTGGGCTTCTCTCTGATGAGTCCCTTGTTTAACCCGGCCCCTCCTGGGCGGCTTAAACAAGTAGTTATATTCCCAACAGCGCCCGACTCATCGCCGAGGGGTGGGGCGGGAGGAGAGCTCGGGCAGGCGGCCCCTGTCATCCTCTCTCCCGTCGTGCCCATGGCCCTGGGCCTCGGTGTGGGGCACTCGTCCGAGGGGCATGGGAGCCCTCAGCCGCCTCCTCCGGTAACCTCGGTTGACCCTTTGAGGGATTCCGCACGGGGCTTTACTAGGGAGGAGGTCGTTGCTTTTGGCGGGATCCCTGACCCGGTCTCGACGGGGAGACGGATGAGTGCTCGCATTCTGGAGCTTCCGGAGGTTGATAACATGCAGCAGAGGTGCGCTATGAGGGCGGCCAAGCTTCATGATGCTGAGATCTCTACTGGTATGTCCGTCAACATATCTAATTCTTTATTGCATTTTTCTAATGAGGAAATTATAGATAATGCAAATCAATTAGGAGTTCCACTAGGGGCTACTGATAGTGAGATTTCCAACTCAGTGAATGATATGTTAGATTTGGAGGCAGAGCATGCCTTAGAGACTATTCGTAATCTCGCAGCGTTAAAACCCATGAATGATGATGAGATTGATGCATTAGGGGTCAGAGTGCTCAATAACCTGTGTGTGGATCTAGCACCCTCCAATCATGAGTCTAAGGACGATGATGTGCCCCTAGATAATGCAGTTGTTAATACCGCTGAGCCCGGTTATGAGGACCGGGTGACAGAACCTAGTAAACCAATGCGCAAGTGGAAACAGAAGATTTATCCCGACTCTGCAGTTTGTAGGAGTGCTAGGATTTGGACTACTAAAAAATTTCATGATGAAATATGAAAGGAATCTTTTGGAATAGCAGAGGTCTGAAAGACTTGGCTAAAAGAAGGTTTCTTGCTGAGGCATCTCTGAAGCACCATTTAGATTTTATTGCTCTTTCGGAAACTGGTAGAGATAACTTTGCGCCCCAGTTTCTTTCCTCTCTTGCGGGTGGTGTTGATTTCGACTGGCATTGCCTCCCTCCGCGGGGAAGATCGGGTGGTATCTTGCTGGGTGTGAGATGCGATTCGCTTGAGGTCCGAAGTGTAGTTATGGGAGACTTCGCGGTTAAGTTTTGAGTCAGGTCTAAAGTTGATGGGTTCAACTAGGCGTTGGTGGCGGTTTATGGTGCCGCACAGCCCGAGCTTAAACCGGAGTTTCTGGCGGACCTTGTTCGAATCTGTGGGTCCGAGCAACTTCCAATTTTAGTTGGGGGTGATTTCAATATCATTAGGAGGATAGAGGAGAAGAATAATGATAACTTTGACGACAGGTGGTTGTTTATGTTCAATACCATTATTGAAAGCTTGGATCTGAGGGAGATAGAGCTTTCTGGTAGAAAGTTTACCTGGGCTAGTGCTATGCCAAATCCGACTTACGAAAAGCTTGATCGAGTTCTCGCGAGCGTGGGGTGGGAACAGAAGTTCCCTCTTGTTACAGTTCAAGCTCTCTCGCGGGGCGTATCCGATCACACGCCCTTGTTCATAGACTCAGGGGAGCCGAACCACGTGGGAAACAAGAACACCTTTTCATTCGAGATGGCCTGGTTCGAACGCGAAGGGTTCTTGGACCTGATATCCAGGGAATGGGCTAAGGGTGCAGGAGGTAGGACTACGGTCGAGCGTTGGCAGAATAAGATTAGGAATTTGAGAAGTTTCTTACGGGGTTGGGCTAAGCACCTTAGTGGGGTGTATAAGATTGAAAAGGATAGGCTTCTTTCTCTTATACAGACCCTAGACTTAAAGGCCGAATCCACGATTTTGCTGCCAGCTGAGCTTCAGGTTAAAAATGAGGCAGAGAAGAGGTTGAAAGAACTTCTCCGCGAGGAAGAATTGAAGTGGGCTTTGTGGGCTAAGGTCCGCAAAGTGGTCCAGGGGGACGCGAATACTCAATTCTTTCACTTGATTGCTAATGGTAAGCACAGAAAGAAGAGAATCTTCCAACTTGAACAAGATGAGGGCACTATTGTAGGACAGGACAACCTAAAAAACTATATAACCGAGTATTATAGGCAGTTATTTGGACCTCCGGAGGATAATTGTGTGTCCCTCGATGAGTCCAGGACTGAGGATGTGCCGCAACTATCGGCTGCTGATAATGATATTCTGGTTGCCCCGTTATCAGAGAAGGAAGTGTTTGATGCTATTGCACAGATGAAAAACAATAAGGCTCCTGGACCGGATGGATACCCGGTCGAGTTCTACAAAAAGTGTTGGCACATTATTAAGGGGGATTTGCTACCTTTGTTTCGTGATCTGTTCTCTGGACAACTTCACTTATTTCACTTGAATTTTGGAACTATCACGCTGCTTCCTAAGAAAACGAATGTTGTGAGAATTGAGCAGTTCAGGCCGATATGCCTTCTCAATGTTAGTTTCAAAATCTTTACCAAGGTCGGGACTAATAGGCTCACACAGATTGCGCATTCTGTGGTGCAACAATCCCAAACTGCTTTTATGCCGGACAGAAACATCCTTGAAGGGGTGGTTGTCCTTCATGAAACGCTCCATGAAATCCATTCCAAAAAATTAGATGGAGTAATTTTTAAGGTGGATTTTGAGAAAGCGTACGATAAGGTCAAATGGCCTTTCCTCCAACAGGCATTGCGTATGAAAGGTTTTGATGAAGCCTGGCGCCACCAGGTTGAATCATTTACGCAAAAAGGGAGTGTGGGAATTAAAGTGAATGATGATATTGGTCATTGCTTCTAGACACATAAAGGCCTAAGACAAGGAGATCCGATGTCCCCTATCCTGTTTAACATTGTGGTTGATATGTTAGCGATTTTGATAGGAAGGGCTAAGGAGAATGGTCAAGTAGGTGGCTTGGTACCTCATCTTGTTGATGGAGGTATATCCATTCTTCAGTACGCTGATCATACAATCATCTTTATGGAGCATGACTTGGCCAAGGCGAGAAATATGAAGCTGGTGTTATGCCTTTTCGAACAATTGACCGGGTTAAAGATTAACTTTCATAACAATGAGTTGTTCTGCTTTGGTAGAGCCAAAGACGAACAGGAGGCTCATAGGCAATTGTTTGGGTGCGAGTTGGGGGATTTACCTTTCTCTTACCTAGGTATCCCAATCCACCATCGTAAGCTGACAAACAGAGAATGGAAGTGCATCGAAGACCGATTTGAGAAGAAACTGAGTTGCTGGAAGGGCAAGCTCATGTCATACGAAGGCTGATTAATTCTGATTAATTCGGTGCTCACGAGTATGCCTATGTTTCTCCTATCGTTCTTTGAAGTCCCAGTTGGTGTCAGGAAAAGACTGGACTTTTATCGATCGCATTTATTTTGGCAGGGTGATGAACTAAAAAGAAAATACCGGCTTGCTAAATGGGATATCATTTGCAGACCGAAAGACTAAGGGGGTATTAGTATTGAGAATCTTGAAGTAAAGAACAGATGTCTTCTCAGTAAGTGATTGTGGAAGTTGTCATCTGAGACTGATGCCACGTGGGCGCAAATCCTTCGCAGCAAGTACCTACAGACAAAATCCTTGTCCCAGGTCACAGTCAGGCCGACTGACTCGCCTTTCTGGAAAGGACTGATGAAAGTCAAACAATCCTTGTTTAATAGGACAAAGTTTTTTATTGGCAACGGCGCCAGTACACGGTTCTGGGAGGATACTTGGCTCGGCGACACACCCTTGGCCATTCAATATCCGTCTTTATATCGTATTGTTCAACGACGTGAGGTGTTCGTTGCAACGGTATTTCAATCTATCCCCCTTAATATTTAGTTTAGACGGTCGCTAGCAGGCAATCGTTGGGAAGAATGGCTCCGTCTAGTTAGAAGACTGATGGAGGTTCAGCTTTCTCAACAACCTGATGAATTACGCTGGAAACTGACTAGGTCTGGAGTTTTCACAGTTAAATCAATGTATATTGATGTTATTAATTCGAACTCCATTCCTACCTCCAAGCATGTTTGGGTTGTCAAAGTTCCATTGAAAATAAAAGTGTTTATGTGGTTTTTTTTTCATAAATAAGTTATTTTAACCAAGGACAACTTGATAAAACGTAATTGGACAGGACCTACTAGGTGTAGTTTCTGTGATCGGGATGAGACGATCAAACACCTCTTTCTTGATTGCCCGTTGGCCAAGGTCCTTTGGCGGACGGTCCACATTGCTTTTAATATTACTCCACCGAATTCTGTCAACACGTTATTTGGGACATGGCTTAATGGGATTGAGCCTGACTTAGCGATACATATTCGTGTTGGAGTTTGCGCTTTGTTGTGGACTATTTGGAATTGCAGAAATGATTTGGTTTTTAACAGAACATCACGTATTCACTTTTTGCAGGTTATTTTCCGAGCCACGACATTGATCCGTTCGTGGTCGCTACTCACTCCGATGGAGGCTAGTGAGCTTTTGGTTAATGGATCCATCCGCTGGGAGATGGTAGCTCGGGATATCTTCAACCGGTTTGGATGGCGGTCATGTAATAGGATAGGCAATTAGTTTACCTATCTATCTTTAGCCAGCCGGTTGTGGCGTCTTTGTTTGGCTAGTTTGTATTTCTAGTCCATTTTGGCTCTGTGTGAGCTTTCTTTTCAGTTTTTTACTGTTGGAGACTTTGGCACCTTATTTGGAACCTTTTCATTTGGTTAATAAAATGACCGTATGCATCACTCTGATGAAGCAGAGGCCGGGGAGAACCCTTTTTCGAAAGAAAAAAATCTCCGCTCTCCACACCTTCCATAATACGCAGTACCGCTTTAGTTACCTCATCACCGGACATAATTTTGTGGGACGAGAAGAGCGAAAGCTGGCCAAACCCAACATAAGTAGGCCAAACCTAATTGATCTCGTAGCCGATCGATATCCTAAATAAGCACGGGGGCATGCGCTTGGTTGGTTTTCAAGTCTAAGCCCTGATCCGGCTTTTCATCGATCGTTCGAGTTCGCGCGTGATGGCGCCGCCGGCCTTGCTTCCTAGGGCGAGCGCGTTGCGGCCTCTTGCCCCAGCCTCTTCTTCCCCCCTCCGCGCGCACGTCGTCGCGGCCGCCCGAACGCCCCGCGCGCCGCCACGCACAGCGCGTCCCGTGTCGCTGGTGAGGGCCGTCGATCGATCAGTCGGTCGCCCTGTACCGTTCATATGCCTGCACCTGCAGGTCTCGATCGATCGTTGCTGTGACTAACGCGTGCCGTCGATCGCAGCTCTGCACCCCGCGCAGCAACGTGGACGCCGCCGCCGCCGCCGGCGGCGGTGGCCCCGACAAGGAACCTTACCGGTGGCCGTGGGGATACGAGGACCCTCCCGCGTACGTGGAGGAGGACATCGTGGAAACCCAACTCAGGTTCGTGCGCGAGTCCGGGGAGGCGGTGGCTGCGCTCAAGGCCGCGGCCGCCGACGCGTGCCGCGCGCTCGTCGACAACTTCGGCGACATCCGCTCTCTCAAGACCGTCTACGACGTCGAGGACTACCACATCGGCATGCCATTCGGTATGTATAGCTTGATCGGTTTTTATATGCAGTAAAAGCAGCTTGGTTCAAAGTTCAAACACTGTTAATCGTTCAGCAAAAGCGGCCAAGTAAAATCTGGTGACACAATCGCTGGTAGAGTTGCCACGTACCCAATGGGGGAAGCATGTGGATTATATTGGGCTTAATTGATCTTGAACTCACCTTAACATAGATCGGAGAACAAAAGCGGTATAAGAGGAGAGGAATTGGGTGAGGGGAGATGCCACGTACAGCGGGAGGCGTGGGGACTTGGAAGGGGGTCACTTCTTGTTTCACATGTAGGTTTGCATGGTCCCACCTGTTAGCATTTGGATGAAGAAAAATGTTACTACCTCTGATCTATATTAATTGTCGCTGATTTAGTAGAGTGGACGGGCGATCGCTAAGTCAATTCTTTATAATGCCCCTAAATTTCAGTTGTGCCCTGATTAAAGGATAATGTCGTTATATATTACTATTTGACCGCAAAACTGAGCCGGAATTGAGAAAAAATTCATAAAGAGCAAAATTACAATAAAACACAATGTCAATGTATAATTCAGTACAAGTAGGCATCAATCAAATATATACCACATATACACTCATTATTCACAATGATGTCGCTATTGTTGTGATACTGTCTGATCATGACATGTGTCCAACCTTTGAATTGTGCAATCATCCTACCAGAAAACAAACATAAAAAGCTCAGGGGATTCACTACACTTTGGACAAAATTTAAGAATGCAAACATGGACCAACCAGCTGACATTGTAGAGCAAACTGTAACTTTGGTTGGATCTGGAGATATTGCTACCGGCCCGCACTGGTGAACAACGCTAGAGGATGGAGGATGGTGGCGAGAAATGGAAAAGGTGGACCATCTGTCGCGGGCTAGAAGAAGTTGACCTGGTGGGTGCTTGATGATGGCATGAACAAAGCCGGTGGCGGAGAGCTAGACGTGGAGGAGGTTGTGGTTGTCCATGAGAAAATCAGGATGCAGTTTGGTGAACAAGGTCGGCGCCATCATTGACAACATCAGGAGGCAGAGAATCTTGAGGCAAGACAAGCCCGCCGGTGGTGATGTAAGCGACCATGGCAGGATTAAGGGGAGGGGATGGGCTGAGAGATCTGGGTTGTGGGTAGGTGGTGGCAGTCGACACTGGTAGGTGGTGTCACCGGAGGAGCCCTACGGGATGGAGGTGAGAGAGAATGAGAAGGGGCAAAGGTGGTGTCAGAGTAGGTGGTGGCGGTGAGAAAGAACTATGGTGCACATGGGGCAAGAGCACGGGAGGGGGGCGAGGAAGAAAGAGAGAACGAGAAGGGAGCAACGCGGAAATAGAGAATGAGAGGGGAGCGAGAAGAAGAGAGAAAATGAGGGGAAAGAGGTACTCAAGAGCGGGATTAGGATATTGTGGGTCACGCAGTGGTAGTGTAGCATAATTTTGTGGAAAGTTTTGGGGCACCCTTATTTGGGCATCACAAAGAATCTCGGGATACTGACCCTGGGCAGCTTCCCGTAGATACATGCAAATCCAAGCCAGCCATGTAAATAAGTGGCCAAAAAAGTTTCATGCTTTCTCGCATGTGAGCCCTTGGGCCTTGAGGATGTTGTATAAGCCCAAACTAAGTGCCCCTTAGTCAGTGGCGGATCTTGAGAAAAATTTAAGAGGGGTCATGACTGTAAGGGGAACAAATTAGTAGGTAAGGATGGGCTAATCTCTAGTTGAAACACTAGTTAGGCCTAAAATCTAGCATGCTATTCAATGAATCCAAAAATTAGGGGGGGGGGGGCACTACCCCTATTGGTCTACAGTAAGCTCCGCATTGCCCTCGGTGGCCTTTTTCTTTCTCATTGATGCTTTATATACCTTGATTGTTAGTTTCATTTACTTTATCCAGTAAGCTTCATATATCAAACATAGGGACCAAACCCAAACGCTTGCTAGTACGCTTGCCATCGGACGTAGGAAGAAGGGAGAAGAGGACGAGGAATATAGAGGATCACAGAAAAGGCAACGGAAGAGGGAGGCGGCCTAACTTGAATGTCAAGGTGAGAAGGTGGAAGGAGAACGATAGCAATGTGCACTATAACAAACAGGAGGGGCGCAAGGGAGTGGGAAAGAAGATGGACGAGAGGGGGTGTTTGTACTCTAACCTCTAGAGTTGTTAGTCCTTACCAATATCATTAGTACTCCCTCTGTAAACTAATATAAGACCTTTTAGCCTTTTAGTGATCTAAAAGGTCTCATATTAGTTTACAAAGGGAGTACATATTATTAGTTGGTATATATACAAAATGGTTTTGCATACATATTATGTTTTGCTGCTCTAATCTCATTCAATTGTTGGTTGTTGTCGTCTCATCCCAAAATTTAGGAATTTATTTCTTCCTTCTTCAGGTGTGCTCATTGCATGCATTGGTTGCTATCAACTGTGGAAGCTAGATCCCTCGACATTCCTAGATGTTGTACTAGGCTACGCATTCTACAGGCTCAGTGTCTTGGGTTCACACATCCGGAGACAGGGATTCTCGAATGACCTGTTTGGGCGCCTCAAGTTTGGTCAGTTGTTGTACTACGCAGTTGGTAATTGGAACTTGTATGTCTAATGTATCAAGCCATGTAAAGTGCTATACTTTTCTTTCTATGCAGTTATTGTCATAATCATGGCCGTGAAAGATTTCAGGAAAAATCTCGCTCCCATTGATTTTATCAGGTATGAGTACCAGCTTAACTTTATACTGCAACTTTTTTGCGAGAGCATTTCTATATTGCATTGAGTACCTAATTATTTTCTTGTCGAGATTACTAGAAGCAAAGATTTTAGATGTGTAATTGCATTGCAATCAACAAAGTAATTTAATACTATATCCATTCCAAAATATACATGATGTCCTACAGTAGTTGTAGTCAAACTCTTGAACATAATTCGGGTATTGATGCATACAACATTATTAAGATTGGCCAGATAATTAGGGAACACATTATTCTATGCAAAATATTACTCGCATGTTTCTACAACAGTTAAATTTGCGTCTTGAACACCCGTATCCTTGCTTATAAGAGACTAAAGCATTTAGCTTGGTCCAGCGACTACAATTTGTCATTTTTTCGCACATGTACGTATGCACACGTAATATTTGTTTCCCATAATGGCCATAGGTCTGCAGTTCTGCCTTAACTTTTGACGGCATGAGTTTCCAACATAGAGAAGGAATATTTGCATCCCACAAATTTGTATGGAAACATTATATGAGGAAAATAGTGTTCACACCCTGCACTTTGACTCTTTGAGTATTGCACTCCACTTTAACGATGCAATAGTGTCGGAACATTTGCACTAGTACGTTTTTGATCTGGTATTACTTGTATGTGCATAATTATATGTTCAAGTTAAGGTAAATTCTGGGTAAATAAAGGTATCTTTATTATGAAAATACATTGATAATATACCTACATTTCACATCCAATTAATATTTACTTATCTTAGTGAAGAGGGTTTAGAAGGATAATTATGTGCTTTACACAAAAATAAAAAACTACGAAGAGTGCACACCAAATGTTACTCAACAAAAAGTAGTTAGAATGTCGGGACGTGGTTCCATTCGGTTGTCCCATTCGGCAGAACCGAAACAACAATGTACCTGAATTTGATTTAATAAATTAATAAAGGATGCAAGGTGCCACATTGCCAATATATTTTGATATATGCACCAAAATGAAGCAATTTAAAACTTCTGTTAGTGATACTATGCATGCTCCTACCATTGAAATATATGTTTATTTATGCACCAAAATAAAGTAGAATCAACACTTTTTAAGAGATACTCCTTAGTGCTACCATGCCAGTATATGTTGATTTATGCACTACGGAGTGTTATTTAACATTGTGTAAAAAAATTGAGTTGTCTGGTGCCTAAAAAAAGAGAGAGTGAGCCAAATGCAGTGCTTTCCATTTAACAGGTAGAGTATGTATTCGGGCTCCATGGAGCCCGGAGCCAAAAATGTACACTCACTATCTCTTAATAATGGCTCCGTTGGTTAACGCTTATTATTTTGTGCTCACAGGACACCAGTTTATGCCCTCTATTTCATATCCTTCCTTCATGACATAATTGGTCTGAAGAAGTATGGCAAATATTATTTCGCTGTGACCATCGAACTACTAAAAACTCAGGAGGGCAGATGCAAGCTAGCGAGTTATTTCTAAACGTTTATTCTGCTAGTGGAGTGGCCATTTTCTTCTCTAGCATAATCCATATTATAAGTACTCCATATTCCATATGATTATCAGATCAAACAATGTATTTGTTATCGAGTTATTTCTAAATATTTGTGCCTTACAAAATCATCACTCCAAAATGTTGTTGGAAATGCCATTTTTGGAGCATCGATTTTGTTCCACGGCTTCTACGAATGTCATTTCACAATGAAATTTTGCAAGCGTTGAAAACTTTTGTCAATGCTTGTTGCTAAAAAAATTCAGAATTTGTTGAATATTTTTTCAATATTTTTTGATTGTACTGTTCACCTGAGCTGATATGAGCTCGGGCTAAGAAACTACATGTCGTTTTGTCTTCTCTTAGACCCCTCCCAATGCTTCACTTTGTACAGGTGCTAAGCCTGCCATGCAGGCAAAAAAAATGATGTGACAAGGTAATTAAGAGGAGAGAGATGAGTGTTGTGACTCCAGGAAGAAACAATGCAAAGCGCGGGAACCTAGGGAAAACACTTAAATGAAAGAAGCCCACCAATGCATTGATAACTTTAGTTGCTAAATCATTAAATGAACGATGATTAGCTACAACAAGTTAAGCATCTTTGTATTGGGGACTTTAGTTGCTTAGCTCTTTAATGTGCTTAGCACCTCATTTTAGCACTAGTGCATTGGAGAAGGTCTTATGTGTAGGGATGATCTCTCAGCGTATAAGAGGCTAAATATTTTGTTATGCACAATTTTCTAGTTAAAAATCAATCACCGTATACTCCCTCTTTTTAGAGATTCAAATGGACTACCACATACAGATGTATATAGACATAATTTAGAGTGTAGATTCACTTATTTTGTTTCGTATGTAGTCACTTATTGGAATCTCTAGAAAGACAAATATTTAGGAACGGAGGGAGTAGATAATATGTTGAGAGCATGCAAGTATTAATTGCTGAGTAAATTGCAGGGCCGACCTGGTGGCATGTGTGCGCCCCAAAATACTTTCTCCCTAGATTGTCGCTATGCGAGAGGAAATTTGGTGCACGCAGGGGCGCGCACACGTACTTTGTTGGCTGCACCTTTGCGGAGCAATTCATGAACCTTTTTTTTTTTTTGCATGAACTTGGTTTCGCATATCCCATACATGCATCTTCGTCTTCGCTATAAGGTGTGGCGGAATTTACATACTAGGCGATTATGGTTAGTTTATTCATAAGTTGTTAAGTTCCGTTGTACGAAACTTAAGGTGAACAAGAAGTTGATGCGGGATGTGACCATGACGCAGATGCGCGGTCAACAGAAAGCTTACATGTGCCTTTGTGTGCCCCAAAAAAATTTCTTATCGCTATGCCCACTTTCGTGGTGTTCGACAAAATGCTTTTGCCCCGTTCCACCGCCTTCTCATGCACACACGCCCGTGTCAACAGGGTGCGTTCCCAGCGCTAAGAAAGTGTCTAATGTGTGTGTTCAGGCATGAACACGTCACCATATCTCTCCGGCGTCAACCGCGATATGCAAGATACATTGACGAGGTCTTTGGACACCCGAAACCCCACATACTCGGGAGGGACCCCCATCAGGGCGGGGGGGGGGGGGGGGGGGGGGGCTATAGGCTGCCCTAGTTTGACCTCATCTCCCATAGGGCCTCGTGGATTGCTGGCTTCAAGCACAAATAGCGAGGAAGAACAAAACTAGGGAAACATAGAAAAGATAAAATAATAGTGATAAATTGATTTGTCGATTGTGCGTTGTTCAATACGGCATCACCTCACATCTATTTACCAGGCAACTAGACTTCCCGTACAAGAAAAAGAGCTCCCAATCCCATCCAAATCTTACCATGATTACCGAACGCCAAACCGGAATGAAATGGGAAGGCTCCTCCGCTACCTCGCCAGGTGCGATCGACCCCTCCCTCCACCTAACCCCACCCGCGCCAAGGAAGAGGTTGGTGAAAAAACTTTGTGCTCGTTGCCGCGCAGGCAGCAAAGGCCGGTGGCATGGCCGCAGTGAAACCACGATGGCCACTGGTCGACTTTCCCTTGCTCTGGCCGGCAGAAAGCGTGTGACGAAGCCGATGGAGGCGATGAAGGCACTCTCACAAAGGACTAGGAGGCGACGAATAATAGTAAGAAGAAGGAGTCGGCATTGAATGCGATGGCTCGTCCTCGTCCTCTTCCGATGGGTCGAAGCCCGTCTCTGACCACCCCTCCGCCTCCTTGTCTGACGCGTTCGCCTGTCGGCGCCACAACTGAGAGCCATGGCCACCAAGTGCTCGATAGTATGCCGATGAGGTAATTTTTCTTTTTGCGCCGAATACGATAGTTTATAAACGACACTAGTTCCATGTTATATACTTAGATATACCATGAGACCCGTAATATGATTCGTGATCTCGGAACGAATCTCTTCATGCATGATTGCAATGCAAACACATAATCGCGTGGAAGATCAATAAAGGACATGCCTGAAATTCATGCAGCTAACACTACTAGGGAAAACCTTATACACAGAAATTTAGCAACATCGCGGGTCAAAAAAGCGCGCTAGTGCTATATAGCAGTAGCGATTTAAGAGAAACCGCGCTACAGATACAAACTTAGCAGTAGCGCTGGTAGTCGCGAAAGCGCTACTAATATTCTCATTGGCAGAATGATAGGCTACGCATAGCAGTAGCGGGCTTAGATGAAACGCGCTACCGCTAGGGCATAATTAGCAGCGCGTTTCCAGGAAAGAGCGCTACTACTAACGGAAATAAAATAAGATGAAAAACAAATAGAAAAGTAAATGAAAATGAAAGAAATAGAAAAAGGAGAAAGGAAAAAATAAAATGTAAAGCAAAATAAACGAAAAAGCGAAAAATCGGAGGAAGGCATAGCAGCAGCGTGTGTTTGTAAGAGGCGCTATAGCTAACGTAGCTGCAGCGCGTGTCCTAGACCCCCGCTATAGAAACAGAAAAGGAAATTAAAAAAGGAAGAAATTTACATAGCTATAGCAGCAGCGCGTTTTGCAGAAACCGCTATAGCTATCTTAGCGATAGCGCGTTTTGCCAAACGCGCTACCGCTAAGTTTGACTTAACCAAAAAACAGTTTCCCCCCGGCCACTTCTCCCCAAATCCCTCAACCCACCCCGCGCGCCGCCGTCTCCCCGATTCACCGTCGCCCCACTTCGCCGCCGACGTCGACGCCACTAGAGCCGTGCGCCGTCGACGAGACCGGAGCCGCCCCCAACGCCACGGAGCCGCGCGGCCTCGTCAACGCCACCGGAGCCGTCGTCGACGCCACCTTCCTCGCCGTCACCGGAGACGCCCCTGCCTCCCTCGCCGTCACCGGAGACGCCCCTGCCTCCCTCGCCGTCACCGGAGACGCCCCTGCCTCCCTCGCCACCACTGCCTCCGTCGCCACCACCGGAGCCATCATCTATAAGCCCCCACCCCTCCTCTCTCTCTCATGCATATAGGTTAGCCAGTTTAATTAGGTTAATTATCTAGGTTAGGGAAAAAATTTAGTTAGGGCTTTGACAGAGAAGTAGTTAGGTTAACTAGTTTAATTAGGTTAATTATCAAGGTTAGTGCAAAAACTTAGTTAGGGCTTTGACAGAGAACTAGTCAGGTTAACTAGTTTAATTAGGTTAATTATCCAGGTTAATTAGTGCAAAAATTTATGTTAGGCTTTGACAGAGAACTAGCTGCGTTAACTAGTTTAATTAGGGTTAATTATCTAGGTAAACTAGATTAACTAACTAGGTTAAATAGGTAGGTTAATTAGGTTCGTTGGATTAACAAGCTAGGTTAAGTAGATTGGCAAAGGTTTTTGATTTTTGAAAAGACCACTATTTTTCAAGGAAAAGAATTTAGGCAAATTTTATTTTTCATTGAAGTGGTCATGTTATATCTTTTCATTGAAGTTGTTCGATTGTGCCCAAGTGGCTTTGTTGTTTCCAGGGAATGATGCTGAGTGGCCTATGTGTTGCCGGAATGTTGATTCATTTCTGTTCTGGCAAATTTCAGGTTCTCGATTTGTCCACTTTTTAGCAAAGGTCATGCCGAAATGTCCCGTGAATTTCGGCATGACTTGTGCTACAAACTAGGACATATCGAGTGCCCGGGATTTGCCGCACCAGGAAGGAGTCAACATTCCTGCAAAACAATAGTCTTTTTTTATGTCATTATTCATTTTATTAGGTCTAGAATTAATTGACTAGATTTAATCATAGGAAACATGGCTAGCAACGATGAAGGACAGGGTTCTGGTGATTGCGACGACGTCTACCGGGCGGTAGACGAATTTTTTAGCCTTACCGACGATCAACAGATGTTGTTGCTGGGCCCACTGGTGGCATCGGGGACTGAGACCGACACGCAGACCGGTGCTGAGACCGACACGTAGACCGGTGCTGAGACTGAGACCGGCGCTGAGATTCAGACCGACATCGAGACCGGCGCTGAGACCGGTGCTGCCTCGGGGAGCGGAACCGGTGTAGAACCGAAAGCAAAGAGGCAACAGGTTCCTAACAAACTCAGGACTACTAGACTGGTGGTCACAGAGGTGGACGACGGCAATTTTGAGCCAAAGGCGCCCGATGAAGCGCGCGCGTGCTACGGCAATCAAATAGGCTACATCATACGGACAACCGCCACCATCAACGATGAGAATCTAAAGAAGATAGAAAATATGAGGAGCTCCCTCCTAAAGAAGTTTCACCAGATATTCTTGTTCCCGGGCCGGAATGAGAAGGATTATGAAGATCTAGACAAGGACCCGGCAATGAAGAAGATAAACAAACACGCCATGACCAAGTTTAGCAACGCGTTGGCCGCCTGGAAAAATCGAGTGAAAGCAAAGATCAACGACGGGGAACCCTACTCCGAGATTGTAAAGGATAGTCCGACAATCACGGAAGAGCAGTTTCAAATATTCAAGGAGGCTTGCGAGGCCGAAGCTGCCAAAGAAAAGTCTAAGTACATGAAGGGGATTCAAAAGAGGAACATTGGGACCCACCACCTCGGAAGCCGTGGTTACGGCGGAAAGAGGTCCAAATGGGCCAAGGAGGACGCGGAAGCCGCGAGTCTGGGCATCCCAGGCCCCTTGGCGGATTTCACCGTCCTGCAGGAGCGTGACGTCCTGAGGGCCCGGCACCGTTGGGACCCAGTGAAGAAGGTTTACGAGACAACACCGGTCATTACGGAGTTCATGAGACTGCTGGTAATTTTAGTTTCTGATCAATTCGACTGCACACGTTAGTCATATTTGTAAACGATCCTTGTGCCTTTTGCAGAGAGAGCAGCACCGGATTGCGGCCGAAAGCGACTCGCCGTCTGAGGCATTGGCGAGGCCCAAGTGGGACACTCCATTCAACCGGGCATTGAACATATTGAAACAACAACCGGTGGATACTCGACCGTCGTATGGACGCGTGCACGGTGTCGGAGACGGCGCCACGTGGAGGAAGTACTACCGTGAGACCACGAAGGAGAAAAAGGAAAGACGGAGGTTAACTGAAGAAAGCATCGACAAGAAGGTTGAGATTGCGGTTGAGAAGAAATCATCTCAGACAGTCGCAACAGCGGTAGCTGCCGCAAAACAGGCGATTGCAGATATATCTACTTCCTTGGTGACGGGCGTTTACACTTGGACAAGGTAAAATCTAGAAAAAAATGCAGAGGACTTTCCCCTTGCTGACTTCTTGGCCGCACCTGCTCCCGCACCGGCTCCCGCACCTGCTCCCGCACCGGCTCCTGCACCTGCTCCCGCATCGGCTCCCGCACCTGCTCCTGCACCGGACGTGCTCGGTGGTGCCTCCTCTTTGGCTGAGCTCGACGCCCTCACGGTATCTGCCACACCGGCCCCCTTCAATATAAATGTATAATCTCCCGTTTTCGTTGCCTTTCGGATGTCTCACGTCGCAGACTTTTCTTTGCAGGCCGACGAAACCCCGTGCACCATATTGTACACCATCGGCGAACAGAAGGTGGACGTGGGGAAGGGGACGATAATGGAGCCGAAGGAACCATTGTTCCACAGCCGGTCGATCCCCTCGAACGTCTTCAAGGTTTCCGTGGCCAGTGTCAAACCGGGCCACGAGAATTTGCCTCCTCTAATACTAGTGGGGGATGACGACGAGACCCCGTGGCGGCTTGGTGATTGTTGCAATGGGTGGGTCCTGTTGTGGCCAAAGAGTCTGCTTCGTATGGAGGCGGCCGGGAGCACACCCATGAGCATGCAGCCTCAGCAAGGTATGAACATCAACACCCCACCTACCCAATTAGCGTCGGGTGTCGGGTTGGGTGATAGCGGACGAGGTAAGCAGGTGGCTCCATTAGTCGCTGATGACGTCGCCATGGATGAGGATGAGGATGACGATGGCGCTGAACAGTATGTCTATACTGGCGCCTCCTCAGGGTTTGAGCATCATGAGTCGGTGCCTGAATTACCGTCTCAACGTATTATTGACGACCATCCGGTGGTAAAGAAGCCTAGGAAGAGAGCGAGGAAAGGCAAAAAAGCTGATTCTATGATCCAGTCGTCTCAGCAGCCTCGGCTTCAGGACCGTGTAGATATCCCCGATGCTGATAAATGGCATATCCCCGGTCGACCAATCCTACCTGAAACAGCGCTACGGGCCAGATTCGGTGATCTAAGGAGACTTCATGACGATGTGCTGCGGGTAGAGAAAGGCCTCATCGCCTGGAAAGATCCAGGATACCCATTCTACGTGGTTAACGTTCCGCGGCAAATGTCGTACGTCGACGGCTTCCCGCGGATAAGTTCTTCCTCCGATTTGATTACATATTCGACATGTTTCACGTGAAGAAACTGGATTTTACGTTTGTCCGCCTTTATACCTTGCACATGAACTACATCATTGGGGTTGAGCAGATACGTTTTATCTGTGTTGCTGACCCGTACTACATGCACGAGGGCTTCTTGGGAGTCTGTGCACAGCATCGTGAATACGCGAGGGATTACATCGTCAGTTTCATGCTCGCCAATAAGGACAAGGAGGCGATTCTCGTGCCTTATCATCCCGTGTAAGTCATTCGCGCTGCTATCCTTCCTTCGATTTCAATAATTCATTTGCACGGTGGAGGCTAGTTAATTTGAGGTGTACTTATTTTGCGCAGCGGCGGGCGCGCCGTCCTCATCATCCTTTACCCCTGATTCTCCCATGCTCTTTACTTGGACTCGTCGAAGAACATTCACAAAAAGGATTACACCCACATCAAAGATGTTCTCGACAGTGCTATATTTTACTACCAAGCAAGGGGTGGAGAGGTTAGGGACATGAAGAGAAGGGGCGGCAGGGCCGCCTTCAGCCATAAGACCGACTTCTGCTGCATCCAGCAACCGAACGATTCTCTTAATGATGGATTCTATGTCCTACACCACATGATGGAGTACAGACGGGATCACCAGAACCTTCACATGGCACCTAGATCTGGTGATGCCCATATTCTGCAATGGGCAAAGGACATAGGAGATATTGAGGATCATCGACTTCGAGCTGAGTTCTATAACATCCAGCACGAACTTGCCCAAATCATCATGAATGAGGTCATCGGAAAAACAGGGATGTTCCATGCAGAAGGACAAATGTCGCGGGAAGACGTCCAAACATGGATAGCCTCTCAGCGTCTCGACATGAAGCCTTTCACTAAGCTCGATGACTATCTCCCTGACATGGATGGATGGCACGACATGATGGAGTGATTGTCGATATATGACAATGTGTCCGTTTAGTCCATACTTTCTTTTATGACAAAACTTTGAGTTATGCACGGTGAAACTTTATTTGTGATGTAATTAAACCGTCCTCCTCCTCGACTAGCGAAAATCACTCTAGTTAGGTCATTTTGGGTACGATGAACTTTGTTATTTATGCTTATGATATGTTGTTTCTATTTTTGCCAAGTCTGTCTCTTTCTGTTGCTCAACTATATATGTTGTATATCATCGACTCATGTGACGATGCAGGTGCATAGATCATAGATGGCGAAGAAGTGCTACGCCAGGAGTATATATACGACAAGTGGCCGGAGTGTCAGGCCCAGGTGTACCGGTTTTCGGTTTCCGAGCGACACGCAGTACTTAGTTTAGGTTCACGCTAATGCGAGAGAGGAATACGAACTCATGTACTCAAAGTGATAGCTATTCTCTCGTATATCATTGTTTAGATGGATGACGATGTATTTGCAAGTAATCGAGACTTGTATCGCTATTTTCGAGATTGATGACGAGAGACCACTTTGTGTTGGATGATGATTATGATGATGACATGATTTGATGAGACTAATTGTATGTATATGCTATGATTACATTTGTATGTGGATGATATGCTAAAGATTATTGTATAAAGCCTATTCAAATAAAAAACAAATATGCAGGAAAAAACTAATAAAACTAGTAGTAGCGAGGGGGGAAATTTAGCAGTAGCGCCGACTTACCAGTAGTGCTTCCTGCTGAAAAGCGCTGCAGATAATATCAGTAGCGCCTTTTTCCAAAGAGCGTTACAGCTATTCATCAGTAGCAGTAGCGTGGGTCAACAGACGCTACTGCTATACGTTAGCTGTAGCGTCTTATTAGTAGCGCCGGTACCCGCCTACTGAGAGGGCCAAAACCCGCGTTGCTGCTAGGCTTTTCCCTAGTAATGTAATGCGTAACAACCTATGGGTGACTCTCTATGGCAGGCGAAGAGCTCGTCCTGCTAGCACTAATCTGGGACATAGAGTCACATGTTGGGCGGCTCGATAGAACCGTTGCCAACAAATAACCTGCCATACTTCAGGCGCAGGAAGCCGCTGCGATTGAGGTTTTTTCGGGAGCAGGCAAGGTTTCTTCCGGGAGAACAACAACGACCAGAATGGCTAATCAAGGCCCGAAGTCTTCGTCATCGATGGCTGCCTTTATTTTCCTAGCACTTGCATTACAGCCTGCGTGCTGATGGCCCTATGGGGTTGTATTGAACTTAATTTATTTATGTTTCTAAACCTTGTTTTGTGTATTGAACGCTAAGGCCTTCAGTTCACTAAAACCAGGCAAATGCCTCCTTTCTAAAAAAAATACTTCAAGCCGTTCCGGCCAGCAGAGCTACCTCGCCATCAAAATGTTCACAGGAACCATAAGAGGGCGCGTGCTTCTCCTCATACCTTTTAGTGTACTAGTGGTTAGGGCCCGCCATTGCGGGCCTCTTGAGAGGAAGTTGTGCGTGTATTTCTCCCTCTCAAAGAAAAAATCTCAACATCATCTTAAAATTAAAAAGAAAAGTTTCTCATAACACATGAACATCACATCCATCGCAAAAAGAAAAAGAAAAAACCTAAAAAAAATCTTAAAATGAAAAAGAAACAAAAGTCTCACTTTTTTTGCGAGAACAAAAATCTCACTTCCATCTTACAAAAATAATCTCCAAAAATATTTTTCTCAAAAAAAGTCTCAATTTCATCTTTCAAAAAAAAAATCAAAACCTTTCTCAATTTGAACTTCCAGAAAAAAATTCTTGCCACGGCCAACCAGCATGCGCCACGTGGCCATGCTGGTTGGCCGCCATTCTCCCCTAGGTTAATGTGTTTGATGACTCGACCCTCAACTTGGCTCCAATGCGATTCTCACGTTTAACTTGGCTCCAATGCTATACTCCGTGAAATAAGGTCAAACTCCAACGCAGGCATATATTTGGTATGTTCGCGTTTGTTTGGTTCCACGTGGATAAAAATCATGGCCCAACACACTGATGCAAACAGACAAGTGTCCGGTTTGATGTCCACCGTGACCCATTTCCGACCCAACTTGGGCCAGGACTGTGTCCGCTCGGACACACCACAGACGCCCTCGACGCCTGCCCGTTGTTCTCTTCTGGCCCGCCCGTCTGTGGCACACCCAATCCATTCCCTCCTCTCTCTTTCAAAACCATCTTGTCATGGTCGACGTGCCAAATCCCGCACGCCAGCCCGCTCCGTGGCCCCAAAGAAGTCGTAGGCATAGCTGAAGAAGGTGCGCACCCCGGTGAAAACGGCCGCCAAGTCGTTGAAGTGCAAGGGGAGGAGCCAGCGGGAGAGGGAGAAAGAAGACGTTGCCCTCGCGTCCGCCGCCACCGCAGCATATCAGGTGTAGGCTGCTGCTACAGAGAATGAGGCATCATCGTCGCGGCCACACAAAAGGCCTCCTCATGATGGGCTTCCGCGGCGAGCCGACCATTCTCGTCGCCGCCACTATGGCTGCGGCCAGAAAGGGCTCGATGGCGGCCCAACCGCCGCTCCCAGAGTCGCTGCGTGCGTCTACCACGATGCCGACATACGGGTACCTTCTCATCCACGACCACGGGGCGTCCGATTCTCCTCGTGGCAACGGGATGGCTCGCCGAAAATGGGTGACTATATGTCGGGCTTGTACATGGTGTCCCCCGTCGACCTCGACGGCACCCATGTGGCCGACTAGTCCACCGTGCAATCCATCGAGACGCAAAGGAAGTACCCGCGGGTGGTCTTGCTGGCCAACTTGCCCCATGCCCGTGACTTGTTTGTTGAAACGCCCACCCCAACACCAGCCTAAGTGTTTGAGGAGATGATTAATGAGGGTGGTCAAGCTTATGATGAGGACAAGACCCAAGACTGTCTAGACGGCCAAGACCAAGACACCCAAGGCCAAGACACTCAAGGCCAAGACGGCCATGACCAGTACAATGATGGCAAATACTCTGAAGACAGCGAGGGTGTTGACATCGACGGAGAGCCATTGGAGTTCGAGGATGAGCTATAGGCGCAAGGCCGGTCACAAAAGAGGAGGGAGAGCGTGAGGACGGGAGCATACACCGACGCGGAGGACAAATTCATTTGCGAAGCTTGGATAGCAATTGGACAAGATCCAAAAATTGGTGCCGAGCGAAAAGGAACCACATGTTGGAAGAGGGCTGACAATTAGTTTCATGAGCGTAGGAAGTCCGAACCCTACAAGTTTGAGAGTGACCGGACTGACATGTCAATTCAAAAGAGGCGGGGCTTCATCCAAGCCGAATGCAACAAGTTTTATGGCGCTCATGGGAATATCAAAGGCTGGACCGTGAGTGGCATTGGGATCAAAGACATGCTATGCATTTTCTTCCCTTGTTGGTAAAGGGCAAATACCATCCTCATATGCATATGAACCTATCTTGTTCATTTCAAATGTAGGCATTTCAAGCCTTGGACACCTTCAAGGCCAAAAATGCCAAATGCATTCACCTTGAGCCTTTGTTGGAGGATGATCAAGATTGCCCCAAGTTCAGGACCAATATGCCGCTCAAAAGAGAGGTTGGGGGCCCAAGTGAAGTAGAAGAGGCCGAGGGGAAAAACCAATTGCAAGGTCAACGCGAAGTGTGATGCTTCTTCAATTGCCTTGCAAGAAACTTTGAAGGGCTTCATGACCCTAAAAAAGAGAGGGAAGAGAAGAAGCACCAAGAGAAAGAGGAGGCAATGAAGACCTACTTCGACATAGAAAAGAAGCTCGGGGTTGAAGACGTCAATGTCAAAACAAAAGCGAAGGAGGTGGAGATCGAAGAGGCCAATGCCAAAACAAGAGCAAGGGAGGTCGAGCTCGCGCATATCACCGAGGAAGTGGAGATCATGGCGGTCTAAATGAGCAAGATGACTCCGAAGAAGGAGGCATGGTTTGAGAGCAAGCAAAAATTCATCCAAGACCGAGACTATGCTTGACCATCCTTTTATTTGTCCGTTTGTCATGAACTAGGACCAAGACTCATGAACTATGGCCATGACGATCCTTTTGGTGCTATGTTGTATGCCGGCATGGCATATGATACTATGCAAAAATGCTAACTATTTTGCTTCCCATTTTTCTATCTATTTGCTATGTTTGGTTATGTTATATTCAAGTTCAAAAAACAGCAGAGAGGGCCAAATGGGCGGGCACTTTTGCCGAGCTAGACCAAATGGGTCAGCGGTTGGGTGCACTGCCCGGGATGGCGGCGGACAAGGCCAGAATGGGGACGGAAGTGCAGTGCACCACGTCAGTCCGTAAGATAGCTTTCGTGAGACTCATCCGTAAGTGCAGCAATTTCGGGGACGGAAAAGGTTGGAGTTGGCCTAACACTCGCCATACAGGCTGGTGGTCGGTATAGACAAATCTTCCCGTAGTGAAGGGGCTTATAGTCAGATGCCAGCTCGTCGCCTAGAGCTCTCATCCAGCTGATGTACTCGACAACGGTCATCTGGCCCTTCTTTGTTGTGGCCAAGGCGATGCGGGTGTTCACTGTAGAGCTCCGCTAGGTGAAGATCTCCTGGATCGCATTCCAGCATGCCATGGCCGAGGCCGACTGGCCGTTGTGCAGTGCGCCGCCTTGAACAAGGAGTTGAAGAGGAGCTGAGCACCTGCGAGCCGTGTGCCGCCCAAACTTCATGCGCTGGGTTCGGCCTAGTGGAGACCTTGCCGTCCTCCTTGTCACTGACGACCTCAAGCTCTGCAAGGCGGCGCCTTCTTGGAGCCGTCTAACATACCCGTTCACGAGGTAGCCGCGAGGTCATTACGTTCGTGACTTTCTGGAGCAGGAACCACGACGATGGCAGGGCCATGTTCGAGCTCCCGGACGAGTTCGTGGGCCTCGCCGGTCACCACTCACCACCGACGCGCACGGCACAGCAAAGGTGTCTGTGTACAAGCTTGCTCTCGGCGTGTGCGTGGCGCCGAGGGGCATAGAGGAGCTGCTCATGCCTGATCCTGCCGTGCAGCAAGACGAGGAGCTCTAGAGCGCCGACGCGACGCCTCCAAATTTAAACGGGCACGGTTGGCGATGACCGGCCGCGGCAGCAGCAGCAGCAGAAGATGGCGTTCTTGCCACTCCGCTGCGTCGAGCGGGTTTGCATGATGGAGGCGCCGGAGATGGAAGGCCATCCTCGGGAGTCTGGGGCGCCTGGGGCGGAGGAGAGGAGCTGCTGATGCCTGATCCCGCCGTGCACTACAGCGCCGATTCGTCGGAATTCAAGCGGGCACGGTTTGGCGACGAGCCGACGACCGACCGCGGCGGCAGTAGCAGAAGGTGGTGTTTTTGCGTCGGCCGGCGCCAGATCCAAGTGGACCACCGGCCCACCGCACCCGGGAATGCCCAGGACGCCACGCGCATTTCATCAAACACCATTCGGGAATTCTCAAAAAAAAAAAATTCAAACACAACTCGGGCGAACACAGTGATTATTGTTTTAGGGGAAAGCATTAAAAAACAGGTTCCAGCAAATCGCCCATTACATGGGCAGCATAGCAATTAGAGGTGTAAGTTCATACTCTCCTCGCAGCTTACACCAAATTGAGTGAAGCACTGTGATAATTTGGCGATACATACCACAATGGGGTGCAAACGAAACGATGGACATGTTTTTACAGGGAAAAAACAAAACAATGCAAAACATGAAGGCATTGTTCGTATGTCTCTCGTGTTTGCCCACCAGAGGTACGGCCGCCACAAACCAAACATTTTCGGTATCCAATCATAGTCTGGAGTATCTTGCTGTGCTTATGTAGAGTTTGTATCAGTATCTGGACTTCTGTATAGCATCGTTCTTCACAGGTGCCAGCTCTTGTCTTTTTCCAACGAAGCGTGACAGAGCCACTCCATCACCTAGAGTAGACAGAGTAATGAGGTTGTTTAGTAATTCATCACAGTTTATATATACACTACACCAGTGCTAATTAATCTTTACCCATTCTAAAACATAACGTACTTTTAGATTTGTGAAACAAAGCTTTAACATGTGACTTATGCAATATAAAATCACGACCATAAGTAATGTTCAGTAGGGATCTATGCAGTATGCACACAATTCCGTTTTATGTCATATATATGATCTGCTCCATCCGTCAGAATATTTAAGGCATATCTTATGAGCAATCACAATGATGAACACTAAATTTTAATATTAATTAGTTCACAGAGATATTGGTTCACATGAAACCTGCACACTAAATTTAAACCAACTATTTTGCAGATATAGAAGGTTAACAGACATAGCCATTCAGAACTATAATGGTTGAACATCAAGCTTCCGAAGTTTATCTGTATAGGCCTTTAGTTTGTCCCAAGAAGAAACATTAGCAAAAATTAACACATTGGTACCAATAGACACAATGTATCAATACTACTATAGGTTAAGCAAGCTACACTGTTGCATTTGCATTTGTATAAAAAAAGACTACTATAGTCACTTTTTAGACAACTGACAGAAGAGTGTGGAATATTGGTTCACATAAAACCTGAATACTAAATTACTAATATGTAGTGATTCTTGAGACAGTTTTGTTTTAGCAAAACAAAATATATCCTAGAACAGAACCAGAAAGAGAGAGTAAGAAGCATGGATTTGCTCGCATGTGGCTACCATATCCATACGTCAGACTCAAGTGCCTAATTCTGCAGATATATAGAAGTAATAACAGATAGCCAGTCCACTGCTAAGAAATCTACTTTCTAATTATCTCAGGTGTAATGGTTGAACCTCAACTTCTCGATCTGCGCACATGCCTTAAGTTTATCCCAGGAAGGAAGGAAAATGACAAGCTGGTGCAATCAGACACAACATACGAATATAGATGCTAAGCAAGCAACAGTTTGCATTTTAATCTTTTAAAAATGACCATGCAACTGCTTCCATGCATCAGTGGTGCACACAATCCACTTCCACTACCAAGCTACATATTGAGCCATCAGGTTGGCAGGGAGCAAAAGAATATGTACTGCACATTGAGCCAACTATTGGTTCTGACGCTCGTTTGTTTGGCAGATAATTCAGTTCATCATGCAAAGTATCAGTAACAAATGCTGTTCGATAAATTACAAGCTGCAAGCACATATTGAACCATCAGGTTGGAAGCAGGGAGCAAAAAAGAACACGTACTAAATATTGAGCCAACTATTGATTCTCACGGTCGTTTGTTTGGCAAGTAATTCCGTTCATCAAGTGGAATATCAGTAACAAAATTCTGTTCGATCATTCACAAGCTGCAAGCACGCATAAAGAAAATGAACATTCAGATCTAGATACCTCTTGGGCCCTGACCCAGGGAAGAACAGCTTCTTCAGAAGAACCAAAACGTCCGCCAGGAACTTGGAGACTTCACCAGCATCCTTGAGTGTAGTTACCAGCAGTGTAGCTCGGGGATCACCCTTAGCAGAGATGTAGCAGAAGACCACGCACATGCCCATGGCTACCAGCTTGCATCCGGCGCTCAGTCTTGGGTGGACTTCGTTGAACTCATCAATAGGACTCAGCTTCTCCTCTCCCTTGTCATCGGAGGGCGCTCCCTTGTCAACGGCTTGAGCTCGCGATGGTGAATACACCGCCTGGATGTGCAGCGGCACGCCTGCAAAAGTACGGCCGAAGCTACCGGATCCGCCACCTCCTGCAGCCGCCGCCGCCGCCACCAACCACCTGGGCGCACCTCCGAATCCGACCGCCGCTGCTGAGCGATGGGTGCCACCGGGACGAAACCCTGCATGAAATCGTCCGAAATGGATACATGTCGATGACTAGATGTTCGAAGTATCTTCTAACAGGGTGTATGATTCGTAGCAGAGCAGGAGAATCTCGCGATCTTCTCTCGACTTACCTCGGAGCGGGAGGTGGGAAACCCGGCGGCCGCACGCAAGGTGCCCGTTTGGTCTTGCCTGGATCATGGAAGCAGACCGAGCGGGGCCTAGTCCCACAGCGCGAGAACTGATCTCCAAAGCAGGATCCAGCCCCGTCACAACGCCGGCGGATCCCAGCCCTACCGCCGCCCGAGGGCGCAAGGCAGCAAGCCACGAAGTCGTGTAAGGGCGCAAGGCAGCAAGCCACAAAGCTATATCGCAGACAAGTTGCATTCCAAGGTCTATACAGGGATAGGCGGTTAGTTTGTCACCTCCGTGCGCCGCGGAGATGGCGGAGCGTGCCGTGGCGAGCGGGAGGTGGCCGCCGCGGGGCCCCGCTGCGGGCATGGGGATGGCCCGGCGGCGTCGTCGCACTCCTCCGGCCGCCGCCTGGAGGTCGAGGCCGAAGGGACGCGCCGCGGCTGCGCCCCGTGCGCCGGTTGCGAATCCGGCTGCGGCAGCCTCCATCCTCGGCGGGGGTGGAGAGGGCGCGGGCGCGCGGCGCAGGACAAGCGTGTGACAGAGAGGGGAGGCTTTCGTGGGGAAGAGTCTCACCGAGTCGCCATCCGGGTGGGCTATTTACACTTCTCTGTTGCGGGCTTGCGGGCCGTGGGGCATCGGACGTGCGCCGCCGTTGGCCCATGTGGGCCTTTTATGTCAGCCACAGTGTGTACCTTTTTATTTATTGAAGTAGCCACATTCCATTAAATATGATGATTACAAGGAACAAGGACGTGGAAATTATACAAGACATCCAGAGAAATTGATGTCAAGAAGTTACGCACAAAGGAACCTGTAAAAGAAAAACAAAGAGTTTGAACATCAGATCCCCTTGTACCTTGTCGGATTATCACCTGTCCATCACCATTGTCGTCGTAGCGTCGCTGGAGGCCGAGAATCTTTCCCATTCCCACCTAATCTCGGCACCGCCGTCTTCACCCTATGTAGTCGAGGAAGAAGGGCGGCGCCTCCAATCTGCATCCGCTCACCCAACTTCAAGCCATCAAATTCATCTACAGAGGTTGACCACGCCGCCATCAAGAATGACAAGCACCAACCACCAGATCCTTAATTCGCCAGAACCGTAGACCAACGAGACAAACTGAGCCGACTGCTCCCCGGCGTCACCGATTGGGGAACCACCAAGTTGGGGAAAGCACATCGTCAATTTAATACGACGCGACATCGTCCTCTCCACTGAAGCAACGCCTCCACGAAACATGAATCCTACCCTCATTACACGCTGGATTCAAAACGCCGGGTCCCCTCCCCCTCCCGTCGCCGGAGTGGCAGACGGAGGAGGCGGGGACCCACAACCTCACCGATGGAGGGAGGGAGCGGAGCTTTTTGCCTCTCAGATCGCCAAAAGAGCAGTTGTGAGCGAAGCCAGTGTGTACCCGTTAGGTGAACGGATAGTGCCTCAAAAAGAAGGTGAACGGATAGCTAAATCCAAATGCCCCTAAAAATAGCTAAATTCAAATATACCCCCAAAATTAAAAGCGAATCATAATTTGAAACCTACCCTTCATTGTTTTCGTCTCCCTTGCTGCCTAACCCAGCAGCGATTGATTTCGCACAATAGTCAAACTAGTTTTGCATTTTTCTTCCATTTGGTCTTGGCGCATGATTCTAATCTAGTATACTATGACAACCGTTGACTACCCTCTATCAAGTACTACAAAGTCCCAAGTGCCACTTTGTATTGGTCTTAAAATATATTGCTAAGCATTAATTTGGCAATTTTTCTCTTCTACCTCCGCCAAACACTACATCTAACTGTGATCCTACTATCTGCACTCCAGGGGTTGATAAAACTGAGGGCATCTCCAACGCGACGCCTATTACGCCCTTATAAGTCTGGATGGACAACACGGACACTTTTAGGCCTCCAACACAGACGTCTATTTTGGGTCGGGCATTTCTGGATGTATGTACTTCCCTACACCGGCCCCAAACTGAGGTTTAAGCGAGTCTGGACGTCCACTACGGCGGCCTCTAACACTCCGGATCCACCCAAAAAAATAGTTGAAGTCGGCTTCTTGTCTTATTTTTGCATATCAATGGATTTTTTATGACGAGTCTATGAAGTCTGTGCTTGAGACATCTCAACATCTTGATCTACCAAACCCTTTCTTGCCTTCTTCCTCTTATAGTGTTGACCGGAACTCGAAGCACCTCCACTGTGAATAGAAAGGAGGAATAGCATAGGAAAGATAAGTGCACAAGTCCATGAAATCCACGAGACAAAAACAATAGTGCGGAATTCCGAAAGAGAATCCAGGTAGCGGTAGTACCGGATCTAGTCCCGGTAGTGCCATTGGACCGAGAGCGGTAGTACCAGTCCTGACGGTCGTAATACCACTCACTTGTCAATGAACACAACGGATCTAGGCCTGGGATTGAGGTGCCCAAATCAAACATCAAAACCTCTATAATGTAGCTTCTGGAACAATGGGTACTACTCCTACTCATCTGAAGAGATTAGCCAAAAACGTAGAATCCACCATGCAATGAAGGTTTTACAGGTTGGAAGCACTAAGCTCAAAGACTTGCACTAATCATAGAGAACTCATCAACCAAATAAGTGCCTCATGGCGTTATTAAAGCATGGTGCAGCAAGCCAAGTATATCATGGGGTTTGATTGATAGGTACAAGACCATCGTTTCACCCGGTCACATCAATGATGCTAGTCTATAATGGTTGCATGCAAATAATGTTGGGGAACGTAGCATGCAATTTCAAAAAAATTCCTACGCTAACGCAAGATCTATCTAGGAGATGCATAGCAACGAGAGGGGGAGAGTGTGTCCACGTACCCTCGTAGACCGAAAGCGGAAGCATTAGTTAACGCGGTTGATGTAGTCGAACGTCTTCACGATCCAACCGATCCAAGTACCGAACGTACGACACCTCCATGTTTAGCACCACTTCAGCTCGATGACGTCCCTCGAACTCTTGATCCAGTAGAGGGTTGAGGGAGAGTTCCGTCAGCACGATGGCGTGGTGATGGTGTTGATGATGTGATCCGCATGGAGCTTCGCCTAAGCACTATGACGCTTTGACTGGAGGAGTAAACTATGGAGGGGGGCACCGCACACGGCAAGGAGAACAATTGATGTGCCTTTGTGGTGCCCCCCGCCCCCGTATATAAAGGAGGAGGGGAGGAGGCGGCCGGCCTAGGAGGCGCGCCAAGTGTGGGGAGTCCTACTAGGATGAAGGAAATATGCCCTAGAGGCAATAATAAAGTTATTATTTATTTTCTTATTTCATGATAAATGTTTGTTATTCATGCTAGAATTGTATTAATCGGAAACTTAGTACATGTGTGAATACATAGACAAAACATATTGTCCCTAGTATGCCTCTACCTGACTAGCTCGTTAACCAAAGATGGTTATGTTTCCTAACCATAGACATGTGTTGTCATTTGATAAACGGGATCACATCATTAGGAGAATGATGTGATGGGCATGACCCATCCATTAGCTTAGCATTATGATCGTTACAGTTTCATTGCTATTGCTTTCTTCATGACTTATACATGTTCCTTAGACTATGAGATTATGCAACTCCCGAATACCGGAGGAACACTTTGTGTGTTACCAAACATCACAACGTAAATGGGTGATTATAAAGGTGCTCTACAGGTGTCTCCGAAGGTGTTTGTTGAGTTGGCTTAGATCGAGATTATGATTTGTCACTCTGTGTTTCGGAGCGATATCTATGGGCCCTCTCGGTAATACTCATCACTATAAGCCTTGCAAGCATTGTAACTAATGAGTTAGTTATGGGATGAAGTATTACAGAATGAGTAAAGAGACTTTCCGGTAACGAGATTGAACTAGGTATGATGATACCGACGATCGAATCTCGGGCAAGTAACATACCGATGACAAAAGGAACAATGTATGTTGTTATGCGATTTGACCGATAAAGATCTTCGTAGAATATGTAGGAACCAATATGAGCATCTATTTTCCTCTATCAGTTATTGACCGGATATGTGTCTCGGTCATGTCTACATAGTTCTCAAACTCGTAGGGTCCGCACGCTTAACGTTCGATGACGATATGTATTATGAGTTATGTGTTTTTGATGACCGAAGTTTGTTCGGAGTCCCAGATGAGATCACGGACGTGACGAGGAGTCTTGAAATGGTCGAGACATAAATATTGATATATTGGACGACTATATTCGGACACCAGAAGTGTTTCGGAGAAGTTTCGGATAAAACTGGAGTGCTGGAGGGTTACCGGAACCCCCCGGGGAAACTAATGGGCCTCATGGGCCTTGGTGGAGAGAGAGGGGCGGCCAGGGCAAGGCGCACGCCCCCTCCCCCTTGGGTCTGAATTGGACTAGGTAAGGGGGAGCGGCGGTGGAATCCTACTAGGACTAGTAGTCCTAGTAGGACTCCCCTTGAGGGGCACGTCCTAGGAGGGCCGGCCGACCTCCCCTTGCTCCTTTATATACGCGGGAAGGGGGCACCCTAGAAAACACAAGTTTCTCTACCAACCGTGTGCAGTGCCCCCCTCCACAGTTACACACCTCAATCATACCATCGTAGTGCTCAGGTGAAGCCCTGCGCCGGTAGCATCATCATCACCATCGCCATGCCGTCGTGCTGACGGAACTCACCCTCGTCCTCAACTGGATCAAGAGCACGAGGGACGTCATGGAGCTAAACCTATGCTGAACACGGAGGTGCCGTACGTTCGGTACTTGATCGGTTGGATCGTGAAGAAGTTCGACTACATTAACTGCGTTATTGAAACGCTTCCGCTTTCGGTCTACGAGGGTACGTGGACACACTCTCCCCTCTCGTTTCTATGCATCACCTAGATAGATCTTGCGTGTTCGTAGGAATTTTTTTGAAATTACCACGTACCCCAACATAGCCCTAGTCCTAGTAGGATTCCCCCTTCCTTTTCCGGAGAGGGGAGAAGGGCAAAGGTGGAGAGGGAGAAGGAAGGAGGGGGCCCGCTCCCCCACCCCTTGTCCAATTCGGACTGGGCTTGGGGGGGGGGCACCACCTCCTGGCCGTTGCCTCCTTGATGACCCACAAGTGTAGGGGATCTATCATAGTCCTTTCGATAAGTAAGAGTGTCGAACCCGACGAGGAGCAGAAGGAAATGACAAGCAGTTTTTATTAAGGTATTCTCTGCAAGCACTGAAATTGTAGGTAACAGATAGCTTTGTGATAAGATAATTTGTAACGGGAAACAAGCAATGAAAGTAAATAAAGAGCAGCAAGGTGTCCCAATCCTTTTTGTAGCAAAGGACAAGCCTGGACAAATTCTTATAATGATAAAAGCGCTCCCGAGGACACATGGGAATTATCATCAAGCTAGTTTTCATCACGTTCATATGATTCGCGTTCGTTACTTTGATAATTTGATATGTGGGTGGACCGGTGCTTGGGTACTGCCCTTTCTTGGACAAGCATCCCACTTATGATTAACCCCTATTGCAAGCATCTGCAACTAGAAAAGAAGTATTAAGGTAAACCTAACCATAGCATGAAACATATGGATCCAAATCATCCCCTTACGAAGCAACTCATAAACTAGGGTTTAAGATTCTGTCACTCTAGCAACCCATCATCCACTTATTACTTCCCAATGCCTTCCTCTAAGCCAAAATAATGGTGAAGTGTCATGTAGTCGGCATTCACATAACACCACTAGAGGAGAGACAACATACATCTCATTAAAATATCGAACGAATACCAAATTCACATGACTACTAATAGCAAGACTTCACCCATGTCCTCAGGAACAAACGTAACTACTCACAAAGCATATTCATGTTCATAATCAGAGGAGTATTAATATGCATTAAGGATCTGAACATATGATCTTCCACCAAATAAACCAACTAGCATCAACTACAAGGAGTAATCAACACTACTAGCAACCCACAGGTACCAATCTGAGGTTTTGGTACAAAGATTGGATACAAGAGATGAACTAGGGTTTGAGAGGAGATGGTGCTGGTGAAGATGTTGATGGAGATTGACCCCCTCCCGATGAGAGGATCGTTGGTGATGACGATGGCGATGATTTGCCCCTCCCGGAGGGGACTTTCCCCGGCAGAACAGCTTTGCCGGAGCCCTAGATTGGTTCCGTCAAGGTTCCGCCTCGTGGTGGCGGAGTTTCGTCCCGTAAGCTTGCTTATGATTTTTTCCAGGGTAGAAGACTTCATATAGCAGAAGATGGGCACCAGAGGGCTGCTAGGTGGCCCACGAGGCAGGGGGCGTGCCCAGGGGTAGGGCGCGCCACCCACCCTCGTGGATGGTGGGTGGCCCCCCTCGGGTATTTCTTCCGCTCAATATTTTTTATTAATTCCCAAAATGACTTCCATGGAGTTTCAGGACTTTTGGAGCTGTGCAGAATAGGTCTCCAATATTTTCTCCTTTTCCAGCCCAGAATCCGACCTGTCGGCATTCTCCCTCTTCATGTAAACCTTGTAAAATAAGAGAGAATAGCCATAAGTATTGTGACATAATGTGTAATAACAGTCCATAATGCAATAAATATCGATATAAAAGCATGATGAAAATGGACATATTAACTCCCCCAAGCTTAGACCTCGCTTGTCCTCAAGCAGAAGCCGATATCAAAAAATATGTCCACATGTTTAGAGATAGAGGTGTCGATAAAATAAAATACAGTCATGAGGGCATCATGATCATTCTTATTATAGCAATATATATATATATATATATATATATATATATATATTGTCATATGATTTCTTATGCTCAAGTAACAATCTATCCACAATGTCAAGTATGAATCAGAAACTTCATTGAAAACTAACAAACTATAATCTCAGTCATTGAAGCAATTGCAATTTATCATAGCATCGAAAAGAGTCAATATAAGAGCTTTTCAGCAAGTCCACATACTCAACTATCATTTAGTCTTCCACAATTGCTAACACTCACGCAATGTTTTAATCGGACACAGAGAAAGATAGGGGCATATTGTGTTGCCTCCCATCCTTTTACCTCAAGGGTAATGTCAACAATAATAGTTCATGCTAACTTACATCCAATTGGATAATTATATCAGGATCTTTCCAACACGGGGTGCTTGCCAAGGAAAGGTGAAGATCACCATGACTCTTGCATAATGTAAAAGATAGGCCCTTCGCAAAGGGAAGCAGAGGTTGTCATGTGCTTTTATGGTTGGATGCACGAAATCTTAATGCAAAAGAACGTCACTTTATATTGCCACTTGTGATATGAACCTTTATTATGCAGTCCGTCGCTTTTATTTCTTCCATATCACAAGATTGTATAAAGCTTATTTTCTCCACACTAATAAGTCATACATATTTAGAGAGCATTTTTTATTGCATGCAGCATGACACTTACTTGAAGGATCTTACTCAATCCATAGGTAGATATGGTGGACTCTCATGGCAAAAATGGGTTTAAGGATATTTGGAAGCACAAGTAGTATCTCTACTTGGTGCAAGGAATTTGGCTATCATGAGGGGGATAGGCAAGCTCAACATGTTTGGATGATCCATGACAATATACTTTAACTGATATGTGAGAGAACATAACCCATTACGTTGTCTTCCTTGTCCAACATCAACTCTTTAGCATGTCATATTTTAGTGAGTTCTCACAATCATAAAAGAGTCCAAGATAGTGTATTTATATGTGAGAACCTCTCTTTCTTTATCACTTCCTATTAATTGCAATGATGACCAAAACTATGTTTGCCAACTCTCAACAATTTTTAATCATCATACTCTTTATATGTGAAGTCATTACTATCCATAAGATCAATATGGTCTCTTTTTTTATTCTTTTTCTTTTATTACCTCAAGATCATAGCAAGATAGCAAAGCCCTTGACTCAACACTATTCTTTATTATATATAGCTCATGGACTCGATTACATAGAGGGATCATAAAGCAAAACTCAAAACTAATTCATACCAAAACTTTATTCTACTAGATCAAGATATTACCAAAAGGATCGAACTAAGAAAAACGGTAAAGATAGGAGTGTGATGGTGATACAATACCGGGGCAAGTCCCCCAAGCTTGGCAGTTGCCAAGGGGAGTGCCCATACCCATGTGATTATGTCTCCTTTGCTGGTGAAGAAGGTGGTGGTGATGATGGATAGTTGCACATCAAGCGTAAGAGCTCTTCCAATTTGTGGATAATGCCCTTGAGTGCGACGATATGATCCTTCAACAAAATATTTTCCTGTGTGAGATACTTGTTTTGTATGCGAGCTAACTCAATCATCTTGAAAGCTTCAATCTCAGTTGGGGTAAAGAGGTTAGGAAGAGGTTGAAGGATGTTTTCTTCTTCTGCCGCCGGAGCTTGATCCTCCATGGCCTTCTTGATCCCATCATCCTTGTTGATCTCCCCAGGTTCTTCTCTCTTCAGCTCTATCTTCAATAGCCAAGCATCCTTGTCTTCATTGTTGGAGGAGGGTGACGTCATGACGCCTGGCCTTGACAAATCTGATAGAAAACAACTCAAAACAAAGACAGAGAATATTTGTGTGATACGGTGGTCAAAACCTTCGGGAGATTATATAATGAATTTTTTTTACTGACCAAAAGAAGTATCGTGCAAGAAAACGGAGTCCGGAGAGCACACGAGGTGCCCACGAGGCAGGGGGGCGTGCCCAGGGGGGTAGGGCGCGCCCTCCACCCTCGTGGATGCCTCGTGTCCTTCCCGGACTACTTATTTTCCTATTTTCTTAAATATTCGAAAACAAAGAAAAATTGCTATTAGAACTGTTTTGGAGTCGGTTTACTTACCGTACCACATACCTATTCCTTTTCGGAGTCTGAAACATTCTGGAAAGTGTCCCTTATGTATTCCTCTGGGTTACGATTTCAATAATATTAGTTTCAACATTTATAGGATTACTTGAGATATAATGTTTGATTCTTTGACCGTTCACCACCTTTGGATTTGTGCCTTCGAAGTTGTTGATTTTTATGGCACCGGAATGATAGACCTCCTCGATAACGTAAGGACCTTCCCATTTAGAGAGAAGTTTTCCTGCAAAAAATCTTAAATGAGAGTTGAATAGCAACACAGAATCACCTACGTTAAACTCACGCTTTTGTATCCTCTTGTCATGCCCTCTTTTAACTTTTTCTTTAAACAACTTGGCATTCTCGTAGGCCTGTGTTCTCCATTCATCAAGTGAGCTAATGTCAAATAACCTCTTCTCACCGGCAAGTTTGAAATCATAATTGAGCTCTTTAATGGCCCAATATGCCTTATGTTCTAGTTTGAGAGGTAAGTGACATGCCTTTCCATAAACCATTTTATATGGAGACATACCCATAGGATTCTTATATGCAGTTCTGTAAGCCCATAATGCATCATCAAGTTTCTTGGACCAATTCTTTCTAGATCTATTAATAGTCTTTTGTAAAATTAATTTAAGCTCTCTATTACTCATTTCTACTTGAACACTAGACTGTGGGTGATATGGAGATGCAATTCTATGATTAACATCATACTTAGCAAGCATTTTACAAAAAGCACCATGAATGAAATGTGAACCACCATCAGTCATTAAGTATCTAGGGACTCCAAACCTCGGAAAAATAACTTCTTTAAGCATCTTAATAGAGGTGTTATGATCAGCAGTACTAGTTGGAATAGCTTCTACCCACTTAGTAATGTAATCAACAAAAACTAAAATATGTGTATACCCATTAGAGGCAGGAAAAGGTCCCATATAATCAAAGCCCCAAACATCAAATGGTTCAATAACAAGAGAATAATTCATAGGCATTTTCTTGGTGTCTACTAATATTACCGATTCTTTGACATTCGTCACAAGACAAGACAAACTTACGGGCATCTTTGAAGAGAGTAGGCCAATAAAAACCGGATTGCAATACCTTATGTGCAGTTCTATCTCCAGCGTGGTGTCCTCCATATGCCTCGGAGTGACACTTGCGTAGGATCTGTTCCTGTTCATGCTCAGGTACACAACGTCTAATAACACCATCTACTCCTTCTTTATAAAGGTGTGGGTCATCCCAGAAGTAATGTCTTAAATCATAGAAAACTTTTTCTTTTGCTGGTATGTGAAACTAGGTGGTATAAATTTAGCAACAATGTAATTAGCATAATCAACATACCATGGAGCAGTACGAGAAGCATTTATGATAGCTAATTGTTCGTCAGGAAAGCTATCATTAATAGGTAGTGGGTCATCAAGAAAATTCTCTAACCTAGACAAGTTGTCTGCAACGGGGTTCTCAGCTCCCTTTCTATCAATAATATGCAAATCAAATTCTTGTAGCAAGAGAACCCATCTAATAAGTCTAGGTTTAGCATCTTTCTTTTCCATAAGATATTTAATAGCAGCATGATCAGTGTGAATAGTTACTTTAGAATCAACAATATAAGGTCTGAACTTATCACAAGCAAATACAACTGCTAAGAATTCTTTTTCAGTAGTAGCATAATTTCTCTGTGCAGTGTCTAGAGTTTTACTAGCATATTGAATAACATTTAGTTTCTTATCAACTCTTTGTCCTAGAACAGCACCTACAGCATAATCGCTTGCGTCACACATAATTTCTATGGGTAAATTCCAATCAGGTGGCTGAATAATAGGTGCAGAAATCAAAGCTTTATTAAGTGTTTCAAATGCTTCTACACAATCATCATCAAAGACAAATGGAATATCTTTTTGTAATAGATTAGTCAGAGGCCTAGAAATTTTAGAGAAGTCCTTAATGAACCTCCTATAAAAACTGGCATGACCAAGGAAACTTCTTATACCTTTGATGTCCTTGGGACACGGCATATTTTCAATAGCATCGACCTTAGTTTTATCAACTTCAATATCTCTTTCAGAAATTTTATGCCCCAAGACAATGCCTTCATTAACCATAAAGTGACACTTGTCCCAATTTAAAACAAGACTAGTATCTTCACATCTCTGCAAAACTCGTTCAAGGTTGCTCAAGCAATCATCAAAAGAGGATCCATAAACGGAGAAATCATCCATGAATACCTCACAAATCTTTTCACAAAAGTCAGAGAATATAGCCATCATGCATCTTTGAAAGGTAGCAGGTGCATGACATAAACCAAAAGGAATATGTCTATAAGAAAAAGTACCGAAAGGGCAAGTAAAAGTGGTCTTTCCTTGATCCCTCTGCTGACACAGGTATTTGAGAGGAACCAGAGTAACCATCTACAAAGCAAAAATGTGTATGTTTGGATAGTCTTTCTAGCATTTGATAAATAAAAGGTAAAGGGTAATGATCCTTTTTAGTAGCTTTATTTAATTTGCGGAAATCAATTACCATCCTATAACCTGTAATAATTCTTTAAGGGATTAATTCATCTTTATCATTAGGAACGATAGTAATACCTCCCTTCTTAGGGACACAATGGACAAGACTTACCCACTGACTATCAACAACGGGATAAATTATACCTACCTCAAGGAGCTTTAGTATTTCCTTTCTTACCACTTCTTTCATCTTAGGATTTAACCATCGTTGGTGATCAATAAATGGTTTGGTGTCTTCCTCCAATTTTATTTTGTGTTGGCATAAAGTGGGACTAATGCCCTTAAGATCATCAAGAGTATATCCAATAGCAGCACGGTGCTTCTTCAGAGTTTTCAATAATCTTTCCTCTTCCTGCTCTGAAAGGTTAGCACTAATAATAACATGATATATCTTCTTTTCATCAAGATAAGCATATTTAAGAGTATCAGGTAATGGTTTAAGCTCAAACACGGGATCACCCTTGGGTGGTGGAGGATCCCCTAAGATTTCAACAGGCAAGTTGTGTTTCAAAATAGGACCCTGTTTAAAGAATACTTCATCTATTTCCCTTCTTTCATTCATAAACATATCATTTTCTTGGTCTAGCAAATATTGTTCTAAAGGATCATTAGGAGGCACGACAATAGAAGCAAGACCAATAATTTCATCCGTACTAGGCAATCTTTATCATGGGGTTGTCTATGAAATTTAGCAAAATTAAACTCATGAGACATATCTCCTAAGCCAATCGTAACAACATCCTTTTCGCAATCTATTCTAGCATTAACAGTATTCAAGAAGGGTCTACCAAATATGATGGGACAAAAGTCATCTTGTGGGGAACCAAGAACAAGAAAATCAGTAGAATATTTAACTTTCCCACACAAGGCTTCAACATCTCTAACAATCCCAATTGGTGAAATAGTATCTCTATTGGCAAGCTTAATTGTAACATCAATATCTTCTATCTCAGCAGGTGCAATGTCATGCATAATTTCTTCATATAAAGAATGAGGTATTGCACTAGCACTAGCACCCATATCACATAAGCCATGATAACAATGATCTCCTATTTTAACAGAAATAACAGGCATGCATACAACGGGTCTATGTTTCTTAGCATCGGGTCTAGCAATTCTAGCAGCTTGCATCACAGAAATAAATAACATGCCCATCAATATTATCAGCCAAGAGATCTTTAACCATAGCAATACTAGGTTCAACTTTAATTTGCTCAGGTGGTGTATATGTTCTAGTATTACTCTTACGAACCACAGTTGAAGCTTTAGCATGATCCTTTATCCTAACAGGGAAAGGTGGTTTCTCAATATAAGTAGTAGGAACAATAGGATCATTATAAGTGATAGTCTTTTCTTCAACTGTAATAGGTGTAACTACTTTTACTTCAGTGGGAGGATTATATTTAAACCACTTCTCCTTAGGGAGATCAACATGAGTAGCAAATGATTCACAAAAAGAAGCTACTATCTCAAAGTCAAGTCCATATTTAGTGCTAAATCCACGAAAAGCATCGGTATCCATAAAAGATTTAACACAATCAAACTTAGGTGTCATACCCGACTCCTTACCATTGTCGGAATCCCAATCTTCAGAGTTGTGTTTAATTCTTTCCAATAAATCCCATTTGAATTCAATAGTCTTCATCATAAAAGACCCAGGACAAGAAGTATCAAGCATGGAGCGATTGTTGAGAGAAAGCCGAGCATAAATTTTTTGAATAATCATTTCTCTTGAGAGCTCATGATTGGGGCATGAATATAACATGACTTAATCCTCCCCCAAGCTTGAGCGATACTTTATCCTTTGCGCGGCCAAAAATTATATATAAAATTGGGATCACGATGAACAGATGCATAGGATAAAACTTCTAGTGGAATTCCAATTTCAATTGTTTATAGTCCCAACATCCCATATCATCACATAACCTATACCATGTCAATGCGTCTCCCTTCAAAGATAAAGGGAAAACCTTCTTCTTAATAACATCATCGGGCATACCTGCAAGCTTAAATAATCCACAAAGTTCATCCACATTGATTAGGTGTAAATCGGGATGCAATGTTCCATCTCCTACAAAGGGATTAGCTAGCAGTTTCTCTACCATACCCTAAGGAATTTCAAAGTAAACATTTTCAGTAGGTTCAGTAGGTTGAGGAGCAACTCTTTGCTCTACTTGTCGGGGTGAGGATACCCCAAACAAGCCCCTCAAAGGATTATGTTCCATAGTAACAAGTGACAGTAAATTTCAGCACACTATATAAATGTTTCCTTACCAATTTCCACTTACCAAAGGTGCTTCACTCCCTGCCAACGGCGCCAGAAAAGAGTCTAGATGACCCACAAGTGTAGGGGATCTATCGTAGTCCTTCCGATAAGTAAGAGTGTTGAACCCAACGAGGATCAGAAGGAAATGACAAGCGGTTTTCAGTAAGGTATTCTCTGCAAGCACTAAAATTGTAGGTAACAGATAGTTTTGTGATAAGATAATTTGTAACGGGTAACAAGCAATGAAAGTAAATAAAGTGCAGCAAGGTGGCCCAATCCTTTTTGTAGCAAAGGACAAGCCTGGACAAATTCTTATAATGAGAAAAGCGCTCCCGAGGACACATGGGAATTATCGTCAAGCTAGTTTTCATATGATTCACGTTCGTTACTTTGATAATTTGATATGTGGGTGGACCGGTGCTTGGGTACTGCCCTTTCTTGGACAAGCATCCCACTTATGATTGACCCCTATTGCAAGCATCCGCAACTACAAAAGAAGTATTAAGGTAAACCTAACCATAGCATGAAACGTATGGATCCAAATCAGCCCCTTACGAAGCAACTCATAAACTAGGGTTTAAGCTTCTGTCACTCTAGCAACCTATCATCTACTTATTACTTCCCAATGCGTTCCTATAGGCCCAAATAATGGTGAAGTGGCATGTAGTCGACGTTCACATAACACCACTAGAGGAGATAAAACATACATCTCATCAAAATATTGAACGAATACCAAATTCACATGACTACTAATAGCAAGACTTCACCCATGTCCTCAGGAACAAATGTAACTACTCACAAAGCATATTCATGTTCATAATCAGAGGAGTATTAATATGCATTAAGGATCTGAACATATGATCTTCCACCAAATAAACCAACTAGCATCAACTACAAGGAGTAATCAACACTACTAGCAACCCACAGGTACCAATCTGAGGTTTTGGTACAAAGATTGGATACAAGAGATGAACTAGGGTTTGAGAGGAGATAGTGCTGGTGAAGATGTTGATGGAGATTGACCCCCTCCCGATGAGAGGATTGTTGGTGATGACGATGGTGATGATTTCCCCCTCCCGGAGGGAAGTTTCCCTGGTAAAATAGCTCCGCTGGAGCCCTACATTGGTTCTGCCATGGTTCCGCATCGTGGCTGCAGAGTTTCATCCCGTAAGCTTGCTTATGATTTTTTCCAGGGTAGAAGACTTCATATAGCAGAAGATGGGCACCGGAGGGCGGCTAGGTGGCCCACGAGGCAGGGGGCGCGCCCAGGGGGTAGGGCGCGCCCCCCACCCTCGTGGATGGTGGGTGGCCCCCCTCAGGTATTTCTTCCGCTCAATATTTTTTATTAATTACCAAAATGACTTTCGTGGAGTTTCAGGACTTTTGGAACTGTGCAGAATAGGTCTCCAATATTTGCTCCTTTTCCAACCCAGAATCCCAGCTACCGGCATTCTCCCTCTTCATGTAAACATTGTAAAATAAGAGAGAATAGCCATATGTATTGTGACATAACATGGAATAATAGTCCATAATGCAATAAATATCGATATAAAAGCATGATGCAAAATGGACGTATCACTCCTCTGCTCCACTAAGGCCCATGTAGGCCCATTAACCCCTCGTGGGGTTCCGGTAACCTCCCGGTACTCCGGAAAATGTCTGAACCTTTCCGAAACCATTCTGGTGTCCAAACATAACCTTCAAATATATCAATATTTACCTCTCGACCATTTCAAGACTCCTCGTTATGTCCATGATCTCATCTAGGACTCCGAACAAACTTCAGTCAGCAAAAACACATAACTCATAATACAAATCGTCATCGAACGTTAAGCGTGCGGACCCTACGGGCTCGAGAACTATGTAGACATGATCGAGACACATCTCTGATCAGTAACCAGTAGCGTAACCTAGTTGCTCATATTGGTTCCTACATATTCTATGAAGATCTTTATAGGTCAAATTGCACAATAACATACGTTGTTCCCTTTGTCATCGGTATGTTACTTGCCAGAGATTCGATTGTCGGTATCTTCATACCTAGTTCAATCTTGTTACCGGCAAGTCTCTTTACTTGTTCCGTAATGCTTCATCCCACAACTAACTCATTAGTCACATTGCTTGCAAGGCTTATAGTGATGAGCATTACCGAGAGGGCCCACAGATACCTCTCTGATACATGGAGTGACAAATCCTATTCTCGATCTATGCCAACCCAACAAACACCTTCGGAGACACCTATAGAGCATCTTTATATTCACCTAGTTACGTTGTGACATTTGATAGCACACAAGGTGTTCCTCCGGTATTCAGGAGTTGCATAATCTCATAGTCAGAGGAACATATATAAGTCATGAATAAAGCAATAGCAATAAAACTTAACGATCATTATGCTAAGCCAAAGGATGGGTATTGTCCATCACATCATTCTCTAATGATGTGATCCCGTTCATCAAATGACAACACATGTCTATGGTTAGGAAACTTAACCATCTTTGATTAACGAGCTAGTCAAGTAGAGGCATACTAGGGACACTATGTTTTATCTATGTATTCACACATGTATTAAGTTTCCGGTTAATACAATTCTAGCATGAATAATAAACATTTATCATGATATAAGGAAATATAAATAACAACTTTATTATTGCCTCAGGGGCATATTTCCTTCAGTCTGCCACTTGCACTAGAGTCAATAATCTAGATTGCATAGTAATGATTCTAACACCCATGGAGTCTTGGTGATGATCATGTTTTGCTCGTGGAAGAGGCTTAGTCAACGGGTCTGCAACATTCAGATCCGTATGTATCTTGCAAATCTCTATGTCTCCCTCCTTGACTTGATTGCGGATGGAATTGAAGCGTCTCTTGATGTGTTTGGTTCTCTTGTGAAATCTGGATTCTTTTACCAAGGCAATTGCTCCAGTATTGTCACAAAATATTTTCATTGGACCCAATGCACTGGGTATTACACCTAGATCGGATATGAACTCCTTCATCCAGACTCCTTCATTTGCTGCTTCCGAAGCAGCTATGTACTCCGCTTCACACGTAGATCCCGCCACGACGCTCTGCTTGGAACTGCACCAACTGACAGCTCCACCATTCAATATAAATATGTATCCGTTTGCGACTTAGAGTCATCCGGATCATGTCAAAGCTTGCATCGACGTAACCATTTACGATAAGCTCTTTTTCACCTCCATAAACGAGAAACATATCCTTAGTCCTTTTTAGGTATTTCCGCATGTTCCTGACCACTGTCCAGTGACCCACTCCTGGATTACTTTGGTACCTCCCTACTAAACGTATAGCAAGGCACACATCAGGTCTGGTACACAACATTTCATACATGATAGAACCTATGGCTGAGGCATAGGGAATGACTTTTATTTTCTTTCTATATTCTGCAGTGGTCGGGCATTGAGTCTGACTCAACTTCACACCTTGTAACACAGGCAAGAACCCTTTCTTTGACTGATCCATTTTGAACTTCTTCAAAACTTTATCAAGGTATGTGCTTTGTGAAAGTCCAATTAAGCGCCTTGATCTATCTCTATAAATATTGATGCCCAATATATAAGCAGCTTCACCGAGGTCTTTCATTGAAAAATTCTTATTCAAGTATCCTTTTATGCTATCCAGAAATTCTGTATTATTTCTAATCAACAATATGTCATCCACATATAATATTAGAAATGCTACAGAGCTCCCACTCACTTTCTTGTAAATACAGGCTTCTCCAAAAGTCTATATAAAACCATATGCTTTGATCACATTATCAAAGCGTATATTCCAACTCCAAGAGGCTTGCACTAGTCCATAAATGGATTGCTAGAGCTTGCACACTTTGTTAGCACCTTTTGGATCGACAAAACCTTCTGCTTGCATCATATAAAACTCATCTTTAATAAATCCATTAAGGAATGCAGTTTTGACATCCATTTGCCAAATTTCATAATCATAAAACGCGACAATTGCTAACATGATTCAGACAGACTTAAGCATCGCTACGGGTGAGAAGGTCTCATCGTAGTCAACTCCTTGAACTTGTCGAAAACCTTTCGCAACAAGTCGAGCTTTGTAGACAGTAACATTACCGTCAGCGTCAGTCTTCTTCTTGAAGATCCATTTATTTTGTATGGCTTGCCGATCATCGAGCAAGTCCACCAAAGTCCACACTTTGTTCTCATACATGGATCCCATCTCAGATTTCATGGCCTCAAGCCATTTTGCGGAATCTGGGCTCACCATCGCTTCCTCATAGTTCGTAGGTTCATCATGGTCTAGTAACATGACTGCAGAATAGGATTACCGTACCACTCTGGTGCGGACCGTACTATGGTTGACCTACGAGGTTCCGTAGTAACTTGATCTGAAGTTTCATGATCATCATCATTAGCTTCCTCACTAATTGGTGTAGGAATCATTGGAACTGATTTCAGTGATAAACTACACTCCAATTCGGGAGAAGGTACAATTACCTCATAAAGTTCTACTTTCCTCCCACTCACTTCTTTCGAGAGAAACTCCTTCTCTAGAAAGGATCCATTCTTAGCAACGAATATCTTGCCATCGGATCTGTGATAGAAGGTGTACCCAACAATTTCCTTTGGGTATGAAGACGCATTTGTCCGATTTGGGTTCGAGCTTACCAGGTTGAAGCTTTTTCACACAAGCATCGCAACCCCAAACTTTTAAGAAACAATAGCTTGGGTTTCTTGCCAAACCACATATCATATGGTGTTGTCTCAACGAATTTTGATGGTGCCCTATTTAACGTGAATGCAGTCGTCTCTAAAGCATAACCCTAAAAAGATAGCGGTAATCAGTAAGAGACATCATAGATCGCACCATATATATCCAATAAAGTACAATTACGATGTTCGAACACACCATTACGGTGTGGTGTTTCAGGTGGTGTGAGTTGCGAAACTATTCCACATTGTTTCAAATGAAGACCAAACTTGTAGCTCAAATATTGGCCTCCCCGATCAGATCATAGAAACTTTATTTTCTTGTTACGATGATTTTCCACTTCACTCTGAAATTCTTTGAACTTTTCAAATGTTTCAGACTTATGTTTCATTAAGTAGATATACCCATATCTGCTCAAATCATCTGTGAAGGTCAGAAAATAATGATACCCGCCACGAGCCTCCACACTCATCAGACCGCATACATCGGTATATATTATTTCCAATAAGTCAGTAGCTCGTTCAATTTTCCGGAGAATGGAGTCTTAGTCATCTTGCCCAAGAGGCATGGTTCGCAAGCACCAAGTGATTCATAATCAAGTGATTCCGAAAGCCCATTAGCATGGAGTTTCTTCATGCGCTTTACACCATTATGACCTAAACGGCAGTGCCACAAATAAGTTGCACTATCATTACTAACTTTGCATCTTTTGGCTTCAATATTATGAACATGTGTATCACCACGATAGAGTTTCAACAAAAATAGACCACTCAACAAGGGTGCATGACCATAAAAGATATTACTCATATAAATAGAACAACCATTATTCTCTGATTTAAATGAATAACTGTCTCGCATCAAACAAGAACCAGATATAATGTTCATGCTCAATGTTGGCACCAAATAACAATTATTCAAGTCTAAAACTAATCCCGAAGGTAGATGTAGAGGTAGCATGTCGACAGAGATCACATCGACCTTGGAACCATTTCTGACGCGCATCGTCACCTCGTCCTTAGCCAATCTTTGTTTAATCTGTAACCCCTATTTCGAGTTGCAAATATGAGCAACAGAACCAGTATCAAATACCCAGGCGCTACTATGAGCATTAGTAAGGTACACATCAATAACATGTATATCAAATATACCTTTCACTTTGCCATCCTTCTTATCCGCCAAATACTTGGGGTGGTTCCGCTTCCAGTGACCAGCCCCTTTGCAGTAGAAGCACTCAATTTCAGGCTTAGGTCCAGACTTGGGTTTCTTCCCTGGAGTAGCAACTTGCTTGCTATTCTTCTTGAAGTTCCCCCTCTTCCCTTTGCCCTTTTCCTTGAAACTAGTGGTCTTGTTAACCATCAACACTTGATGCTCCTTCTTGATTTCTACTTCCGCAGCTTCAGCATTGCGAAGAGCTCGGGAATAGTCTTTTCCATCCCTTGCATATTATAGTTCATCACGAAGCCTTTATAGCTTGGTGGCAGTGATTGAAGAACTCTATCAATGACACTATCATCAGGAAGATTAACTCCGGTGCCACCGGGAGAGAGGGGGAGAGAGCCCCCCTCCTCCTTCTTCTTCCTTGGCCTACCCCCTAGATGGGAGGAGGGTTCCCCCTCTGGTCCATGGCCTCCATGGTGGTGGAGGGGCGGGAGCCCCTCCGAGATAGGATCTCCCTCTCTGTTCTCTTCTGTTTCGTGCTCCCCAGATCTGGCCCTTCACGGTTTCTTAAATTCTCGGAGATCCATAACTCCGATCGTGCTGATCTTTTTACACAATTTTTTCCGAATATAAGCTTCCTTGCACCCAAAGTATAGCTCCAACCGACATTCAAGGAGGGCACTATACACCAGGGCACGCCTGGGCCTGGTGGCATGCCCTGGTGGGTTGTGGTGGCCTCGGGCCTCCGTTTACGTTGATTCCACCTCCTAAAATTCACAAATATTCCAAAATAATTCTCCGTAGTTTTTTTATTGCATTTGGAATTTGTTTGATATGGATTTTATGCGAAATAAAAACATGCAACAAACAGGAACTGACACTGGGCACTGGATAAGTAAGTTAGTCCAAATAAATCATATAAAAAGTTGCCAAAAGTATGTAAAAGTTGAATAATATTGGCATGAAACAATCAAAAATTATAGATACGATAGAGATGTATCAGCTCGCGAAGCCGCACAACGGTGCTGCTAAAGGGTCGCCGGAGACGCGACCGGGGCCGAGGCAAAATTCGCCAAGGTGGAACTGCAGCGACGGTGGCCGTACCTTGTCCTCACGCAACCATCGCCAGAATCTACCGTTCTCCTCCCCGAGGCTGTCGTGGGATCTGCGTGACTCCTCCTCGCGCGGTTGCCGCAGGCCTGCCATCCTCCATGCAAGGCCCCCGTGAGAACTGCATGGATCCTCGCCGCGCGGCGGAGGCAGTGGACGCTGGGCATGAGATGATGGACGGAGGCAGTGTCGTTGAGCTGTGTTGCGGTGGTTGGGCATGGAGAGAGTGGGCAGTGGCTATGCTGTCAATTTGTGTGGGAGCCGAGCGAGAGCAGAGGGTGTGGGGAAGGGAAAAGATAAGGTTGCTGAAAGAGTGAGAGGGAGGGGCGTTCGGGCCGAGCTTCCTTAGAGGGAACGGTCGTAGTAGCCTGACGTGGCACTATACACAGCTTTAAAAATTGGTACACGAGATGGACGGCTATGATGGCATTCGGCCCAAGTTGTTTTGTGCCACACGTGTGGCACTTATCATTTGAGAAAATTTAAGAGGGGTGAAGATACCCCAAACAAGCCCTTCAAAGGATTAGTTTCCATAGTGACAAGTAACTAAAAATTTCAGCACACTATAAATGTTTCCTTACCAAGTTCCACTCACCAAGAGCGCTACGCTCCCCGGCAACGGTGCCAGAAAAGAGTCTTGATGACCCACAAGTGTAGGGGGTCTATCGTAGTACTTTTGATAAGTAAGAGTGTCGAACCCAACGAGGAGTAGAAGGAAATGATAAGCGGTTTTCAGTAAGGTTTTCTCTGCAAGCACTGAAATAGTAGGTGATAGATAGTTTTGTGATAAGATAAATAGTAACGAGCAAAAAGTAAATAAAGTAAATAAAGTGCAGCAAGGTGGCCCAATCCTTTATGTAGCAAAGGATAAGCCTAGACAAATTCTAATAATGAGAAAGGAGCTCCTGAGGACACATTGGGAATTATCGTCAACCTAGTTTTCATCATGTTCATAAGATTTGCGTTCGGTACTTTGATAATTTGATATGTGGGTGGACCGGCACTTGGATACTGCCGTAACATGGACAAGCATCCCACTTATGATTAACCCCTATTGGAAGCATCCGCAACTACAAAAAGGAGTATTAAGATAAACCTAACCACAACATTAAACATATGGGTCCATATCAACCCCTAACGAAGCAACGCATAAACTAGGGTTTAAGCTTCTGTCACTCTAGCAACCCATCATCTACTTATCACTTCCCTATGCCTTCCTCTAGGCCCAAATAATGGTGAAGTGTCATGTAGTCGACGTTCACATAACACCACTAGAGGAGAGACAACATACATCTCATCAAAATATCAAACGAATACCAAATTCACATGACTAATAATAGCAAGACTTCACCCATGTCCTCAGGAACAAACGTAACTACTCACAAAGCATATTAATTTTCATAATCAGAGGGGTAATAATATGCATGAAGAATCTGAACATATGATTTTCCACCAAGTAAACCAAATAGCATCAACTACAAGGAGTAATCAACACTACTAGCAACCCACAGGTACCAATTTGTGGTTTTGATACAAGATTGGATACAAGAGATGAACTAGGGTTTTGAGATGAGATGGTGCTGGTGAAGATGTTGATGGAGATTGAACCCCTCTTGATGAGAGGATCATTGGTGATGATTTCCCCCTCCCGGAGGGAAGTGTCCCCGGCAGAACAGCTCCGCCAGAGCCCTTGATTGATTCCGCCAAGGTTCCGCCTCGTGGCGGCGGAGTTTCGTCCCGTAAGCTTGCCCACGAATTTTTCCAGGAAAAAACCCTTCATATAGCAGAAGATGGACGTCGGAGGCCCACCAGGGGGCCCAGGAGATAGGGGGCCGCGCCCTAGGGGGGCGCGACCCCTGTCTCCTAGACAGGGTGTGGGACCCCTGGCCTATTTCTTTTGCTCATAATTTCTTAATAAATCCAAAAAGTTGTTTCATGGAGTCTCGGGTCTTTTGGAGTTGTGCAGAATAGGTTTCCAACGTTTGCTCCTTTTCCAGCCAGAATTCCAGCTGCCGGCATCCCCCCTCTTCATGGTAAACCTTCTAAAATAAGAGAGAATAGCCATAAGTATTGAGATATAATGTGTAATAACAGCCCATAATGCAATAAATATTGATATAAAAGCATGATGCAAAATAGACGTATCAAAGTGCAATATGGATAGTAGATAAAGGTTTTTGTAATATGAAAATATAAAAACAGCAAGGTAACTAATGATAAAAGTGAGCGTAAACGTTATTGCAATGCTAGGAAACAAGGCATAAGGTTCATACTTTCACTAGTGCAAGTTCTCTCAACAATAATAACATAGATAGATCATATAACAATCCCTCAACATGCAACAAAGAGTCACTCCAAAGCCACTAATAGCGGAGAACAAACAAAGAGATTATGGTAGGGTACTAAACCACCTCAAAGTTATTCTTTCGGATCGATCTATTCAAGAGTTCGTACTAGAATAACACCTTAAGACACAAATCAACCAAAACCCTAATGTCACCTAGATACTCCATCGTCACCTCAAGTATCCATGGGCATGATTATACGATATGCATCACACAATCTCAAATTCATCTATCCAACCAACACAAAGTACTTCAAAGAGTGCCCCAAAGTTTCTACCGGAGAGTCAAGACGAAAACATGTGCCAACCCCTATGCATAGGTTCATGGGCGGAACCCACAAGTTGATCACCAAAACATACATCAAGTGGATAATGTGATATCCCATTGTCACCACAGATAAACACGGCAAGACATACATCAAGTGTTCTCAAATCCTTAAAGACTCAATCCAATAAGATAACTTCAAAGGGAAAACTCAATCCATTACAAGAGAGTAGAGGGGGAGAAACATCATAAGATCCAACTATTATAGCAAAGCTCGCGATACATCAAGATCGTGCCATAGAGAGAACACCAGAGAGAGAGAGAGAGAGAGAGAGAGAGAGAGAGAGAGAGATCAAACACATAGCTACTGGTACATACCCTCAGCCCCAAGGGTGAACTACTCCCTCCTCGTCATGGAGAGCGCCGGGATGATGAAGATGGCCATCAGTGATGGATTCCCCCTCCGGCAGGGTGCCGGAACGGGCTCCCGAGAGGATTTTGGTGGCTATAGAGGCTTGCAACGACGTAACTCCCGATCTATTGCCGTATTCGATGGTTTTAGGGTATATGGGAATATATAGGCGAAAGAAGTCGGTCGGGGGAGCCACAAGGGGCCCACGAGATAGGGGGTGCGCCCAGGGGGTGGGCGTGCCCTCCTATCTCCTGGCCTCCTCGAAGCTTCCCTGGCTTGTACTCCAAGTCTCCCGGATCATGTTCGTTCCAAAAATCACGCTCCCGAAGGTTTCATTCCGTTTGGACTCTGTTTGATACTCCTTTTCTTTGAAATACTGAAATAGGCAATAAAATAGCAATATGGGCTGGGCCTCCGGTTAATAGGTTAGTCCCAAAAGTAATATAAAAGTGTATAACAAAGCCCGTAATCATTCAAAACAGATAATAAAATAGCATGAATGCTTCATAAATTATAGATACGTTGGAGACGTATCAGCATCCCCAAGCTTAATTCTTGCTCGTCCTCGAGTAGGTAAATGATAAAAGAAAGAATTTATGAAGTGTGAATGCTAGCAGGTGCACAAGTTTGATCAATGATAATTTCAATCACCTTTTCTAGCATGATTATATGTCATAACAGTAGCTCATCTCATAAAACTCCTCAAGATCAAGTAACAAGCTATTCACATGTTAAAGCATAGACCATAAACTTTCTTGAACACTAGCAAACTTCATTCTCGGTCATCAAACAATTGCAATTCATCTTATTTTCAGGAAGGGTCTATGTCAGAGCTTTGATTTAGCAAATTCCACATACTCAACTATCATATAGTCTTCTACAATTGCTAACACTCACGCAATACTTATGGTTATGAAGTTTTAATCAGACACTGAGAAATATAGGGGCTTATAATTTCGCCTCCCAATGTATTCAGCTTTGGGTGATGTCAACAATAATAGTTCATGCTAACTTACATCCAATTGGATGTATATATCAGGATCTTTCCAACACGAGGTGCTTACCAAAGGATAAAATGAAAAAGGGAAAGGTGAAGATCACCTTGACTCTTGCATAAAGTAAAAGACATAAAGTAAAAGATAGGTCCTTTGTAGAGGGAAGCAGAGGTTGTCATGCGCTTTTATGGTTGGATGCACAAAATCTTAATGCAAAAGAACATCACTTTATATTGCCACTTGTATATGGACCTTTATTATGCAGTCCCTCGCTTTTATTGCTTCCATAACAAGATCATATAAAGCTTATTTTCTTCACACTAATAAATCATGCATATTTAGAGAGCAATTTTTATTGCTTGCACCGATGACAACTTACTTGAAGGATCTTACTCAATCCATAGGTAGGTATGGTGGAATCTCATGGCAAAACTGGGTTTAAGGATATTTGGAAGCACAAGTAGTATCTCTACTTGGTGCAAGGAATTTGGCTAGCATGAGGGGGAAAGGCAAGCTCAACATGTTTGAATGATCCATGACAATATACTTTAATTGAGATGTGAGAAAACATAACCCATTACATTGTCTTCCTTGTCCAAGATCAACTCTTTAGCATGTCATACTTAATGAGTGCTCACAATTATAAAAGATGTCTAAGACAGTATATTTATATGTGAAATCTCTCTTCCTTCAATATTCTTTCATGAATTGTTCAAATGACCAATACAATGTTTGCTAACCTTCAATAAATTTACAACCTCTACTTCTTAGATGTGAAGTCATTACTCCCAAGCAAATGAAACATATATAATTTTAGATTTATTACATTCAACGCATTCAACCATTTACTCATAGGATATAAGTGAAGCACACGAGTAAATGACAAACTACTCCAAAAAGATATAAGTGAAGATCAATGAGTAGCTAAATAATTATGTAACTATATGAAGACTCTCTCTCATTTAAGAATTTCAGATCTTGGTATTTTATTCAAACAGCAAGCAAAGCAAAAAAAATGGCATTGCAATGATAGCACAACTCATGTGAAGAAGCAAAAACTTAGGCTCAACTGATACTAAACGATAGTTGTTGAAGAAGAAAGGAGGGATGCCTAACGGGGCATCCCCAAGCTTAGATGCTTGAGACTTCTTGAAATATTATCTTGGGGTGCCTTGGGCATCCCCAAGCTTGAACTTTTGTGTCTCCTTGATTCCTCTCATATCATGGTTTCTCTTTTTATCAAAAGCTTCATCCACACCAAACTCAACAAGAACTCGTGAGATAGGTTAGTATAAACCAATGCAAAAGCCTTATCATTTTCTACTGTAACAAATCACTAAAATTATTATTCAACATTGCATACTAAATGTCTCTGCATATTTAACAATCTTATCCTCAAATAGAATCATTAAACAAGCAAACATATGCAAACAATGCAAACATAACAACAATCTGCCAAAACAGTATAGTCTGTAAAGAATGCAAGATTCATCATACTTCCCTAACTCCAAAAATTATGAGAAAAATACCTCACTGTAGAATATTTATCATAGATCAATATTCAAAAAGTTTCAAAATTATACCATTCTCTCACTTTTCTAGGGAATTTTTGCAACAGCGGTAAACTTTCTGTTTTCAAACAGCAACATGTATACTAGCAAAAATAAGCATGGTAAAGGCTATCCTTGACATTTTTATTGAAAATAAAGATGCAAAACATTATTATAAATAACAGCAAGGAAATACTAACAAAATAAAATGATGCTCTAAGCAAAACACATATCATGTGGTCAATAAAAATATAGCTCCAAGTAAAGTTACCGATGAACGAAGACGAAAGAGGGGATGCCTTCCAGGGAATCCCAAGCTTAGGATCTTGGTTGTCCTTGAATATTACCTTGGGGTGCCTTGGTCATCCCCAAGCTTAGGATCTTGCCACTCCTTACTCTATAGTCCATCGAATCTCTATCCAAAACTTCAAAACTTCACAACACAAAACTCAACAGAAAACTCGTAAGCTCCGTTAGTATAAGAAAATAAAACCACCACTTAGGTACTGTAATGAACTCATTATAAATTCATATTGATTTAATATATAATGTATTCCAACTTATCTATGGTTCATACCCTCCGATACTACTCATAGATTCATCAAAATAAGCAAACAACACATAGAAAATAGAATCTATCAAAAAGAGAACAGTCTGTAGTAATCTGTATCAAACGTATACTTCTGGAACTTCAAAAATCCTACCAAATTAGGAAGTCCTGAGAAATTTGTTTACCAATCCAGAGCAAAAAGAATCAGATTAGAAGCACGTTTCTGTGAATTATCAAAACTAATTTACTGGGTGCAAAAGGTTCTGATTTTCAGCAGGATCAGCACAATTATCACCCTAGGCTATCCTAAAGGTCTTACTTGGCACTTTATTGAAACAAAAGCTATAAAACATGATTAGTACAGTAGAATAATCATGTTGAAAGCACAAGTGCTCCCTGGGTGGTTTTGGTAATTAATGTCAACATATCTCTTGTTGGACTAACACTTTTACCTAGTATATTTCAGACAAGTTCAACAATGGAGTGGCATGGACTAAAGGATGTGGAACCCCTTCAAGATGCTAAGGACAAAGGATTGGCTCAAGATCCAAGATCAAGACTCTACATGTTTTCCATTTTAGTGATCCAAGATCACATTGAGTCTATAGGAAAAGCCAATACTATCAAGGAGGGATGAGGTGTTGCTTAATGAGTTTCTTGCTCCATAGTGCTTAGTGATATGCTCCAAAACCCTCAACTACTTTACCACATCCACATATGTCCTAAACCCAAAGTCTAACTCGGCCCCACCGATTCTTTCTACCCAGAGCCACCGAGTTCAGGTGTCATAGCCACTGCCACAAACCCTAGGCAAATCGGTCTCGCCGATAGGGATCTCGGTCTCACAAAGATGGGATTGTAATCTCTCTGTGTATGTCCATTACCAAAATCGGTCTCACCGAGTTTGAGCAATCGGTACTACCGAGATTACAATGCAAACTCTCTGGTTAGCTTATTACCAAAATCGGTCCCACCGAGTTTGTGTAATCTGTCTCACCGAGTTTGCCTGACCAACTCTCTGGTTAGCTTATTACCAAAATCGGTCCCACCAAGTTTTTGTAATGGGTCTCACCGAGATTACGTTATGCCCTAACCCTAACCATATCGGTCCTACCGAGTTGCATGTCGGTCCCACCGAAAATCCTAATGGTCACTAGGTTTACTAAATCAGTCTGACCGAGTTTGTTGATTCGGTCCCACCGAGATTGGTAAACTGTGTGTAACGGTTAGATTTTGTGTGGAGGCTATATATACCCCTCCACCTCCTCTTCATTTGTGGAGAGAGCCATCAGAACAAGCCTACACTTCCAGCATCCTATTTCTGAGAGAGAACTACCTACTCATGTATTGAGGCCAAGATATTCCATTCCTACCATATGAATCTTGATCTCTAGCCTTCCCCAAGTTACTTTCCACTCAAATCTTCTTTCCACCAAATCCAAATCCTGTGAGAGAGAGTTGAGTGTTGGGGAGACTATCATTTGAAGCACAAGAGCAAGGAGTTCATCATTAACGCACCATTTGTTACTTCTTGGAGAGTGGTGTCTCCTAGATTGGCTAGGTGTCACTTGGGAGCCTCCGACAAGATTGTGGAGTTGAACCAAGGAGTTTGTAAGGGCAAGGAGATCGCCTACTTCGTGAAGATCTACCGCTAGTGAGGCAAGTCCTTCGTGGGCGACGGCCATGGTGGGATAGACAAGGTTGCTTCTTTGTGGACCCTTCTTGGGTGGAGCCCTCCATGGACTCGCGCAGCCGTTACCCTTTGTGGGTTGAAGTCTCCATCAACGTGGATGTATGATAGCACCACCTATCGGAACCACGACAAAAACATCTGTGTCTCCAATTGCGTTTGAATCCTCCAATCCCTTCCCTTTACATTCTTGCAAGCTGCATGCTTTACTTTCCGCTGCTCATATACTCTTTGCATGCTTGCTTGTTATGTATTGTGAGTGTTAAACTTGTGCCTAAACTCCACTCCAACTTAAAGTAAGTTAAAAACTGCAACTTTTGGTACTTAGTGTCTAATCACCCCCCTCTAGTCACCTCTTCTCAATCCCTTTCAATTGGTATCAGAGCTTTGGTCTCCATTGCTTTGGTTTAAACACCATTGGAGGAATATGGATGAGTCTACTTTGGGGAGTCTTAGTCATAGAGTGCCTATACTTGATGGAGAGTATTTTCATGAGTGGAAAAATGATATGCTTGTGATTTTCAATCAATATCATTTGAACAAGTACATTACTAGCCCTTGTGCACCTCATGTTGACCCTATGCATCCTACCCTTGATGAGTCAATTGACATGATTAGGAATCTTAGAACTGTTAATCTTATCACTAGAGGCTTGCCTAGAAACTTGATTAGAAACTTGCCTACTCTTGAGTGTGCCTACACTGTTCGGAAATTTCTTGAGGAACGATTTCCGAATTATTCCTTGAAAAATCTAGATGAAATTCTCCATAAGTCTATTGCTTTGAGTAAGATGAATACTAGTGATCCTATGTTTGGTGATCGTCTATTTGAGCTTACAAACCTTATGTGTGCCAAAGGAGATATTTTCGAAGCTATAAAAATTCATAAGAAAGATCATTGACAAGCTCACTCTAATGAATCACCCTCTCTAGGATTTGATCCACCACATGACGACGTTAAACATGGATACTATGATGAGGATGATGGTAGTGACTTCAATCTTGATGATGCAATGAGACACTTTGGACTTATGGCAAATCTTCGGGGATATATGGCAGGAGGAAAGGAATGGGTTCTTGATAGTGGATGTACCGATCACATGACCGGAGATAAAGACATGTTTCATGAGCTTGCTGGAAACGATGGTCCTCGAAAGTATGTCACTTTCGGTGACAACTCAAAGGGTAAGGTGGTTGGCCTCGGTAAGGTGGCCATATCACATGATAGCTCCATAGAAAATGTCATGCTCGTTGAATCTCTTGGCTACAACTTATTTTCAGTATCTAGACTTGCTGATTTCGGTTTCAATGTCCTATTCACTAAAGTAGATTGCCAAGTGTTTCGTAGAGATAATCATAAAATGGTCTTTACCGGTGTTCGTAGAGGTGATCTTTACATTGTTGATTTCACTAAAAAGGCTCAACCTAGAGCTTGCTTTATTGCTAAATCTTCTAAAGGTTGGTTATGGCATAGACAATTAGGTCATGTTGGTATGTGAAACCTTGACAAGCTTATTAAAGGAAATCATATCCTTGGTGTTAACGATGTTATATTTGATAAGGATAGACTTTGCAGCGCTTGTCAAGCAGGTAAGCAGGTTGGAGGAAGGCATCCCGTGAAGAACATCATGACCACAAGGAGGCCACTCGAGCTACTTCACATGGATCTTTTTGTTCCCAACGCTTACAAGAGTCTCGGTGGAAATTCTTTTGGTCTAGTTATAGTTGATGATTTTTCAAGATTTACGTGGGTGTTCTTTCTCGATGATAAATCGCAGGTCCAAAAGATCTTCAAAAATTTCGCTAGGAAGGCCCAAAATCAATTTGAAGTGAAGATCAAGAAGGTTTGCAGCGACAACGGAACGGAGTTCAAGAGCGCAAATGTGGATACCTTTCTTGACGAAGAAGGGATTTCACACGAGTTCTCGGCTACGTACACACCTCAACAAAATGGAGTTGTTGAGAGGAAGAACCGGACGCTCATCGAAATGGCGAGAACGATGCTTGATGAGTACAAGACGCCGAAGCACTTTTGGGCAGAAGCGGTTGAGATAGCTTGTCATGCAACAAATCTCTTGTATCTTCACAAGCTACTCGACAAGACGGCATACGAGCTCCTCACCGGTAACAAACCCCAAGTTGGATACTTTCGAGTATTCGGCTCAAAGTGCTATATTCTTGATAAGCATTGTCATTCTAAATTTGCTCCTAAGTCTCATGAAGGTTTCCTACTTGGTTATGGCTCAAACTCTCACACTTACCGTGTCTACAACAATTTCACCCGAAAGGTTCAAGAGACGGTAGATGTGAAGTTTGATGAATCTAACGGCTCGCAAGTAGAGCAATTGCCAATTGATGTAGGAGACAAAGACCCCTCAGAAGCAATTCAAGACTTGTCTATTGGCAAGATTCGCCCAACGGAGGTGAAGGAGAGTACCTCGTCCGTCCAAGTGGAAGCTTCCACCTCACGACAAGGTGAACCAAGAGTTGATACGGAAGCATCCACAAGTGGGACACACCAAGATGAAGAAAACGAGGAAGTGCATCAAGATGAACGTCAACAACCTCCTTCTCCATCACGACAAGAGAACGACAACGCCAACAATGAAGAAGGCCAAGAATAAGAACAAGATGAAGAAGAAGTTCAACCAAGAAACAAGCAAAAGCTTTCACGAGTTCGAGCAAGAATTGCTAAAGACTATCCCGTCGAGCAAATCTACAATGACATTCAAACCGGGAGAATCACTCACTCTAAAACTCGTTTAGCTAACTTTTGTGAAAACTATTCATTCATCTCTAGCATTGAACCTATGAAGGTTGAAGAAGCATTGGAAGATCCGGATTGGACAAATGCCATGCATGAAGAGCTACACAACTTTGAGAGGAATCAAGTTTGGACATTGGTTGAGAAGCCCGATGACAACCACAACATCATCGGTACCAAATGGGTGTTTCGCAACAAGCAAGATGAAGATGGACAAGTAGTTCGCAACAAAACACATCTCGTCACCCAAGGCTACACACAAGTCGAACGTATGGACTATGATGAGACTTATGTTCCCGTTGCTAGACTTGAGTCCATTCACATCTTACTTGCCTATGCTAATCACCATGATATCACCTTGTACCAAATGGACATTAAAAGTGCTTTTCTAAATGGTGAAATAGAGGAGGAAGTTTATGTTAAGCAACCTCCCGGCTTTGTCAATCCTAAGAAACCAAATCATGTTTACAAACTTTTCAAAGCTCTTTATGGTCTTAAACAAGCTCCTAGAGCGTGGTATAAATGCTTGACCAAGTTCCTTATTGAAAAAAGCTTTGAAATTGGAAAAATAGATTCTACTCTTTTTACTAAAAGGGTCAATGGAGAACTATTTGTGTGCCAAATCTATGTTGATGATATTATATTTGGTTCTACTAACCCTCATTTTAGTGAAAAGTTGGGAAGCTAATGTCGGGGAAGTTTGAGATGTCAATGATGAGTGAACTCAAATTCTTTCTTGGTTTGCAAATCAAGCAAACTAAGGAGGGTACCTTTGTCTCTCAAACGAAGTACACCAAGGACTTATTCAAGAAGTTCAATATGCAAGAATGCAAAGGTATGACTACACCCATGCCTACTAGTGGACATCTTGACTTGACCAAAGATGGTAAACCAGTTGATCAAAAGGTTTATCGATCTATGATTGGTTCATTGTTATATCTATGTGCTTCACGTCCCGATATCATGCTAAGTGTGTGCATGTGTGCACGATATCAAGCTGCTCCTAAAGAATGTCACCTTAAGGCCGTGAAAAGGATAGTGAGATACTTAATTCATACACCAAATTTTGGCATTTGGTATCCTAAGAGGGCCTCTATCAATCTTGTTGGCTACTCTAACTCAGACTATGCCGGAGACAAGGTTGATAGAAAGTCCACTTCGGGTACTTTTAAATTTCTTGGTAGATCTCTTGTGTCTTGGTCTTCCAAGAAACAAAACTCGGTATCCTTATCCACCGCCAAAGCGGAATACATTGCCGCTGGATCATGTTGTGCTCAATTACTTTGGATGAACCAAACTCTTAAAGATTATGGGATATATGTGGAACATGTTCCATTACTTTGTGACAATGAAAGTGCAATCAAGATTGCTCACAACCCCGTGCAACACTCTCGAACTAAGCATATTGAAGTTCGTCATCATTTCATTCGAGACCATGTTGCTAAGGGTGACATTAAACTTAAGCATGTTCGCACCGAAAAGCAATTAGTGGATATATTCACTAAACCACTTGATGAGAAAGTGTTTTGCAGGTTAAGAGGTGAATTTAACATCATTGATGCTTCAAACTTGGAGTAGGAACTCCATTTGATACATGCAAGGCATGAGCCTATGACTAATCATTGACATTTCTCTTATGATGACTATCTTATGTCCTGGATATATTTGCACCTTGCATGTTATCTAACCCTTGTAGGTACTTGGATGAATCTAAGTCTATGAGATTGCAACTCACTCACATCTTGAGCAATCTCTACATCACCAAGTCTCTACACAACGGTGGTTGAAGACAAGGAAGCATGGAACCATTCAAACATATCCTTTGACAAATTCTATGTTGAAATTCATGATTGTTATTTTGGATACACAAGTGCTCTTCCTTGAAAAAACTAACCCATGTAGGTAGATGAACTCAAATTCCAAGTGGTGCTCCCAACTCTTGATGAGCTACATCAACCTTGAGCAACCCACACAAGTTCAACTACATGATCAACACCACCACCCAAGGTATGTCATTCCATCTTAGAGAAGCTTTACTCCAAGTCATGAGTCAAAGCAACTCGACAAGATGTGAATACATCAAGATGCTTAAACGATAAATGGTAACCCCATTTTGAGCTTAAACGATGAGTATGACCTATGATCAAGTGATCTCACTTGACTCCTAAGTCAATATACTCTAACATAGGTGACTTTGTCACCGACCATCTCTAGATGAAGTTTACTTGTGTTCCTTTCTGTGCTCTTGCATTTGTCTCATGCATGTTTGTTTCCCCTTTCCAAAAAATAAAAATAAATAAATAAATAAATAAAAAACTTCATCTAGATTTCTTTCTTTTCTATTTGTTCTGCATTCCCTGCATTCAATTCATTGCATATCCTTCAGTTAATTCCTTGCAAATCCTTGTGAGATCTTACCTATCTAGTGAGCTGAGGTGACAAGTGTTTTCTCTGCGATGAACTCGGCCTCGCCGGTTTGTTGCTTTTGGTCCAACCGAATCCTTTCGGTGCAACTGAAACATACCACTCGGTGCCACCGATTTCACTACAGGAAAAACATTTTGCCACTTATTCCTACCTTATTTCTGATCCAGCTCTACTCAATGAATATTGTCCTCTACAAGCATCACATTTTTATCAATGCTTTGTGTTGTGACTCAAGGACCAAACCCATTCACGACAAATTCCAGAAGGCCCTTCTTGGAAATTGATGTCAAAGGGGGAGAGAGAGATCACATCAAAGCTTATCACTTCCAAAGGGAGAGAGAGTATCACCTCCATAGGGGGAGAGAGAGAGAGAGATCTCCAGGGGGAGAGAATACTCAAGAAGAGAGTAAGCCTCAAGGATCCCAGATGCTTGATGTTCAAGAGGAGAGATTTCACATGTCTTCTTGAGGGGAAAGAAAGACATGTTCATATGTGCTTATTTGCATTAGCTCTGATTTTGCTTTTTGCTCTGATTTTCTGTTCCCTATCTTCTTCCAGTATCCCATGCTAGATTCAGGGGGAGCAAGACATCTAAGGGAAAGAAATCATTTAAATTCATTGCACATCTTTACCTTTGGGGACATGTCTATATCAAATGTGGTACTCAGTACTCACTCTCTACGTGTCATCCCAGTCTTGGTATTCTTGTGATTTCTTCTGTTTGCTCTGGCTAGTAGGTGTATCTATGTTATCTATCCTTGTTTACGCAGGTTCATTCCATCCTAAGCCAACTCAAGACCACAAGGTAGGTATATGCATCACAGTCATGTGTATGAGGAATTCTTGCTAATGTACATATCGTTTGCAAGAAGGACTCATGAGCATGAAGGTACATTTCCCACATACACATCTCTTGCTATATTTTGCTCTGATGCATATGGACAAGATACATGTAACACATTGCTTACTCTGTCATGTTCATGCATTCACATGCTTCTATATTCCATATTCACATGATTGCATACATGTAGGGGGAGCCTATGCTTGTTACATGTCTTTCCAAAGCTTTACCTGCTATTCTCTATATCTTTATCTAAAGCTTTGATGTATGTTGTCATCAATTACCAAAAAGGGGGAGATTGAAAGCACAAGTGCTCCCTGGGTGGTTTTGGTAATTAATGTCAACATATCTCTTGTTGGACTAACACTTTTACCTAGTATATTTCAGACAAGTTCAACAATGGAGCGGCATGGACTAAAGGATGTGGAACCCCTTCAAGATGCTAAGGACAAAGGATTGGCTCAAGCTCAAAGATCAAGACTCTACATGTTTTCCATTTTAGTGATCCAAGATCACATTGAGTCAATAGGAAAAGCCAATACTATCAAGGAGGGATGAGGTGTTGCTTAATGAGTTTCTTGCTCCATAGTGCTTAGTGATATGCTCCAAAACCCTCAACTACTTTCCCACATCCACATATGTCCTAAACCCAAAGTCTAACTCGGCCCCACCGATTATTTCTACCCAGAGCCATCGAGTTCAGATGTCATAGCCACTGCCACAAACCCTAGGCAAATCGGTCTCACCGATAGGGATCTCGGTCTCACCGAGATGGGATTGTAATCTCTCTGTGTATGTCCATTACCAAAATCGGTCTCACCAAGTTTGAGCAATTGGTACTACCAAGATTACAATGCAAACTCTCTGGTTAGCTTATTACCAAAATCGGTCCCACCGAGTTTGTGTAATCGGTCTAACCGAGTTTGCCTAACCAACTCTCTGGTTAGCTTATTACCAAAATCGGTCCCACCGAGTTTGTGTAATCGGTCTCACCGAGATTACGTTATGCCCTAACCCTAACCATATCGGTCCTACCGAGTTGCATGTCGGTCCCACCGAAAATCCTAAGGTCACTAGGTTTACTAAATCGGTCTGACCGAGTTTGTTGATTCGGTCCCACCGAGATTGGTAAACTGTGTGTAACGGTTAGATTTTGTGTGGAGGCTATATATACCCCTCCACCTCCTCTTCATTCGTGGAGAGAGCCATCAGAACAAGCATACACTTCCAGCATCCTATTTCTGAGAGAGAACTACCTACTCATGTGTTGAGGCCAAGATATTCCATTCCTACCATATGAATCTTGATCTCTAGCCTTCCCCAAGTTGCTTTCCACTCAAATCTTCTTTCCACCAAATCCAAATCCTGTGAGAGAGAATTGAGTGTTGGGGAGACTATCATTTGAAGCACAAGAGCAAGGAGATCATCATCAACGCACCATTTGTTACTTCTTGGAGAGTGGCGTCTGCTAGATTGGCTAGGTGTCACTTGGGAGCCTCCGACAAGATTGTGGAGTTGAACCAAGGAGTTTGTAAGGGCAAGGAGATCGCCTACTTCGTGAAGATCTACCGCTAGTGAGGCAAGTCCTTCGTGGGCGATGGCCATGGTGGGATAAACAAGGTTGCTTCTTCGTGGACCCTTCTTGGGTGGAGCCCTCCGTGGAGTCGCGCGGCCGTTACCCTTCGTGGGTTGAAGTCTCCATCAACGTGGATGTACGATAGCACCACCTATCGGAACCACGACAAAAACATCCGTGTCTCCAATTGCGTTTGAATCCTCCAATCCCTTCCCTTTACATTCTTGCAAGCTGCATGCTTTACTTTCCGCTGCTCATATACTCTTTGCATGCTTGCTTGTTATGTATTATGAGTGTTAAACTTGTGCCTAAACTCCACTCCAACTTAAAGAAGTTAAAAACTGCAACTTTTGGTACTTAGTGTCTAATCACCCCCCCTCTAGACACCTCTTCTCGATCCCTTTCACATGTGAACACACAAAAATAGTAAGGATAAATATTGGGTTGTCTCCCAACAAGCGCTTTTCTTTAATGCCTTTCTAGCTAGGCATGATGATGGTAATGATGCTCAAGATAAGAATTGAAACACAACGGGAGCATCATGAAGCATATGACTAGCACATTTAAGTCTAACCCACTTCATATGCATAGGTATTTTGTGATCAAACAACTTATGGGAACAATAATCAACTAGCATAGGAAGGCAAAACAAGCATAGCTTCAAGATTTTCAATACATGGAGAGGAAACTTGACATTATTTCAATTCCTACAAGCATATATTCCTCCCTCATAATAATGTTCAGTAGCATCATGAATAAATTCAATAATATAACTAGCACCTAAAGCATTCTTTTCATGATCTACAAGCATAGAATTTTTACTACTCTCCACATAAGCAAAATTCTTCTCATTCGGAATCGTGGGAGTATCATAAGAGACTCGAATACTAAAAATTGTTTCCACATTAAAAGAGTAACGTTCAAAAAAAGGGTAATCATAATCATGACAAGTTTTATAAATATAATCATCACTACTTTTTATAGCATAAGTTTCATCACAATAATCATCATAAGTAGCAACTTTGTTCCCATCATAATCGATTGAAACCTCTTCCAAGATAGTGGAATCATCACTAAATAAAGTTGACACTCTTCCAAATCCACTTTCATATTCATCACAATAAGATTCAACATCCTCCAAAATAGTGGGATAACTACTTCCTAAAGTTGACACTCTTCCAAACCCACTTTCATCAATATAATCATAATAGGTAAGAGGCATGCTATTATCATAACAACTTTGCATATCAAAACTTGGGAGGCTAAGAATATCATCTTCATTAAACGTAGCATCCCCAAGCTTGGGACAAACATTAATTTCAGCAAATATATTCTCAAATATTTCATCCTCATCAAACATAGCTTCCCCAAGCTTGGGCCTTTTCATATCATAAGCATAATCACTCTCATCATTAATATTATGGATAGCACCAATAGTATAGCAATTATCATCATCACAATGAGTAGTAGGAGCAACATCATTTGGGAGGGATACCTTTTTACCTTTGTTGCTCCTTCTTTTCTTTTTCTTCTTCACATTATGTGTGGGTTCAACCTTCTTCTTTGAGCTCCTTATAGATGAGATTGGTTGAATAGAGAGCTCCTCCTCGTTACCTGATTCATCATAAGAAATAATAGGAGGATAATGGGAAGTTTCTTCCCTTTCATTAGTATTCTCTTCATCTTCTGTTTGCTTTCTTTTCTTTAGGTAATTGGCAATATAAGGATTTTCAATTCAATTCGCCGCACAAAACATATAAATCGTCTCTAGATCGAAATCAAGAAGGTTATAACGGGCAAATTTTGGAAGAAATTTAGTTAGACGTTTCATTTCTTCATAACACATAAGCAAACTAAGTTCATTATAATGTGCAAGGGAAATCAAATCATCACAATTTTTGGACACGGTTCGATCATGAAACAACTTGCATCGAAGATGTAAATGACCACTTTCATTGCAAAGTTCACAAGTACGTCCAAGGAAATATAATTCTTCAGCACTCACCCTTAGCCTTTCTTGCAACAATTTAGTTTCTACTCCCTCCGTTCCAAAATACATGACCCAACTTTGTACTAAAGTTATTACAAAGTTGGGTCATCTATTTTGGAATGGTGGGAGTACATGCCTATGCCTCTTGCAATATCTATCTTCTCTATTTGGTGTATCTATGCAAACCCAATGCTCTCCACAAAAATCGATATGCTTATAGGAGACATTTTCATCATAACTAGTGCAATCATCATTAGTACTATGGATATTCAAGGAGTTCATACTAACAACATTGCAATCATGCTCATAATTCAAAGATTTAGTACCAAGCATTTTAATGCATTCTTCTTCTAGCACTTGAGCACAATTTTCCTTTTCATCATACTCACGAAAGATATTAAAAAGACAAAGCGTATGAGACAAACTCAATTCCTTTTTTTGTAATTTTCTTTTATAAACTAGACTAGTGATAAAACAAGAAACAAAAAGATTCGATTGCAAGACCTAAAGATATACCTTCAAGCACTCACCTCCTCGGCAACGGCGCCAGAAAAGAGCTTGATGTCTACTACACAACCTTCTTCTTGTAGACGTTGTTGGGCCTGCAAGTGCACAGGTTTGTAGGAAAGTAGCAAATTTCTCTCAAGTGGATGACCTAAGGTTTATCAATCCGTGGGAGGTGTAGGATGAAGATGGTCTCTCTCAAGCAACCCTGCAACCAAATAACAAAGAGTCTCTTGTGTCCCCAACACACCCAATACAATGGTAAATTGTATAGGTGCACTAGTTCGGCGAAGAGATAGTGATACAAGTGCAATATGGATAGTAGATAAAGGTTTTTGTAATCTGAAAATATAAAAACAGCAAGGTAATTAATGATAAAAGTGAGCGTAAACGGTATTGCAATGCTAGGAAACAAGGCATAGGGTTCATACTTTCACTAGTGCAAGTTCTCTCAACAATAATAACATAGATAGATCATATAACAATCCCTCAACATGCAACAAAGAGTCACTCTAAAGCCACTAATAGCGGAGAACAAACGAAGAGATTATGGTAGGGTACAAAACCACCTCAAAGGTATTCTTTCGGATCGATCTATTCAAGAGTTCGTACTAGAATAACACCTTAAGACACAAATCAACCAAAACCCTAATGTCACCTAGATACTCCATTGTCACCTCAAGTATCCGTGGGCATGATTATACGATATGCATCACACAATCTCAAATTCATCTATCCAACCAACACAAAGTACTTCAAAGAGTGCCCCAAAGTTTCTACCGGAGAGTCAAGACGAAAATGTGTGCCAACCCCTAGGCATAGGTTCATGGAAAGAACCCACAAGTTGATCACCAAAACATACATCAAGTGGATCACGTGATATCCCATTGTCACCACAGATAAACACGGCAAGACATACATCAAGTGTTCTCAAATCCTTAAAGACTCAATCCGATAAGATAACTTCAAAGGGAAAACTCAATCCATTACAAGAGAGTAGAGGGGGAGAAACATCATAAGATCCAACTATAATAACAAAGCTCGCGATACATCAAGATCGTGCCATAGATAGAACACGAGAGAGAGAGAGAGATCAAACACATAGCTATTGGTACATACCCTCAGCCCCGAGGGTGAACTACTCCCTCCTCGTCATGGAGAGCGCCGGAATGATGAAGATGGCTACCGGTGATGGATCCCCCCTCTGGCAAGGTGCCGAAACAGGCTCCCGAGAGGTTTTTGGTGCCTATAGAGGCTTGCGGTGGCGTAACTCCCGATCTATTATCGTATTCGATGGTTTTAGGGTATATGGGAATATATAGGCGAAAGAAGTCGGTCGGGGGAGCCACGAGGGGCCCACGAGACAGGGGGCGCCCAGGGGGGTGGGCGCGCCCTCCTATCTCCTGGCCTCCTCGAAGCTTCCCCGGCTTGTACTCCAAGTCTCCCGAATCATGTTCGTTGCAAAAATCATGCTCCTGAAGGTTTCATTCTGTTTGGACTCCGTTTGATATTCCTTTTCTTCGAAATACTGAAACAGGCAATAAAACAGCAATATGGGCTGGGCCTCCGGTTAATAGGTTAGTCCCAAAAGTAATATAAAAGTGTATAATAAAGCCCGTAATCATTCAAAACAGATAATAAAATAGCATGAATGCTTCATAAATTATAGATACATTGGAGACGTATCAGTGCCTTCCTTGCTTGCGTACAATTTCCTCAAATTGCTTACTTCTGGCAAGGCTCTTGTAGACACCTTTCTCTATAATTCCCTTCAATAAGCTATTTTCTTGCTCAAGTGTGACTTGGCTAAGAGAATCATTAGTGGAATTAAGAGAACTACTAGAAGCAACAACATTGGATTTAGCATGATTATTGTTACTACTAGAAGAAGAATCTTTCTTACTCTTGTTGCTAGACTTTACTTGTGGCGTGTAAGTAGATAAGAGTAAATGCTTGGCAATGTAAGAAGAACTTTTCTTGCGAAGATCATCATTGATTGCCTTTAAAAACTCATGTTCTTGCTCAAGTTTGAGCTTTTCAAAGCATAACTTCTCATGAGTCTTTAAAAGTTCTCGATGATCTTCCAAAGTAGTTTCATGAGCTAACTAAGAGTGTTTAGTCCTTTAGTTAGACGCTCAATCTTTTCCTTATCATCGTCATTCGTTTTATCTTGATTAGCATGATTAGTTGACGTTTCATCATAGTATTCATCACTAGAGTTGTCAACAAGTAAATCATCATCACCTAACAAGTCATCTTCATCACTATTGAAATCAACATACTCGGGGTGTGATACCTTTGGGCCTTTAGCCATGAAGCATCTTCCAATTCCTTCATTTGGTGAGTCAAATATGTCGTAGGAGTTGGTTGACACAAGTGCTAGACCGGAAACACCTTCATCTTGAGTATATTCGGAGTCGGGGTGATGGTTGGAGACGGAGCCGGATACCCATTCACCAACATGAGATTGATGTCTTCGCTTTGTGTAGCTCTTTGATGATTTGTCCTTCCCTTCTGAATCCTTGCTTCTCCGGGAGGTTCTTCGTTCATAACGATCATCTCTACTCCTTCTCTCTCTTGGTGGTGATTCTTCTCTTCTACTTCTTCTTTTAGGTGAATCTTCTCTCCTTTTTTAAGGAGCCGTACACTCATTAGAGTAGTGTCTGGGTCTTCCACAATTGTAGCAATTATGTTCACGACTCGAAGATCTTTTGTCATTGTAGGACCTTGACTTGGAGCTTCTTTCCTTGCTTCTACTCTTGTAGAACTTGTTGAAGTTTTTCACCATTAAGCTCAATTCCTCATTGAAGGTTTATTTCTCACTTGATGACGTAGGAGCATCACATGAGGCTTTGTAAGCACCACTTGACTTGTTGTGAAGCTCTTCCTTATCCTTGAGTGACATCTCATGAGCAATAATTTCCAATGACTTCCGTTGGCTTGAGATCTTTGTAATTGGGCATCATTTGGATTAATGTGCACACGGGATCATATTTTCCATCCAAGGCTCTTAGGATCTTCTTGATGATGAATTTATCGGTCATCTCTTCACTTCCTAAGCGGGCAATCTCATTTGTGATGAGAGCAAGCCTAGAGTACATTTCAGCGACACCTTCACCATCCTTCATTTTGAACTTGTCAAGTTGACTTTGAAGCACATCCAATTTGGATTCCTTGACGGAGTCGGTACCTTCATGCATATCAATCAAAGTATCCCAAATTTCCTTTGCATTCTCAAGGCGGCTGATTTTGTTAAATTCTTCAGGGCACAATCCATTGAAGAGGATATCACAAGCTTGAGCGTTGTATTGCAGCATCTTCAATTCTCCTGCGGTAGCTTCATGGTTCGGTTCTCTCCCATCAAAGAATTCACCTTTCAAGCCAATACACACAATATCCCAAACGGCGGGGTTATGCCCAAGAATATGCATTTTCATCTTATGCTTCCAACTAGCAAAATTAGTACCATCAAAGTAAGGTCCTCTACGGTGATAATTTCCCTCGCTAGACGCCATACTCTCCTAGGTTGTGAAACCAAGGCTATGATCACCACAAGCTATGGAAATTAAGGCAAATGGAGACCAAAGCTCTGATACCAATTGTAGGATCGAAAGTATGTCTAGAGGGGGTGATTAGACTACTTGACCAAATAAAAACTTAACCTTTTCCCAATTTTAGTTCTTGGCAGATTTTATCAACTTAGCACAAGTCAAGCAATCTTAACACAATTCATGCAAGCATGCAAAGAGTATATGAGCAATGGAAAGTAAAGCATGCAACTTGCAAGAATGTAAAGGGATGGGATTGGAGTGTGCAAACGCAATTGGAGACATGGATGTTTCTGGCGTCGTTCCTATAGGTGGTGCTATCGTACATCCACTTTGATGAAGACTTCAACCCACAAAGGGTAACGGCTAGGCGAGTCCACGAAGGGCTCCACCCACGAAGGGTCCACGAAGAAGCAACCTTGTCTATCCCACCATGTCCATCGCCCACGAAGGACTTGCCTCACTAGGGTAGATCTTCATGAAGTAGGCGATCTCCTTGCCCTTACAAACTCCTTGGTTCAACTCCACAATCTTGTCAGAGGCTCCCAAGTGACACCTAACCAATCTAGGAGACACCACTCTCCAAAAGGTAATAGATGGTGTGTTGATGATGAACTCCTTGCTCTTGTGCTTCAAATGCTAGTCTCCCCAACACTCAACACACTCTCATAGGATTAGATTTGGTGGAAAGATGATTTAAGTGGAAAGCAACTTGGGGAAGGCTAGAGATCAAGATTCATATGGTTGGATTGGAATATCTTGGCCTCAACACATGAGTAGGTGGTTCTCTCTCAGAAAATGGGTAGTGGAAGTGTAGGCTCGTGCTGATGGCTTCCCTCATGAATGAGGAGAGGGTGGAGGGGTATATATAGCCTCCACAAAAAATCTAACCATTACACACAATATACCAAACTCGGTGGGACCGAATCAGAAAACTCAGTCGAACCGATTTAGCACATAATGTGACCGTTAGGCAATTTTGGTGGGACCGACATGTCAACCCGGTGGGACCGATATCATTAGGGTTAGGGCATAATGTAATCTCGGTTTGACCTATTACACAAACTCGGTTGGACCAACTTTGGTAATAAACTAACTAGAGAGTTGGTCAGGCAAACTCGGTGGGACTGATTCGCTCGTCTCGGTGGGACCAAAGCATTACGAAAAGGAAATAGAGAGTTTGCATTGCAGACTCGGTGGGACCGATCGCTCATCTCGGTTAGACTGAAATGTTACGAAGGGAAACATATAGTTTGCAACCCCATCTCGGTGAGACCGAGATCCCTATCGGTGAGGCCGAAGTGACTAGGGTTTCTCGCAGTGGCTATGTCAAATGAACTCGGTGGCGCCGGATGGATCAAATCGGTGGGGCCGAGTTTGACTTTTGGTTTGGGACATATGTGGATATGAGAAAGTGGTTGAGGGCTTTGGAGCATATCACTAAGCATTTTGAGCAAGCAACCATTAAGCAACACCTCATCCCCTTTTAATAGTATTGGCTTTCCTATAGACTCAATGTGATCTTGGATCACTAAAAATAGAAAATGTAGAGTCTTGGACTTTAGAGCTTTTGTCCTTAGCATTTTGAGGGGTCCATAGTCCTAATCCATGCCATGCCAATCATTGAACTTTCCTGAAATATTTATCTTGAAATGGCATTAGTTTAATGAGCTATATGTTGTTAATCATTACCAAAACCACCCAGGGATAGTTGCACTTTCAGAGACAAAAAAATTGTTCTCGCCGCCCCGCTGATAGCAAAGGCCGGTGGCAAGGACGCAACAAGACCGCGATGATGGCTCGTCGACCTTCCCTTCCGTTGGCCAGCGGAAAGCATGCGAGAAATCCAATGGAGGCAATGAAGGCACTGAAAGGAGGGCGTCAAAGAATAAGAAGAAAAAGGCATCGGCATTGAATGCGATGGCTCGTCCTCGTTCGATGGGTCGTAGCACATCTCTGATCAGCCCTCCGTCTCCTCGTCTGACGTGTCCGTCCATCGCAGCCGCAGCCGAGAGCCATGGCTACCAAGTGATCGATAGTATGCCGATGAGGTAACTCTTTTTGCCTTTTCATTTGGGTCGATACATTGGTGATGGCTTGCGGCACGAGTGGTGTCACTGTTTGCATCACATGAGAAATCGTCATTCCAAGATTAGCCACCCCCGAGGAGTTTATAAACAAAAAATGTATGTGTGATGAAAATTTTGTGTAATAATTTAATTTTATTGATTGATGAACAATTTGTTTGTGGTTCATTTGAGATGAGTTTGGTATATTTGATTTCTTGGGACGAGAGGAGCGAAGGCTGGCCAAACCCAACATAATAAGCCAAACCTAAGTTTAATTTCTTGGGACGAGAGGAGCGAAGGTTGACCAAACCCAACATAATAAGCCAAACCTAAGAGCAACTCTAGCAGACCCCGCATCCGCCGGCCCGCAAAACGTGTTTGCAGTTCACAGAAAACGGCTTTGCGGGCCGGCGCGGACGGCCGCAGAGGCAAACCCCCCAGACGGACCCGTATAAAAGGATATTCGTGAAATATACTTTTTTACGGGTCGGCTTTGCGGGGTCTGCTCTTGCGCCGCTGCATCCCGTATCCCGCTGGTCCGCAAATATCAATACCACACCATAATTATCAATGCCAACACAATACAACAATCATCCACATTACAAATAATTATTTAAATCACCGAATACAAACACAAATAATGAAATACAAAACTTGTCCCGAATACAAATACAAATACACATGACTGGAAAAATGAGTTTGTTACTGTCCAACCCTTTGCCAATGGTGCTCAATGAGATCCTCCTGAAGCTGAAAGTGGGTGTTTGCATTTTCAATCTCCTTGTATGTTTGAAAAAAAACTCTAATGCGGTTAGGGTCTCTTAACTGGTTTGGCACGGATACCCACATTGTCGTAGAAGAACTCCAAGTTCATGCCTTTCTCATCTTCGAGAATCATATTGTGAAGGATAACACAACATGTCATGATGTTTTTCATGGCCCGCTTGTCCCAAAAACGAGCAGGACTACGAACAATGGAAAATCTAGATTGCAAAACCCCGAATGCTCTTTTAATGTCTTTTTGGGCTACCTCTTGCACCTTTGCGAAACATTGTTTTTTAGTAATGCTCTTGACAAATGTGCACCAAGGAGGGTATATACCATCTGCAAGATAGTACCCTTTTGTGTATTCATGCCCATTGATAGTGTAGTTGTAAGTAGGAGCATCACCACTAGCAAGCCTAGCAAACAACTGAGATCGCTGCAACACATTGATATTATTGAGAGTGCCCGGCATACCAAAGAAGCAATGCGGAATCCACAAATCCTTGAATGCTATGGCCTCTAGCACAACTGTTGCATCACGAGACTTGCCACAATACATTCCCTGCCATGCCTCCGGGCAATTTTTTCAAGTCCAATGCATACAATCAATGCTACCTCGCATGTCAGGCCAACCTCTTCTCTCATTAGATGCCATCAATTTCTTTGTGTCATCCTCGTTGGGTGGCCGAAGATATTCAGGACCAAAGACACGGATGATCACTTTGGCAAATCTACGCACTGACTCAATTGTGGTATCTTCACCAATGCGAAGGTACTCATCGGCATAGTCAGCCGGAACGCCGTATGCAATCACCCGCATAGATGCCGAGATTTTTTGATATGCACTAAATCCCTTCAAGCCCGCAACATTTCTCCTTTGAGTAAAATATTGACAATTTGCCTCACAAGCTTGAACAATTTTCACAAAGAGGGATCGGCGCATTTGGTACCTTCTCCGGAAGAGGTGCGGTCGATATGTTGGATTCTCCACGAAGTAGTCTTGCATCAACATATCGTTCCTGAGATGACGATTCTGAGGAATGCAAAGACGCCCGACGGTCGATCCTCGCCGCCTCTTTCGGATCTCGTCTTCGTCTCCTTCACGGCAAGAGCCATCACCAATGTCTGCTGCCGAAAGTTTGAAAGCATCGTCTCAACATCCGAGTCGTCTGAATCGAACGAATCAGAGAGCAAAAACTTCTCGCACGGGCTCAATTCCATCTACATGAACGAGAAGCGCACGCCACGTCAACCAACTACGCGGAGCGCTCGACACGAAGCACAAACAAACCGGCGGCTCGTGGGGCGGGTGATCCGGGCGGCGACGAGGAGCGGCTCAAGGGCGGTCGATCCCCGGCGGCGACAACGACGAGGGCGGCTCTTCTCGCCGGATCCGGGGGGCGGTGCAGCGTATCGATGGTGGAGGGTGGGGGACGCCCTCGCAGCGCGGTTCCGCCCGCAGATTTGGCCGGAATCGCCAGCGGCGGACGGGCGGAACCAACGGCGGGCGGCGGCGGAAGGAGGTGGGGAAATGGCGCGGGCTGAAATGTCCCTCCCGCCAACCGCTTCACTGCGATACGGGGCACCGTAGGAGCGATGTGGAAACCCGCGTATTCGTGGGTTGGGGCCGAGGTTTTGCCACGCCCCTCAAATTTTTTTATGGACCGGTCGAGTTTGCAGGGTCTGTTCGGGCGGGATTTTCCATGTTGACCCGCATTTTGGCAGTTATTTTACGTGTCGGGGTTTTTTGCGGGGCCTACTAGAGTTGCTGTAAGCGATCTCGTAGCCGATCGATATCCTGATTCCTGAATAAGCACGGGGGCATGCGCTTGGTTGGTTACGAAGTCTAAGCCCTGATCCGGCTTTGCATCGATCGTTCGAGCTCGGGCGTCATGACGCCGCCGGCCTTGCTTCCTAGGGCGAGCGCCGTGCGACCTCTTGCCCCAGCCTCTTCTTCCCCCCTCCGCGCGCGCGTCGTCGCGGCCGCCCGAACGCCCCTCGCGCCGCCACGCACGGCGCGTCCCGTGTCGCTGGTGAGCGCCGTCGATCGATCAGTCGGTCGCCCTGCACCGTTCATATGCCTGCACGTCTCGCTCGTTGCGGTGACTAACTTGTGCAGTCGATTGCAGCTCTGCACCCCGCGCCGCAACGTGGACACCGCCGCCGCCGGTGGCGCTGACACGAAATCTTACTGGTGGCCGTGGGGGGACGAGGACCCTCCCAAGTACGTGGAGGAGGGCATCGTGGAAACCCACCGCAGGTTCGTGCGCGAGTCCAGGGAGGCGGTGGCTGCGCTCAAGGCCGCGGCCGCCGACGCGTGCCGCGCGCTCGTCGACAACTTCGGCGACATCCGCTCTCTCAAGACCGTCTACGACGTCGAGGACGACCACATCGACATGCCATTCGGTATGTATAGCTTGATCGTTTTTTTATACAGTAAAAGCAGCTTGATTCAAACATTGCCAATCGTTCAGCAGAAGCAGCGAAATAGAATCTGGTGACACAAGCGCTGGTGGGTTGCAACTTGCAACCACCTCTAGCTAGGACATCTGCCACGGAGTTGCTTACCCAAAAAGACTCCACACTGGCTTTATAGATAAAGCAACAACAACCATACAACCAAACCATGCGAACGGAGGTCCACAAAAAGATAAACTCTCTGCCTTTCGAAATATAAGTCGTTGGGGGAGTGTAAACTGAACTCTCCGAACGACTTATATTTCGAAACAGAGGTAATACATGGGTAAACAAGAGAAGAGAAAGGGGTCTACGCTACGGGCACAGCAAAACAAGGCCGAACAAGAAAATGAGATACATCCTCAAGGAGGGCATAATACAAATGCTGCATTTACAAACAATACACAAAATAAGAGTGGAGGTGATCTCGGCCGATGCTCCCATACGTGAAGAATGGGGATTATTGGACTTTAATCTTGAACGGGCTTTAATATATAGATTGGAGAACAAAAGCAGTAGTAGGAGAGGAATTGGGTGCTGTGAGATGCCACAGCGGGAGGCGTGGGCATTTTGGGTCACTTCTTGTTGACATGTAGGTTTGCTTGGCCTAGCTTGTTATTTTTTAGATGAAGAAAAATGTCAGAGTGGATGGATGATCGCTAACTGAAATCTTTATATGATGCCCCTGAATTTAAGTTGTGCCCTGATTAAAAGATAATGCCGTTATATATCACTAATTGACTTCAGAAGTGAGCCTGAATTGAAAGAACATCATAAAGAGCAAAATTACAATAAAACACAGTGTCAATGTATAATTGAGTAAGTACAAGTGGGCATAAAATACATAACACATATACACTCATTATTCACAACGGTGTCCAATATTCGAATTGTGCAATCATCCTACCCGAAAACAAACATAAAAAGCTCAAGAGATTCACTTCACTTTGGACAAAATTTAGAATGCAAATTAAACACGGACCAACCAGCTAATATTGTTCTCTTACACGATTGATCCAACCTAATATAGCAAAAAATAGCTTGGGTTGGATCTGGAGGTACTGCTACCAGGTCACACGATTGCGGTGTGGAATAATTTCGTGGAGAAGTTTGGGGTGCACCCTTGTTTGGGTCCAAGGAGAATCTCGGGATACTGCTCCTAGGCAGCTTGCGCAGATACACACAAAACCAAACAAGCCAAGGAAATAAGTGGGCCACAAATTATCCATTCTTTTCGGCAATGTGATTTTTTGCTTTCTCATTGATGTCTTGTATACCTTCATTGTTTGTTCCATTTACTCCATCCAATAAGCTTCATATATGAAACGTAGGGAATGAATTCAAATGCTTGCTAGTTCCCTTGCCATCGGATGTAGGGAGAAGGGGGAAGAGGACAATCGGTATATAGAAGATCAAGGAAAAGGCGAGGGGAAAGAGGGAGGCGGCCTAACTGGTGATGGTAAGGTGAGAAGGTGGAAGGAGTTCGATAGTGATGGGCATTATAACAGATAGAATGTGCGCAAGGGGGTGCGAATGAAGATTGAGGGGAGGGGATGTTCATACTACCTCTGTATCATTAGTCATTACCAGTATCATTAGTACATAACTTTAGTTGATATATACAAAATGGTTTGCTGCTCTAATCTCATTCAATTGTTGGTCGTTATCGTCTCATCCCAAAATTTAGGAATTTATTTCTTCCTTCTTCAGGTGTGCTTGTTGCATGCATCGGTTGCTATCAACTCTGGAAGCTAGACCCCTCAACATTTCTAGATGTTGTACTGGGTTACGCATTCTACAGGCTAAGCGTCTTAGGGTCTCACGTCCGGAGACAGGGGTTCTCGAATGACCTGTTCGGGCAGCTCAAGTTCGGTCAGTTATCGTACTACACAGTTTAAAATCGAAACTTGTATGTCTGATTTATGAAGCCATGTGAAATACTATACTTTTCTTTCTATGCAGTTATTGTCATAATCATGGCCGTGAAAGATTTCAGGAAAAATCTTGCTCTCATTGATGCTATCAGGTATGAGTATCAGCTTACACTAAGACGCATGTTATTTTTTAGATGAAGAAAAATGCAGAATAATATATTTTTTCCAAAATGGCCATGGCTCTGCAGTTCTACTTTAACTTTAGATGGCATGAGTTTCAAACATACAAAAGGAATATTTACATCCCTCAAATTTGTTTAGAGACATCTAAAGAACCATCATATTCCAGTGACACAATTATATGTTGTGAATGCAGAAAAATAGTGTTCACACCCTTTACACAAGGCATTGCACTCCACCTTGACGATGCAAGGTTCTAGGCATATTTGCGCTAGTACGTTGTTGATATGTATTACTTATACATCTTATAATTATATGGTCAAGTCAAGGTAAATTTTGGGGTGAAATAAATGTATCTTTATAAAAAATACATTAATAATAGATGTACATATCAAATCCAAGTAACATCTATTATCTTAGGGTAAATAGCTTGATGCACCTGGGTGTTGGTGCACCCGATAAGGATTTTTTTTTCATTACTTACATATAAGTCAAAAACTCCTGAAACTTTTTTGGATATAAAGTTGACCTACTTTTGTACCCGTATAAAAAGTTTATCACATGAATAAACTTCTGTTGACCTCAGGCAAAAAAAAAATCCTAGTACAAACCTCATGAACAGTAACTTATATATAGTCTTGATGTTTTCTGTTGCCCCTGGATGGTATTCCTTCGTGAAACTTTTTATATGGGCACAACTTTTGGTCATGTATGTTTGCAGACATTTTCAAGATTTTTTTTACTTTTTAATTACTAAATTAATTTTGCCTGTCGGGTGCACAAGCGCTCGAGTGCACCAAGTTCCCTCACACTATATTACATTTATCTTTATCATTGGGGGGGTCACTCAAATAAATGTATCTAGCACTGAAATACGTCTAGATACGTCTGTTTGAGCGATATGTAATATGGATTAGAGGAAGTACCTGAATTTGATTTAATAAATTAATAAAGTATGCAAGGTGCTATACCTTGTCAGTATTTTAGTTTATGCACCTAAATGAAGCAACGTTGACACTTCTTTTTGGGATACTATATGCATGGTGCTACCATTCCAATTTACTGTTGATTTATGCATCAAAATAAACTACTCCCTCTGTAAAGAATTTTAAGAGCGTATTGATCACTATTTTAATAATCTAAACGCTGATATATTTCTTTACGGAGGTAGTAGAAGCCAAACTTTAAAGATACACTTGTTAGAGTACGTAATGGGTCTGGGCTGGCGGTATAGCCCGTTAGTCTTAGGGTTAATTAATGATAAGGGTTGCTTGCTTAGGGGTCAAGTAAGCCTTGCTTGGGAGTCAAGTAAACCTCTTTATATAAAGAGAGGAGATGTATCAATCTAATCAAGCAAGAATTAAGAAGGAAATTCCTTCCCTCTTGCCCGGCCGTGGGCAAAAAGGCCCCCGGTCGGCCCTCCCGCGCCCTCCTTCTAGCAGCACCTTAACAATTTGGTATCAGGTAGCTCAGTTTCGATCATGTCTTCGTCGCTGCCCACCCCGTCGCTTCAGCTGCCGACCGTCACCACCGCGCCGCTGGCCATCTAAACCGCGCCGCTGCCCTCCCCGTCCGCGCCGTTGGTCGCATCCTCCAGCGCCGCCACCGCCCAGATGCCGGCGCCCTCCACCGCACCACCGGCCGCCGCCTACACCCAGGAGGAGATCACCGGGGTCCTCAACGACCTCGTCATAGCCGTTCAGGGGATCCGGTTGTACCTGGCCAGCCCCTACGGGCCGCCGCCGCCCCTGCCGTTGACCGTCGCCACCGGGCCACCGCCCCTGCCGTGGTACTTGCCGCATCCAGGGGCCTTCGCGGCGTTCGCTGGGACGATGCAGCCCCAGCTGTAGCTGCCGCCGCCGGCTCCCGCCGCGCCTCTAGCGCTCATCGCCGCCCCGCGCTGCTGTGGCTGCCGTGGCTGCCGCCACACCAGGCGGCCTTCGCCGCGCTCGTCGGGCCACTATAGCAGCCGCTGCAGCTGCCATCCATCGCCACCACCGCCCAGCTCTGGCTGCAGTGGCAACCGTCGCTCCTGGTAGCCTCCGCCACGCCCGGTGCGCCACCGCAGCAGCCGCTGCAGCTGCAGCAGCCACCACCGGTCAGCTCCGGTCCCGCATCGACCACACCGACGGGAGTCCCGCTTCACCAAGTCCAGTCCCCGCCGTCGCCGTTACCGTTTTCGTCTTGGATTGCTACCCGCCACGTGTCGGTGGCGGTGAGGCTGCAGGCTGCTGCGCGCGGCCTCCTGGCGCGTCGGCATGTGCGGGAGATGCGTGGTCTGCAGCTGCTGCTCCTCCAAGTTACCCTTCGCTGCGCAAAGGACATCGATCTCATCTGCTGCGTCGGGGATCTTGGGCATGCGGTTTCCCCCACGGGCGGCGGGCATGCTGTTTTCCCCGCGGGCAGCGACCTCAAAGACTGCGACATCGGCGGTTGGGGGGGCGCACCCCTCCTCGTCATTCTCCATCGCAAGCCCTCCACTCTTCCATGTGCGGTGTAGACCAATAGTCGTTCGGCAGGGAGAAGGCAGGGTGTCACCGACAAGAGCGCACCGCGTAGCACCACTACTTTCCGCCGGCAGCCGCCGCAAGGACGCCTCTGCTGGTCGCTCTTGCGACCACTTCCAGGTGGCCATACACATGCACTCCTTTGGTCCACGTGGTGTTCATGGGATCCAGGTGGTTGTACACATGCACGTCCGACGTGCAGATGGTGTCTACTTTTTGTTGAGGGGTCCACAATAAAGTGTCCCAGTCCATTTCAGGTTGAGAGTAATAAAACAAGCCGAGATGTAAAAGGCTTGTTTTTAGGTGCTAGATTTGTGTTGCGTCGAATCCTGGTTATAAGTTGGTTAGGCTGCAGCTCGAGGACAAGCTGCATGTCCAGATGGGGTGTAGTGTTAGAGTAAGTAATAGGCCTGGGCCGGTGGTATAGCCCATTTTTTCTTAGGGTTAATTAGAGATGAGGGTCGCTTGTTTAGGGGTCAAGTAAGTCTAAATAAACCTCTCTATATAAAGAGAGGAGATGTATCAATCTAATCAAGCAAGAATTAAGAAGGAAATTCCTTCTTGCCCGGCTGTGGGCAAAAAGGCCCCCGGTCGGTCCTCTCGCGCCCTCCTTCTAGCAGCACCTTAACAACACTTAGTGCTAACATGCAAGTATGTGTCGATTTTTATGCACTACAGAGTGTTATTTAACATCGTGTAAAAATATTGAGTTGTCCGGTGACTAGAAAAAAGAGAGTGGATATTTGCCAAATGCAATGCTTACCATTTAATAGATAGAATATGTATTCGGTCTCCATGGAGACTGGGAGCCAAAAATCTACACTCAGTATCTCTTAATAATGTCTTTGTTGGTTAACATTTTATTAATTCTATGCTCATAGGACACCCGTTTATGCCTTCTATGTCATATCATTCCTTCAAGACATAAGTGGTCAGAAGAAGTATAGCAAATATTATTTGGCTGTGGTTATAGAACTACTAAAAACTGAGGAGGGCAGAGGCAAGCTAGTGAGTTGTTTCTAAATGTTGATCCTGCTAGTGGAGTGGCCGTCTTTTCTCCAAGGTCATCGATGATAAGTGCTCCATATTCCATATGATTATCAGATCGAACAATGTACTTGTTATGGAGTTATTTCTGAATGTTTGCGACATGTATATAGTGAAGTGATCTCAGCCTTCTCTCAAGTATGCTACATAGGATCGACAGAGAGGAGTTTGTTTCTCTTATGTTATGTGTAGAGATGATCTCTCGGTGTCTAAGAGGAGAAGTATTTTATTATGCACAATTTTCTAACTAAAACTCAATCACCATATATAATATATTGAGAGCATACAAGTATTATTTGCTAAGGGCATCTCCAACGCTGCCCCGCAAATTCTCTCCCCCATTCGTCCAAGAACCGGGAGTACCAGTCCGCTGACACGGATGCGGGAGGCGGTCATCCAACGCTATCAGCATACATTTTGAATGCATTTCAATTCAGATAGTTTTCATATAAACCAGACCAAATTGATAACATTTTGGACAATTTTAAACTAAACCCTATTCTAAAACTAATCTAAATGATCGACAGCACCCGTTCCTCATGTTCGGCCATGAGCCCCGAGAATTCCACTCGCCATCGCAGCCTGAGCGGCTAATCGGTCGGTGATTTTCAGCTTGCCAAGCTTGGATTCAGGGGGAGGGGAAGAGCGATGGCCTTTTTGGGACCCGGGTGGCGGCAACCTACGTTGACACTACGCTTCCTTGTTGTCGGCAGCGCCCGCAGACGTGCTAACTTCAGGGTCGTGGTGGCGGGTGTGGCCTTGGCGGAGCTAGTGATGTCCTCCTCGTCTCTTTTCTGAACACCTCGTCCTCCGCCTCGTCCATCTTGTAGGTGGTCTGTAGTTCTGCCTGTTATTGGCGGTACAGCTAGCGGTCACGACGGATGTCACGGGCGGAGCGGTAGAACTTGAGCGTCTGCATCCGACGCGGTGGCCGTGGAAGCGACGAGTTGCTCCTCCACTTGTCGATGCTCATCAGGAGATGGAGGTTGTAGGCCTGGTCGGCCCGTGCCTCCTGGAACTTGGCCTCCTGCTCCTCCCACATCATGTCCATATAGTTGGCATGGGCCTCGCCGATGGTGATGCCAACATGTACCGATGAGGAGAGTGGTGCCAGCTCGTCCTTGGCCACGTCCTCCATTGGGACGTCGACAACCTCCGTCAGCCTGCCGGCCTGCCAGCCAGCAGCAATAGCGGCCATCTCCTTCTCGATGGACGAGAGGTCGTCCGAGATGTCTTTGGAGCACGATAAGGCTATGTTGGGCATGGTGGGGAGAAGGGAAAGGAGTCGAAGATGACTGTGGCTATGGCCTAGGCTGAAGTTTATATAGCGGGCAAAAGACAGACGGATGTACGGGTGGCGTCGGAGTAGTTTCCTCTGCAACCGCACATCATTAATATGGACCACTATGGTGTCATTTGAACGCGAAGCAGTCGCATGCACCGAGAAGCGGCATGGGTGGCGCGCCACTTCAATGCCGACAGTAATGAGAGGCCGCGTCCGCTCTGGCCAGGCATGAATGCGACACTTACGATCTGGAGCAGCGCTGTCCGTTTCAAAAGGGAAGCACGTGGGGCGAGGGAGGGGGTTTGGGTGGGCCGGGGCAGCCACAAGAGGACGTGGCAGCGGTCTGGACGCCCGCAAACACACACCCCCACCACCACCACCACCAACTTTGCCTCTGGTTTGTGGGTGGGGGGGCGTCCGGACAACCAGCGGACCAATACAGACCCGTGTTGGATGGCAAAACACGTCAAGACCGTGTGTCCGGATGTATGCAGGTGGTTTGAGGAGTCGGCTTCGGAGATGCCCTAAGAGCATCTACAGTCAGACTTGGCAAATCCGACCCCTCAAACGCCTGCAGACGCGCTCGGGCGCGTCCGCGGACACTAACCGGTCAAGCCTCATATTTCCCTTCTCACAACCGAACACGTCAATTAGCATACCTCTAATCCATACAAACTCGTGCAACTACATAATAATGCATTGCACACATTGTCAGGCTACTACATTTAAACATGCCTTCGGACTACCAAAATTTGGTCTATTTGGCTATGGTTGACAAGATCATCCGCAGCTGCCCTTGCTCTTCCTGCCGCCATTGCCATCCTTCTCGTGAAAGTACCGTACGGAAACGCGGTAGGGATCGAGCCAGATCTGCTCGTTGCCTTAGCTATCCGACCCGTTGTTGTCCTCCTTCTCCTTGGTGGTAGTCCGACCATGGCAAAGACCGCCCGATTCTGCTCTCAGGCGATGGCGCACGTGTTCCTCCGCTACCGCTTATTTACAATGTAGGCACTGAAGGCTTCCTCCTTTGCGGCCACCCGCGCTGCCGCATCAGCCACCCCGGCCACCGCCATGTCGGCAATGAGGTGGGCCTCCGCCGCCCTTATCCTCTCTTCCCACGGCGGGGTACCCGGTCCCGATGAGACTCATAGTTCGCCGGACCGGTGATGGGGAAGGGGAGATTTCAAGGCTCCTAGAACCGCGATGATCCAGGCCCGGAGGATCCGAGCGCCCGATGCATCCACGCTATGGAGTCAGCACCGGACAGATCCTGCCGTCGGCTGGGCGCTGTCTTCCCGGGAGCGGCGGAGTGCAATGTGGACGATCATTGCCTCCTCCAACCCGCATGGGATAACACCCCAGTCGACGGATCCGAACTGGTCGAAGTCAGATATGTTGTCCGCCATGTCGGAGAAGGCCGGAGATCACCGGACGCAAGCTTGGGTGGCGGAGGGAGTGGAGTAAAGTGGTTAGGGTTTGGTCCAACGAGCGGATGGGGAGGAATACATGTGGGGTCCGATAGGCCAGCATGCGTCAGGAATGACGTGGCGGGCACGCCCATATCCGTCTCATATTTGAGCTGGATATGAGGGGTGTCGGTCAGCCCTCATGTTTGAATCAGGCGTCCATCTGAATCACAATTTCGTGGCCAAATGTTTGAGGCGGATTTGAACACCCGGGCGTAGATGCTCTAAGGAGTAAATAAATTGCACAGCCGGCACCGTCGCATGTCCGCGCCCTCAAATTGTCTCACTGGATTGTCGCTATGCGATAAGGCTAGTCATAGTGGGAGTAACTTAGCAAGTAATGTAGCGCATTCCGAGATTTTTTTGCTTATGTGGCATGTAGTTAATGAGAAGTGGTAATATAATATGTTACTGTAACATAGCGCTTTCCAAGACAAGATGAGTCTACAAGCTAATTAATGAAGTCCTCTATGACACTACTACTATATTATTTTGCACTATGAAAGTAGTAATTTAGGCTAGTGTCATATGCATGACACTAGTATAAGTTACTCCCCACTATGACCAGCCTAAGAGATTTGGAGCACGCAGGTGGTGTGCACACGCACTTTCTGGGCCGCACATCTATGTCCTCTCGCGTGGCCTCATTGCTCTCTGGACAGGCCGCAGTCTCGCTGCCGCTGCAGTCAGCGTTGTTGACGCCGCGTCAGACGCAACCCGCAGTCGCGCCCAGCCGCCGTGCCGCTACATGTCGCTGCGCAGACGGGCCGTACCTACTATCGCGTGCTGTTGCTGCCGGCTCGCGCCGCCACGATCGACGCCGTCTCGATGCGTCGCGCCATCTTGCATGGCAATGCATCGCATGCCAATTCGCTGATGGCACGGTCGCAGAGTTCTTTGCCAAGGTGTACTGGAGTTCGCAGTCTGCAGTTCAAGTGATCTGGTCGACTGTATTTGGTGGCTCTAAAAACGCTCGCTGTGCCTGTGCCTAACGATGCCGATCAGATAGCTTTGCTACCGACTACTCCCTCCGTCCCATGAAAGTAGCTAGCAGCTTGGCATACGTACCAGTCGAGATGTGGAGCCCGGCGCGTGCGTGGCGCCGAGGGGCATGGGGGAGCTGTTACTGCCCGATCCTGCCGACTGCCGTGCAGCAAGACGAGGAGCACCAGAGCGCCGACGCCTCGGAATCCAAGCGGGCACCGGCTGTGCAACGACTGGCCGCGGCGGCAGCAAGAGCAGATGGCGTTCTTGCCGTTCGGTGGCGTCGAGCGGGTTTGCATCAGAGAGAACCTGGCGATGATAGAGGCCAAGGTGGCGCGGCGCTCGAGATGGGGAGGTGTCCGTGTCCCCTCCCGGGACAGGGGAGTAGACTGGTCACCGGTGCCTACACCTGGGCTAGCTCCCATGACCGGCCGCCGCCAGTTCCGAGTGGATCACCAGTCCACCGCTCGCGGAAAGGCTCACGACGCCACGCGCATTTCATCAAAACAACAGGTGAACAGTGATCTTTTCTAGGGAAAAACACAAACTTTACATTACTCAACAGGTTCGGACAGATTGCCCATTGTATCAGCGGAAACTACAGCTGACAGTTCATACTACTAGTCCCGGGATACGCAGGTACCCCACGTCGCCGAACTGGGCGAACACAGTGACAATTTGGTAATACTGATACCCAATAATTCTGTGCGTGTGTTGGGTGCAAATTGCGCAGACGACGGATATGTGCGGAGTAGAAAAATAACAGCGCAAAACACGTGGGCATTGTTCCTATGTTATCGGATTTGGCCGGCCACTTGAGGTTGAGGTACGGCACAACAGTTGAAGATCTCCGGTATCTTCTATGCTCTATCTGATATCTGTATCTGACCCCTGTAGCGTTTTTCTTCAGGTTCCAAGGAAATCGCAGTGTCACCCGTCACCTGCAGTTGACACAATAACGACGTTGTTTAATCATTCATCACAGTTTGTATATAAGGAAGCAGAGCTGATTTATACTATACCCACGGCAAAGTAGATTTGTCAAAGAAAGCTTTAACATGTGATTTATACTATTATATGAAATCACGACCATATGCTATGCTTTAACATGTATTCATCACACTTCAGTAGGAATCAATGCACGCAATTCCATTTCATTGTCATAATACTGCTCCATCCGCCTGAATATTTAATTCATACGAGGAAACACAATGACGAACATTTTTAAGTATTAATTAATTGACAGCATTACTGGTTCACATAAAACCTGCAAACTAAAATAAGGTGATTCCTGAGCCAGGCTTTGTTTCAGCAAAACAAAATATACCCTACAAACAGAGCCAGAGGGAGAAAGAAGCGTGCAAATAGGATCTGATCGCCAAACAGTACTCCATCCGTTCATAAATATAAGATGTTGTGGATTCAATAGGGACTACATACAGACCGAAATTAGCAACAAACACACCAAAACGTGTTTACATACATCCGATTCATAGAAAAGTTAGAACATCTTATATTTGTGAATGGAGGGTATGGTGTATTGTGGCTACCACATTCATATATACGCCAAATAATTACAGCTGACCAAATTCAACTAATAATATGCAGATAGAAGGAACAACAGATATATCCGGTTAGCAATCTACTTTCTAATTATCATGTATAATGGTTGAACACCAAGTTCCAGAAGTTTATGTGCATATGCCTTTAGTTCATCCCAAGAAGGAACATCAGTAAATTAATAAGTCAGTACGATCAGACACAATATATCAACACTAGAAGTTAAGCAAACAGCTGCTTTATGTATTAGTGCCAATGTTTCACTTCCACTATCAGATATAATTTGGAGTAAACAAAATGCACAGGTCGATTTCTCGTATTTTTCAGTAACACTACCATTAGGTTGCAGTGATGAGCAACATAATACACACACATTTGGCAACTAATTCAATTCAGTTCAGTAGGCGAAATAACAGTAACACACACAGTTGGCAACTAATTCAATTCAGTTCAGTAGGCGAAATAACAGTAACACACACATTTGGCAACTAATTTGAAGTACTAATTCAACTCGTTCAGCAGGCGACATAGCAGTAACAGTGTAACACCACGCATTGTTCGAACACAGCAAGCTGAAGCACGTCTGAAGAAATGAACATCAGATTACCTCTTCGATCTAGATCATGGAAAGAACAGCTTCTTCAAGATAAGTAGAACGTCACAAAGGAACTTGTAGACCTCGGCTGCATCCTTCGATGTCGTGACCATCAAGGCTGCCCTTGGATCATCCTATCGCGGACAAGAAGCACAGCCCGAGACACAGCACTACGGTGACCAACTTGAAGAAGGAGGTGCATCGTGGGTATGCTTCCATCAACTCATCCACTGTTCTTGGTTCCTTGTGGGCATTCCTGTCAGGCTCTGACGGAACACCATTGCTCTCCCCCTGAGCATACACGCGCCGGCCTTGGGGAGGCACGCCAGCATAGGGGTTGGCAAAGCCACCGGATCGGCCGCGTCGTCCCACCGCAGCCGCCGCCATCAGCCAGCGGGGTTCACCTCCGAGTCCCACGGCCGCTGCTGAACGGCGGGAAGAGTGAGTGCGACGAGCTCCTGCACGAGATCTTTCACAAGGGATACATGTAGATGATTACAAAGCATCTTACGGCGGCGTGTATGATTCGAACGAGAGGATCGACTCGAGTTCTGGACGCACCTCGGAGCGGGAGCAGGGACACCGGGCGGCCGCAGCCAAGGTGCTCGTGGCGTGGTCTCGCCGGGGCCATGGGAGAGGGACGGGTCACGGGTACTGCCACCAGGTGCGAATCGATCGTCAGAGCCGAATCAAAGTCCGTCACGACGCGGCCGAGCTCCAGCCGTGGCGGCCGACGAGGCTCCGCTGCAAGTAAGCCCACGGAGTTGTCTAAGCATCTCCCAAGCAAGGTACATTCCAAGATCACTACAGAGTTTCATGATCGGTTCTCACCTCCGTACGCCGCGTAGAGGGTCGACGACGCCGTGGCGAAGGAGGAGTGGCCGCCGCGGGGGCCCGCTGCGGGCATGGGGATGGCCCGGCGGGGTCGTCGCACGCGTCCGGCCGCAGCCTGGAGGTCGAGGCCGAAGGGACGCGCCGCGGCTGCGCCCCGCGCGCCGGTTGCGAATCCGGCTGCGGCAGCCTCCATCCTCGGCGGGGGCGGAGAGCACGCGGGCGCGCGGCGCAGGACAAGCGTGTGACAGAGAGGGGAGAGCTTTCGTGGGGAAGAGTCTCACCGAGTCGCCGTCGGGGTGGGGAGCTCCTAACCGGCGCCTTAAGCGCCGGTTCAGGAAGCTGGCGCTCACAGCCGCGCCTGCTGGGCCGGCCCACGACACGCCTTCTATACCACAAAAGAAATCCCCTAAAAAGTGTTGCTCCTAACCACTAGTGCAACCAATCGATCATGGGTATTTTCAGCGCGCATGAATTAAGAATAATTAAAGTCGCGCTATTTATTGCGCACAGATTTTGCGTTAAATTTTAAAAAAAGTTCAGCGACTTTGAAAAATGTTCATCAAATTTGAAAAAAAGTTCATCAAAGTCAGAAAAACTTCATCAAATTTTAAAAAAGCTTGTCGAAATCTAAAAAAGGTTCATCGAAATCTAGAAAAAGTTCATTGAAATTGCAAAAAGTTCATGGAATTTTAAAAAAAATGTATTTTTCGTTTTTTGTTCGTGATTTCAAAATGTGTTCATAGTTTTTCAAATTTGTTCACTTTTCCATATTTTGTTCACTATTTTAAATTGTTCAGTGTACATAAAAAATGTTCAATGGGTATTTAAATGGTTTTTCAGCGCATATCACAAAATTGTTCAATGTGTAGTTAAAAATTGTTCAGATTATATTACAAAAATGTTCAATGTATAAAAGTTGTTCATCTTATATCAAAAAAATGTATAAATATGTTTTAAATTATTTCAATGTATATCACAAAAATGTTCGCTGTGTAGTTAAAAATTGTTCATCGTACACCAAAGAAATATTTAGTGTATATTTGAAAATCGCTCATCGTATATAATTTTGTTCAGGTTCTCAATAATTGTTCACGTATTAAAAAATCATGGAATTTGAAATTTTTCATCGAATTTTAAAAAAAAGTTCATCGATTTGATAAAGGTTCATCAAATTTGAATAAAAAATTGCACATTTACGAAAAAAAGAAAAAGGAATAAAGAAAAGAGAAATGAAAAAAGAGCAGGAAAAAGGAGGAAAAAATCTCGTGATCTAGAGAAACAATAAAAGAGGGGAAAGAGGTTTGCAAACAGCAAGTGGTAACTGCGCTGATGTCTAAACTAAACATCCCAAGTTCGAACCACCGCACTCACGCTTTTTTGATTGATGCAGTTTTAACAGAAAAAGAAGAAATGGGCCGGCCCAGCCTGGCGCGGGGGGTATGCGCCCGTTTGCATGCAGCGAAGAAACGGGCGCAACGGGCGCGGTTTAGGATTTACCGTCGGGGTGGGCTATTTACACTTCTCTGTTGCGGGCTTGCGGGCCGTGGGGCGTCGGACGTGCACCTCCATTGGCCCATGTGGGCACCTTCTTCTTCTTTTTTTGATTGAAGTAACCACATTCCACTGAACATGAAGATTATTGGCTCAAAAAAAACTAAGCATGAAGATTACAAGGTACAAGGACATGGAAACTATACAAGACATCCAGAGAAATTGATGTCAAGAAGTTACGCACAAAGGAGCCTGTAAAAGAAAAACACATAGTTTGAACATCAGATCCCCTTATACCTTGTTGGACTGCCACCCGTCCATCACCATCGTCGTCGTAGCACCGCTGGAGGCAGAGCGAATCACCCTTCAAAGCCAGATCAAGAGGAGCACATCACAGACTATGCTGTCCTTTGAGCCGATTAAACGATCCGTCACAAGCAACAAGATCGAGTCGTTGTGGCACGTTGGCCGAGGATCTTCCCCATGTCCACCTGATCCCGGCACCGCCGTCTTCACCTGATGTAGTCGAGGAAGAAGAGCGATGCCTCCAACATGCATCTGCTCAGCCAACTCCAAGCCATCAAATTCATCTGCAGAGGTCGACCACGGCACCATCGAGAATGTCAGGCGCCAACCACCAGAACCTAAGTTTGCTGAAACCGTAGACCGACGAGATGACCGAGTCGACTGCTCCCCGGCGTCACCGATTGGAGACCCACAAAGTTGGAGAAAGAACAACGGCTCCACTGAAACAACGCCTCCAGGAAACACTAATCCTGCCCTAACTACACACCGGATTCGAAACGCCGGGGTCCCCTCCCCCTCTCGTAGTCGGAGTGGCAGGCGGAGGAGGCAGGGACCCGCAGCCTCACCTCCGGAGGGAGGGGCAAAGCTTTTCACCTCTCAGATTGCCACAAGAACAGTTGGGAGCGAAGCCAGTGTGTACCCTTTAGGTGAACAGATAGCAGCACCTAAAAAAAGGCGAACGGATAGCTAAATCCAAATGCCCCTAAAAATAGCTAACTTCAAATTTACCCCCAAAATTAATAGCTAAATCAAAATTTGAAACCTCCCCTCAATTGTTTTCGTCTCTCTTGCTGCCTAACCTAGCAGTGTTTGATTTTGCACAATAGTCAAACTAGTTTTGCATTTTTCTTCCATTTGGTCTTGCCGCATGATTCCAATCAAGTATAATATGACAACCGTTGACTACGCTCTATCAAGTACTACAAAGTCCCAAGTGTCACTTTGTATTGGTCTTAAAATATACTGCTAAGTATTAATTAGGCAAATTTTCTCTTCTACCCACCCCAAACACTACATCTAACTGTAATCCTACTATTTCCACTCTAGGGGTTGATAAAACTGAGGGCATCTCCAACGCCTATTACGTCCTTATAAGTCTGCATGGACAGCACAGACACTTTTAGGCCTCTAACATGATGTCTATTTTGGGTCGGACATGTCTGGACGCATGAAATCCCCTACACTAGCCCCAAACCGAGGGATTGTCTAAGAGAGTCTAGACGTCCGCTACGGCGGCCTCTGGCACTCCGGATCCACCCAAAAAACACAGTTGGAATCAACATTTTTTGACAATCCGCCCCTCACCTTTCACTTTGTCCATGTTTCCGGACCCGAGCGCCATCGTCACCCCCTCCCCCCTCCTTCGCCCCCGGCGGATGTTGTCAAACCTCTGTGGACCTCCGCGGCTCTACCCTGCCACCAAGCCTGACATCGCCGCCACATCCCTCCGGATCCGACCTCCACCCCTGCCAACACCGTCCATGGCGGACAACACATATGGCGAGTGTTTGGTCAAATGGCATAGTGCATTTTTTATGTTTTTGTTTTCTTTGAAGCAAGCACAATGGATTTGAACAAGCACGAGCAAGGGCATTCTCGACGGTCTTGCTTAAGATTCCCGTGAAAATGAACTTGCTCAACACATCGTCAGTGGGCGTGTTGAGGTGTGTCTCTGGCGGATCTGTCCTTTATGGATTTGCTCGGATCTGGTCGTAGTTCATCTGCGTTCGTGTGTCTTGAGGTTGGATCCTTCCGATCTACGCTATTCTTCATCGGCGTTGGTTGTTGTTCTACTGCGCTGGTCCTATGTGGTTTTAGCACGACGACTTCCTGACTGTCTACTACAACAAGTTTTGTCCAGCTCCGACGTGGGAAGGCGATAACGGTGGGGCGCCTTCTGCTCGCTTCAGTGCTTGTAGTCGTCGCTAGCTGGTCTATGGATCCCGATGTAATTTTTATTATTTCTAGTGTTCGTTGTACTGCTATGATTGAAAATGAATAGATCAGAAGTTTTCTCGCAAAAGAGGAAAAAAAAAACCTCCCCCGATGCAGCACCTACCAAGTGGTCGCTCGCCCTCAGCCTCAAAGGTCGGCCTTCTTCATGATTCGTTTATTTTTCTCTTTTCATTGTTGTGACATGATGAAGACTTGCAAAACACATACTTGATTTTCTGAAATGAAGACTTTTGGTGTTGATGGCCATGCCGTTTTCTTCCCTTTCTCATATACGTGGGAGCTAGCCAAGAGCACATCTTTTTTTTTTACAAATTACTCATTCAATTTACCTCAGTGTGTGTATTTTTTTACCAATATATTTAACACAGTACAGTTTCCGTGGATTTGAGATTAGCTAGCTATTATGACCATCAGACATGCATCTGAGTTTTCTATGGCACAGTTATATATTCTCCACATTGCATTTTATTTAAAAATCCTACGGCAACACGCGAGGTATCTTTAGTATATGTAATATTTCACATTGCCAAGAATCATACTATAGCAAAGCAGTAGATCCCTGCTAGAGATTACATCTTCTATGCTGTATTTGAAAACTGGTCAAGGGAGAAACAATCTCTCCATCAGGAAGGGCCCTTATTAGATGAATTAACAAGCACATAGCCATCCTCTCTCCATATCATGTTTACCCGTCGAACATCATGCTGGTTGAAAATTTCAAAGACTCTAAATCAAGAGTGCCTTATTTTGATTTATGAGATCAAGAACACCAAGGGCACCGGTTGCTTTTGGCAGACATACACTCTCCCATTAAGCAGCATGACAACTAGTAGATCTCTGTAACTACTATGTTAAATAGGATATCATCCGGCTGTTACAGACTTTAAAAGAATGCTGACACATTTATGTAATGCTAGTTGACTTGCCCATGGTTGTGTACAGTTTTGTGGCATCCTTCATGCACAAATAGCTAGATAGTCTACTACTCCCTCCGTCCCATAATATAAGAACCTTTTTAACACTACACTAGTGTTAAAAACATTCTTATATTATGGGACAGAGGGAGTAGTTGATACAATTTCAATCTTGAAGAGCATTTGCGATGTGTCAGCATTCTTTTATTGCTCTGATTCCTAAATCAGCTAGGGACAATAGGCCAATACAAACCAAACTGTTGGCTAACAAGTTGCAGAAGGGTAATTGTATTTATTCTGACGAAGAATCAATATGGTTTTGTCAACAGCACAAATGTCGAGTCTCGCATGAACTTTTGAGTACCTTCACATCTTTCATAAATCTGAAAATGAAGTTGTCGTTTTTCAATATTGATTAAAAGGCATTTGACATGGTGGACTATAGTGCAATTCTCTTTATGCTCAAACTCTTGAATTTGAAGAGAAATTTATCAAATGAACCCAATGCATCTTGCGTAGTGCCTCCAACTTTGTCATCTTAAATGGAGCTCATGAGAAGAAAATCATATGCAATTTTAGCTGCTGAATTCCAAATTGTCAAGGCACAATGGAAATCTAAGCTTGCCCATTGAGCAACCATTTGGACTCGGATATACAGTTGTCCAATATGTAGATGATCATTATTTCTGCTGATCTTGTACAACTGAACAATCTCAATTTTTCCTCCATTTGGTCTAAGGGTCAACTACAAATAAGTCCTCCCTTGTTCCCAAAAGTTTGCTTGTAAAAAGGAAGGAATGCTATTCACATAACTTGACCTTCCAATGGGCACCACGAGGCCTAGAATTGAGAACTTTGTAACTACTATGGTATATAGGATCTCATCCGGCTGTTCCCATTTTATCATGTGTGCCATTAAAGTTCTTCAAGATTGAAATTTATGAGAACTTTATAACTACTATGGAATATGGGGTCTCATCAGGCTGTTACAGACTTTAAAAGAATGCTAACACATTGCAAATGCTCTTCAAGATTGAAATTGTATCAACTAGTAGACTATCTCGCTATTTGTGCATGAAGAATGCCGCAAAACTGTACACAACCATGGGCAAGTAAACTAGCATTACATAAATGTTATTACACATTATACTAAAAATTCTTATATAAAAATCTCACATAAACAGATCCACACAATCTCAGGGGTCTACATTTTATTTCCTACGGAAGCAATCATCATATGGAGATGTATAGCTCGGATAAAACATTATTCTGAACAATTCTTGAGCTCCGCCCTTCATTCTCAATAAATTAACTGTGAGAATCAGATAATGCTTTGCATATTTCTTCATGCGTGCCACATCAAAGATGAATGTCGAAAGATAAAGAAAGAAAACAGGCATCCTGTATCAACAAATAAAATGGTTGATGACAAACTAAATCGAATGTCAGTGAGAAGAACAGTAACAACAGCATATAAACAAAAAAATATAACAATTTCTCTCAAACAGAAGAAAAACAAGTCTACCAGCATAACAACATAACCAAAGCTCAGAAAAAGGACTACATAGTTTCATCTAAAAAATTAACACATCTAGATCCATTGTGCTAGGTGAGAGAGCTAAGCATAACATCAAGTTCCTAATGTTGGAAAGTTTACATACCTAACTACTGAAATAGTAATAAAACATTTATTTCATTTTGGTTGTAGTGTCAACTTCAAAATTACCATAGATAATTCACAGTTACAGGAATATCGAACAACTAATAAGAGAAAAGGAGAATACTAACTTGACAATATCCAAGAGTTCATAGTTCTTCCTGAAGTCCTTAGTAGCCATAATAACCACAATACCTGAACGAAATTTGAAGTTGGTCAAATGTTTAATCAAGACAAAGTTTTACACTTTAGATTTACTAGGAAACATGCCCATGCGTTGCAACGGGAGAAAATTATATCACTCGCTCCTAGTCCAATAAGCATGGCTCAAGATCCCCTACAGAACCCTACAAGTCCAGGCCCCCTCTATTTCAACATGGTGCCCTATCTGTGTCACAACTTATCCTCCTCCCCTCTCTCGCCAACAATGATCGTGGTGTACACTTATCACAGTGTGTCCGAACATGTACCCACATGACTCCGTAGGGTACGGTCATTGCCTAGCTTTTATAATATCAATGAGTACTTGTGTATGATATAACGATGCAGTACCTAGCTATATCTTCTTGGCATCCAAAATCTTCGCGAGAGACTCCTCCATGTGCACCTTGGAGGATGACTATAGCCTCTATCCCGACTATTTTCCTCTGGTGACATGGGGCACGTGTTTTCCATGACCCTTTGCCTGGACCATGCGGCACAGCTGCCTGACGCGCGGTGGTTTTTTCATCTCAGCAGCGGCCGAATAGCTCCCAACGTGACTGCTACCCCTCCGACGCATCTCTTGGTTGCGCGGATGCCTAATACGCAGTCTTGATGGCGACACTACCCATAGATGTAAGGTACCAAATAAATCATGTTTATAACCACATGACATCAGCAATTGCTGCTTTCTATCGGGATGCATTTTTTTCTGAAATTGCAATCATATTGGGTTCGGGAGAAAACAGGCGTCCCACTCTAAAGTAAAATTCAGCACACCCAGTTGCATGTGTTGGCGCAGACTCCAATCACACATCGCAAGTCACTCCGATGACAAGAACTTTCCGTTGAGGAAGACGATACACACGCTGGCTCAGGTACAATGGCTTGCGGATTGCTTTTCGGTGAGATGCGCAAATACAGAGGCTACGCTTGATCGATTCTGCTTGCACATACACAAGTCTACACGCAGATATATATAGCACACAACCGTTTTTTCCAGGAATATAATACATAACCTAGCCTAGTACTAAACCAAGACAGTGATTGCATGGCCCCAACGACATCACATACCGTAATTCTTTTCAACATGTACGTCCTTTTTGTTTGATCAGAAAGCTCGTTTCCAACAACAACAAAAGTGCACCGGAAGTCAGGATGGCTAGGCTTGTCAGGAACGATGGCTTGGCTTGTCCGAGCTCGATCCTAGGCTGACTGGTCCGATCCTAGGCTGGCTGGGCTTTTGTTTTTTCGAACCATGAGGCTGGCTGGACTTGGGATCGATCACTAGGCTGGATTATCCGATCGATCCGTAGGCTGGCCAGGGTCTGGGCCTGGTGGTATTGGTCCGATCGACCAAATCAGCTCAGATCTATCGCTGCCACCGTGGGCGGGGCTTGACGAAAGAAAAGGTGGAACAGGGCTCCGTGTTTAGATAGGAGACTTTCTAAAGATAATGTCAAAGTTGTACAGATAATCTGACTACGGGATAGGCGATCTATGCTATATTTTTTCATTGATGTTACCACGAGATGTAAAACTCAACCAATCAGGACCAGCCCTCGAACACGGATGGGTAGGCCTGTGGGCACTATAGAATGCTCTCACCAGCTACCCGAGCACACTTACCATGAGAATTAAATCAACCTTTATCACTACCTTCTAAAGACAATGTCAAAGCAGTATGCTTACCAAATTTCAAGCGAGTCAGCAAATCATTGCATTTGCCCTGCCGGCGCACCTCCGAGGACATAACGCTCAGTTTATAGAATGCATAGGCAAGGGCAGCATCAACAAAGATGGAAGGAGCAGCCTTCCACAGCTGGTAGCACCCGACGCAGCCAAGAAAAGCACCTACAGAAGTGCAAGCAGCAGTAGAATCAGTAAAATGCAGTGTCAATCAGTGGATCCATATGGCTCTTTCCATTGCTTTCTTTCCAGATACAAATGGGGGATTGTTGTTAGGTGCTACTACCATATAGTAAAACATACCAAACAGCATGCCGACTTGATAATCCTCGAGGTCAAAGACAGTGCGAAGGGATCGGATATCCGAGATGTTGCGCGCCAGGGGCCTGAACATGTCGCACACCATGGCCTTCAGCGCCCCCAGCGCCCCAGTTCGATCTGAATGCTGGTCACCCTCCAGAGGAGGGGAATCAGGCGAGCAGCGCTACAGCGAAATCAGTTTAGAATTCGAGTATGGATTTAGATCTAGAAAGAACAGATAACAGCTGCGCGGCACCTTGGATCAGTAAGACGCTTACCAACGCCCATGGAGCTTCGGAGTATTGTGAGGACGGGATCCTCAGGAGGAGGCTGAGCCCTCGTGTCCCCCTGGTCGTGGCTGAGGGTCGCGCAGAGCCGACGCCGCAGCATCTGCTCCTCCGCGGCGTCAGGTAGGCGCCGCCGCCGCCGCCGCCGCCGGCCGCGCACCTAAGGGCCATTACGGCGCATGTGTTTTTTTTTAGCGTATGTGCCTGTACGCTCGCTGGTTGATGGCTTTTTGGTTCCAACATGGTCAGTCCAAACGGCCCGGCACCAACATGGACTGTTATTTGGGCTTTAGCCAGGGGAAGCCTGGTACTCCGAGTTCCATTGTCATCCTCCCACACAAAAATAATAATCTTGCTAAAAAAACACAAAAATAATAATCAGAAATGATACTTCCTCTGTCCCAAAATATAGTGCATATTATATTTTTTAAGTCAAAACTTGTGAACATCTAGGATACCAAATCAATAACATTAGACTCGTCATGATATATATCTTCATATCATGTCAAAAAAATATCTTCATATGGTATACTTGGTATTGTAGATCTAGGGTACCAAATCAATAGCATTAGACTTGTCATGAAATATATCTTCATATGGTATACTTAGTATTATAGACATAGATAATTTTCTCAATAAACTTGATCAAAGTTTATGAAGATTGACTTTTGCAAAAATTAATGCACACTATATTATGGGATGGAGGGAGTACCTAGTTTTTTTTAGGGTTTTGGCGAGTGGCAGCAATCTCACTGTCGGGAGTATTTTCTAGACGACCGACTCCACCCCAACCCATCCCTGCATCCTTCTCGAGGGGCTTCGGGGGACTGTCTAGCAGCAAAAGTACGGACGTTGTCAATTCCTCATAAAAGGGTGGAGGTGAAGCTTTCGTAATCAATCTTTAGGATGTGTTGAGAAAGTTGAAACTCAAGGAAAAAGAACTTGACAATGTCTTCCTCCTAAAGGCGGACATGGATTAACTAATAGGATACTAGGATCTGAGGTGGATGGCAGTGGATAAGCTCAACATAAACAAGACTTTCAGCACAACCACGTTCCCCAATACCAAGTGCTACACATGGAACTTGGCGAGGGTGTTCTTTCAGCGGTCGATGGGGATAACCTCTTCATCATTAAGTTGGACTGCCTCGGCCCTTCAAAAAAAAGTTGGACAACCTCAGGGATTGGAGGCAAGTTAGGGAGGAGGGGCCCTAGATCTTTCGCAAGTATGAAGTTATGATAGATCAATACAATAGCTTGATCAAGCCCATAGAAAACATGTTTGAGAAGTTGCAAGTGTGGGCACCTATTTCGGACATACCTCCACTCTTCTGCAAGGACACGTGATCGAGAAATTGGTTCCACGAATCATCATTTATGTCTCTATTGAGATGAGGCTGTCGGGTAGGGACTTTGTCAGGTTCAGAGTGATTCATAATGTTTGTGACTCGCTGACGAGGTGTACTGTTCTGAACCGGGAGGAGGGAACTAAGAAGGTTCTTAACTACTACTCCCTCCGTCCTATAATGTAAGACGTTTTTTTGGCTAATGTAAGACGTTTTTCACTAGAGCCAAAAAATCGTCTTACATTATGGGACGGAGGGAGTACATGAAAATATTCCTAAGTTCTTCGAAGTGTGGCATCATAGGCCATGGTCATCTCGAGTGTAGGTAAGGGGCCCATAATATTGAAGATTGGAATTATGTGGAATGGATGGCTGCCATCTACTCTGATTGGCGCCGCCACACATAGGAAGCCCGAGTCAGAGAATACCAACTGATGCGGCTATCATCGCAAATGAGGGGGCGTGGGACGAGAGGAGATAGAGGTCACACCACTAAGTGCAAAGAGTGGGTTTGACCAAGAAGTTGTTTTGGTGAATACGGCGGAAAGAGGATATCGAGAGTCGTAGGGCTTCTCTAGTCCCATAGCTAACGCTTCGGCGGTGACAAACATAACAAATGGTTCTGAGCTAGCGTTGTCAGCAAGAGGAGAGTAGAATGCATTTGCAAGTGATTAATAAGATGGATAGGGTTGGAACCTGTAAAGCCCTGGCCACAACCACCGGTTTTCGGCCGTTATGCCTGGCAGGATCTAGACTGGCCCCACACACCAACACTAGTCTTTCTGTTCACTTTTGTCCTTATTTGTGTGCACCCGAGATCAACTTCCCAGTCATTTCGCCATCTTAAAATTTCTCTAAGCCAATAACGCTTAAATTTGAGTTTCCTTGTGGATGTGCTCCTAAAAAAGTAGAAATTCCTTGTTAATATGAGTAGTCTATAATTCCAATTAAATCGTCACAACACCCCATCCTCTACTCCTACCTACGTGAAGCAGAAGTTAACAAAGAAATTAAGCAAAGGGGCCAAACTCAAAAACTGCAGATCAAGCAGACTCAAGGAGCGCCCCCAAAAAATGAGTGCCTTTTCTTGGAACTGTCGTGGACTTGGCAGCGGCGAGATAGTGAGAGAGCTTCATGAATTTGTGAGGCAATATGCCCCTACTGCTCTTTATGTAGTCGTGACTCGAATACATAAAGTCCAGGTTGAAAAACTAGCGGCTACGCTAGCTTATGACAAGTGTTTTACCGTTAGCAGCTCAGGTTGAAGTGGTGAACTCATCATTTCCTGGAATAAAATTTTACATGTTGAGATCTTATCATATTCGTAACATTACATTGATGTTTTTATACGGGAGCACTTGGAGGTTGATGCGCATGTATGGGGAGACACAAATTCCGTAGAGTTATAAAATTTGGTACATGTTAAGTTTATCTGAGCTTTGTTTGATCTACCCTGGCTGTTATTAGGGGTCTTTAACAAAGTTTTGCAGCGACATGAGCACTCAGGGATGGTGCTGAGGAGCCAGACACGGATGGCGGGCTTCCAGGGGGTGGTTGATGCTTGCGGTCTGTCGGGCTTGGGGTTTCAAGGAAAAAAATTGGACATATGAGAAGCCTGTCGCGGATGGGGCGCATTGCAGACTATGCCTAAATCATGCACTAACATCGCATGACTGCTGTGCAAAGTAAGAAGAAGAGGTCCAGAAAAAAATCTTCACATATGAGGTCATGTGCGAAGCCCACCGACCATTTCTCTGCCATCTTAGCCAATGCATGGCAAGGGCGAGGATAAGAAGCGATCATGCATCAATTACATGAGAAGCTACATGCGATATCAGGCACCCTACAATACTAGTAGAAAAGGGGCCAATGGTCCAGGCCGGTCCAGCTCATTAGTCCCGGTTTAACCCAGAACCGGGACCAATGGGGGCATTGAATCCGGTTCGTGAGCCCCAGGGGCCGGCCGGGCCACGTGGGCCATTGGTCCCGGTTCGTCTGGACCTATTGGTCCCGGTTGGTGGGACGAACCGGGACCAATGGCCCTCGCTCCTGGCCCACCACCATTGGTCTCGGTTGGTGGCCTGAACCGGGACCAAAGGACGACCATTAGTCCCGTTCCATTCCACCAACCGGGACTAGAGGGTTGGTCCTCGTTGCGGCCAAAGTTTAGTCCCACCTCGCTAACCGGAGGGGAATCAGACCGGTTTATAAGCCCCTCCTTCTCTGCCTTATTGAGCTCCTCTGAAAATGAAAATAGATGCCCTTATATAGGGAATTTAGGCTAAATTCATACGAATTTCTCTTGAAATTTGTTATGAATTTAATTTGAATTTCCTCTATAAGCGCATCTATGCTCATTTCTGAGTAGCTTTTTATATAGTTTTTTTTCTTTTCTGCTATATTTATTTTTTCTTTTTATTTCTGAGTTGTAATAAGTCATTAAAAATAAGCATCTATGCTCATTTTTTTAGTAAAGTTAATCATAACTATTTTTTCTTCTATTTATTTTTGAATTGTAATAAGTCACTAAAAATAAGCATCTATGCTCATATTTTAGTAAAGTTAATCACAAATATTTTTTCTTCTTTTTATTTCTGAGTTGTAATAAGTCATTAAAAATAAGCATCTATGCTCCTTTTTTAGTACAGTTAATCACAACTATTTTTTGCTTCAATTCATTTCTGAGTATCTTTTTATATAGTTTTTTTTTCTTTTCTGTTATATTTATTTTTTTCTTTTTATTTCTGAGTTGTAATAAGTCATTAAAAATAAGCATCTATGCTCCTTTTTTAGTACAGTTAATCACAACTATTTTTTACTTCAATTCATTTCTAAGTAGTTTCTATATAGTTTTTTTTCTTTTCAGCTATATTTATTTTTTTTCTTTTTATTTCTCAGTTGTAATAAGTCATTAAAAATAAGCATCTATGCTCATTTTTTAGTAAAGTTAATCATAACTATTTTTTTCTTCTATTTATTTTTGAATTGTAATAAGTCATTAAAAATAAGCATCTATGCTTATATTTTAGTAAAGTTAATCACAACTATTTTCTTTTATTTTTATTTCTGAGTTGTAATAAGTCATTAAAAATAAGCATCTATGCTCCTTTTTTAGTACAGTTAATCACAACTATTTTTGCTTCAATTCATTTATGAGTAGTTTTTATATAGTTTTTTTCTTTTTAGCTATATTTATTTTTTTCTTTTTATTTCTCAGTTGTAATAAGTCATTAAAAATAAAAAAAAGCGCAATGCTTGTTAATTTGCTTCAAGCCTTTCGGAATAGTGTCAACTGCACTGCACATAGCTCTGTGCAGTCTACCGTATTCCTCAAGGCTTGAAGTTAACCAACGTGCAGGAGCATTGGGCCTCTTCGTCATCGTCTCTCCACTCAGGGCTTATAAACAGCTGCGAGTGCCTCTCGCTTGGCGAGGTGGGACTAAAAAAACAACCGCAGGAAGAATTAACAAAAAAACAGCTGCAGAAAATAAAAAAGTAGTTAGACAGGTCCATTGGTACCGGTTGGTGGCATCAACCGGTACCAATGCCGCTCTTTGGTCCCGGTTGGTGGAATCAACCGGGACGAATGCCGCTCTTTAGTCCCGATTGGAGCCACCAACCGGGACCAAAGGTCTTCGTTTCCCGCCCTTTGGGCTGCTGAAAAGAGGCCTTTGGTCCCGATTGGTGGCGTCCCGCTTGGTGCCATGAACCGGGACCAAAGCTTTTGCTATATATACAGCACTTAGCGCGACTTCGATCTCTCCTGCTCCATTCCCGTCGCCGGCGTCTCTGCCGCCACCTCGTCGTCGCCGCCCGCCCCGCCACGCCCCGACGCCGTCGCCGCCCCGCGCCGCCCCGCCCAGCCTCGCCCCGCGCCGTCGTCGCCCGCGCGCCCCCCAGCCCGCCTGCGCCGCCCCGATCGACGTCGCCGCCCCGGCCCGCGCCACCTCAACGCCGTCGCCGCCCCGCCCCGCACCTCGCCGTCGCCTTCGCCGTCGCCATCGCCGGCCGTACGTGAGCACCTCGCCGTCGCCTTCGCCGGCCGTACGCCGGCCACCGTCATTTTTTTGTTAGATTTAATTAGATTTTTTTTGTTAGGTTAGATGTGTAGTAATTTAGATATGTAGTTCATAGATTTTTTTATTAGATTAGATTTTTTTTGTTAGATTAGATGTGTAGTGATTAATTTGTTTATATTATGTTAGATTTTTTGTTAGATTAATTAGATTTTTTTTGTTAGATTAGATGTGTGTAGTAATTTAGATATGTAGTTCATAGATTTTTTTTGTTAGATTAGATTTTTTTTGTTAGATTAGATGTGTAGTAATTAATTTGTTTATATTATGTTAGATTAATTAGATTTTTTTTGTTAGATTAGATGTGTGTAGTAATTTAGATATGTAGTTCATAGATTTTTTTGTTAGATTAGATTTTTTTTGTTAGATTAGATGTGTAGTAATTAATTTGTTTATATTATGTTAGATTTTTTTTGTTAGATTAATTAGATTTTTTTGTTAGATTAGATGTGTAGTAATTTTGATATGTAGTTTATAGATTTTTTTTGTTAGATTAGATTTTTTTTTTGTTAGATTAGATGTGTAGTAATTAATTTTGTTCATAGAATTTTAATGAATTTTTTGTTCATAGTATTTAGAAAAAGGAAAAAAATAAGAAGTAGTTTATATATAGTTGAACTAGCTAGTTGATTTAATAAACTAATTTATTTTACTATATATAGAAGTAGTTTGTTTTTAGTAAGTACTACTTATTTATTTATAGTAAGTGCTTAGTAGTTGAATTAGATAGTTGATTTAATTAATAAAACTACTTTTATTTAACTATATATAGAAGTAGTTGCCGCATCGACGTCGGCGATGCCTATCCCGCATCCTCGTCGTCGTCGACTCGGCGGTGGAGGCCTGCTTGATCAGGGCCATGTTCGGGACTGGGTTCCGGCGGGCTGGTATTGGGAGCACTACTGAAAACTGGGAATTTGCCATCAGCTAGCTCTTTGCCATCTGCCAGTTGATGGCAAAGAACGTCTTTGACATCTGCTTATAAAAAACAGATGGCAAAAAACTAACAGACGGCAAATAACATGGTTGCCATCAGTCAATTCTTTGCCATCTGCTAGTGGATGGCAAATAATCTTTGCCATCTTCCAGCAGATGGCAAAGAGGTTGGCAAATCCTGTGGCCGTCAAGAGTGTAACGGCGTACTAGTCCCACCTCTTTGCCATCTGCCAGCAGACGGCAAAGATTCTTTGCCATCTGCTGGCAGATGGCAAAGAGATGGGTTATTTTTTCTAGATAAAAAAAACTGTGGGGTTATTTTTGTTCTCATTGGTTGAAATGTTTGTGTCATGGATTGATGACATGGCAACCCTAGGGTCCCACATCCATACGTATTCAATTGACACACCCCCTCAGCTAGCACACACACATCTTATCCATTCTCCACCCCGACTCACACACAGCAACCCTAGCGAGCGGCGGCTGGAGGCGTGGGCGACGCGGCGGGGCCCAAGGCGGCGGGAGGCGGGCGCCGCGGCTCACGGTTGTTCGCTCGCTCACGCCGCTGGGCGCGACGCGGCGGGGCCCAAGGCGGCGGGAGGCGGGCGCTGCGGCTCACGGCTGTTCGCTCGCTCGCTCCGCTGGGCGCGACGCGGCGGGGCCCAAGGCGGCGGGAGGCGGGCGTCGCGGCCCGCGGCGACTGGAGCTGCGCGGCACGGCAGTGGCCCGCGACGGAGGGGAGCAGGCTCCCGGCTGTTGGCTCGCGCTGCTGGATCGATCTATTCAGGTAATCCAATACTTTCAGTGCAACAATGTGGTGAAACAGAAATAGATTTGCACAAAGAATTTCACAGCTCATGTGGATGTAGCACTAAATTTCTTTATGCGCCGAGCTTGAACAGAACTCCCTGGTTGAAGATGTGCACTTAGCTTATTATTTTCTTGGAACAATGATTTATAATGATTCACTTGATTTTGGTTTGAAGCAAACATATAGATAGATTTAACAAGGTAATAGCAAGCCCGTGTGACATTATATGCAATCTCTGTTTGTAGATGCTCTATATTATGACATTTATCTAATTAAAATTTACTGAAATAAAAACGGCTACGGTATAACTTATAGATCATTTTTTTGTAGGTTAAATCTAGGAAATCGTATGTCGTCAAAACTCTAACAAGCCATCAGATTGTTATGACAGTATCCTTACTGCAATGAAAAATCACTTCAAAAGATTCATATTCTCATTCTGATGACCAATACAAACAAAGTATATCGCAATTTCTGTGTGTTGGAAGGAGAAACTCACACACAAGAAAAGCTATGGTATTTCATGTTAAGCTTGCATGTACAGACCTGCAATGATTGAGTTAGTTCAAATTATTGTGTGCTATATTACTAACCTGCTCTTTGTAGTTTGTATTTATGGACATATATCATGCTGTTTTATGGTCATTTTAATAATGTTTCCCTTTTCAAATATTTGTTATGATGATGTATAATTAGGTTAGCTTGAAAAAGGGAGGATGATGCTATTAGCTATTCTTGAGCTAGGAGCTCCTAATTAAGTGTCCTTTTAGTTTCCGTATTACGGCTTTGTTGTACTGGTAGAACAGTAGGTTGGCACTTCTTCTGTCATGTTTTTTTTTTACCCATTGCCCTTTTCTAATAGTGTGGTACTATTCTGTTACAAAGTAAATTCTTTTCCGAGATCACACTTTCATATTTGGTATCGAAAATAATTGTCTTTTGTGAAGATCCATCTCTGAATATTTTAGTTAATGAACAGCAGTCTTACTGCCTAATCTTAAACTAATTGTTTGAACTTTTCATAGAGATCAGAATTGTACATAGACAGCTGGTTATAAACTTATAATGAGTTGTCTTAGTACATCTTGAATAATTGATGACTGGATGTTTTGTACAAAACTCTGCTTCAGTAGGGTTTCGGATGGTGAATAAATTAATGAAGAACGTTTCTTATGCATGTGGAATCACCTGATAATTTTCTTAGGAACGTGGTTTTCCTATTCCACAGTGAAATCTGAGGCTGCCTTTAAACTACAACAAAGGAACTGGTGATGCTGCCATTGTGTGGCCTCTTACGATATATTTTTGGACCTGTTACTAGATGGCACACACATTAGCTGCCATAAGAAACAAATCATTTTTTATTTTAATATGTCAGCTGAGACGCGTTTGACTACGTACCTTCTTACTCATTATGCAGGGCACCAAGTAACGAATAATTGGATCTCAAAGCTCATATATGAAGAACCGATCTTGGTAGTGGCATAAATGGAAGATGAGATCTATGAATAACAAATACAATAATTACCTGTAGTTTCTATAATTTTCAAAGTTTGTATTCTCTTCAAGATTTTCAGTCGTTCAAGCTCACAAATAAGATACATATGGCATCAATTCTATCAGGTTTTTACACACATGCTTTATTTTTGAAGTAAAGAAGCAAGGAAAAACTCAGGTAAATGCACCAAAAATGAGATGTCATCAAAAGTGTTTAAGTTATTGCAACATCACTTTTTATGATTTCGTGTACATCTGAATTTGTATTTGTTAGCATTAATCATGGAAAAAATAAACAATTTTCTTTTCCTATATAAGCAACCATAAATTTGCATGTTTCCAATAAAACAAGTGGGTAAATGTAGTACTTTTATATTTTATATCTCTAAATATGGTTTATCAAATAAATGTTTTAGTACCTATATAGACTAGCCCGTGCGGATGCACGGGTTGACGACTAGTCCTATTAATTACTAATACATCAAGGATCTTCATGTTGTTGGTTTTCTTACAAATCCACTCATTGGTAATGATGGTTTAATTTCTTTGATATTTTCTTCAGTTTAGGGACAGCAGCAGTTTTACCACCGATGGTGTTGCATGTAAGCTGGATGTTCTCATTGTTCTCTTGGCTCTGATCGGGTGAGTTCTTCCCTATTTCCTTTTACGGTAGTACAGTTGTATGCATATGCCTCTTGATATTTACCAGCTCTTCTTAGGATTGCCTAACTAGCATATATATTCTCAGAAAAATTATCATCTACGGCCCATTGTCAGCTATACAACTTTTGAATTCTGTGAAGTTCAGTTCAGATTTGATAGCTATGTCAAAACTCAATATTGTATAACATGTTTTTTGTATGAGTGATATCAGCTTTCTGAGTCAGATAATTTTATCGTAAGTGCTTAACTTGATGACTTTGTAAACTTGCAAGACAGAAATTTCATTCTGTAAGGAAGTGAAAGACCTTCTCATTTTCTGATTGTTCTACCTCTGTTACTGAAACAGGAACTTTCGCGCAAAGAAAACACACACAGGGCAGGAACATGAGTACTCTCGCCCTTCCATGTTTCTGGTCGATTGAACTCTTCGGTGACCAGAAAATGAGAAAAGGGCAGGTCGTCGATGTACAGACCACAGGCGCTCGGACGCACGGCCGGCGTCATGGTCGTCATAGCTCATAACCCATGAGGGGGTGACGAAGCAAGAAAGGAAGGTTAGTTGACTCTCCTCTAATTCATTTTGTTGCTGTTGAGAAACTCTCCTCTCCGATTCTTATTGTCTTAGTTAGTCCTTGGAAATCTCCCAACATTAGATTAATTTATGCATTAAAAACTACAAAGAGTACAATAGTAGAAATTATAGTCATAGAAACTGATGTGGGTTGCAGAACTCCCCGGCGACGAGCCCAACGGCCTTGTACTTCGCCCAGACAAGCACCATTGGGTCGACGTTGCAGCCAGCGGCTGCGGCCATGCATTTGGAAATTGCAGGAGTTTTTTCTTGAAAAGAAAATATAAAATTTACACCTCTTGCACCACTGGTAGAGATGTGCCTTGCTGTAATAAGATGATGGGCTCATGACTTATCTTTCTTGGACAAAACAAGGAATCTAGCCATAACTATGTACATATCTGGATACTCATCTTTTTTTCTCAAGCTATCATGTCAAGTGTAGAGGAAATGATGATATACAGAATAAGGAGAAAGACATGCTGACAGTACATCCGGTTCCAATTTTCATCATACTATGTGCTAATATATGCTCTCAATGATAATATGCTACCTTGCGCTATCTACACACGTAACATGTTCTTCTTTTGTATAATTATACACTATAAAATTATTGTATGCTTACCTTTGGTGGAATTTCAGAGTTGAAAGGACATGAAGTTTCCACGCGAGGGGAGTTAGTTTGGTTGTCCTTTGTTTCATAAAAAATGTTGGTATCATTTAGAACTATGTTTATTTGGTGTAACCGGAATTAATCACTGGTTAAACATATAGAAGGAGTCTCTCTATTGGAAGGGGAAAATATAATATTAGACACCATTTATTTTTCTGCTCGCTGATGCATGCAATGTATCATTTGGCCTTGATTTAATGTAGTACACTTTTCGTCATTGCCCTCTGTTCTTTAATAAGTCAGACTCATATAGAACCTGATATTTCTTAGTGATGTCTTCAGATCCCATGAATGTCATTTTACACCGAAGGTTTGTAACCATTGGGGAATGTTTTCTTGCTCTGATGTATCAAGTTGCCATGGGGGTGATTTAGAAGTGAAAGCTAGCAAGCCATCTCCTGATATTTTCCTTACTAGCAAGCTTAATGCGGAACACTTATATTTCAGTACTTGTTTGTTTAATTGTGTTATTTATCTGCAGGTCTCTTCCTTGTCCAACGTATGTCGTACCTAATCAAGACATGTTCATTTAATTTACCCGTCATGTAAATGACACAACATGATTCACTTGTGTATAGTGTAAACATATATTTATTTATGGCAAGCAGGTGTTCAAATTATAGTTGTGAAACGTGTATAGTGTAAGGATATAATTATTAAGGGAAGTGACGTCACAGTGGTCGTGCCTGGTCTTCTCCGAGTCTATGCTTGTGGTTTGTGTTCTTTAGATCTGTTCATGCCCTGATATTGCTATCTGATTTCATTGGAAGGTGAAAATGAATTGATATAAGAAAAAATAAAATTAAATGGGGCAATATAGTCACTTTGCCATCTACCAGCAGATGGCAAAGAGGCCACGTGTCATCTACATGTAAAATTTGGGCTGGCCTATTTGGGCTCTTTGCCATCTACCGGCAGATGGCAAAGCTCTTTGCCATGTGCTGGCAGATGGCAAAGCATGCAGCCTTTGCCATCTGTTGGCAGACGGCAAAGAGCCTGCAGCCTTTGCCATCTGCTGGCAGACGGCAAAGTATGCCGTTAGGCTTCTAACATGGCTAACCTCGTTAAGAGGCTTTGCCATCTGCCAGCTGATGGCAAAGAAGCCTTTACCGGCAGGGTTTCAGACAAACTGTTTGCCATCTGCTGGCAGATGGCAAAGCCTTTGCCATCCGCTAACCATGTCTTTGCCATCTGCCATGGCAGATGGCAAAGTGCCAGATTCTAGTAGTGGAGGTGCTACCTTCCAGGGGACGTAGGTTGGTGAGGAGGCAGCCCGTTGTTGACCCGATCCTTGTTTGGTGGCGGTCGCGTGGGCCAGTGACGGTGGTGAGGCATCCGGACACCGCGGAGGTGGTACGTCACCGTGTCAGCGAGGAGGATGAGCACGTCCGTGACTACATGGTTGCATTGGAGGGCAGGTTCGACAATACCTGGCAGGTTCTTCAGGGATCTCACTGGAGCTATGATCCTGTGATGGTTCCTTATCTTTGGGTGTCCACCGCCCGCGTCGATACCCGTCGGGCGCTACGGTTCTAGTTGTATTAGTGATAATATTCGACGATGTACGGACACCAAGAGATGATGTACTTTTGCTTATAATTATTGAATGCATGCTAATTTGAATACTATACTTTATTTTATGATTTGGTTTTGCTTATTTTATAATTTGGTTTTGCTTATTGAATGTTCATATTGGATAAGTTCTCCTTCATTCCCGTGTGCTAGGCAATTTGATATAATAATGCATTCGGAAATGAAAGGAGGAGTTACGTACATCGATCATCGATAGTCAACCCGTGATTAATAATAATGATCTAGTTTAATATTTGAATTATGAACGTAGGCCGGAAATGTCGTACTCATCGGACGACGAAAACCGCCCGGGGGAGTGTGACTGGTGCCACGACGACCGAGGTATCTGCGATAGGTTCATTGTGTTGGACGAAGATCGTCGCTTCAGCATTAAGCTCGAGGAGACCTTCGATGTTCATACGGTACGCAACCGACGATAATAGTTTTTTTTCGTAATTACTCATGACTTCAACTATTTTAATCATGACAATATTTTTCATCTTTTCCAATTCAACTAGCTTATCCCATGCTTTGCAAGACGCTATGTCTTGGAGAGGATGGGTTTTGAAGACCATGAAAGTTTCAAAACCAAAAAAATTATCCTAAGTACCCATCATGGTGTGGATTTTCAAGTAAAGTTGTACAATGCTCAGAGTGTAACCCATTTTGGTTGTAAAAATTGGGAAGCACTTTGCAAGATGTATGGTTTTGATGAGGGTATGCTTGTACCATGGATCTTGGTGATCCTACAATCGAGCAAGAGAGACCTACGATTTTCGTCCTTGTGGATACACCTTCAATTCTTCCCCCATGTGAGCTTAACATAGTTATTAAGTAGTTTATATTGTTTATTTCAAAATAGTTGACAACTTATTCTCCATTGACAGCTTATTTTCATTCTTCAAAGAATGTGCGGAAGATGGTAGACAGAACCTACTACACCGAAGGCTCCGAACTAACTTATCAGGAGAAAAATCATCTGGTCGCATTTTGTACTGATCTTGAGAATTACAATGTCTACAATCGAACTCCTCAACATTATGGTCAATACGTGTCACTAGTGCACGTGTTGAACTACGGTAACTACCATGGAGATACCCGGGTAAGATTTTTTACTATTACAACATCCGTGCATCTTTTTGCACGCTTCTAAAACTAGTACATCATATCATTGCTAACTACGAAGTTATTACTATGTTTTTCAACAGATAATCCCGAATGATTGTGTGCCTCATCTGATGTATACACACGGTAGCCTTCATATTTTGAACATACAACCAGGTCTTCCTACGAATCTGAACTGTCCATACCAGGTTTCTAAAAGAAGTGGAGACATGACAATCAAATAATGGAAAAAATGTATGGACAGTCGTAAGGAGCTTCTTGGAAGCAACATTCAGCGAAGGGCAAAAATTGGAGACAGGATGATCGCCATTCTTCATAATGGAGAGTCAGGGTCTATATTGTTTTATGCTATTTTACCTTAAGGGTGTTTAGGTCCTACCTGATACTGATGATCATGTGTTAAGAACAATTATGTAGGGTTGGGTTCGATGACTATGAGGATGATGATCGTATGACTTATTATTAATAACGAGTAGAAGTTGTATGATGATGCATGATTAGTAGGACGAGTACTTCTTATTATATATGCTGATGTATGCGAGCATGCATGAGTTATTATATCAGCGGGGAAAATGAACATATATAGCAGCAGCGTTGGTAAACCAAGAACGAAGATATAAGAGAGGACACTTCTCTCTATTAGCTAGCTAATATAACAACCTAAAAATAACCCCCAAAACCCCTAAAGCAGACACTTTTCAAAAAAAAACATGGACTTTTGGTCCCGGTTGATGCCACCAACCGGGACCAAAGGCCCGCTGACTGGGCTGGGCGCACAGAGCCACGTGGAGGCACATTAGTCCTGGTTCTTGTTTGAACTGGGACTAATGAATGGAGGTATTAGTAACGACCCATTAGTCCCGGTTCATGAACCGGGACTAAAGGCTCTCACGAACCGGGACTATTAGGTGTTTTTCTACTAGTGCAAGCATGGGGGGTGAGACTTTTGGCCATGTCCAAAAGGAGACAAAAGGCTACTGAAGGATCTTCATGGCTTGTGGGGCAATCAAATCACCTGGGTTCATCAAGGAGCAGTAGCAGAGGCAGGATTAGTCAAATATGGATGTTGGGCGGCCGATTGAAGCAAAAAAAAAAATCAGACCGTTCACAAGCGTATAAGTAGTAAACAAAACCAATATGTAGTTGATAGTCAAGATCACGTTATTAATACTTGGGTTGATATCATCAAATCGCCTGGGTTCATTTGGGAGTAGTAGTGGAGGTAGGGCTAGTGGACTATTGCTGTTGAGGGGGTCGGTTAAAGCAAAAAAAAAAACTTTCAGAATGTTCCAAGAGTATAAGCAGTAAATCAACCATGTTAGGGGGTGGAGGGCCTTGACTGGTCCCCTAGCTCTGCCACTATCAAGGAGGAGCCCAAGATAGTTGATTTAATTTGTTGAGATGTATCACTGCCAGGAGGTCATGTGGCCATCGATGTTTTGCATTCATTGGTTGATTAAAGGTGATAAAAATACTCTCTTTTTTTTCATCTCCGTGCTAGGCAACGAAAGACATCACCATGGCTCCGTCACATAAGACTTAGCCAAGATGGGATCCGTGGCATGTGCTTTCTATAAGGATATGTATTCATCAGAGGGGGCAGTTCATATGCATGTTATACCCGGGAAAGTCATTTTAGAGATGAACAACGTGCTTATCTCATAAATTACGGTGAAGGAGGTAAATATAGCTCTGTTTGAGATGCAAAGGAGAGTTGGGACCAACATATATGGAACTCTCTTTCGCATCCCACTGGAGCATGAGAAGAAAAGTGGTACTCTGTCGCTCGCCTCACCACACCACGCTCCAGGCCTTCGAAACTATGCCCTTTGGGATTGTGCACTGTAAAAAGGAGAGTATGTTTTTCTGGAACCATCCCGGTGTGATTGCTCGATTCCGCCCCCTACTCCCATGACTTTATCCACTTCCTCAACTACATCATGACTGGCAACTCTGATGGCGCCATGAAGAAAGTTGTTGTTGTCGCCGTCGCTGCCCGACCTTTCGGACAGGAGGGCATGACTTTTTCATCCTTTTACTGGTTCGTGCGTGTGCAATACCTATAAGTTTTGCAATTTCAAATGCTTCATGTTTTGTACGCTCTCATATGAATAATTTACAGTATGTCATTAATCTTGACAACAACATCGTCATGTTTTTAATATGGAAGAAATTAATTAGACAATTGCTAATATCCAGGGTGGACCGCCTTTATGTCACCTAAAAATACAAATAAATAATTTATAATGGACAATTTTATTGCTAGTCTACCCTGACTCATTGGGCTAGATCCGCCCCTCAATATATCACACAATATTCACGTAAAATGCAATGGACATTTTGACCTCCCGCCACACTCACAAGTAAACTGACAAATGAGGGTGTTCTCAATACTCTCCTCTCTAGTACTTCATTCCATAATGTAGTGTCTATAGATTTTTCTAAAGAAAGCAAACTTTGAAGAAGTTATAGAGAATCATCAATATCTAAAACATCAAACATATACAATATGAAAATATGTCTTATGATGTATACCAAATGTATTTGATATTCTAAATGTGCATTATATTATGGGACAAAGGGAATATTGCCATAGAAGACGCAAGTGTTGCATTCCGCTCGGGTGGCAGTCATGAGCAAAATTGACTTCAACCTTCCAAATCACCGTCCAAAACTTTTACTCGCTCGCAATGTCAAAAGGCATACCCTGACTAAGAGGACAAAAAGATGGCCGGACGAGCAAGATTATAAACCGTACCTGGTACGCTGTCAAGTGAAATCATCACCTCCACGGGAGTGCGGTGTTGCAAAAACTGAGCTCCATGGAGCTTGTTTTTCAAAAAAAAAAGTAAAAAGCTAGTGGTCAACCGACCGATCATTCCTCTCACGTCCACCATGTTGTACACTTGACACACCACTTGATGAGCCAGTGCACCGCTTCTCTCCTTCGTCCCTATCTCTAATGAAATGGCCGCATTTTTTATCTTCTGTCCATGTGTTGAATCTCATCTGACCATGCAGAGCGCTCCGTACTGCAGTTCTTGCAACTGAGCACCTGTTTCGAAAAGGCATACCACAACAAATGGGGTGATGCAGAGACCATGGGGTGCTCTCTCCATTGCAGCTGTCGGCATTCTTGCAAGTTTACGCAACAACAATCTTGTTGCAGGAATACATAGAAGAAGCTAGAGATGTTGGGTCCTATTGCAATAGAGGTTTTGCAACAAGAGTCTTGTTACAGAAAAATAGAGAAGAAGTTTTGCATCAATGGTCTTGTTGCAGAAAATAGAGAAGAAAAAGTTTCGCAACATGGGTCTTGTTGCAATAAATTAAGGAAGATAATATTTTGCAACAGAGGTCTTGTTGCAGAAAATTAGAGAAGAAGAGATTTTTGTAGCATTGCTTTTGTTGCAGAAAGTTGGAGAAGAAGATGTTTCACAATAAAAGCATTATTGCAAGAAATTATAGAACAAGAACGGACGGCTCACCTCGTACAATCAGACGGCTCACATTAAAAGATTCGCCGGCCGACGCGTAGCACCGACCAAAAATTAAATCAAAATATAGTTAAAAGTTAAAAAAAGCTCATTTTATATTTGATTATTTGCATCTACACAAAAAAGACAAATATCTGACCCAAATACAACAAAGTAAAAAGCTCATTTTAATTTGTGTATTTGTCTTTTTTGTGTTCATCAGATATGAACATATATGTTCATGAAATTTTTGTACATATATACTACAAACATATGTCTACATGTATGTAAAAGATGGGAAATGATTCTAATCAGCCGGCTGATGTAGCACGAGGCGTCCGTCGCCTTCCTTGCTTGACACGTGTCCTGCTTGACCACACATGTCTCTCACCCTCATCTTTTCTTGCAACAACATCGTTGTTGCAGAATGGTGGCAGCGAACGGTGACTTCACGAGTGCGCGACGAGGCTGGAGATGTGTTTGCAATTTTTGCAACATGTGCCTTGTTGCAGAAAATTAGGTGCGACGGAGATGTTGTTGCAATTTTTGCAATCAAGGTCTTATTGCAAAAAAAATAGGAAAGGTTGTGCAGCATGGGTCTTGCTACAGGAGATTAGAGAAAAAAAGATTTTGAAACAAGGGTTTTGTTGCAGAAAAATAGAGAATAGAACGTTTTGCAACAAAGGCCTTGTTGCAAGAGGAACAACGATTAGAATCATCCGACTGATCATGACTATAGTTGGGCCACACACGCAGCCGTCAGATACAAGTTTAATTGAAGACATGCAGCCTCTATCAGCCGCCCAAGACCTACATCACTGGACGCGTGCCTCTGCCATTTTTCTGCAACATCATCGCAGAAGTCATCCCGCAACAACATCCATGTTACAAAAACATTAAGATGAGGAAAAATTCTGCAACATCATTTGTGTTGCAGAAATCCGTCTGCAACGACACTCATATTTCAAAAATGTTAAGACAAAAATAAAATCTACAACAAAATCTCTGTTGCAAAAGTTTCCGCAACAAAAGATATGTGCAAACGGTTCTGCACGCCGCCTTTGTTGCAACTGTGAGGAAAGAGCCGGGCCGATGGATGCGCCAGAACAAACGGCTGTGAAGGCGGAGGGTCTTTGAAAATAATCCACCGGCGGATGCGTAGTGTCGCCCGTAAAAAATACATGTATATTTTCTTTCAGATTTTTTTTAGGTGTGAAAAAAGTATTTTGGCTGGAAAAAAAAGAGCTCTATGAAGCTCGGCCTCTACTTGCACTTTTCCGCCACATCTGGTCTGGTGAATGGAACTCTGAAATCCAGTTTTCAGTACCAGTAGTATCTAAACCGCCCTGCCATTTCGAATGCCCCGCCTGAGTCCGCTGTGGAAGCAGATCCCTGGCAAAGAGAGAGGCACGCGACGCGCGTCCCCGCCAGCACCGGATTTTTTTTCAAAACTATCTCGTTATTTGAAGCAAATTCGAAAACTACAGCATGCTTTGGAGAAATATCAAGTCTAGCACCCTGTCGGCCAGGTGTTGGCCGAAAAGAGTGTTTTCGGCCACCTCTAGGCCGAAATAGGGTTTTCGGCCATGCCTTGGCCGAAAAGATGCAAAGCTGGCCGAAGAGGGGTGTTTTCGGCCACCCTTTGGCCGAAAAGGACTTTTTGGCCTAGTGTAGGCCGAAAAGTACTTGTTGGTCAACCATAGGCCGAAAAGTACTTTTTGGTCAAGTTTAGGCCGAAAAGTCCCTTGGGCCACCTTTTTCCGTTAATTGTTGGCCAATGTATTTTCCCGCCAACCCCTTCGTTGATGCAGCCCTCTTGCCCTTCGACGATGTGGTGCTTTTGCCATCCGTCGATGCAGAACTATTGCCCTTCGAGGATGGAGAACTCTTGCCCTTGGACGATGAAGAACTCTTGCCCTTCGACGATGCAGAACCCGGAAGCGGGGCATGAAGATATCATCTTCGTCCTGGCTCTCCTCAATCCATAAAGATGGATTATTTGCTGAAAGCCTTCTGAAAGTTTCACTCTTCGGCACCACCACCTTCTTCCACCTTTCATGCAACCTAAAAAGTTCTTTATGTACCTCCTCATAGGTCCTTTCAGGCCACCCAGACCTACGTAATTGATGAGCCAACTCATTCATTATGGTGTCACTACCAGTGAGTTCGTCGCATGGAACTATCCTATTGTCCATCCTGAAATCGGTAACTAGACTCAGAAGAGTCCTGCTAATCCCAGGGTGAAAACTAATGGATAATGGGACATCTCGACTACAATAAACTGGAATGCTTATCCACCTCCGCCTGAAGGGTTTTTTATAGGTACAGAGGAGAAAGGGGTTTGCGGGAAGGGGTTGGCGGGAAAGAGTTGGCGGGAAGGGGTTGGCGGGAAAGGGTTGGCGGGAAAGAGTTGGCGGGAAGGGGTTGGTGGAAAAATACATTGGCCAACAGATAACGAAAAGGTGGGCCCAAGGGACTTTTCGGCCTACACTAGACCAAAAAGTACTTTTCGGCCTAGTGTAGACCAAAAAGTACATTTCGGCCTATATTTGACAAAAAAACCTTTTCAGCCAAACAGCAGCCGAAAACAGCCATTTCGGCCAGCTCAACCACTTTTCGGCCATGGCAAGGCCGAAAACTCTACTTCGGCCAACAGTTGGCCGAAAACTACCTTTTCGGCCTGCACGTGGCCGCCGACAGGGTCATAGTTTTGCATTTTTTTCATTATGTGCTATACTTTCCGAAATTGCTACAAAATACGTCATACTTTTGAAAAAAAATCCCAGCACCGAGCCTCCGAAGGCAGTCGACTGGGAGGCGACCGCCATGGCCACCGGCTCCGGCTGCGTCCCCGGCGCTCTGCGCTTGGTTTCGTGGCGAGGACAGTCCTCGTCCTCCTCCTCCTCCCGCGCTCTGGTTCGTCTCCGCCCGCGCGTCGCCTCGTTCGCTGCCCCGACTCGTCCTCTCCATCGCGCCCTTCCTCCAGCTCCCGCCCCGCACATGACGCTCCGTGCTCCTCTTCCTCCTGCGAGGTGCCAGGCCCCCGCAACTCCGGGTGAGTCCCTTGATCCCTTGCGTGCTTGATATGGTACGGTAGGGAGGGGGGAGGGGGGAGGGGGTGTTGGTATCCGGAGAAGAATACAGCCTTTGCTGCCGAGATATTCGGCGAAATGTCTAGTAGGCAGCAGACGCCCTTCACGCGTTTGATGGTTGGTATCCGAGAAGAGTACGGCCCTTGCTGCCGAGATGTTCGGCGAAATGCCTAGTCGGCAGCAGACGCCCATCACGTGTTTGATGGTTGCGCCCACCAAGTGTTCGACAGTAAGCTCACGATCACACGAACACTTTGTTTTCTTCAGTACACGCGAGTCTTGTGCATGTCATCGTATTGAGATCAGAAAGGGGTATGATACAACAGTTTGTAGTGTACACTTTACCCTTAACCGTAGCCAGGCTCTGCCTCTACAAAAGGCCAATTACGTTACACCTCTCTCTTGCCCACCTCTACGAGCCTGGATTGTAAGCGATATATCAGACTTTATGTTGGTCACCGCCTCTATTTAGCTCCAGCCATAGGTTGTACATGCATGTAATCGCAGTAGTGTTAAAGCTGTGCCCCTGGCGCTGTTTGTTGAGGATAGTTGAGTCCGCTGAAGTCCACCAGTCCTAAGGATTGGCATTGCTTGCCGGAGTAAACGTAGGGAGATTGATGAGTGAGAGTATCAAATTAGACAGCTCTAGAGACCTGACGAAGAGTTTGGCTTGAAGATGAGTCAGATGACCACACCATCCTAGCACCAGGAAATTCACAGTAACGACATGGAATAGAGCATACGCAGACCGAGATGAGAATTGGCCACTGGCTTCAAACTTCCAAGAAAAGCTGTCCTAAACCTTGGGGTTCAGCTAAGATGCAGAGATTGCACTCTGTAGCTGACGTGTCAGGCCCAAGTGTCATTTGTTAGCGCCTCTTCACTTATCTTTTCAGGGCATTCTTCCTCACAAAAGGGATTAAATCCAGCACGATGTGCCTGACCGCACATCCACCTATCCATCGATCATTTCAGAAGGATATTCACTTACCATGGCCAAGGGTGATCTTTGTTCCTGCACAAAACAAATCCACTGTTTTGGAGCTTTAGATTGTGAAGTCCCAGACCTTCCACTAGCTTGGGTTTGTATACAGTTTCCTGGGCAACCAAACGATGTCCACCATGGGTTTCAGAGCAGCCCCGCCAAAGAAATCCCCAGCGTAACTTGTTCAGACATAATGAAATCGGCGCTTGATTGAGCAGATGAAATTTTCGGCCGTCAGCAGATGTGAGCCGATTAAAGGCTGCGAGTACATAATCCTTTATAATTGTCCAGCAGCGCTGCTAAAAGGCTACATAAACGCATTTGGCTGTAAGAAATATTGATCCATGCATTGTGAATTACAGTCCTAAAGACAAGTGACGATAATGTTGGAGGCTGTCTCAAGGCTTCTTGTATTGGCATTAGGACTTTATTGCACATGTTTGACATTGCTTGCATTATGTTTCATGCGATGGCTGGGAGCTTCCATTATGTTTTTGATCTTTTAAACCTTTTACTTAATCATAAATGTAATGAAACACATCCGGAGTTCATGTAGGATAGCTGCCCATGCAACATGAGATGTAGTAATGGCAGGTTTCTTGTCGAAGACAAGCATAATTTCGCCTGGGAAGGTCCGGGAGAGGGGCACAGAAGGAGAAATACCATGTATACAGTACATATACATGATCCATATGAGCCTGTGCATGTGTATGTGTTGTATAGTCTGAGCTCATGGAGAAGGGGTGCTTGTGTCTGTGATGCCTTCATCGAGTCCTATATACTGTCTATTGATGCAGTAAATTGAAGTCTATTCCCCATCCTCTGTTCTTCTTGTCCCCTTGTTCCCTTGCTTAATCTGCCTGCATCTTTTTATCATTGAAATACAGAGTCGCCCTTGGAGCCGCCAAGCCTTTGGCAAAAGGTGCTGCAGGCGTGTAAGCGGGTCTCCTGGAAGCACCTTACTTCACTGGCTCTGCTTATTGGCTGCATAGCAGTAGGTTACTTTGGAAACAAAGGGGACCCACGAGCCTTGCTGATCATTGATATACTTGACAAAGCAAATAAAACATACAAGCCTAGTCTGGAGTTTGCAGTTTTACTCATAGCAGTTTTGGCTTCTCTCTCCTCGAGGTATGATAAAACCTAACAACTTAAAATTATTTTGTACCCAGTTTCAAAAAAAATATTATTTTGTACAGTATTAGTTAGTGGTTCTGAATATAGTTTTTCCAAATCTTTATTGATATCAATTTTCTTCAAATTTTGCAGGTAGACGCAGATGATCGCTCAGGTTTCATACAAGCCTAATCTGGAGTTCGCAGTTTTACTCATAGCAGTTTTGGCTTCTATCTCCTCGAGGTATGATAAAACCTATCAACTTAAAATTATTTGTACAGTATTAGTTAGTGGTTCTGAATATAGTTTTTCCAAATCTGTATTGATATCAATTTTCCTCAAATTTTGCAGGTAGACGCAGATGATCGCTCAGGTTTTTTTGGGTACATGTTTTGGACAGCAGGAAGTAAGTGGTACAGTTACTGAGTCTTACCAAATCCATTTCTAGAAGTACAGGGTGAAGATTCCCACCGGTTTTATCAGAAATGGATTGGTTGCACATACGGCGATGCCGACTTGACTAATAGCACTAGTTATGGACTTCCTCAAATTGCTTTATCTCATTACATCATTGTACCAGATGCACCAGGCGTGCGTGCACCTTCTCGTTATTCACGCTTTATGCCGTTTCCTTTGAGGTGGAAATGTCATGTTTTTCGGTGTTCACTGTGAACGATGTTATCTGCTGTGAATGATGAATCATTATGCTGTAAAGTTGAAAATGTATCACCATCAATTACGGTTTTAGTGTGGTTGTACGTTTTCCAATATGATTGATCAAATTCTGTTGAACAAGCCTTCTACCTATAATTGCCTTACAGGAAGGTGGGATTTTTATTCATTCGCAATTATCAAGCAATCATCCAACATATTGGGGGCGATGCATTGAGTGTAGATTTTGTGCTCCTTGTTGCGCTTGCCGAAGAAGTTTTAACTCCCAAAAGACTGCCATTTTGTTCGGCTCTAACCCAATAATCAGCCCCAACGTCCATACTAGCAGCGATATTTTGCTTACTCACAATGCCCCTCTTAATTCATGATTATTGGTCAAAGTTACTCATCAGCAGTTGTATTCCATGATACGTACTACTCCCTCCGTTCCTAAATATAAGTCTTTGTAGAGATTTCACTATGGACCACCTACGGATGTATCTAGATGCATTTTAGAGTATTGATTCACTCATTTTGCTCCGTATGTGGTCCATAATGGAATCTCTCCAAAGACTCATATTTAGGAACGGAGGTAGTATATAGGTAGGATCTTGAGCGTATGTAGACCATCATTTGGTCCACTTTGATTCACTAGGGTTTGCATTTTGCATAACTTCCATTTTACTAAAGAAAAAAAAATCTTTTCCTTAGTACATGCATCTGTTTATCACTGCAACTGAAGTGTTATCTGTTATCTCTTGCCGACTACTACAACATAACATGGAAATTAGTCCCCTATTTTTAAAATAATTATCCGATTGGTAAATCTAATTGTTCCATAGCAAAGCGCGGTGAATCATCTAGTTAAATGATCGCAACCTCACCAAAAGGGGGAGGCAACCAATAAATAGAGTATATCACGGGACTACAAGGTGGTGACGGAAAAACTTCATTGAAGCATGACATTAGATCTTGTTTTGAAGCCCTTGTCAAGAGGAACTCACCACTAAAGAATCCCTAATTGGTTTTTTTGGGATAAATCATTGAATTCTTAAATTTTGCAGTTAGTACTTATAATTGGTTTTCACGACTGATCCTTCACGTGATTCATCTCTGGTTATTGAGCTTCTTGAGGCTAAGGTTTCCGACCAGGACAACGTGCGACTCTGTGCTCCCTTTGGTGATCAGGAGATCTCGAACGCTTTATTTCAGATCGGTCCCTTGAAGGCGTCGGGACTAGACGACATGCCATCGAGATTTTTTGAGCGCAACTGGGACACCCTGAAGGGCAGCATTATTTCAGCGGTCAAGAATTTTTCTGTGACCGGACACATGCCGGCGGGGGTAAACTCTCTATCATTCTTGTTCCTAAGATTCCTAACCCTACTAGTTTGACTCATGACAGGCCAATAAGTCTATGTAATGTCATTTATAAAACAATTTCAAAGTGTCTTGTGAACCGTCTACTACCTCTTCTTGATGATATTGTCTCTCCGGAGCAGAGTGTGTTTATCCCCGGACGCATGATCACTGACAACATTCTGGTGGCTTTTGAGTGTATTCACCACATCAAACAAGAAGAAGAACCCACGAAAAGTTTGTGCGCATACAAACTTGACCTGTATAAGGCATATGATAGGATGGATTGGAAGTTTATGAAGCAGGTGATGCAAAAGTTGGGTTTCTCTCAACGATGGGTGGACTAGATCATGTCTTGTGTCACATCGGTGAGGTATTCTGTCAAACTTAATGGGACCCTCTTGGATTCATTTGCATCGTCGCGTGGTCTTAGACAGGGCGATCCTCTCTCTCCCTTTTTGTACCTTTTTGTGGTTGATGGCTTGTCTGCAATTCTAAAGCATTTTGTGGTTGTGGATGATATCTTTCCGGTGAAGGTGTGTAGAAGAGCTCCTGGTATATTGAACCTATTGTTTGCTGATGATACAATGCTGCTTTTTGAGACATCATGTGTTCTGGCTGAAAAAGTTAAGATGACTCTAGATATATATGGCAATGCTACAGGTCAAAGTTTGAATTTTGGCAAGTGTACAATATTATTTGGTCCTGCTTGCCCTTTTGCTATTCAGGAGGAAGTAAGAGAGGTGCTCAATGTGACTTGCTTAGTCTTTGAAGAGAAGTATCTTGGCCTCCCTACCCTGATGGTCGACATTTCTAAAGGACGGCTCCAGAATCTCCAAATGAACCTGACAAAATGATTGATACAATGGGGATATGGTCTTCTCGCTCAGCCCAGGAGAGAGATTCTCATTAAATATGTCGCTCAAGCTTTACCCACATATATCATGGGCGTGTTTAAGATACCCTTTTCAGTGTGCGATGAACTAACTCGAATGGTTAGAGGGCCTTATTGGGGTGCTGAAAAGGGCAAAAGTAAAATTCATTGCCGAGCATGGGATGATTTGTTGCAACCAAAAAGTAAAGGTGGTGTTGGTTTTCGAGACTTCCGTATTTTTGACCAAGCCTTGCTAGCTCGGCAAGCTTGGCGCTTAATCTCTAAACCAAATAGTCTTTATGCACATGTTTTAAAACCAAGATATTGCCCGAATGGCGATCTTGAGGACACCATTTTCTCTCAGAATGCATTATCTTCTTGGCAGGCCATTAGCTATGGTCTTGATCTTCTGAATAAAGGGCTAATCTGGAGGGTGGGTAATGGCTGGAGTATTCGGGTTTGGAGAGAGAGTTGGATTCCTCAAACCTACTCCTATAAACCCATCACGGCCCAAGGGACATGCAAAATTCGTTTTTGTTTTTGGTTTACTTAGCAATAATGATTTGTGTAATCATGCCTTGCTGCAAGAATACTTTGTACCGGCAGATGTCGCTGAAATAATAAAGCTTAGAGCCTTGCCCAGGTTGGAGGATGACACCTTCGCGTGGGTTCCGGGTAAATACAGTCTGTTCATAGTAAAGAGTGCTTATCAATTAGGTTTTGATGAAGCACACAGAGGCTCAGCAACAGGCTCGAGTACCAGGCCGGACGGTCATTGAATTGCTACCAACTTATCTGGTCTTCGGATGTTCCCCGATAGTTCACAATTTTGCATGGCGAGTCGCGACTAATGCTGCCAACATGGAGGAATAAGCATATCCGGGCCTTGAGTCAAATGATCCATGCCCTATATGTTCCACCAATCTGAAGACAATTTTCACGCACTATGCCACTGCACCTTATAACGTGTTCTATGGAATACAATGGCCGGAGTCTGGACATCACCAAGTATTAATACAATGCTGAATACCGGGAAAGAGTGGCTTCTACATGCGTTAGAGCCTCTTCCAAAAGTTGAATGATCAATGCCTCCCATGTTGTTATGGCGGGCTTGGCACATCCGCAATGAGGTGGTTCATAACAAACCGCCACCGACCATGGAGGCTTCTAATCATTTCTTGGTGAACTATCTTGACTCCCTCATTGGTATCAAGACAGAGCTCTCCTCACATCAAAGCAACAGTATCATGAAAATTTACAAAGATGTATTATACACCCCCTAGGTTTATGTGTGTTTTTTCTGATTTTTTCAAAACTAGAAAATATGATTTTTCATTTTTTTTCAAAAAAGAAAGCTCCAAAAGGCAATTACGTTCTCACTATCTTATTTCTCTCAACATGCTAACATGACACCTCAACATGTTCTATGCATGAAAAATACTCAGCTCAACATCCAACTATGTATAACACATCTCAACATGGAACCATGCATTAATGCTACATATATTCAATAAATGTTCCATAACTAAAAAATAAAAAATATTATATTTTCATTGTACTTCTCATATTGTCAATCCAGTCTCATTAGAATATATTGCAACTAATTCCGGTGGCAACATCTGAGGAATCTTCTAGTTGTTGTAATGTTAGTGAATTTCCTCAGGCAGGGTAATAAATGTAATGTCCGTGCATTTTTTTCTCAAGCAGGGGAATAGTTCTGTAACTTTTGTTATTGGTATATTTGTCTTTTGTTGGAGTAATCCAAACATGTTTGTGTATATTTAGGCTAATGGAGTTCAATGTGGCCGGTGATTAAGAGTCCTAGTAGTACAAGTTGTAATCAGGTTTGGACTCAGCTTTCAGCTTTCATGGAGTACGTGGTTGATGTCCGCGTAGAAATTTGTCTTGGGAATAGGCCGTAGGTGAGTTTGAGTTGCCTATCTGGGGTGGTGGCTGGGTCTATATAAATACACCAGCCGGTTAAGCTGTAATATCAGATCCCGTAAAAAAAAGCTGTAATATCAGATAGTAGCGAGAGAAAAACAAGAAAAGAAATCAAGAGAAAAAAGAGGGCACAGCAAAAGTATTTGCCTAAAAGTTTTTGTGCATGTGTGTTCATTGTTTTTTAATGTGATCAATCCGTGGGCGAAGTCCAACATCTTTTGAAAATGAGAAAAGAGTTATGCTTGGGATGATGTCTCGTCTTTTCATCCAAAGTAAGATGTTGTGGTATACAAATGAAACAATCCATTGCAATAAAAAATATTTAAGGCTCTATGTGTAGGATTCTACACACGACACTAAGAAAACATGTTTACATGTCTATATAAAAAAACATGTTTACATAATTGGTAGTGTAAAAAATACCCTTATATTATGAGACGGGGGAATACAATTTTATTAGATTATGATGTCACATACTTTGCGCAGGGAAATATGATGAAGTTTCATTGATCTCACGTGTGCCCTTCCTTTGCAATTTAGCTATTTGGTTTCACAAACATTAATATATTTTGGACGCCGATAACGCCCACATGTGTGGGCGTTAAGGGGTCTGCCCATACATTTTGTGTGGTGTTTTAGAGGATCAGCCCACAGGCCTACGTGTGGGCAAAACAATTAATGCTCACATGCCTTTTTTTCCCTCGCGGTCCCTCTCACATGCCTACGTGTGGGCAAAATAGATAACGCCCACACGCCCGTACGTCAGGCCTCCTATCTCATGGTCCCGCATGTTCCGCGTGATAGCCACCACGCGTCCCCGCAGTTGCCATGGTCTGAACCCTCTTCCATGTTCATTTAACTACAGTTGCCATGTCGGACAACTACAGTTGCCATGGTTGCTCAATCGCAGTTGCTATGTATGGTCTGGTCTACTGCAGTTGCCATGATTCCAAAACTTTAGGAGTTGCCACCTACTAACACTAGGCAGTTGCCATGTAGCACTACAGAAAAGGCATGGCAAAAAAACTGTTCGGGTAAAAGAGAGAGTTGCCATGTGCTCACAAACACGCTAGAGCAGTTGCCATGTAAAAGAAAGAGTTGCCATCTGCTTACGTGCACGTTAGGGCAGTTGCCATGTATCATGCAAAAACACATGGCAACTCGAGTAAAGTAGAGTTGCCATCTGCTTACAAGCAAAGCTAGGGCAGTTGCCATGTACCCTGCAGAAACACATGGCAACTGACAACTTTGGATGTGGGCGAGGAGACGGGCGTGTGGACGAAGTGATAAACGCCCACACACCAGCCCCTCTGCGTGCGTGAAAACTGGTGTGTGGGCGAATTGCTAAACACCCACACAGCAGCCCCCCGTGTGGTGAAAAAGGACGTGTGCGCGACTGGATGAATGCCCACACACCAGCCCAGTCCTACGTGACACACAAAAACTGCTAGAACGCGCCAAGATTCGTGCGGAATTGATTGGACGAGGATCCATGCGTGTGGGCGAGTTGCCAGACGCTCACACGTGTGGGCTTTAGTCTTTCCGTATATTTTTGCACAAACTTGATCAAACTTTAAAATAGTTTGACTCTTCAACAAAGTTGAAAGTACACTCTTTCAAGGAAGGAGGGAGTATTTCTTTGTACTTTAAGGGAAACTAGATCATGGTGACGCGCGTTGCCGCGCCCGCCTTTTTTTTTTTGACAACACATCATGATTCACAGCATGGGTGAGAGTAGAATCCGAATAAGGAAAAAAAATTACAATGCTTATCTCAGTTATTGTCTCCATGTACCGTTTAAAAAACTTTTAATCTCATGCATCAAGGGGGCATTCATAGAATAATTTTTTACACCATCGGCCACTTTCTTCTCCAACCCAGTACAGAATATGTACAATGGTGCAGAAGGCCACAAACCGAAGATTCAAACTATCCCATTGAAAGGATAACTTATTAAAAAAAAACACTTGGAAGAACGAAGGTAAATGTCACATTATCTATGTCATGCAAAATACTACTCCATGACTACAAAATTTTACATCCGTGCAGTGCTTCCGTGCAACTGAACTTGCCTGCATGATTCCTGTCAAATTATTGTCAGAAAGTGTCTCATTAATCTTCTGCATGGCTAGGCTTCAAACTGGATACTTGTGGAAGATTAAGAAATGCTTCAGTTCACATGCAGAGGCTCGGCTGATATGAAAACTACAACAAAGGTGGGGAGAAGGTCTACCTTACCCTTGAATTCAGATCAAGATGCAGAGTCGGGTCGCGGTACAGCTGCAAAGGCATGGAGGCAGATTAAGGAGGACAGCCAGTGATGGATGCCACGGCTTGTTGAGCGACCGTCATAGCCACCAGGGAGGAACGCTGCAAGACACGACATTAAAAAACACTGCGGAGGAAGAGTACATCGCGGGAGGAGGGCACCGACACAGAGGACAAGCTTGCCGGCGGGACAGAGTACGACGGCGACGCATCGCGAATGAGCGAACGGACAGAGGAGCACAGACGGGACAGAGGACGGCAGCAGCGCATGGCGGACGAACGAAAAGAGGGATGGATAGGGCTGGGCAACAGAAAACCTTGGAGGACCTGGCCTGTTAACATGTCAATGAAGAAGTGTTTGCACGTTTGACTGACCTGGGCCTTTGATTTTACGGGCCCGATTACGGAGAGAAGCCCGAGCTCATTCCGCGGAGCAGCAGCCCGTGAAACGTCCTGAGTACGTGAACGACCTGGACGAGCGTGTTAACGACCTGGGAGAAATCTTGTGCGTACATAACAGCGATCCAACGGCTAAAAACATTAAATCGCTGTGAAGGCTTCTAGCTAGCTGAGTTATACTGTTTAGTAATATGATCACCATGCAAAAACATAATAGAATTGAGGTTTTAAAGAATCATAATGAAATATACTTTATAGATGCAATTTATCATCTCATGTAAACTTGATCCTAAGGTCCTAAGTGTAGGATTCAGTACGTGGCACTATAAAAACATGTTTACATAACCGATAGAGTTTTATATGACCGCGATCCCACACTCTGATACAAGTTCAACTTCAACCTCAGACAACATTGCGCATAGCTCCCGTCTACATTTTGGGTGCCTTAGCATGTAGAGAAGTATCGGCACAGCATACTTGACCTGCTTCTTGACGCCAGTCACTTCATAAGCAAATGTCAATGCATAGAGCATAAAAACAGGCGCCCTGTGTTACAAAAGTGGGAGAGATAATTCTATTATCAATAATAATGATGGAGCATAAAAACAGGCACCCTGTGCCAGTAAACAACCAAACAAGTTCTGCCAACGACAATGTACTAAAAAAGAAGACAAACATGGAACTCACATGATAGCATCAAGTGGAGAATATTTTCGATTGTAAGTTACGACCATGATGAGGACCATGATAACTGCACAGGGAAAAACAAACCACAAAATTTACCCACAGAAGTTTGGTTTTGTAAATTATTAGATGTATATGAGGCTTGGTTAACAACTAACCAAATTTAAGTCGGGTGATGAGGTCATTGGCAAAGCCCTGTTTCCGGAGCTCCAACGAGACGACACTGAGCTTGTAGAACGCATAGCCGAGAGCGGTGCTGACAAACATGGACGGATCCATCTTCCACAGTTGATAGCACCCGACGCAGGCGATCAACGCTCCTGCAAAGACCTCGTCAGATTACATAAGAAGTTATTGATTGTAGTACTATCTTGAAGATGCACATAGGCTTATGTACCGAAGGGCATGCCGATGTGGTAGTCCTCCGTGTCATATATGGTCTTCTGAGACCGGAAGTGGTGGAAGTTATCCAGGAGTGGACGGAACACGCCGGCGACCATGGCTTTTAGCGCCGCGACCGCCTCCGTGGATTCGCGCGAGAACCGTTCTTGCATGGTGGAGAAGTCCTCCGGGCGTAATTCGTCTTCGTCGGGGAAGTATTCTCCCCACGGCCACAGCTTGGCGTACGGATCGGTCTTCGTGACGCCCTCTTTATCCGCTGGAGCGCGCGGGCAAGGCTCCTTGGTGGCGCCGCCGTCGTCCGCCGGAGCGCGCTGCTTGAATCTCAGGCGCGCGTGCGCGCGCAAGGGCCCCTGCTCAGTTAGTCACGATCGGGCTCAGCTCGGAGAAGAACATCAGTAGCAATAGTGAAGGGATTAATAAAGGAAGAGAGGGGTCAAGGTGCTAATGCAATGCTCACCACCGTCGTCGTCGAGCGCGCCAGGCGGGGCGTGCGGGCGGGCGCGAGGAGACAGACGCGCGCAGGGGGAGAAGAAGCTGGCGGAGCCGCACCAACGCGCGTGGCGGCGGTGAGAGCGAACCTCCCGGGGGACAGGACGAGGGGGTAGGCCATCGAATACGGGACTGTGCGATGGACGTTGGGCGGTAGACCGAGACGCCGAGACTTCACCAGGTGCTGATACGAGCGAAATTTGTGCAGGTTCTGGTCGATGGCTTTGACACGCTGGTTTGGTTTTGTGCGCTCGTTTTTCGATTAAAAGGTCGTCTGTGTGCCGTACATATCCTTAGTAGGGGTCGGACTCTGCCATAAGGTTTTGACACGGTCGCCTGGCAGTTCCTCTCGATTTTGTTTTTGAGAAACTCTCTCCATATTTTTATGCATTATTATATGGTTGAGCTGTGAACCAACTAGTTGGATAGTTAGAGAATCTACAACCAGGCGCCTCAAACCTCTCTCAAACGTTCGGGCGGACGTTCGATCATTACCGGTCAAAAAACCGACCCCTAAAGAAAAGACTCCGACCGAGACGGGCGCATCAAACGTCCGGGCTGACCGCCACACCTCATGTCCAATTCAAATGTTGGGCGGAGGGGGAGGCCTAGGCGCAACCAGACGTGTCCGTCACCTCGGACTTGTCACCCCGACCCCGTCATAAATTGCATCAAATTCATCAAACCCTTCGCCCTCCTCCTGCGTCCCTCCACCAATTCCCGCCTCCGAGCACGCTTGTTCCCCATGCTCGCCGACGGCCCGCATTCATCACCCTAGATGTCGTCCAGTCCGTCCCACAACACCATGACAGAGGCTGCGTCGGCATCGCTGTCCCGTCCTTGAGTACGTTGTGCAAGACGGAGAACCGAAGGGACCGCCGACGGAGGCAGCGTGAGAGGGAAGCAGCGTCGCAGGGAGCGGATGCAGACCTCGAGGAGCAGTTGTCCTCCCTGCCGTGCCCTGGGCCCCACACCCTGTCCATCCAGCCGCCGACAAGGATTGCACTGTCGGACTAGGGTGGGATAGAGGGGGATCCGACCGCCGGTTGGGGTATTCGGGGAAGCTTTCCGCCAGCACACATGTTGCCGGTGGACGTCTGTCAGGCGCCGCAGCTCGTACACATCCAAAACATTTTTTTATATGTTTAAAAAGAATTCCAATACATGATCAACATTTCAAAAAATACTTTTTAAAAATTATTTTCCGAATATGTGTTAAACATTTTTTCAAATACACGTTGAAACATCTTTTGTGTGATACAAAACATTTTCCATAAATATGAGAATATTTTTTACATTGAAAAATATTTTTCAAACATTTTGTTTGAAACACGACAGCAATTTTCAAAATGTAACATACATTCTTTTGAATCGTACGAAACATTTATTGAACTACATGACTTTTTTTTATACTGTACAAAAAAATTGAAAAATATGACGCACATTTTTGTTGAAACCCATGATTTTTTTGTTGTCACATACATTTTTCTGAATAGTATAAACATTTTTAAAAATTTGAGCGAGCATTTTTTGCCACATTTTACATTTTATAATGTGTAATGAACACTTTTAAAAAAGGAATATTTTTTCATAATATATGTATTTAGTATGAAAAATATATAACGAAGTATAAAAAAACAGTTGTCCGACATCAGCGTGAGATGACCACACGTTTAGAAGGCCGTCTATGTCATCAGGCGGCTCCTTTACCGAAAAAGGCTTTCGCCCCGCTTTATAAATAAAGCAAACCGCCACAAGACATACAACCACAACAGGTCCACACACACACACCACCCAAGTACCACAACAAAGTATTAAGGTTCTGCTGAGGGCACAGCTCAACAAGCCCAGAAGAAAGAGAAAAAACAAAGCCTGCCCAATGCAGGCGATCTATTCAGGCTCCGGCGGAGGCGGCGGCGGCGGGGACGACAGACGGACGGCCATCGAGCGGAGATCGGCGATGAAGGCAGAGATGGCGTCCCGATCCAGGGGGCGGCTAAGCGGCCGCCAAATCTGCAAGAAACCCGAGAATTTGTAGAGAGCATCAGTAGCGCGACGAAGAGAAGTACGCTGGATCACTAGCTTATTGCGAATGGTCCAAAGCGTCCAGGCAAGGACCCCAACCTCGAGCCACCTAATGTGGCGAGAGGACGAAGGGGACAATTGGAGTTCAGCAAATAAGTCCGGGAAATTGGTGTGGCACCAACTCCCACCGACAATCTCGCGAAAGCAGCTCCAGAGGAGCCGGGCAGAGACGCAGACGAAGAAGATGTGGTTGGAGTCCTCGGGAACATCACAGAGGGGGCAGATACCAGTGCCCGAGCCATTACGCTTGCGGACCTCCACACCGGACGGGATCCGTCCACGGATCCACTGCCACATGAAGATGCGAATCTTCAGGGGGACGCGGATGGACCACACCATCGATAGGGGGGGAGCGGAGGAGGGGGCAACGGCCAAGTATAGCGATTTGGTAGAGAACTGGCCCGACGGCTCCAGGTGCCAGCGCACAAGATCCTGATCCCCATCCACCACCGGCTCATGCAGAGCAACGCAGTCAAGCAACTCACGCCAGACGGCGGATTCCGCCGGCCCAAATGGCTGACGGAAAGCGAGGCGCCCTAAGTCAAGAAGGGCCCTATCAACAGAGATCATGGGGACGACAGCGATAGAGAAGAGGGTGGGGAAGCGGGCCGCAAAGGGAGAGTCGTCGGCCCAGTGATCAAACCAGAAGAGCGTCGAGAGGCCAGACCCCACAGAGATAGAGGTACCAATGCAGAGCACCGGAAGAAGCTGGACGAGGGACTGCCAGAACTGAGAACCTCCCGATTTCTGGCAGAAGGCAAGGGGTTGACCACGCAGGTACTTATTCCGGATAATGTCCAGCCAGAGGCCACCATGACCCTGCGTGATACGCCACAGCCACCGGGATAGAAGGGCAATATTCATCCGTTTAGAGCACATGATGCCCAATCCACCCTGCTCCCTGGGCTTGCAGATGTCAGGCCAGCTGACCATGTGATACTTCTGCTTGCCATGCTCGCCAGCCCAGAAGAATCGGGACTGGATTTTGGCGATCTCCTTATGGAGAGATTCATGGAGGCTGTAGAAACTCATAAGAAACAAGAGGAGGCTGGAGAGGGAGGAGTTGATAAGGATAGTCCGGGCCGCCTTGGAAAGCCACCTCCCCTGCCAGGGCTCGCATCTGGTCTGGAGCTTGGTCACGGAGGGGCGTAGGTCTGCGACAGAGAGGCGCGAGTCACTAATGGGCGTCCCAAGGTAGGTAGTGGGGAAAGAGCCCAGGCGGTAATTAAGTCTGTTGGCAATGGCCACAGACTCAGCGGGGGAATATCCCATCACCATAACATCGCTCTTATCGAAGTTGATCTTGAGGCTCGACATCTGTTGGAAGCAAAGAAGGAGGAACTTGAGGTTGGTGATGTCCATCTCCGAGCCTTCGACCATGATGATCATGTCGTCAGCATACTGGAGGATGGAGATTCCCGAGACCCCAGAGAGGTGGGGGGTAATACCTCGGATGTGGCCCGCGGCTTTAGCCTTATCGAGAATGGAGGCCAAAGCGTCCACGACCATATTGAAGAGGAACGGGGAGAAGGGGTCGCCTTGGCGCACCCCACATAGGGTAGGGAAGAAGGGACCGATCTCGCCGTTGATGCTGACCGCCGTGCGACCGCAAGAGACCATTTGCATGACTCTCGTGATCCACCGGTAGTCAAAGCCCTTCCGAAGAAGGACTTCCCTAAGGAAGGACCAGCTAACCGTATCATAGGCTTTGTGAAAATCGATCTTCAGAAAGACCGCCTTCAGGCGCTTGACCCGGACCTCATGAAGAACCTCATGAAGCACCAGGACACCATCCAGGATGTACCGACCCTTAATGAAGGCTGATTGGTTAGGGTGGGTAATCCGATCTGCAAGCAGGGTCACCCTATTGGCGTACCCCTTGGCCAGGATCCGGAAGATCACGTTAATGACCGTAATCGGGCGGAACTGGCGGATGTCAGTCGCCCCAGGGACCTTGGGGATGAGGGAGATGGTCCCGAAGTTGAGGCGGCCTAGGTCAATAGATCCCACGAAGAATTCATCAAAGATGGCCATGACCTCTGGTTTAATCACGTTCCAGAAGGTCTGGAAGAAAATGACCGGAAGACCGTCCGGGCCCGGAGCAGAGGAGGAGTTCATACCCTTGATGGCCTCCCAGACCTCCTGCTCAGAGAAGGGGGCCGTCAGGGACGCGTTCTCTGCGTCAGAGACAAGTTGGGCGCCGGCCCAACAATCAGGGGCGAGGGAGATGCCGCTCCGAGGAGCGGGAGAGAAGAGGGAACGATAGAAGCCGTCGACATGGGAGCGGATGTCCCGGGGGTCCTGGAGGAGGGTTACCCCATCCCAAAGGCAGGGAATGGTGTTGCGTCTACGGCGCCCGTTGGCAATCGCCTGGAAGTAAGCCGTATTCGCGTCACCCTTCAGGACCCAACGCTGAGCGCCCCGAAGGCGCCAATAGGCTTCCTCATCGGTTTAAATCACGGAGAGCTGGTCTTCGAGGTCATAGCGGGAGAGCCACTCGTCCGGGGAGAGACCCACCGCGTCAGCCCGAAAGTCGAGGGCCTGGATCGCGGTGAGCAACGCCTTCTTACGCTCCCTGGCGTCACGGCCCAGGTTGCCCCCCAGCCCTTCATAAATTGCCGGCCACGCTTCGCACAGAAGTGCCACGCGTCAATAGCAGAAGGGGGGCGAGGGTGGGGGTGGGCCCGAGCCTCGATCCACCGAGCACAGACGGCGTCGGTAAACCCGGCCTGGGAAAGCCAGAAGGTCTCAAATCGGAACCGAGGGGGGATCGGCGGACGCTCGTCCGCGGAGGAGAGGAGCAAGGGGACGTGGTCGGAACCAATCCGGGTGATGGCGCGAAGAGAGGCTAGGGGGCATCGGAGGTCCCATTCCAGGGAAACTAGGACCCTGTCCAAGACGGACAGGGTCGGGGAGGCTTGTCGGTTGGTCCAAGTAAAACGGGCCCCAACCCGATCAATCTCCCGGAGGGCGAGGTCGGCAATGAAGTCGTTAAACATGTCCATCCAGGCAAAGCAAACATTGCCATTGTTCTTGTCCTCCGCAACGCGCAGCAGGTTGAAGTCACCCCCGACAACCACGGGGAGGGAGGCGGCCGAGATTTTCCGGTGGAGCTCCTCCAAGAAGGAGGCCGACCTACTATGATCGGCCGGTCCATATACAATGATGATCTCCCACTTGAAGTTGAGCGACCTCTCGAAAAGCTCCATGCCGACGAAGAATTCGCCCCTATCCATGCTGCCCACCTCAAAGGTGGCATCCTTCACACCTAAAAGGATGCCACCCGAGTGGCCCGCGCTCCCACTAGAAGGGAGCCAGTGCCACACAAAGAGGTGAGAGCTCAGCCGGTCAAGCTCAGGGAGCGCAAAATCGCGACGCATGGTCTCTTGCACAGCCACGATGTCGATGTGCTCATCTCGCATGTATTCCACTAACTGGCGGCGGCGGCCATCATGGCCGAAGCCGCGGATGTTCCAGAAGAGGGCCCGCATTAAGGAGCCATTAGGGGGCTGCTTGACCCCAGAACACAGGAAGCGCTAAGCGCACGAAGGGCCGCCGTGCGGGAGCGGGTGCGTCCCCGAATCTCTGGCACGGCCATCGAGGGAGGAGGGGCCGTCGGCTGCGGCCGAGGCGGAGAGGAAGATCCCCCAGACGTAGAGGCGGCTGGGGGAACGAGGAGGGCCGCCCGGGCCTCCGCAAGTTTCTCATCGAGAACCTCACGGGCTCTGATGGCCGCAATCTGGGCGAGAGGGGGCCAACTTCTCCTCGGAAAATGATCGCGGAGTCGGAGGCCACTTTGGCGAGATGACCCAGCGGAACAGACTCAAGCGCAGAGAAAGAACAAGACGAAGCAGAGGGGGGAATGGAGGGCGTACCTGGCTCCAGGTTACGGGCGACAGCGCGGAGCTCCGCCCGCTCGGGGATGGGCAGCGCCTGGCTGCCCTCAGGGTGGGCAGCGTCTAGCCGAGCACTCCGGCGGGAGGCCACCACCGGGGAGGAGGCCGACCGACTGCGACGGGAGTAGGCGGCAGACCGGGGAGGGGGGGCTGGGCCGCCAGAGGTGTGATGATCCGGGCCGCCCCCGCCCCACGAGACAATGGAGGGGAGGGCAGCAGTCCCGACCCAGCACAGCCGAGGAAGATCTGGGCCGGGGGTGATGGTGCGGCCAGAGGGGGAGGGGCGCACTGGGGGCCGGAGAGCAGGCCTCCGAGGGAGCCCGTGGAGACGACGGGGCCGGAGGAGCGTCAGGCTACGGGGAGGAGACGGCGACAGGGGGAGGCGAAGCCGGAGTGGGGGGACAACCACAGGAGGCGTCCCCCCACCCGCGGGCGCCGCCGAAGAGTCAGAGAGCAGGCCGCCGAGCAGGCCGACCGGGGCCAGCACAGGTGGCGGGGACGAGGTGGGGGAGCGCGGGGAGGAGGCCGGGCAGACCACCAGGCCCACACTAGATATGTCGCTCCCCTCGGATGGCGACACGTCAGAGATCGGCGGGCCATCCACCGGGGGGAGAGAGGCGGCCTGGCGGCCCTTGCCCCCCGCAGACGGAGGGGGGGGGCGAGGGGGATGGGGAGCGGGAGTCCTCGGACGCCCCCTCCTCATCCGAGCGGTGAGAGCGAGAGCGGTGGCGGCCGTGGTAGTCTCCGCCGGCCCCCGGGTTGTCACCAGGGGGGCCGACGTCGAGGAAGCGGGGACGCCCAACGTGGTTGGGAGGCTCGGGGGCGATCCTGAGGTCGAAGCCCTGGTCGTTGAAGAAGACCCGGACCGAAGTGCGCAACTTGGAGGAGTCGAGGCACTTGACCTTGACCCGCACCTCCTCCTCCTTGCACAATGAGAGCTCGTCGACCACCACCACCTTGCCCAAGAGGCGAGACATATGGCGGATGACGAGCTCGGACCGCGCAATATCAGGGAGACCGGAGATGAGGATCCAGGCGGTGTCGAGGACAGCCACGGCCTGAGCGTCGAGTACTGGCTCGGATATCTCGACAACCAGCTGGTTGAGCGCGAGAGTGATCCGGCCACTAAGCGTCGCGTAGCCGAAGCTGACGAAGTCGGGGAAGAGGACGGAGAAGATGTGACCGGCTGTGGGGGTGACCACCCAGTCCCACTGGTGGCGGTAGAGGTGGTTGAGCTCAACCTCGATCATCTCTGGGGACGCCACCCCATCAACGACCGTGACAATCGCCTGAAGGGAGGGCGACGGAGGAGGGGCGTCCGGGACCTCGAGGTGGAAGAAGCCCAACCCCTCGATCCCATGCCCATACATCATGAGCTCCGAAACCACCGGACTATCCGGGCACAGAATGGCGGGGTAGCCGGGATCCTTGCAGAGGTAGCAGCACTGGGGGTTGACGCAAGAAACCTGAGAATGCCCCCTCACCCCACAGTTGAAGCATGGGAGGCGAGGGAGATCGGAGACGGGGCCTGGAGCGGAGGAGGCTCCCGGACCCACGGGGGGTGGCACGGCCGGAGTGAGGCGGACACCCCGGCGCTTCTTCTTCTTGGCAGGCCCAGGACGGCCGCGGGAGGTGCCACCACCATGAGCCGGAGCCGGGGCCGCAGCCCCAGTGGAGGCCGCGTGCGGAGAGACGTAGCGGCGAGTGTTCGGGGTGGGGAGGATACCATCCCGCGGGCGAGGTGAGCCGACCCGGGCCGGACGGGAGGGGGACGGGGAGCGTTCCCGACGACGGGACGGTGAGAGCGTCGGCGGGCGCGCCAGTCCCCCGACGACGCCCGCGGCGACCGGGACCGCGCCCGGTCATCACGGCGGGAGGGGGAGCGGCGGCCGTCCTGAAGCTCCCGGAGCTCGCGCTGGAGCTCCTCCTCCCGCCAGAGGGAGTCGGGGGAGGGGCGGGACGAGTCGCGGGGGGGGGGGGGGGTCTCCCGCCTTCCGCTTCGCCCGGGGAGCCGGGTCATTCCACTCCCCCGGCATGGCCGACCGCGGCACGGCGGGGGCCGGGAGGGACGGGGCGAGGGGAGCGAGCGGGGGAGGGGGAGCTGGCCGGCCGGACGATGGAGGGGGGCGGCAGGGGGCGCCGGAGGAGCGAGGCGAGGGGTGGAGGTGGGCAGGGGAGCGGGACGGGGAAGGGGAGAGGAGGCGGCGGCGCACAGGGACGGGGGCAGAGGGAGACCACGGGGAGGCCAAATCGAGCAGATGCCCCCTCCGCTGGGCCTAGGGCACGGGGTTGGTCCACCCAGATTGGGCCGGCCAGCGAGGGGAGGGGGGGCGACCTGCGGTGGGCCGCACAGGGGCCACCGGGCGCGATGGGCCGGGGCCCAGCAGCCCAGCAAGCCCCGCCGGGTGGCCTGTGTCGCGGGGGAGAGCGGGGGTGAAGGGGAAAACCCTACCGGAAACGGCCAGCGGCGCCGCCACCGGCGCTGGACCGGCGAGGGCACCGGGAGGGGGCCGGGCGACCCGGGCCGTCTGCACATGGAGCCCGGAGGAGCCGAAATGCGCTATGAACGGCCGGTACGACGCCAGGCGTGGCGACGGGACCGGGAGGAGGGGAGGGAGGGAGAGGGACAGCGGGGGGGGGAGGAGGAGCCGGCGGCCGGGCCCCCACCGCCGGCCGGCGCTAGGAGGAGCGGGCGGGGCCCCGATCGGCGCGCGCGGCCACGCCCCAGGCCAGCACGCGGCGGCGGCGGAGAGCCCTACCGGTCAAGGCCACACCTTGGGGGGGCGGCACCCGAGCCGGGCTCCGGGGCGCCGAGGGGGCCGGCGGCGGCGCCCGCCTGCCGGGAGCAGAGCCCCTCACGTGGGGGGCTGAGCTAGCCAGCCGGCGGGACAGGACGGGCCGGCGGGAGGTGCGGGGGTGGAGGGAGCCGGGGGAGACGGGGGAGGGGGGAACGGCGCGTCCTCCGCGCAGTCAGCCCACCGGAAGGGAGCCGTCGGGGCGACCGGCGCGGAGGGCGGCGGCGGGGCCGCGACCGGAGAGGCCGGCGGGGAGGGGGCGGGGAGGGGCGCCGGCGGCGCGGAGGCAGAGGCGGCGGAGGGGCCCGCGAAGGCGCTAGCGGAGTCGCCCATCGCCCCTTCTTCTTATCATGCTTTCATCCCTTGCACACCGGCGGCTCCTTTAGAAAAAGAGTTTTATTTTTTTCATAAACACACCTGAAATATTACATTTATTCAAAAGTCAATTTTTTAAAAGAAAATTGTATGTTTAAATAACTTTTGATAAACAATTTGTAAAATTCTGTACAAGTTTTAAACTTTGTGATTTTTTTAAAACCTGAACATTTAAGAAAAACTGTGTTTTTTTAAGTATTGATGTTTTAAATTAGTGAACAATTTTTAAAAGAAAACTAAAAGTGAAAAACGAAAATAAAAACCAAGAAAATAAAATATGAAAATAAAATCAAGAAAAAACATAGACAAAAGAAAATACGAACGAGAACCTTCCTAAAACTCGAACAAGTGTAGTACGCTAACTAGCTATGGGCCAACCCAGGTTGCTCATTCAGGTGTCATTAGGTCGCCAACTTGTTGCAATCAGCGACAATTAGGATTCGACATGATCCTCTCCACGATTTCCACTGTGTGCTCCACAATATCTCCCTGACACTATGATTTGGCATACTTGTAGTTTTCGACATGGTGTTGCCTTTTCCCCAATGATTTCTATTATAGCCATGGACGCCCTTAGTCTCTTGATCTCCCAGGCTTGTTAATTGGGCTTGCTCATCCTGTTCCTTGATGGCATCACCCCCACAAGGATTTTTTTTCCTTTATGTTGATGATGTTATTACTTTCCTTTGAGTAGTGTTGGTGGATGTTAAGGTTATTCAAACTCTACTTGATGTTTGAGTGGTGCCTTAGGTCTAAGTTGTAATCGGTGCAAAAGCTCTATCTCTCTCATGCACTGTGATGAGGATATCACCATGGATCGATGCAATCTACTCAACGGTCAACTTTCCGACGACGGATGAAAACGAAGAACTAGGGTTCGGGTTCATCGCGAGAGAGGGCAGTAGAGAGGAGATGAATTGAGATGGGGATCCAGAGATTGCGGATTTGGTACGTGTTTAATTAGGCCCCACTTGTAAGAAGAAGGGACAAAGTTGTCCAAAAAATCTCTCAAACATGGTCAAGCCACTTCGACCAGACAGAAAGGGTACATAGGGATATTTCCATAAGCATAATAGACGGAAGAGGGGCAAAGTTGAGCACCTATTTTTAGGGCTAAAGAAAGATAGTGTGCACAAATTAGGGGAGAAAATGTAAATGTCCCAAAGCTCATAGTTGTATTCTCGCATAAAGATATTACATAATTTTGGAAGTCGTTGTGCTTTCAACGGTATGTCATATTGCTTAATGCAATGCTTTGTTTGTTACTTAATACCTAGAGATGCATGTTTTCTTGGCGGTCTTTGGGGTTGAATATTACCCATAGATATAGCCGGACGTAGGTCTTTGGATTAATGGAGACAAATGTAGATATATGGATTTTTTTACTGTGCTCTATGTATTTGACTCATGTCACAACGGGTTTTCCAATGGGAACATGCCATACAATGAGCTCTAGGAACTTGGAATGATTGTTTCTGTTTGTTAATATATTTTTCCTATTATTCTCTTCTCACCGCCCTTTGTTTTCTTTGTCAGACCTTATCACCAACCATTTTGTTTGGTAATATAGAATGCATGTTTTTTACATTCATTTTTATGGCACATATGAAGAAGTATGTGAAGCGTTATCTCATCGTCACCATGATTCTCTTGAGAAGAATCATTTGAACAATTGTTTAGAACAATATTCTATCCATAATACACATCTCCATATAATGACGGTTCCTAGAGTGTGTTATTATGGTTTTGTAGAACTATTTCAAGGGTTTTCCAACGGAGTCATGTCATACAATGAGCTCTAGAAACTTGGATTAATTGTTTCTATTTGTTTATATATTTCTGGTAATGTTCTTTTCTCACCGCCCTTTGTTTTCTTTGTGAGACCTTATCACCAACCATTTTGTTTGGTAATATTGGATGTGTGTTTTTTTACATTTATTTTTGTGGCACATATGAAGAAGTATGTGAAGCGTTACCTCATACTCACCATGAATCTGTTGAGAAGAATCATTTAAACAATTGTTTAGAATAACACTCTATCCATATTACACATCTCCGTATAATGATGGTTTCCGTAGGAAATATAAACTAGATGCCCTAGAGTGTGTTATTATGGTTTTGTGGAATTATTTCAATCATTTTTATTATGTGTAATAAGTTATGTAATATTAGTTGACCTGGACTTAGTCGTGACACATTTTATCATTTATATTTCCTTAGATATTTTTAGATTAATTGTACTTGTGGTGGGAGTATGTTTTTCTACAGAAAAGGAAGTTGTATCCATTGATGGGTGCAACCCTCCCTTGTTAGAAGTGGATATGAACACCATTTCATTATCTTCAATGCAAATGTATTCCACTAAATGATGTTTAATTTTGTGTTGCATCTAGTGGATGGAGTTCTATATTTTAGTAGAGATTGTTGGAAATATGCCCTAGAGGCAATAATATTGTATTATTATATTTCTATGTTCATAATTAAGAGTTTATATTTCATGTTATAACTGCTACGATCCTGGAATATGCGATTCAGTGGAAAACTCATATGCATGTGTGGAATGACAAACGGTAAAGAATAGGTTCCTAGTCTTGCCTCTAAGACTAGCTCAATTATTGTTGGTGATAAAGTTTTCCAAATCTTAGGAGTGTAACGATAGTCCTAAAGCAACACTGAGAGTATGACGTTGGAAGAATGATCATATTGAACTGACCCAAACTTGTTTGTTATGAATTATGTTTATATCGTTTGTAATCAGTTGCAATAACACGGAGTGTTAACACGTGGTTTTGCTCCTTAGACCATGAGAGTATCGTAGTCACTTCTTACCATACGATGGACTTTGGGGTTGCTCAAATGTCCCTGATGACCCACAAGTATAGGGAATCTATCGTAGTCCTTTCGATAAGTAAGAGTGTCGAACCCAACGAGGAGAAGAAGGAAATGACAAGCGGTTTTCAGTAAGGTATTCTCTGCAAGAACTGAAATTGTAGGTAACAGATAGTTTTGTGATAAGATAATTTGTAACGGGTAACAAGCAATGAAAGTAAATAAAGTGCAGCAAGGTGGCCCAATCCTTTTTGTAGCAAAAGACAAGCTTGGACAAGTTCTTATAATGAGAAAAGCGCCCCCGAGGACACATAGGAATTATCGTCAAGCTAGTTTTCATCACATTCATATGATTCGCGTTCGTTACTTTGATAATTTGATATGTTGGTGGACCGGTGCTTGGGTACTGCCCTTTCTTGGACAAGCATCCCACTTATGATTAACCCATATTGCAAGCATCCTCAACTACAAACAAGTATTAAGATAAACCTAACCATAGCATGAAACATATGGATCCAAATCAGCCCCTTACGAAGCAACTTATAAACTAGGGTTTAAACTTCTGTCACTCTAGCAACCCATCATCTACTTATTACTTCCCAATGCATTCCTCTAGGCCCAAATAATGGTGAAGTGTCATGTAGTCGACATTCACATAACACCACTAGCGGAGAGAGAACATACATCTCATCAAAATATCGAACGAATACCTAATTCACATGACTACTAATAGCAAGACTTCGCCCATGTCCTCGGGAACAAACGTAACTACTCACAAAGCATATTCATGTTCATAATCAGAGGGGTATTAATATGCATTAAAGATCTGAACATATGATCTTCCACCAAACAAACCAACTAGCATCAACTACAAGGAGTAATCAACTCTACTAGCAACCCACATGTACCAATCTGAGGTTTTGGTACAAAGATTGATACAAGAGATGAACTAGGGTTTGAGAGGAGATGGTGCTGGTGAAGATGTTGATGGAGATTGACCTCCTCCCGATGAGAGGATCGTTGGAGATGACGATGGTGATGATTTCCCCCTCCCGGAGGGAAGTTTCCCCAGCAGAACAGCTCCGCCGGAGCCCTAGATTGGTTCCGCCTCGTGGCGGCGGAGTTTTGTCCCGAAAGCTTGCTTATGATTTTTTTCCAGGGTAAAAGACTTCATATAGCAAACGATGCCACCAGAGGGTTGCTAGGGGGTCCACGAGGCAGGGGCGCGCCCCCCACCCTCATGGACGGTGGGTGGCCCCCCTCAGGTATTTCTTCCACTGAATAATTATTATTAATTCCAAAATGACTTTCATGGAGTTTCAGGACTTTTGGAGTTGTGCAGAATAGGTCTCCAATATTTCTCCTTTTCCAGCCCAGAATCCCAGCTGCCGGCATTCTCCCTCTTCATGTTAAACCTTGTAAAATAAGAGAGAATAGCCATAAGTATTGTGACATAACGTGTAATAATAGCCCATAATGCAATAAATATCGATATAAAAGCATGATGCAAAATGGACGTATCAACTCCCCCAAGCTTAGACCTCGCTTGTCCTCAAGCGGAAGCCGATATCGAAAAATATGTCCACATGTTTAGAGATAGAGGTGTCGATAAAAATAAAATACAGACATGAGGGCATCATGATCATTCTCATAACAACAACATATATATAATTTGTCATATGATTTCTTATGCTCAAGTAACAATCTATTTACAATGTCAAGTATGATTTAGAAACTTCATTGAGAACTAACAAACTATAATCTCAGTCATTTAAGCAATTGCAATTTATCATAACATCGGAAAGAGTCAATATAAGAGCTTCTCAGCAAGTCCACATACTCAACTATCATTTAGTCTTTCACAATTGTTGACACTCACCCAATACTTATGGTTATGGAGTTTTAATCAGACACAGAGAAAGACAGGGGCTTATAGTGTTACCTCCCAACGTTACCTCAAGGGTAATGTCAACAATAATAGTTCATGCTAACTTACATCCAATTGGATATATATATATATATATATATATATATATATATATATATATATATATATGACATATATATGGTTGTCATGTGCTTTTAGGGTTGGATGCATGAAATCTTAATGCAAAAGAATGTCACTTTATATTGCCACTTGTGATATGAACCTTTATTATGCAGTATGTCACTTTTATTACTTCTATATCACACGATCGTATAAAGCTTATTTTCTCCGCACTAATAAGTCATACATATTTAGAGAGCAATTTTTATTGCTTGCAACATGACAACTTACTTGAAGGATCTTACTCAGTCCATAGGTAGGTATGGTGGACTCTCATGGCAATAACTGGGTTTAAGGATAATTGGAAGCACAAGTAGTATCTCTATTTGGTGCAAGGAATTTGGCTAGCATGAGGGGGAAAGGCAAGATCAACATGTTTGAATGATCCATGACAATATACTTTAACTGAGGTGTGAGAAAACATAACCCATTACGTTGTCTTTCTTGTCCAACATCAACTCTTTAGCATGTCATATTTTAATGAGTGCTCACAATCATAAAGATGTCCAAGATAGTATATTTATATGTGAAAACCTCTCTTTCTTTATTACTTCCTATTAATTGCAATGATGACCAAAACTATGTTTGCCAACTCTCAACAACTTTTAAGCCTCATACTCTTTATGTGTGAAGTCATTACTATCCATAAGATCAATATGAACTCTTTTATTCTTTTTATTCTTTTATGCACTTAGGATCATAGCAAGATACCAAAGCCCTTGACTCAAAACTAATCTTTCTTATATATAGCTCACGGACTGTGATGAGGATAGCACTATGGATCGCTGCAATCTACTCTACAGTCAACTTGTCGGTGAAGGACGAAAATGAAAAACTAGGGTTAGGGTTCGTCAAGAGAGAGGACAGAAGAGAGGAGATGAATTGAGACGGGGATCTAGAGATTGCTGGTTTGGTACCTATTCGAGTAGGCCCCACTTGTAAGAAGGAGGGGCAAAGTTGTTTGAAAAGTCTCTCGAACATGGTCAAGCCACTTTGACCAGTCGAAAAGGGTACATAGGAGTATTTCCATAAGCGTAATAGATGAAAGAGGGGCAAAGTTGAGCACCTATTTTTAGGGGTAAAGAAGAGAGTGGTCGCAAATTGGGGGGATGTAAATGTCCCAAACCTCATAGTTGTATTCTCGCATAAAAAGATTAAATAATTTTGGAAGTTGTTGTGCTTTCAACAGTATTTTATATTGCTAATTCAATGCTTTGTTTTTTACTTAATACCTAGAGATGCCTGTTTTCTTGGCGATCTTTGGGTGGAATATTACCCATAGCTATAGCAGGACGTCAGTCTTTGGATTAATGGAGACAAATGTAGATATACAGATTTTTTTTACCGTGGTCTATGGATTTGAGTCATGTCATAACGGGTTTTCCAACGGGAACATGTCATACAATGAGCTCTAGGAACTTGGAATAATTGTTTGTATTTGTTTTTATATTTTTTTCTATTGTTCTCTTCTCACCGCCCTTTGTTTTCTTTGTTAGACCTTATGACCAACCATTTTGTTTGGTAATATAGAATGCAGTTTTTTATATTCATTTTTATGGCACATATGAAGAAGTATGCAAAGCGTTTTCTCGTCGTCACCATGAATTTGTTGATAAGAATCATTTAAACAATTGTCTAGAATAATATTGTATCCATATTACACATCTCTGTATAATGAAGGTTCCTAGAGTTGTTATTATGGTTTTGTAGAATTATTTCAAGGGTTTTCCAATGGGGACATGTCATACAATGAGCTCTAGAAACTTGGAATATGTTTCTATTTGTTTGTATATTTCTGCTAATGTTCTCTTCTCACCGCCCTTTGTTTTCTTTGTGAGACCTTAACACCAACCATTTTGTTTGGTAATATTGGATGCATGTTTTTTACATTCATTTTTGTGGCACATATGAAGAAGTATGTGAAGCGGTACCTCATACTCACCATGAATCTGTTGAGAAGAATCATTTGAAAATATGTTTAGAATAATATTCTATCCATATTACACATCTTTGTATAATGACGGTTTCCATAGGAAATATAAAATAGATGCCTTAGAGTGTGTTATTATGGGTTTTTAGAATTATTTCAAGGATTTTTATTATATGTAATAAGTTATGTAATATTGTTTGACCTGGCCTTAGTCCTGACGCATTTTATCATTTATATTTGTAGATTAATTGTACTTGTAGTGGGAGTAAGTTTTTCTACCAAAAAGGAGGTTGTACAGACTAGAACTTCCCCATTCTATTAGCTGCAAAAACTTTGGAGTACAACTTCAAATTATAAATACTTGGAAGTCAGTGTAGTCACTATCTGATTTAGAGCTCTTAAAAGTTGGGGGGTATCCTTTACATATTTTTCTCAAGATACATAGTGCACCATATTCTTCTTTATCTCGCCACCAGAAATCCGTATGATCTGGATGAGGTCCTCACAAGGACCAGAAATCCACAATCACCTGAGATTCATTTTAGTTGACATTGGTGCATAATTATTTCAAAATTCTTAAAACCTCCCAAGTTTTATATTTACTTTAGTAGTGTAGACTATATTTACTCATAGTCATAAGAGTTTGTTTTACTTATATACAACCATTCTTGATTGTGAAGCGTTACCTCATACTCACCATGAATCTGTTTAGAAGAATCATTTGAAAAATTGTTTAGAATAATATTCTATCCATATTACACATCTCTGTATAATGACGGTTTCCGTAGAAAATATAAACTAGATGCCATAGAGTGTGTTATTATGGTTTTGTAGAATTATTTTAAGGATTTTTATTATGTGTAATAAGTTATGTAATATTGGTTGACCTGGCCTTAGTTGTGACACATTTTATCGTTTATATTTCCTTTGATATTTGTAGATTAACTGTATACTTGTGGTGGGAGTATGTTTTTCTACCAATAAGGAAATTGTATCCAATGATGGGTGCAACCCTCCCTTGTTAGAGGTAGATATGAACACCATTTCATTATCTTTAATGCAAATGTATTCCACTAAACAATGTTTAATTTTGCTCTGCATCTAGTGGATGGTGTTCTATATTTTAGTAGAGCTACTTACATGTGGTTCAATGCCTCTATCATTTAGTTTTCTGGCTAATTAGAAATAATTATGGCTAAGAATTTAATGTAAATATAATTAGTTTCCAACCTAGTATCTTAATTTTCTCTTCTTTGTTAGCTTGTCTTGCTATGTTACTTGTTTTCTACCTAGCTTCTTACATGGAGGGGCGGCACCCCTAAACATCCTAGTATAGTTATCTATCTTCTATAATTCTCTAGAATCTTAGTCACACCCTAGATATTTCTTACTACTCATAAAAATATATCACTTTAGATTTCTCTATATAAGCAACATCGCAATGGTCATCCATGGCATCCTCAAAAGCTTTATTTCTCAAATATTTCTTTTTGACGATGATTGGCAGGAGCTCTGCCAGATTTCATATAAATAGGGGAAAGTAGTACAGAAGATATTTACAAGACCAAAAGCTCCCTAGAAATAACATGCCATTTGCCATAGCTAAACCCAACTAGACAAGGTCCTCCCTAGCGAGGTAAGCAACATCTAACACCTATAAAGAGACGTTCTAGAAAAGCCTTAGGTTCCTCTCATTCCATACATGCCACAACACATAAATGTGCATGTTGCCAAAATGCTTCCGCCTCGACGAGTCCAAAGCCTCAATATTTCTGTTCCACCAGTCGTCGAGCGTGGAAAAAACCGGGGCCGAGCTTGGCATGATCGAGGACCAGAACACAACGATACCCCAAATGCTCTGAACAAAAAGGCACCCCTGAGAGAGATGCTTGTTCGTTTCAAATTCAGTGTTGCACAAACTGCAAATCTCCTCGTGAGGCCAACCACGTATAGCAAGACGATCCGCAGTTAGTGATTCCCGGTGAGGGAGGACCCAAACAAACAACTTCTACTTTGGCTGAACTTTGGCCTTCCAAATCTTGTGCGTCCGAAAGGAATCGACACACCTTCAAATTGCAACCTATAGCTTGAAGCCGCGGAGTAGATACCATTTGTAGAAGCCGTCCATGTGATGGCATCATGAGTAGTCGGGTCAAGATGCACATCATGAAGAGAGATCCATAGGCTAACAAACTCACAAATTCGACAAGTCAGAGAGAAATTCCCAAAGGTCCGGATACAACGATTATCGTGAAGAGCTTCAAAAACAGTGAGAAATTTGCGCCGAGCAATAGAAAACATGGAGGGAGCCATTTCTTTAGGGGCGCAACCATGCAACCAACGATCAAACTAGAAACTTGTCTTTATCCCATCGCCCACCTCAATATTCATTGCCGCACGAAAAAGGTCCATGTCAATGGCATCACAAGGAAGCTCAGAGCAATGCCAAGGCCAATCCGTGGCAGTCCACTCTAACAATGGCCAGAGACGAAGGGCCCTCCCAAAATGCTTGGAACCAAGGATGCCAAGGCCACCCAAATCCTTTGCTCAGCACACGACCTCCCAAATAACAAGGGAATGACCCCTAGCAGCATTACCATCCCCATCTCCCATCCAAATGAACGATCTTTGCAGTCGGCGGAGCTTGTTTTTCACCCACTTTGGAAAAGGGAATATAGTCATGTGAAACACGCCGATGGAGGTGGGGACTGACTTGGCGAGCTCAACTCTGCTTGCACGATTGAAAAGCTTACCCCTACAACCTTTAAGCCTCGAGCCCTTCTTATCAGTGAGAGGCTAGAAATCTACCCTTCGAAGTTTTCGATAATGCAGAGGCAGCCCCAAATACTTACATGGGAAAGTTCCAACCATGGCCGGGAGGTGGTGAAGGACGTGAGTAAAATCCACATCATCACAACAGATAGAAAAAAAAAATCAGTTTTCCATGTTACATAGGAGCCCACTTGCATCGCCAAAGCATTTGAGGACCCCATCAATCACTCGCAGCTCCTCCTTGTCTGGGTTTGCAAAGATTGCAGCAGCATTAGTATACGGGGAAAGGTAAAGGGATCCATTACGAGCACGAATAGGCTGAAGTAAACCACCCTCCGCGGCCCTCGCGAATAACCTTGGCGAGGGTCAATGGCCATGATGAATAGCATGGGGGACAAAAGGATCCATTGATGGAGTGGCCAAAAGCGGTTCCCGGCCGGCCATTGAGGAGCACACGCAAGGACTTGGAAGCCAGAGAAAAGCTCAACCAGTCACGAAAACGTTGGCCAAAACCGAGGGCTAAGAAGACCTCCAGCATATAAGGCCAGCCAACTCATCCTAATCCTTCAAGTTACTAAGGATGCGTTTGGTTGCAAGGTTATCCTCCCAGGGACAGGGATAGCCCCTTTTTACAGTGGTTGCCACTCGTTTGGATCTGAGGCAAAGAGGGATAGAGGCAGCCAGATGCTTCGAATATTACCGAAAAACAGGGCTGGGGACAGCCGCGAAAAAGCAGCGGGTCGCGGCAACCACCCCCGCGCGCGCACTCGCGAAACGTTTTTTTGCTATTGACTCGTCCTCACCCCCTCCCGAACAGCTGAAATCCTCTCTTTCCCATTACTCGGGCTCGTCTTTCTCGCTCGTGCATGGCGGCAGCGACGGCGCATCTAGCAGAGAGGCCGACCGTTGCGGCTGGTGCACACGGGAAATGCATGACGGGGTTTGAGGTGGCGGTGCGGTTGGATCTCGAGATGGCCGGTGGCTGGATCTCGACGAGCCAGGCGGCGGCGCAGCTAGATCTCGAGGAGCCAGGCCGCTGGGGCCTGAGGAGACGCGCGGCCGGTGATTGAGGGTGGGCCGGTGGCTACGTGCATGGGGCTGGTCCGCTGGTGGATGTGTGAGACGAGATGAATCAATATTTCTATCTTCAGTTTGCTAATCTATCTTCAGTTTGCCATCGTGTGTCTTGCGCTTGTGTAGTTTTGCTGCTACTGTATTTTCTGCTGTTGTATGCACCGAGGCGTGCTTGATGTGTGGTGGTCGTGCGTTGGTGCTCAATCAAAAACGCAGATTATGGTCTAATCTCATCACATCAAGCAAAAATATCATCACAACCCTTATTATTCATCCTTTGAACCAAACACTTCAATGGCTATCCTCAACCACCCAACCAAACAAAAACAAGGGCTATCCCTAACCAGCTGGTTGGGGATACCCACAACCACCCTATCCTATCCCTCAAACCAAACACATCCTAAGCTCCCACGATTTAACCGGCGTCCATGGCCCCACCCGTAAGAAAATGGATCTTGGTTTTGACTTTTGAGTCGGTTTGACCTAGTCCTGGCCATCTCAGACCCGGCCCTGTCGGCCCACCTAGGCCCGGCCCTAAAATTCAGGGCCTAGGCCCAATGGGCTTGCCCGTGGGCCGGGCTTGGGCTTGAGTTTTGAGCCCATCAGTAGGGCCTGGACGGGCTTGGGCTTGGCATATTGGCATTTTAAGGAAGAGGCCCGGCCCACAGCCCTAAGCCCTAGGGGCTTTTCAGGGCTTTTTACTAGATGGGCCGGGCTTGGGCTTGAAAAGTAGGCCCGGTGATAGGGCTTGGGAGGGCCTGGGCCTCAGTTATTCGCTGTGGGCTTTTTTAGGCCCGGCCCAAGCCCGGCCCGGCCCGGCCCATGGCCAGATATAGTTTGACCACACACACGCCGGTTCCCTGTCCTCTCGAACCTATCCGCTGCTTCCCTGGATCCCTATCCCTCCTGTGTGCCCGCCGCTGCGAGCGTCCACCATCACGACCGCCCCCGATCTATCCGTGCGTCGTAGCCCTGCTTCCGCCTTCCACCGTGTCGCGGTCTCCGGCATTGTGCCCGCCTCCTCTGCGATCCCGTGTAGCGCCCCAGCTCCCCGTCCACCTTCGCTACTCCCCGCCCCCGCTCCTCTGCGCCGTTGTGCCGATTGTTGAGCCCCGCCTCTGCGGGCGGTGGTGTTGGTGCCCTCCTCTGCACCGCCACTAATCCACTACCACGCGACCTGACCCATCTCTCTCTCTCTCTCTCTCTCTCTCTCTCTCCCTCTCTCTCTCTCCACGGCGAGGCAATTGTCGACGACGGCGACGCGAGGGGCCTGAGCAGGCAGCGCGGAAACTTTCCACGGCCCTCGCCGTGACGCCGTGCACCATGCTGCCGACAGGACGCGCTGCGGCAGTGCGCTGGACGGGGACGTCTGGTGCCTCCAGCGCTCGGCCACTTTTGTGTTCCCAAGAGATTCAAAGGCACGTTGGCTTGTCCCTCTAGGACTATGCGGACGAGCTGGTTCTACTCCTCTCCGTCATGGCGCAGATGGTGAGGTTCTGATTCATCAAATTATTCGACATCTTAATTTTATTTCTCTCATCTCCAAGCTCAGGGCCAGATTTTTGGGTCGTTAAACATGTAGGCATTTTATTAAATCGACAGAAGATCTGATGGGTGCACACAAAGTGTTCGTGGAATTGCCTCCACGAGGTTGTAGTACATGAAACAGTTGGTTGTTTAGGAAGCGTGCCTTTTTCAATCTCGACTTTGTTTGTAGACTTGCGGTATGATATATATGTGGATGGCATCTGATTATGAGTAAGAAAATATCAAACTTTGTGTCCTGTCTCCACTCTCTTACCAAATTTGTTATAGTAAGTTTCTAATGTTACAAAAGCGATTTTATATAAGTTGATTTGGCTTAGACTGTGCTGCTCATTTCTTGGCTGCAAAGGGTGGCTTGTTGTGTTTATAGCATGCTATACATTGCACACAACTATATTTTCCAGATCACTGCTTCGTCTTTTCTCAGTTTTACTAATTGGAGTATATTTCTGGTTGAGAGGGGAACTTCCTGGTAGAACTGTAGCTTAGATAGGGAGTGATTCATTCTGGAACTCATCCGGCAACATGCAAAAATTCTACTCCGTAATTAAATCCATGGCAGTGATACTTTTCCCTATCAGTACAGTTACTAAGCTCCCAGGAAATGGAGCTTCCTGGGGCGTTGAGCGTTTGAGGAGCGAATGGGCCTATGCTGTCATTGGGTGGACGAAATTGACTGAACGGGCTGGGTTACTTTCCTTGGTGTACGTGTCGCTCTGGGCGAGTTGGACCTCAGAGCTAGACACACGAAAGGAGAAACCGCCTCCTATGCACAGGCGGTTGCGGTGCTGCCGTAATCCATCTCTCCATCTCTCTCTCCCTCTCTTGCAGCGAGCCAATGGTCGACTACAGCGATGCACCGGGCTTGGAGGAGTAGCAGGTGCCCGTGGTTGCTGAGGCGCCGCAAGAGCTGCGGGAGGCCGCTGCGCCCTCGCCGTGCGTCACGCGGCCAAAGGAGATGAGCTGCAGCGGAGCTGGACAGGGATGTCCGCCGCTCGGTCACCTCCATCAACCCCGCGAAGCTCAACTAGGTCTGCACCCCTTCTTCCGTTCCTTTCTTCCTCCGTTCCCCTTCCCGATATTTTTGCAACGTGGAGATGTTGAAACTAGGCGGTTCTAATTAGTCTGACAGGGCATGGATGGTGTGTGCATCAGTTGCTGAATGTTGGCAATGGATATAATTTGTATGCAGTTTTTGTGTGCTTGGTAAGAAGTAGTAGATACCTTTGGGATTTTTTCTCGCTTGAGTTTTGAATCTGAAAGCCAGCCTGCGTGCTATTGTTGAGCACCATGTCACATGTGCTTGCATATTATGAGTCTTTATTGCTTTGAATCCTTTTCCTGTAGTTTCCAGTGTAAAAAGGCATATGTGCCATGTTCGTCGGATAATATATAGACTATAAATTGAAATTAACTTCTTGCGAGTTATCATGAAGTGGTTGGTTCTGTTGTTTTTTAGGGTAGTTCCCCAACATGTTTGATACATTTTCCCGCAAAAAAAAAACATATTTGATACATATAAATAAATTGTGGATGCCAAGATATCTGATACATGGTTACAAAATTTGACTGGATAATCTTATATTTTATCTCCTGAGCATATACTGAACAACAACAAAAAATAACATACACGTCTTTGTGCAGGTGGCAGATTCAGAGTTTTCATATGTGAGAGCTGTCACACCACACAAGACATGAACTAATTTCAGAGAACTCTCTATGGAAGTGATGAATTTGAATGCTTACAGGTACAAAACTGTATTGAATTCTAACTGGTCACATATGTTGCTTTTTGAAAAGTTTCCAGATTACATGCATGTATATCTGCTGGTCATTAATGAATATAGTCGAACTGGTGTTTTTCACAAATCATTGATAATGGGAAAAGTCACTTGATTTTTGTCAGTGTTGCTCCTATGAATTACTTAAACTCAGAATCCAGGGATTTCATTAATAGTTAGGTGTGGAAACATAGCACTGCTATTCTTCATTTCAGACAATGTAACTTTAATTTTTATACTTCTATAAGCACTAAATTAATTGGATTATCAATGATTTGGAAACGACTGAGTGCTAATTACACAAGATGGAAGATTAAGTTGAATCTGATCTATTTACCGGAGTATAGTTCAAAGACAAATCATGTTATTGTTGTATAATTAGAAATGTGATCATATCTATCAATTCAAGAATTAGTTGGGCCACAGGTTAAACCGTTCTGTTCATCTAAATGTCAAATCATTCATATCTACATCATTCTAAAAGTGTTTTTATGGCATTCGATGCTAATTTCAGGTACAGGTTCAGGACTGAAGAAGTCATGGTTTAACGCTTCCACATCGTCATTGGAGCTGAACCAGTGCATAATCCGGTGCTCCCGGGACTCACCGCAGCCGGTGTGGTCGCCAATGTCACTCTCCCGCACCGCGGTATAGGGAGGATGCTTGCGGTAGAGCTCCCGGGCCTTGAGGGCCATGGGTGGGGTAGGCAGGATGGACCGGGACGGGGATACTGCTGAGGCTGCTGATGAGAACGCTGGTGGTGGTGGTGACCAAGGCACGGGGGCTGATGGTGTTCACGGTGGAGCAGACTGCCAAGGTCTTGGTGACCTCCGCCATGGAGCAGCAGTGCAGCCTATGAATGTGTGCAGCTCCATGAGCATGGCCTTTTCGTACTCCGCGCTCACCGCCTTAATCGCAGCCTGCCACATGGTTGACGATGCACTCTTCCCTATCTGCCTTCGGTTCAGTCTCATTGTGATGTATGCTGCCACAGGCACCAGGTGACACGCCGGAATGCAGAGCGAGGTGAGCTGGTGCTGCTACCATTGCTTTATCCATTGCATGGTTCTTTTATTTAGTTGCACGATGCTTTCTATCTTGATATTTTTGTGTTGGATGAGCTGATTGTATAACGTGAAGCCAAGCAGAACCAGCTTGTTATTTGTGAGAGTCGGCTACTTTCAAGTCCTGTTAATAGGTGAATGAGTTGAACTCAGCTCACACTTGTAGTTTGTATCGATGCCATTCTTCATCAGGGATAAACTGTCAAATTTTCAGTTGATAATGGTGCTAATGTTCGGCCCGTGCTGGATTTACTTGGATTTTTTTGGTATGATGATACCAGTCCTATCAAATTGTTATATTGTGTGAATGTTTGTACAATTTGATGTTTATAAGTAAAATATCTAAATTAACACTAATATATATTGTATTTTTTTTCCAAAAACACCAATATATATTGAGTTTGTAGTATTGTCCGTATCTAAATTCTGCTGGATGTTAAACATTGAGCTCGGGGAAGTTCATTGAATACATAGTCACCCGACTGCATGTATGGTGTCATTGTTCAGATTGCATGTATGATTTTTCATTGTTAAACAATATTGACCACTCCCTTTAACTAAGAGAATTTTTATTTTTATATTGATTTTCTGTATGGTTTCTCTGCTGATCACAATTTGGTAATAACCCAAGGTTGCCTTGATGTGCTATGGTGAACAATTAGCAGAGACATCTCTTAAAAAAGCTTCTACTCTCATCTGTCATTTATGCATATGTACATGTAAGATCGATCATGATTATTTTGGACCAACGTTTATACCACTTCCCCGTATGTTAATATACGGGACATCGATTGCTTGTGAAAAATATTACAAAGATGTCCTCGATTCCATAAAAGAATTTTGTTCCATCTATGTGATTGTGTGATGTTCCTGAAACGTATGTTCACTTGTCTATTGTCCTCTTGGGTCTGAAATATTGTTGCTCATCCTTTCTCATCATTATATAGACAAGAATAGTAATTTTGTTCTATCCTTCCCATCCAAGTACGGAAATAAAGAAAAAATCATATAGATTTTAAAAGTGATGTGTTGGCCTTATCAAAAGCTGCTTATTTGTCTCATCTCTTGCTGAGAATTGGGGTGTTTAAAATATCAAGCAAGGATGTCCATATGCTATTGATCGTACACCTCCTCTTCATAATCGTTGACTTTACAAATTCAAGCCCATTTGAGAAATATCACACTTTCTAATGTGACACTATTTTGAAAGTTGGAATGTAGGGTGTACATGACACAACAGATTGTGATGTCCAGTGTGAGCGACAATGATCCATTTTTCCTGTACGAGTTGTCCGACAAAATAATGTCGATGCAAGACGGCGCAGCAAAGCGCGCTTTTGGCTCTAGTGTAATATTCAAGTCTAGGAGATCTCCTACTTGTCCTTTTGAGTTGTACATCTTAAGTTGTTTAGTGTGAAGCGAAAGTACTTTACAATTGTGAGATACTTCTAACAGAAAGACCACTATTCCTTATTATTCGATGAGATGCCTCTAGCACGGTTGTTCACTCTTGTGCAAAGCTTCCTTGATTTCATTCCAGGTGATTTTTGCGTGAGTCATTCTACCATTTCAAAGCAGGGCCTTCCATCTTATCTCAGGGGAGAAAAACCCCCTCTCATGTCTAAAAAGTAAAAATACTTAGTGATGTCTAGCTTCTTCCTCCCAACCTAGAGCTTTTACGGGAGGAAAGGCACAGCTTAGACTTGGGGTACATCAGGCCCTTTTCTGAGCTGGCTATGGTGTGTGGTGGTGAACTGCTGATCTTGCCATCCCAAGTGGTGTCGACGTGTCGTCCCCGGGATGACGAGACACGAGAGTGTATATTGGTGGGGCTGCGATTGGACCTGGTCGTAATCTCAGTTCAGGGCCCTTTATGCAAAAAGCTAGGGACTTGTCTATATTTTCCTTTATTTTGAGTTATGTTGATAGCTTTGTACTGCTAGTCTGCTACCGCTCTGTGATTAATAGGAGCTCTCGAACCTCCAGACCCGTCTTTGGATAAAAAACAAATCGCCATGTGTGCATGCCAAAAATGATGCAGCATGAATACGAGCTCAAGTGACACACATAATGTACGTGATTATGTGTTTTCATAGTTTTAGCACTACCTTGGCTTGGGACGAAGATTTGTGGCATGCAAATGCTAGGACATGCGTGTTTTTAGTGCCCGTTTTTTTGTTTTGGCTTTTGATTTTTAAAGTTTTATATCTTTTAAACAAAAAACTTCAAATTAAATTATGTTTTCCTATTTGTGTTGCTCGTGAGCATCACTTTTAAATAAGATCATTTTGAATATATTTCGATGACTTTTAAAAATGTTAGGTTTCAGTATTGAAACTTAGTACGAGCGACCTATACAAATCAATTATTTTGTGACTAATTTGCTCCAAAATATATTCCTGAAACTGGTTGAAACTTGGTAGTTTTAGATAAAAAAACCCGTAAGTTTCATCGTTGAAACTTTTTTTTGAGGGATTTTTTTTACTGTGCTGTGACGACCGGATAATCAAGCTACAATAACCCTCTACTAACGATGCCACGTCACCTCCATTTCGGCTACTAACCCCGCGTTAGTTCGAAATCGATTCAAATCCAAATTCAAAATCAAACAAATAATAAAAGTTTTCCAATCTTAAAACTAAAATGTTTGGAGAGAGCCAAATAATGCATAAGTAATATTGGTGAAGAAACCAACCTCTTTGAAAGTGTTTGATTCCTAAAGTAAATAAAATAGTAGCAAAACAATTAATCAAATGCTTTTTACAATTAATAAATTATTAAACTATTCTATCTAGTTGCCCAAACTTAGGTGGCCGTAGTATAATCATTTAGACCAAATTAGGGACCAAATTAGGGACTAAATTACTCCTCGACCTTTACTCTGGGATTCTGAACTCTCTTCTATTCGGGTTAAATGATTTTATACTAAATTCTAACTTTTAGGTTCTCGAAAATACTTTCTACCGGAGGGGCCCTTCAGTCCGGATGATCACCGACTGCACCAGAAGATTTCGGAGATACTCTTTGATATTCTCTCGAGACTTTGTGCCCATCACTTTTGCTATTCCCGACCACCGATAAATCCGTATGGAAAACTACTTACACTTGCCATTCATACGATCATCCCCCATTGATCTTGTTATTACAAGATACCCCGAAGTTTTCTCTATTGTTCCGAGAATACTTTGTGCCTACTGCCTAGCAGTTCTTTGCCACATGAATACCCCTTCAAATAATTTCTCGCACTTATCGAGTATCCACTCATCCCCAGTTGATTCATGTATTTCACAAAAGTCTTCAAAATGCCATTCGATCTTCCGAAAATCCCGAGCAGCCTATTCCTCTTGAAATTCTTGCTTGCTTGCATTATGGTTAGTCCCATAAGTCTCATAGTCTTATTGACATTCCTTGTCATTATCATTTTGAGTCTGTTGACTCAATATGTTTGCGAATACCCGCAAACATCATTGATCCTTATAAATTACCTTTCCGACTGAGCTGCCATTCTTTTAACTGGAATTGGTTCTTGACCAATCCAATTGTCGTTGATTGTACCCTAAGGCTATTCAGCTTATCCATCCCTAATCAGAGCATTGCTTCTGATCCCTTGATTTGAAAATCATAATTCCTTTGCATTTGACAATTGAGTTAGTCAGTTGTTTCTATAATTTGATCTCCTTGCACTCTTCTTCCTCTAGTTGAGTACCGATGCTCACGTCAGATCCCTTGTGGACCATCAGGTCCGTTGTTGGATTTTATCCGTCAACATCCTTCATATTCAATAACTTTGTGAGACCTTCCCCTGATACATAATGCCTTTGGTAAATTGTATCCTCTGCTTTGTCAACCATGCTCTACCTCCGAGCTTGAGTTATTTACCCCTGAAGTTGATGGTATACGTTCCTAAGATGCCTTGATGGGTTGAACCTATGCCCTCCTTAATATGTGTGAACTCGAAAATTTTCACGAGTCATACTCTTCCAGTGTTTTGCTAGATAAAGTTTAAACATTACAACTTCTCCGAAAAATGAGAAGTGAATGGAAGGTTATGCATTGAGGAAGTGGGAGTCGACCTTGAACCTTTGTGTTCATGCCCATGGACACGATGTGGATCCTATCATGGAAGCTTCTTGTAACTATTTCCTTGATATAATATCCTTGGGAATCGGTGAATTGATTCTTTGCAATCGTGGTTCCGACCATGTCCTCCTTTAAATACCATTTCCTGTGCAAGTTTAAGCACTTGTCTTCTATAGAGCAATACCCCAGTCCAACATCTACTTGGATCTGTCGTCGAGTATTACCCCCTGGTATCTCGAGATTATCATGGAACTACATAACTTCTTATGAGTTCTTCATCAAGTGCTACCTTCCCACTGATTCCAATTTTTCACGGGCTCTGAGTTATTAAACACTCAAAGACACCAATAACTGAACCGAGTCCGCACTAAGGTTCTACAACTCTTCAGTAAACTTCTATAAGTACGAGTTTGTACTCGATCACGCCATTCCTAGCCTGTTTGGCTATATCATTGTCGTGATGATTTTTACTGTGCTACCCGGTCCCTCTTCTCGGAGCACAATTTTCGACGATGAACTAACCTTACGTCGATCCTCATCGTCATATCATTTCGCCTTGAACAACAAGCTTGGTTTCGAGTTTGTGTCGTACCCTTGGTTCCAATAACCTTTCACTTCATCATTACTTTGACTTGATGTCGTCGCCGATCGATTACATCTTCATGAACTCTCGCGACAAAGGTGTCGTGATCATCAACATTCTGAGCTCATCCAGGATATCAATTGAATTCATGATGAGAAATACCATCCTTGCCCTCGATGAATTGTATTATCATCGACCACTTTATTGCCTTCCCACCAACACAAGCTTGTTCATGTTTGGTGTTATACCTTGAGTTCCTTGCTATCCAGCAATATTTCTTCTTTACCTTGGAGTATTACCATCCCTTATGTCAAGAATGTTCTGAGATTTGTTCCACCTCTTGAGAATTCTTGACATAGAAATACTTCTCAGCATCACCATTCTTTCTTGGTCCCCGTGTTAATTCCAACAAGTGAATGGTGTTGTTTGGATTCTTTCCTTCTAGCAACCCTATTTCTTTGAAGTTAATGGTCGAAAGTTCATTCTTAGGCTATTGATTATTGAATCACCATTCTGACATTGGTCATGCAACCCAACCCATATTTCGGGCGCACCTTTCGACCAATGTTTAATTGTGTATGTTTTCCTCGAGCATACTTCCTTATATCATTTGATCTGACAAATGTTATCTCCTTGTTCACTTAATTGTGGAAATCCATCTTTTGGAAATCTCGATAAATTGCCGTTGAGTTCACCGGACACCTCCTTGTCCTCTCCTTGGTTTAATGATGGACTCTTGTTAATGGAAATCACTTCATAGTTCATTTCCCCGAGAATCTTACAATGTCTTCTCGTCTATTTGTGTCGCACCCTTTTCTTCTCAGGCATCCTGAGTCTGAGGTATCATGACACCAATCGGATCTGAATCTTGGTCAGATATGATGGTTGGGACATATTTCCAAGAGTTGTAACATTGATATCTACGTAACCCGGTAAGGTGGTGTCTTTGCTTAACACCCTTGGCCAGAGGACCTATTGTTATAGTTTTCTTTTTAGCAATGTTAACCAATTCTTCCATGAGGAAATCGTAAGACTTATTCTATAAGTTGTTCCTGATGGGTCAATTGTGTATCCTAAATCTGACCCTTACATGATGGCCATGTCAATGCTATCTCGAAGCATGTATGTGGTACTCCGATTTTCAACAAGAACATTTGAAGCCCAATGCTAAATGTTTCCTGCTCAATTATCCAAACACCGTTGTATGGGTAATGTCAGGAAAATTTCTATCCCCTACCTAAAGAGTTCTGTACATTATATCCTGACATGGATATCATGCTCTGCTTGTCCTTGGAAAGGATATACCCTTGAAATATGTGTTTAAACACATTTTCCTTTCCATTGTTCTGTTTAATTTGATAATCATATTTTCCTTTCCATTGGTTGGTTTAACGTTTCTTGTGATCTATATAATCTAAGCAGTAATATTCTCCTACTTATGTAAACACCCCGGTGTACAATTCTGTCAGCAAGACCCTGTTGCATTTGTTGATAGCATTCTGCTAACCACCGATGGACGAGAGCTTTGCCTATTGGTCCGCCTCGTCCAACGAGCAGGAAAATGGTTCTCTTCGTCCCTCGCCCTTGGTACCGATGTTGTTGCCGACATAACTGACATGGTACCCTCTGACATGCCTTGCTTTCGTGACCGTGCAAGATGGCAGCCCGCTTTCTACTTTAAACCACATGGTGGGCCCATAACCCACAATTCCACAGGATCGAAACCTGACTCTCCTATATACCCCCTTTTCTTAAGGTTGTTCCTCGCACGTGGCCTCGTATGTAATTCACGAGCCACCTTCAAGTCTGATATGAGGCACAATACCTATTCTCGTTGCCCTGACACTCTTTCACCTTCTGATTAGGCATCGAACGATTGCCTATCCGTTTAAAACTTCTCATGGTACCTTCTTACTTTGCTCTCGATATCTTTTTAAGTTTCAAATCGAGAGACACTTATGCTTCTTCCCTATGTTAACCGTCTGATGCTCAATCCTGTTAGAATCCATCCATATAGAGTTTTCCCTGCTTAACCTTTCGTAAGTACACTGAAGATCCTGAAGGAAGGACGGCAACTTCATCATAATCACCTGAAGCAGAGGAATGAAGACATCAGCGCTATGGATCGACCACCTCGAGAAGAGCAACCAGACCTTTCCCCCTTATTCCACCTCTTAAATCTCGGGACGAGATTTCTTGTAGTGGAGGAGAATTGTGACGCCCGGATAATCAAGCTACAGTAACCCTCTACTAACGATGCCACGTCACCTCCATTTCGGTTACTAACCCCGCGTTAGTTCGAAATCGATTCAAATCCAAATTCAAAATCAAACAAATAATAAAAGTTTTCCAATCTTAAAACTAAAATGTTTGGAGAGAGCCAAATAATGCATAAGTAATATTGGTGAAGAAACCAACCTCTTTGAAAGTGTTTGATTCCTAAAGTAAATAAAATAGTAGCAAAACAATTAATCAAATGCTTTTTACAATTAATAAATTATTAAACTATTCTATCTAGTTGCCCAAACTTAGGTGGCCGTAGTATAATCATTTAGACCAAATTAGGGACTACTTTTATAAGTCATAAATCTAAAATAAAAGTGAAACTAAAGGTAACAGAAAAATAAATAAAAGAATAAAAACAGAAGACAAAACAAATACAAAAGGAAAAAAAACATGACCCCCCCCCCCCGCTGGGCCAAGTGGCCCAGCTGGCCTCAACCGCTCAAACGGGCCGACCCACCCCGGCCCAGCCGCTCCCTATAACCCCGTGAGCCACCCCGAAACCCTAGCCCGATCCCACTCTCCACTCCTCCCCACGATCCCCTTCTCTCACTCGTCTGGATCGGGATCGAGGCAACCTTGCCCTCGCCCCCATCGCCCCTGGCGCACGATCCCCTCTCCTCCCTCAGTCCCCCTCGATCCGGATCGGGCTCCGACCCTGGTGCCCCGCTGCTCGCCTCGCCGTCGGTGTTCCCCGACACCGCTCATCGTCTCCGGCGTCGCCCACGCCCGATGCAAGCCGCAGCCGGCGCCGCCCCGCTCGGACTTCTCCGCGCCCCTCCTCTCCGTCGCCGATTCGGCCCCGACCTCACCACCTCGACGCCGTCGATTGCCGGATCCCGCTTCCTTGCCGTACCTCCTCCTCTACGTCGTCGTCGTCCCCGTCCTCCACAACGGCTCCCTCGAGCCTCGCCGCCCCCTGGTCTCTACTCGAATGTGAGGGCCGCCTTCCCTCTCTTCCCTCTCTGTCCAGCGCCGCCTCCCGTTCGTCCCCGCGTGCTAGCACGAGACGCTCCGCCCCTGACCCCCCTTCGTGGCCGCGCTGTACGCGCGCCGCCCTGCGCCCCCGTCCACGGCCACGAACGGCCAACCATCCCCCGCCGCGCCCGGCGCTCACGCCCATCAGGCACCTACGGCCTTGTCCACCTCACGCCCCCAATGGCCGCTCGTTGGCTCCCTGAACCGCCGCCCCTTTCCATCTCGCGGCGGTCCTGTTGCTGTGCCGCATCGGCGCGCAGCCCCGGCCCCCTGCGCGGCAGCTGCCGCTCGTCGTGGTGGCCGCCAGCACCCATCGCCGTTTCCCCACCGTCGACCTGGGCGGGTGCCCAGCACCCGCTCCAGGTGCCCGTCGACCTGACCCGCTGTGGCCTCTGTGCCATTGACCCGAGGGGCCCACCCCACATAACGTTTTAACAAAAAAAAGAAAAGGAAATAATAAATAAATAATAATAATTAAAATATTAATTGATTAATTAAAGAATTAATTAACTTAATTAATCCTGATTAAATTAATCTAATCACTAGTTAACTTAATTAAACTCTGATTAGCCTGTTCAGTCGATGACATGCGGCCCCCACACGTCAGTTTGACCCAGTCAACACCCTGTTGACTGCTGACATCATGCTGGCATCAGCAATCACTGTTCTGGATAATGTTGCATTAAAATAATTAAATAAATCCTGAAAATGATTTAAATCTTTTAAAATTAATAGAGAATAAATCGTAGCTCAGATGAAAATACTTTCTACATGAAAGTTGCTCAGAACGACGAGACGATTCCGGATACGCAGCCCGTTCGTCCACCACACACCCCTAACATATCAAACATGCAACTTTCCCCCTCCGGTTCATCTGTCCGAAAACACGAAACACCGGGAATACTTTCCCGGATGCTTTCCCCCTTCGTCGGTATCACCTACTACCGCGTTAGAACACGTCTAGCTCTGCTTGTTGTCCTGTTATGCACTTGCTTGCTATGTATTTACTGTTTCTCCCCCCCTCTTCTCTCCGGTAGACCCTGTGACGATGCTGATGCCCCTGTGGTCGACTACATCACCGACGACCCCTCTCTCTTGCCAGAGCAACCAGGCAAGCCCCCCCTTGATCACCAGATATTGCCTACTCTTCTCTATACTGCTTGCATTAGAGTAGTGTAGCATGTTACTGCTTTCCGTTAATCCTATTCTGATGCATAGCCTGACATTGTTGCTACATCTGTTGATACCTTACCTGCAATCCTAAATACTTAGTATAGGATGCTAGTTTATCATTATTGGCCCTACATTCTTGTCGGTCTGCCTTGCTATACTATTGGGCCGTGATCACTCGGGAGGTGATCACGGGTATATACTATACACACATACATACTATACAGATGGTGACTAAAGTCGGGTCAGCTCGAAGAGTACCCGCGAGTGATTCACGGATTGGGGGCTGAAAGGACCTTTGTCCCGACGGCCCTCTGTGTGGATCTTTGTGGCAGAGCGACAGGGCAGGTTGAGACCGCCTAGGAGAGAGGTGGGCCTGGCCCTGTTCGGCGTTCGCGGATATTTAACACGCTTAACGAGATCTTGGTATTTGATCTGAGTTGGCTACGAGCCTATACGCACTAACCATCTACGCGGGAGTAGTTATGGGTATCCCGGCGTCGTGGTATCAGCCGAAGCACTTCAGACGTCAGCGACGGAGCGGCGCGCGCCGGATTGGACTGGAACGCCTGCTAGGCTAGGTCTGCTTCCGGCCGCCCTCGCAACGTGCAGGTGTGCTATGGGCGATGGGCCCAGACCCCTGTGCGCTTAGGTTTAGACCGGCGTGCTGGCCTCTCTGTTTTGCTTAGGGGTTGCGAGGTGTTGATCTTCCGAGGCCGGGCATGACCCAGGAAAGTGTGTCCGGCCAAATGGGATCAAGCGTGTTGGGTAAGTTGGTGCACCCCTGCAGGGAAGTTAATCTATTCGAATAGCCGTGATCTTCGGTAACAGGACGACTTGGAGTTGTACCTTGACCTTATGACAACTAGAACCGGATACTTAATAAAACACACCCTTCCAAGTTCCACAGACAACCCGGTGATCGCTTTTCCACAGGGCGACGAGGGGAGGATCGCCGGGTAGGATTATGCTACTGCGATGCTGCTGGAGATGCTACTTGGAGATACTACTTGGAGGACTTCAATCTACTCTCTTCTACATGCTGCAAGACGGAGGCTGCCAGAAGCGTAGTCTTCGACAGGATTAGCTATCCCCCTTTTATTCTGGCATTCTGCAGTTCAGTCCACCAATATGGCCTTTTACACATATACCCATGCATATGTAGTGTAGCTCCTTGCTTGCGAGTACTTTGGATGAGTACTCACGGTTGCTTTTCTCCCTCTTTTCCCCTTACCCTTCTACCTGGTTGTCGCAACCAGATGCTGGAGCCCTGGAGCCAGACGCCACCCTCGACGACGACTCCTACTACACTGGAGGTGCCTACTACTACGTGCAGGCCGCTGACGACGACCAGGAGTAGTTAGGAGGATCCCAGGCAGGAAGCCTGCGCCTCTTTCGATCTGTATCCCAGTTTGTGCTAGCCATCTTATGGCAACTTGTTTAACTTATGTCTGTACTCAGATATTGTTGCTTCCGCTGACTCGTCTATGATCGAGCACTTGTATTCGAGCCCTCGAGGCCCCTGGCTTGTATTATGATGCTTGTATGACTTATTTATGTTTTAGAGTTGTGTTCTGATATCTTCCCGTGAGTCCCTGATCTTGATCGTACACGTTTGCGTGCATGATTAGTGTACGATTGAATCGGGGGCGTCACATGTGCCCTCATGCGGGATTGAATTACTGCATGAATCGAGAGGCAAAACGATCGGGCGAGAGGACTTGTGTAACACCCCGGATGTAACTTTCCATATTTGTAACTCCAACTCTTGCCATTTTCGGCTATGTGCTATGATATTTCCTCCGTGGTTGGGTTTTGTCTTTTGTTTTGCATTTTATTCATGTCATGCATCTCATATCATGTCATCATGTGCATCTCATATCATGTCATCATGTGCATCTCATTTGCATACGTGTTCGTCTCATGCATCCGAGCATTTTCCCCGTTGTCCGTTTTGCAATCCGACACTCTCACGTGCACCGGCGCACCCCTCTTGTCTCTTTTCGTGTGCGGGTGTTATACGTTCTCGAAATGGAACGAGGCTTGCCAAGTGGCCTTGGTACACCACCGGTAGACCACCTGTCAAGTTCCGTGACATTTGGAGGTCGTTTGATACTCCAACGGTTAACCGCATAACCGCAAAGGCCTCTTTTGAGTTGCAGCCCAACACCCCTCCATAACAGCCCAATAACCCATCTAAGTCACTTCCATGCTCTCCGTCGTCGGATCACGATCGTGTGGGCGAAAACTACACCCCATTTGGAGTCTCCTAGCTCCTTCTACCTATAAATATGTGCACCCCTCCAAAATTTCCGGATCCCGAAACCCTAGCCCGCTCCCTCTCCGCCGCTGGACACGTCCGGGCGGAGCCGGACACGTCCGCCCCGCGCCCTAGCCACTCAGGGCGCGCCACGTGTCCACGCCGCTGCCCACCGCCGTCGGCCCGCCCGAGCCCGGGTCGGGCCCCCGAAGCCCGTCTGCGCCGCCCGGCCGCCGTCGCCCCCGCCGCTCCGCGCACCGCCGCCGGCCGCCGCCGCCGCGCGCCTAGGCGCCGGACGTCGCCGCCGCGCCCCGTCGCCTCCTCACCGCCGCCGTGTCCCCGGCTGGATCCCGTCGCCCTGGCCGGCCTCGACCCTCCTCTTCGGCCTCCTCCTCGCCAACTCCGGCGGAGGCTCCGGTGCCGCCTCGATCCGCGCACCGAGCCGGATCCAGATCTGAGACTAGGGTTGACTTCTTTCTTCCCCGAAATCCACCAAGTCATTTTTCCATCAGTATTTTGTTGCATGTTTATCGTGTTATAGCTTTGCACCCGTGGCTCCGTTTTGGGCGTGTAGCATACCGAATTGTTCGTCTCGGCGAGTACATCATTTCATATCATTGCATCATTTTCATGTGAGCTCATCTTGATGCCCGAAATGCTGTTGGAAGAGGGCTATGCGATGTTAGTTTCAGATTCTTATCAGAACATGCACTCTTGTCATTTTTGCCATGATTGATGTGTGCATCTTATGAACTTGAGCCCTACATATGTTTTGAACTATGCCACGTCTTCTTTAAAGAGGTGCTTACCATGTATTTTTGTGATCAATGTGGTGACTAGCACAAGCATGTAAACTAGGCCTCGTGATGTTGCTGATTTCAGTCCCTGTTCTGCTGTTATTTTTATGCCATGTAAACTTGATGCTACAGAGAGATCCATGCATATTTTGAGATACTTCAGTAAGGATGTTCTGAACATATGGTTATGCTCTATCTAGTCATGCCCCTATTTGAAATTATGGAGTAGTCTAGCATGTCATTTTCGTGCTCTACTTTTGCTACAAAATGTTTCCTGGCAGATTGTTTACATGTTATTCAATTTTGCCAAGGTTGTTGTAGTTGATCCTTGCATGCTATGAACTTGTTCTTACCTTGGATAGCTTCATAAACATCTCTTCTTGCTGATGCTATGCTTATCTTGTCATGCGATGACTTGTGGTGAGTGAATCGAGCTCGCGAAGATGCCTTCATAATTCTTTCAATGCCATGCTCAGTTTGCTGAACCTGTTAACGAAACTTGCTATGTTTACATGCATGCCATCATTTCTTCTGGTCCTTTTTGGCTCATGGTCAGTAAGGGACTTTTGTTCTATGCTTTGAGTAGAATCATGTCATGCCTTGTTTTGCTATTATAAGTTCCTGTAGCATGTTCATTACTTACTCTGAACATTGCTACCTGATGCTGTTTATGCCATGTCAAACCTGCTATCTTTTGCACTTTTCCCATGCTTGTTTGAACCTATTATGGTGTGATTTAGCCGTAGCTCAGTGTTCCTCTTTTGTCAAGCATCTCCTGTAGATCACTGCCATATGCTTTGTTTTTATGTTGGGGTGCTGTAACATAGTTTCTTGTTGCATGCTAAGTAGCATCGTGCTGTTAAACGCAGATTTGCGTCATTCTTGTTTTGCTTGCCATTTGCAAACCGTGCATCCGTTCCCGGTGATCTTTATGTCGATTTCAACCGAAATTATCTCATCTTTCCAGTGGCATACTTGGTTTGCCAAGTTGGTGCCTTGTTCATCATTTTCCCTTCCGGAGCCCGCATATGCATTGCATATCACATCTCGCATATCATGTCATGTATTGCATCATGTTGCTTGTGCATTGCTCCATGTTTGATTGTGGTTCCATTGCTTGTGTTCTTTCTTTGGGTAGAGCCAGGAGACGAGTACGTGAACGAGGAACCTGTTGAGAACGCTTACGAGGATCAACCCTTCGACAACTCTGAGAACTTTGCAGGCAAGATGACCATACCTTCGATATCACTTCTATCTTTTCTTTGCTAGTTGCTCGCCCTATCGTTATGTTAGCTCTACCTGCCATTGTTTATCATGCCTCCCTATTGCCATGTCAAACCTCTAACCATCCTGCCCTAGCAAACCGTTGTTTGGCTATGTCACCGCTTTTTGCTCAGCCCCTCTTATAGTGTTGCTAGTTGCAGGTGAAGATGAAGTTTGTTCCTGGTCGGAACATGGATATTTTGGGATATCACAATATCTTTTGTTTAATTAATGCACCTTATATACTTGGTAAAGGGTGGAAGGCTCGGCCTTATGCCTGGTGTCTTGTTCCACTCTTGCCGCCCTAGTTTCTGCCATACCGGTGTTATGTTCCTTGATTTTGCGTTCCTTACGCGGTTGGGTGATTTATGGGACCCCCTTGACAGTTCACTTTGAATAAAACTCCTCCAGCAAGGCCCAACCTTGGTTTTACCATTTGCCACTTAAGCCTTTTTCCCTTGGGTTTTCACGAGCCCGAGGGTCATCTTTATTTACCCCCCCCCCCCGGGCCAGTGCTCGTCGTGAGTGTTGGTCCAACCTGTCAACCGCCGGTGGCCACCAGGGGCAACTCTGGGTTGGCATACCGGAAGTTTGGACAATCCGGTGTGCCCTGAGAACGAGATATGTGCAGCTCCTATCGGGATTTGTCGGCACAGTCGGGTGGCTTTGCTGGTCTTGTTTTACCATTGTCGAAATGTCTTGCGAACCGGGATTCCGAGACTAATCGGGTCTTCCCGGGAGAAGGTTTATCCTTCGTTGACCGTGAGAGCTTATGATGGGCTAAGTTGGGACACCCCTGCAGGGTATATTATCTTTCGAAAGCCGTGCCCGCGTTTATGAGGCAGATGGGAATTTGTTAATGTCCGGTTGTAGATAACTTGACACTTGACTTCATTAAAATGCATCAACCGTGTGTGTAGCCGTGATGGTCTCTTCTCGGCGGAGTCCGGGAAGTGAACACGGTTTGAGTTATGTATGACCTTAAGTAGTTTCAGGATCACTTCTTGATCGCTTCTAGCTTCTCGACCGATGCGTTGCTTCTCTTCTCGCTCTCACTTGCGTATGTTAGCCACCATATATGCTTAGTGCTTGTTGCAGCTCCACCATATTACCCCTTCCTACCTATGAGCTTAAATAGTCTTGATCTCGCGGGTGTGAGATTGCTGAGTCCCCGTGGCTCACAGATTCTACCAAAACAGTTGCAGGTGCCGAGGATACCAGCACAGATGGCGTGACCGAGCTCAAGTGGGAGTTTTATGTGGCCCTTGGTCATTACTATGTATCGTTTCCAGATGATCAGTAGCGGAGCCCATCGGGACGATCGGGGATCTAGCATTTGGGGTTGTCTTCTTTTCATTTGGATTTTAACCATAGCCGGTCTATGAGTGTATTTGAATGATGTATGATCTTAATTATGTATTGTGTGAAGTGGCGATTGTAAGCCAACTCTCTTTATCCCATTCTTGTTCATTACATGGGATTGTGTGAAGATGACCCTACTTACGACAAAAACCACCATGCGGTTATGCCTCTAAGTCGTGCTTCGACACGTGGGAGATATAGCCGCATCGTGGGTGTTACAAGTTGGTAATCAGAGCCATCCCCGACTTAGGAGCCCCCCTGCTTGATTGATTGCTGGCGTTGTTGAGTCTAGAAAAAATGTTTTGAGTCTTAGGATTATATATATCGGAGAGTAGGATTCTTTTTAATCCTCGGTCCCTTCGCCGCTCTGGTGAGGTCTCCTGACGTAGATGTTTTGACTTTCCTCTCCTCAAATTTCACTAAAAATTTTTTTGGATCACGCGGGTGTCTTGGAATCGTTCCGATGGTTTTGTGACGAGAACATTGTTCTTGGTGCCTCCTGACATTTAGGGGTTGTGGCAGTGTCCCGGGGAGTTGAGCTCCGAGGTGTTGTCGTCACAATTTTATCGTTGCAGTTCTGGAATACCTGAGTTTTGCCGACATCGAAAATCTCTTTTATGCAGTTGTTGGTGAGATAACCTCGACGTCACCCAGTACTGGGGAGTTCGGGAGTATTGCCATAACTCGTATAACGGATGCTTTTCGAAGGTTGAGGTACACGATTTCCGAAGGTTTCTTGGTTATGTGTTGACGGATGGATACAGCTGGATGTAGGGATTGTTGTTTGGGTGAGATATATTGCTTCCCCTGTATCCTCAACACCTGATTGCATAACCGGAAAGTTTCGGGAGTTTATAGGTGGGATTCAAGTAGCTCTAGCATTTCTTCCCGCAGATATTTGGTTTGTGATTGGGTAATCCTTACCACTTATTTGTTCCAGTTGTACCTTGTTTATTTCATTCTTCAATCTCTTATCAAGTGGCTTCTCACCTTAATGGATGTGTGATGTTAGCTTTGGGAATTCATTCGTTCATCCTTGTTCGAATGTTTATTGTGAAGACTATATGTTGCAATTTCTATCCGTTGATTCAACTTGTCTATCTGTCTATCAAGATGCTAACGGATGTCACCCTCTTCAGGATGGCTCCGCCAACACGTCAGAATCCGGAACGCAATGATGAGAGTCAGGCGAACCCTCCACCTCCACCTCCGCCTCCGGAGGCATGGCAAGCTTTGATGGCAACCACAAACGCCAACGCTCAGTTGTTGATTCAGCTAATGCAAGAGCGCAACCAAGGCCAAGGTAACCAAGGGAATCAAGGTCAAGGGTAGTTCAATCATCAGCCTCAGTTTCCTACCTTCAACCAATTCCTTGCAAATCAGCCGAAGTCTTTCAGCTACTGTGCCGAGGCCACAGACGCCGACGATTGGCTTGGCACATGAGTGCTCCCGCACTCGCGTGCCCCTCCACATTTCCGCCTTGGCACCCCTTCTGTACGTTGAAGACCTATTTCACACAAAGTATATAAACATAATCAATAAAATAATACATTTTTCTTATTCTTTCTATGGGTATTTAAGTATTATTTATAATTCAATCAATTAAATAAAACTATATGCGCAGGGCACGCTTCGCCTGGCCATCGAGGCTTTTAGGGTTTAAGGATATCTCCAACGCGGATCCTCAAACCACATGCATACGTCCGGACTATGTGGTTTGGATGTATGGTGCCATCCAACGCGGCATGTATCGGTCCGCTCGGCGGTTCGGACGTACTTTTTTCTACAATGGGAGACAAAGTGGGAAGGGGGGGGGGGGCTGCGGGCGTCTGGGTCACTGCCACGTCCGCTTCTGACTGCCCTGGCCAACCCAAAAATCTCACTCGCCTCTCTCGCGCCTTCCATTGAACGCCCGCGCCGTCTGTCGCGCCGCATTGATGCTGGCCCAAAGCATGCCGTGGCGGGCATTGTTGCCAGCGATTTGACCGGATGGTAGGGTGGCGCTGACAGGCTTGAACCCTCGGGCGTCGCCGCTTCCGGAGTAAACCAACTTCGGCCGCTTCGCCGCATTGAAGCGGTGTGGCAGGACAGGGCGGTCACGCGTACGTGGTGGTCGTCCAGTATAGGGTTTAGGATAAATATCGACCATTTTATGTAAATTAGCAGAATAACTTAATCCTTCAGTGTAGAATAGGTGCATCGGTAGAGTTTATTCTTGTGTCTATTCTAACGATATGTTTCGCCTCTTTTCGAATAAATGTATGTTTGTTAGTTCCATTTCTTATAACGGTACCTTTTTGCCTGGCCACTACCATGCTTATTTATTTTCTATTTTTGAATTCTTCGCTGGCAAATGTTCCCAACTTGAAGAAGCTTATGAAGATATGTCTTATTTGTGTACTTCTGCAGAGGATGGGGCGATTGCCTCCACCCCCTGAAGGTGTGTGCATTGAATCTCCTACTATTTCATTTACGTTTTGGGGTACAGACTAGAACTTCCCCATTCTATTAGCTGCAAAAGCTTTGGGGTAAAGTTTCAAATTATAAATGCTTGGAAATCAGTGTAGTCACTATCTAATTTAGAGCACTTAAAAGTTGGAGGTATCATTTACATATTTTCTCAAGATACACGGTGCACCGTATTCTCCTCTATCTCACCACCATAAATCCGTATGATCTAGATGAGGTCCTCACAAGGACAAGAAATCCACAATCACCTAAGATTCATTTTAGTTGGCATTGTTGCATAATTATTTCAAAATTCTTAAAACTTCCCTATATTTACTTTATTAGTTAGTGTAGACTATATTCATTCGTAGTCATAAGAGTTTGTTTTACTTATATACAACCATTTCTTGATTGCAGATAATAAGACAAAGACAATATGGAACTCAGCTTTCCTAGTTTTTGGCCTGGGAATCGGGTGCATGGCTACAAAAGACAACCAGAGAATGGCTTTCGTGGTAAAGGTCTGCGACGGCAGTATGAAGGGGTACAAACTCTTTAGTGATTTGGCCATGCTCATATCATCCTGGAATCAGCTTTCTTCAAATAGACCACGGACAGGAAGAGTAATGTGATATCGCGCTCAAACTCGACTTACCAGGTCACCACCGAACGGGAGCAGTAACAGAGTTCTATAACTTTTTAGCGAAGCAGCAAACATCTCAGTAATATTCATAGTCATAAGAGTTTATTTTACTTATACACAACCATTTCTTGATTGTGAAGCGTTACCTCATACTCACCATGAATCTATTTAGAAGAATCATTTGAAAAATTGTTTAGAATAATATTCTATCCATATTGCACATCTCTGTATAATGATAGTTTTCATAGAAAATATAAAAGATTTGCCCTAGAGTGTGTTATTATGGTTTTGTAGAATTATTTCAAGGATTTTTATTATGTGTAATAAGTTATGTAATATTGGTTGACATGGTCTTAGTCGTGACGCATTTTATCTTTTATATTTCCTTTGATATTTGTAGATTAATTGTACTTGTGGTGCAAGTATGTTTTTCTACCAAAAAGGAAGTTGTATCCATATGAACACCATTTCATTATCTTTAATGCAAATGTATTCCACTAAATGATGTTTAATTTTGCTCAGCATCTAGTGGATGGTGTTCTATATTTTAGTAGAGCTACTTACATGTGGTTCAATGCCTCTATCATTTAATTTTCTGGCTAATTAGAAATAATCATGGCTAAGAAATTTAATGTAAATATAATTAGTTTCCAACATAGTATCTTAATTTTCTCTTCTTTGTTAGCTTGTCTTGCTATGTTACTTGTTTTCTACCTAGCTTCTTACATGGAGGGGTGGCACCCCTAGCCATCCTTGTATAGTTATCAATCTTCTATAATTCTCTAGAATCTTAGTCACACCCTAGATATTTCTTACTACTCATAAAAATTTATTCCTTTAGATTAATAAGCAACATCGCGATGGTCATCCATGGAATCTTCAAAAGCCTTACTTTTCAAATATTTCTTTTTAACGATGATTGGCAGGAGCTCTGCCATATTTCATATAAATAGGGGAAAGTAAAATATTGTACAGAAGATATTTACAAGACCAAAAGCACCTAGAAATAACATGCCATTTGCCATAGCTAAACCCAACTAGACAAGGTCCTCCCTAGCGAGGTAAGCAACATCTAACACCTATAAAGAGACGTTCTGGGAAAACCTTTCGTTACTCTCATTCCATACATGCACAACACATAAATGAGCATCTTGCCAAAATGCTTCCGCCACAACGAGTCCAAAACCTCAATATTTCTGTTCCACCAGTAGTCCAGCGTGGAAAAACCGGGGCCGAGCATGGCATGATCAAGTACCAGGCAACAATGATACCAAACGCTTCGAACAAAATGGTACCCCCGAGAGAGATGCTCGTTTGTTTCAAATTCAGTGTTGCACAAAGACTGCAAATCTCCTCGTGAGGCCAACCACGCACAGCAAGACGAACCGCGGTTAGTGCTTTCCGGTGAAGGAGGACCCAAACGAGTAACTTCTACTTTGGCTCAACTTTGTCCTTCCAAATCTTGTATGACTGAAAGGAATCGACGCACCTTCAAATTGCAACCTATAACTCGAAGCCGCGGAGTAGATACCATTTGTAGAAGCCGTCCATCTGATGGCATCATGAGTAGTCGGGTCAAGATGCATGATACGTCTTCAGCATATCTATTTTTATTGTCCATGCTATTATAGTATCAACCTTGGATGTTTATGTGCAACTTTATGCAATTATATATCAATTTTTGGGACTAACCTATTAACTTAGTGCCCAGTGCCAGTTGCTATTTTTTGCTTGTTTTTGGCTTTTCCGGAAATCAATATCAAACATAGTCCAAACAGAGGAAAAACTTTGGATTAATTTTTTCTGGATCAGAAGAGACCCTAGAAGGTTCGGGAGAAGACTCGGCGAGCCATGAGGGAGTGACAAGCTCGGGAGGTGCGCCCTAGGGGGGGGGCTTCCCCCAGGCTTGTGCCCCCCTAGTGGGACCACTTGACCTAATTCCACCTCTATAAATACTTAAATATTCCCTTGACATCAGAGAGCCGCCCGAAATACTTTTTCCGCCGCTGCAAGTTTCTGTCCCACGAGATCCCATTTGGAGGTCTTCTCCGGGTACTCTGCAGGAGGGGGAATCAATCATAGAGGGGCTCTACATCAACCTTGCTGCCCTTTCAATGATGTGTGAGTAGTTTACCACATACCTATGGGTCCATATATAGCTAGTAGCTAGATGGCTTCTTATCTCTCTTTGATCTTCAATACAATGTTCTCCTTGATGTTGTTGGAGTTCTATTCCATGTAATCACTTTTTGCGGTGTGTTTGTTGGAATCCGATGAATTGTGAGTTTATGTTTAGATTATCTATGAATATTTTTTGACTCTTCTCTGAACTCTTTTATGCATGATTATTATAGCTTTGTATTTCTCTCCGATCTACTTATTTGGTTTGGCCAAGTAGATTGTTTTTTCTTACAATGGAAGAGGTGCTTTGTGATGGGTTCGATCTTGCGGTGCTCAATCGCAGTGGCAGAAGGGGACATGACACGTATTTGTATCGTTGCCATTAAGGATAAAAAGATGGGCTTTATTCATGAGTGAGTTTACTTTGTCTACATCATGTCATCTTGATTAAGGCGTTACTCCGTTCTTTATAAACTTAATACTCTAGATGCATTGCTGGATAGTGGTCGATGTGTGGACTAATAGGAGTAGATGCAAACAGGAGCCGGTCTACTTGTCCCGGCGTGATGCCTATATACATGATCATTGCCTTGTATATCGTCATGATTATTCACTTTGTATCAATTGTCCAACAGTAATTTGTTTATCCACCGTATGCTATTTTCAAGAGAGAAGCCTCTAGGGAAAACTATGGGCCCCGGGTCTACTTTTATCCTATATTAAAATCCTTAAAATACATTGCTGCAATTTTATTTTTTTATTTTATTTTGTATTTTTGTGCTATATATCTATCACTACACAATTTAATCTTTGCAAATAACCGTCGAGGGATTGACAACCCCTTGTTCATGTTGGGTGCAAGGATTTGTTAGTTTGTGTGCAGGTGCTGCTAACGAGGTATTGCGTGATTCTCCTACTGGATTGATAGAAAGTATTCCTTTCTTCTGGGTTTATTGGACCAACTCCCAAAAGGTACAAGAACAAGGAGACGCCAAAATCTGTATGTGCTCATTGTGCTACTCCACGGGGTAATACCTAAGCTCGACTCCCAAGACAAAATCATCCAATTCCCCTTGATTAGTCTTTATTATTTACAAGTTGATTGGTAAAATGCTAACCACGGCAAAGCACCAAGCGATTGGCGAGTGCTCCTATTCCATGCAAAGGCCGTGGAATAGTCGATGAAACGCGTGCAACACTCGACCATTGGCCGGTCCATTGCAAGAGAACATCCTTTTTTTTTCTTTTGTCCTGCTGCCGTCATGTGTCACGTGTTGGGCACTACCTCTGGATTTTGGATTTCTATTGTTCTGTATGTGTTTTCGGATTTTAAATGAGCTTTTTGGCTTTCGGGTTTTGCCGGGTTTTCCCTGAGCTATGGCGATTTTTTGTGTGAAGCACAGTTGTGCTTTTTGAAAAAAATATGTGTTTCCATGAGATGCACTATTGTGTTTCTCGTGAAAGCATAGATTTGCTTCCGCGAGAAGCGTAGTCTATGCTTTCACGAGAAGCACTTCTCGAATGTTGAAAAGCACCGCCTGTGCTCCCTCCCCCCCCCCCCCCCATCCAATTCCGCTTGATTAGTCTTTATTATTTACAAGTTGATTGGTAAAATGCTAACCACGGCAAAGCACCAAGCGATTGGCGAGTGCACCTATTCCATGCAAAGGCCTTGGAATAGTCGATGAAACGCGTGCAACACTCCGCCATGGGCCGGTCCATTGCAAGAGAACATCCTTTCTTTCTTTCTTTTGTCCTGCCGCCGTCACGTGTCGCGTGCTGGGCACTACCTCTGGATTTTGGATTTCTATTGTTCTGTATGTGTTTTCAGGTTTTAAATGAGTTTTTTGCCTTTCGGGTTTTGCCGGGTTTTCCCTGAGCTATGGCGAATTTTTTTTGTGAAGAACAATTGTGCTTTTTGAAAAAAATATGTGTTTTCATGAGATGCACTATTGTGTTTCTCCTGAAAGCATAGATTTGCTTCCACGAGAAGCGTAGCCTATGCTTTCACGAGAAGCACTTCTTGAATGTTGAAAAGCACCGCTTGTCCCCCCCCCCCCCCCCCCCCTAACATGCACACACAAAACGTGAAAATCGCAACATGCTTCCAGGCTCCATTTTTTCTTCTTCTTTTTGGTATTCATTTTTGTTGTTGTCATTTTTTAGTATTCGTTTTGCTTTTGGTTTCCGATTATTTTCCTGTTTTTTCTGGAAAAAGTTTGTCGAAACCTATTAACATGGGGTTTAGTTTTGAAGTTCTTGACACAAGAAATTCAACGATGAAAACGGTTTGGTATTTGGACGCATGGTTCAAGAGATAAAAGGTTTGAATAAATGAACCTATGGAAAAAGGAAAAGATCACAAGTTATGACAAGTGGCACACATCAGCATCCGAGAAAGGTGAGAAGTGACATTTGCAAGGGTTAACCCTTAACTAGTGATTTCATGATTTTATTCATCACTTTCGTACAACAACAATTGGGCCGGTATGTGTGTCATCGTCCTCGCGCACCGACACCTCTACGGGCTGACCTAATTAGTCTTTTTAAATTCTGAACAGAATTGTCCATATATACTAAGGAAAATTTTGCATGTGTAAAACATGTTTACACTTTTTCAGTTTTGCCTTGAATTTAAAAAATGTTGATGAATTTTAAAAATATCCATGAATGTTAAGAGTAATCACAAATTTTAATAATATGTTCGTGAACATAAGAAATGTTTGAAATTTAAATTTTCTAAAGACTTTAAAAAAATTATTAATATAAAAATGATAACAAATTTGACCCCCCCCCCCCCCCCCAAAGTTTTAACCTGTTCTAAAGAACTTAAAAGAAGATCAAGAAGTTGGGAAATGTTCACAAATTTAGAAAATATTCATGAATCTGGAAAGTGTATGTGAATTGAAAAAAATCATGTATTCGAAAAATGATCATGAATTCTTAAACAACCATCAATTAAGAAAATCTTCAACGCTATTTTTGACAAATACCACCTCATATTGAAAATGTTTATCATGTATTTTAGAATGGTTGTCAGACATTTAGAAAACAATCATAATATATTTGAAACAAGTTCCTTAAGTGTTTGTAAAAGATAATGTGCATTTGGAAAATATTCATCATGTATTCCAAATGTTTGTATTATGTTTGAAAACTACCTCATGTATTTGAGGAAATTGCATTGTGCATTTAAAATTGTATGTATATTTTTTATATATATTTAAAGGGTTAAGATGGAATGACTTAAAAAGGAAAAGGAGAATAAAAAACTAGAATAGGAAAAACCAAAACATGTAAGGAAAACAATTGGACATAAAAACAGAAATAAGATAAAATGGAAAACAAAAAATATATAAAGGGAACGTAAAATCAACTGAAAATGGCACGATAAAAATTGTCCTAGATGGATGCAGTATCTGAGATATTCATTTGATATGCAAAGTGAACACACCAGGATCAACACTTCTCCTAGATTTCATCGACTAACAACATAATGCGCAAATGATAACAAATGTGATCATCTAGTATGCATTTGCAATAGCATGTGGTGAAGCAACATATAAGGGCAAGATAAAACTCATAGCTCCAAAACATGAAAGGTAAAAACATGAATTTAAAATGATGATCAATGGGTTAGCATGTCTCACACCATGCTAAGATAAGGTCTCCAAATAACCAAGTTCAAAAAGCAAATACTACCCATGTAAAATCGCCAGCGACAACCTAATAGAACTCTCTTCCTCTTTGACATCAACATGTTCTCTTCATCTGAGGTTATCCACCAGAAAAACAATCATAATATCGAATCACCTATGCTTGCAAAAGATGCGACTACTCTAGGCCGACGACGCCATCTTTGGTTCACAAGTACTCCACAGATTATTTGTATTCCTATAACTATTGAGTTTTAGTAAAGTAGCTTTTTCCCTAAAAACGGAAAATAATGATGTAACCTTATTATCAAGTACTCCCTCCGTTCCTAAATATTTGTCTTTTAGAGATTTCAAATGGACTACCATATACGGATGTATATAGACATATTGTAGAGTGTTGATTCACTTATTTTGCTCCGTATGTAGTCACTTGTTGAAATATCTAGAAAGACAAATATTTAGCAACGGAGGAGTACTTCAAGTGAATATGGAGGGGTTGTTATCCAAAAAAAAAAGAGGGGTGGTTACGTTAACAAAAATCCATGAGAAACAGCCTCTGAACCTGTCTCTCTGCAATGGTCGACAGTAGTCGAGGAACTGTACCGCAGCAGGAAGTCTTTGAGCTATTTCGGTTGGCCTTTTTTCGATAGATGTAATTCTCCGTGTCAACAATCTTTTCTTTCTTTCTCCCTTTCTCATGTACTCCCCCTGAATCATAATAAGTGTTGTAATTTTAAACTAAGGTTGAGCTAAGCCTAGTTCAAAACTGCAACACTTATTTTCGGTCGGAGGAAGTAATTCATTCTTGTAACTTTTACTTTCCCTGTTGGCAATGAAATGGGCAGAACGCCTGCGTATCCTGACAAAAGAAAAACCCTGTACCGTGGCTGTTGGCATGCAGGTTTGGCCGCGCGGCCAGCAGACGACTTCCAGTTAAGTCCCAACCGCACCGACGTGGCTAAACAGAATTGTTTGGACTCTCTTACAGTTGTGTTTTTAGGGGTGTTACATTGTTAGTTGTTGTCGTGAGCCGACAATAAACCGGGATCGCGGAGCACACTTGCTGCTTGAATGTCAAAATAAGCGGGACAAACAGATCCACAGGGATAAAGCCAGCTCGGAATATGCCTACAGAGATACACGCCCTGCAGTGGCATCGGCAGGCACACATTGTCACAGTGTGGGCGATGTGTCACTCGACCATGAACCAACCAAACCCAACACCCAGGAAAAGGGCAGGCAGCCCGTACCATCTGCTATGCTATGCATGGGTTCCATGTCATTCCGAATTTCCGGTAGTACAACTAACTCGATCCACACGACATGCACCACATCACAGCAACTGACAAGCCGGAAACCCACTAGCTGACAAGAAACCCTCTCACGACTTGTCTGAATGAAAAGAAAGCTAAGCTTCCCAGGTTCAGATATGTGCTGTGCTGCACTGCACTACCAATGTGGCAGTCTACTGTAACATCAGTTCATGGTGGATATTACATACACATGCACTAAGATAATAATAATAATCATCATGTAAAAGGGGCAGGAGATCGGACTGATAGAAACGCCTTCGTCTTCCTCTGGCTGACTGCACTGCACTCCACTTGCTTCGGACGATCATCGATCGATCAGACTTGCATGCAGCCGTTCCCGTTCGCCTTGCCGTTGACGCAGCCGCTGCTGTGTTCCTTCGTTCCTCTGTCGGCGGCGACGTTAACCATGTCGAGGTTGTAGAGTATGGGGATCATGACCACGGCGGAGAGGAAGGCGAGCACCGGGCCGAAGATCCAGAGCAGGAGGGGCACCCCGGCGTAGAAGAGCCTGTTGCCGATGAAGTTGAGCGTGAAGCTCCTCTCCAGGATCTCGCCCACGTAGTCGCCGACGGCGCCGGCCGGCAGCTGCAGGCCGACCAGGCGGGCGCCGTCGTCGTCCTTACCGGCGTCGGGGAGGGGGAGGCAGGAGGTGTTGATGAGGAAGCTGGCTTGGTTGAGGAAGCAGATGGTGAGGGTGTGGCAGAGGAAGGCGAAGAGGAAGACGAGCAGCAGCGCCACGTACTTGAGCGCCATCATGTACTCCCCGTGCGCGCCGAACACGGCGTCGCTCAGCGGCTTCTTGACGGAGTAGGTGCTGCTGAGCACGGCGGCGATGCCCGTGCAGAAGAGCACCGACGTGGTGGCCATGAGCGTGGACCCCATGATGACGTTCCGCAGCGACTGCACAACCAGCACCCCCTTCTTGTCGTCGTTGTCCCGCATCATGCCGGCCGCCCAGAGCCTGCGCGCCGCCGAGTAGACCCCGAAGGCCGTGGAGAGCGGGCGGCGCCGCACGGCCCGCCACAGCCAGGCGTGGTACAGCGCCGGCAGCAGCAGGCCCAGCGGGATCAGGATCAGGTCCAGGTAGCTCTCCCTCCACGCCACCATGATCGATCAACCGAAGATGATCGAGCAAGAACCAAGAAAGCGTAAGCGTGTGGCACTAGCAAGCTTGCTTGTCGATCGATGGCTAGGCTAGCTCCTGAATTTGGGGGAGGCGTTGGTTGCTTTCTGGCGATGAACCGTGTGGAGCTGGCTCTCTGTCTACCTGTCTGTGGATGGGTGCGTTATATAGGGAAGGGAGTTGAAGCTGAGGTGGGGAAGAGATAGTGGTGTCTTACACAACGGCCACGAGGATCCTTTTGCTGGTGGTCAATCAGCTAAAAGCAGCAAGCTGTGGACTAAAGGCAGACACACACACGACCGGCCGGATTGATCGATCCATCGACCTCCTTCGTGAGTCACGGCCTAGAGTGACAAAAAGAATGCCATCGATCGCAAGCTGCGTACGTCGCACTTCGTTCTTCTCGTTAGAATCAAAATTGTTTTCAGTTCCACACACACGAAGAGGGTACGTAGAGACTAGCGACGACAGGTCGAGTCTACACTTCGTTCTCAACAAGATGTGCTGGGGCATCGGCTGCACACGTACATGGCCCGGTCCCAACGCAGTAGGCAGCTTTTTAGTCGTGTAAGAGCATCTCCAACAGGCACGCCAAAAGACATCCGCGCGATAAAATTGTAATTTAGCGCGCGCCGTCTGGTTTCGCGCGCTTCAGCGGTGGCGGGTAATTACCGCGCACGGAAAGCGTTAGTGCGCGCGCGGGAGAAAGCGGCAGCTGGCGCGGTAGATTTGGCGCGACGCTTCGCGCGCGCCTATAATATCCGCCGCTCGCCACGCGCTCAGCACACTGCCACGCGCCCTCCTCCTCACCACCTCGTCGCTCTTTCTCGCCGCTTTCCCCGCCAGCACCGCGCCACCATGCCGCCGCGCCGCCGGGGTTCTTCAGGCTACCGCGGCGTCCGCGAGCGCCCCTCGGGCTGGTACTCCGCCGAGATCCGGTCCGGCGACGTCCGGCTTAGCCTCGGCTCGTTCCGGAGCGCGCACGAGGCGGCCCGCGGGTACGACGCGCCGGCGTGGCGCTTGGACAGGCCCCGGTCGCAGGTGAACTTCCGCGGCGTCCTCACGCGCGAGCAGGCGCAGCGCCTCATCTCATCACCGACCAGGACCGTGCGGACCACGTGCGGCAGCAGCGCCGCCTCCTCATTGCCGAGGAGGACGAGCGAGCCATGGCGGAGTGGCGCCGTCGCCACCCGGAGGACGTCGTCGCCGAGAACGAGTTCTGGGCAGAGAGGACGGCAAGGCGCCGCACGGAGCATGCCGACAGGCGTCGGGGCAAGGCACTGGCGATATCGCAGTGCGATATCGTCGAGAATGGTGGGCAGTCGATCTTCTCCCCCAACGATCTGCGTTAGGAAGACATATGGCTCGATACCTCGGACAACACCACCGAGGATGATGATGGTGATGATGATGGCGGCTGGGAGTCACCGTAGTTTGTCTCGTTGCAGCGTAGTTTTTTCTATCTAGTTGCACCATAGTTCTATCTATCTATGCTTCCGAACGATGTAAAATACCTTTGTATCCTTTTTTATCTGTGCTATGATGAACTATGTATCGTTTTTTATCTATGCTAAAACTATGTATCGCTTTTATCTATGCAAAGTTAATTAAAAAAATGTTGTAGCATGAGCGCGCGCGCTGCATTTTAGCGCGTCTGCTAAAGCTGCGCGCGCGCTGTATTTTAGCGCGGCCGCTGGAGCCAGCGCTGCGCGTCGCGTCAAACCTGACAAATGGCGCGCCGTAAATTGAATTTAGCGCGCCGCTCGTTTGGCGCCTATTGGAGATGCTCTGATGAGTAGTGAAACCGGCGCCATGATTTCGTACGTGATTGGTCACATGCAGCCATTTTGGGATATTGCATCGGTGAGAACAATAACCCAAATTGCATTAAAGCAGGAACACTAACACGCCGTTTGGTTGCAAGCATACTCTTCGGATGCAACGCGCAGATGTTTAATTACGTGCAAGACGCACAACAACAGTAGCAACTTAGATTAAACAACTATAACACATGAGTGTAACACAAACATATATAATAGCATCACACAAACAACCACACAGAAACAAACAAGATAGAACACAAACAACCACCATAGTTCAGGAATCAGGACCGACACACTGACGAACGGTTGGGTCGTGCTTAACGCACTTGACCACCACCTCGTCAGGAACGGGAGCATCCTCGCCCTTGCCGCTGTCGATGTCACGTGTACCACAACCCAACTCCTCGCCCCTGCCGCAACAGACAATGTGGGGAAATGTCGGGTACTCCCTCCCGGTGCACCGATGCCGAAAAATTCTGAAAAAAAAAAGTTAGTATAGTCATACAACATCGATGTATCTTGTCACAAAATTTCAAATCAAAATTCGTAGCATTGCTCGAGATACAAAAATGACAAATTTGACATCAATGTGATAATGGGCCAAATCTAAAGCCCAACTTATGTTATGTACTATTTATTGTCGAATTTGTCATTTTTGTATCTCGAGCAATGTTTTGAATTTTGATTTGAATTTTTGTCAGAAGATACATCGATGTTGTGTTAACGTGCTAAGTTTTTTTTTTCCAGAATTGGAGTACCTGATATTCTCCCCAGCCAATGTACCGGCCGCCCCCAGTCCCTACCCACATTGGCACCTTAGTGCAGAGGGAGGAAGTGGCCTTTAGCATCCACACCAACTTAGCAGGCCGAGGTCCGCCTTCATCACGAAGGCAAGCGAGTGGTCATGGTTGATGTCGCGAGTGGGGCAAGGAGTCGGGCAGTGGGGTGGTGGAGCGTCAGCGACCATCAGTGCCTAACAAAGAAACGGTGAGCGATGGGTTTGGGCGATGAAGGGAGAGAAGTGGGGAGTAATTGCCATCTCGTGTCGTCCATCATGCTTCTCAAAGTGTGCGGGTGATGGCCACGTGTGGCTCGCTCGTGTCTACCTCAAAGAAAGGATCGATTCGGGTACCCTACTCAACTAAGCCCAACAGTGGCCAGTATTTCGGGACGAGACTTGCCTGCTCCCTCTCCATGCTCTTATCCGTGCTCCCGCATACATGGCTTGATTTGATTGAAACAAAGTAAGGCCCGGACCCACCCCATTTAAATTTGGGGATGATTAGATTAGAAAGGAAAAAGAAAAAATAAACAGCCGTAGAATAAAAGTGGAAGCACAGATGAGAGCATGAGAAGGAAGCATGCAAGCCGGATCGAGTATTTCGACACAACCAAGGCAAACAAGCAATCTATATTTGCCTCCACAGGCGTGACTGAGCTGCATGCATGCGACATACCCAACACACCCTTTGACGTCCGGTCGGGTGCCTGACGTGCAGGCCGTTGCGTTGCCGGCGCCGGCTGCATACCGTGTCGCTAGCCGCTAGTTGTAACGAACCAAGGCTTGATTAGCTTCCGGGGCTCCGGGCACACGGCTCCGGCGAGCGGCAGAGCAGCGTAACCGACTCGCCGCAACGGGGTGCGCATGACGCACGTTTTTTGGTGATGGCCACGCACGCACGCACACCGGGTCGGGTTGTTACCCGCATCTATCATGCATGCGGAAATGGCAAATTGCCCTATAAGCTTAGGACTAGAAATGCTGAGCCCTTTTACTTGCAGGATGTGGAAATGCCAGGTCGTTATCTTATCAGCTAGGACATTGTTACCCCGTCCCGTTGTGTCTCGCTTTAGGCCTTATACAATGCTAGATGCTTAAAGAAATGCTTACAAAAATAAATCGATTTTTTCTGAAGCACCGGTGCCTATTTCTATAGGAGAGACGCCTAATTAAGCGTCTACCCTGTACAAATAAGCACTGGTGCTTAAGGAAAGCCTGATTTATTTCTTCAATCACCTCTCCTAAGCACCTTACATTGTACAGGGCCTTAGCCACGGGTAACCCTGCTGGTGCATCGATCGTATCTTCTACGTACTATTTCTTTTTCCGAAACGGAGTACGTACTATTTTGATTCAGTACATAATCTTTCTTTTCTTTTCTTTTGGAACAAAGGGTTTTCACCCAGCTTGAAAGTAATGATGATGAAGACATATAGACCAACTTACAACCAGTAGTTTGATTCTCGGGATATCAGCTTACGAGGTAAAACACTTAGAAAAAGTAAGAAAAATGACACCCAAAAACAGAAACGACTAGGACTAGAGCTACAAGCTAAGCCATAGAACGTTGTGCAGCTTGAGCTCTTGCCACCTTGTCCACTGATAAGCAAAGGACATCATCATATCAAGACAATCGGACCATCACCAAGGATCCCATAGGAGCAACTTCACAAGCACACCGCCATCAGCTAAAGTTATCCATAGCTTGAGCTTCTTGCCACCTTGTCCACTGATAATCGGACCATCACCAAGTTTGCCATAGGACCAACTTCACCAGCACACTGCCATTAGGCATGGCAATCCAGTTAGCCAAAACTCTAGAAAACATCAAAATTTTATTCATTAAAAAATCAACTAATTTGAAATCAAGCAAAATGGATTAAAATGTTTTAAAAAAAATATGTATGCTTTTTTGAAAACTTGGTTTTTGTAAAAAAATGTACTAAATGAATATTTGAAAGAAACATCATAATGATAAGGGACTCCCTTGACCCACCATCCCACTCCCTCCCGCGCCGCCCCCGTGCGGCGGCGGGGAGGGAATCATAGTATCACGCACACACACACACACATCTAGTATCAATTGCCTAATAAGCTTAGGACTAGAAATACTGCATCGTTATCTTATCAGTTAGGACATTGTTACCCCGCTGTGTCTCGCTTTAGCCACGGGTACAATCCTTGCTGGTGCGTCGATCGTATCTTCTGAGGGAGTACTATTTTGATTCAATGCATAATCTTTTTTTCTTTCCTTTTGGAACGAAGGCTTTCATCCAGCTTGAAAGTAATGATGATAAAGACATATAGACCAATGACCAACCAGTAACTCAATGTTAGGGATATCAGCTTACGAAATAAAACACTTCGAAAAAGGGAACAAAAATGACACCCAAAAACATAAATAACAAGGACTAGAACTACACCAGGATGATCTAGAGAAGGTCATTGTCACCTTGTACACTGATAAGCAAAGGGCCATCACCAAGATTCCCATACGATCATTTTCACAAGTGCAGCGCCATATCAGGCACGAGACCTACACGCACCGTGTTTTTGTACACATGGCAACCTAGTTAGCGAAAAAATACTACAAAAAGTCACAAAACTTGAAGTTTTTCCTTTGTTGAAAACTCGACTAATTTGAAGAGGCGAAAAACAGAAAAAAAATCTAGGAATGTTTGAAAAGTATATGTGTGCTCTTTTAGAAACTCAATTTTAGTTAAAAAATCATATTAAATGAGGATTTGAAAGAAACGTCATAACAACAATAAGACGATAAGTAAATGAAAAAAAGAAAGCATGCATAATTCTTAAGATGGGGATGTTCCTGAAAAGTTATTCACAAATATTGGAGTTTGTAAATGAGAAATGTGAAAAACTTCAGTAATTCTACTAAATTTCATGGTATCCATGATTTTACCTAGTTTTGTGTGGTTTCCAGGGTATTTTTTAATTAGTATGCATTTTTAAGAGTTCTTATAACTTTGGTATATTAGAATGTTCATTTCTGATTATTATTTTTAGCTCTCCCCGCCATTCCTCATTGTTTCTCTTTGTGTTGCTTGGACTGCCAAACAGGTACAAATAGCTACCATGTCAACATTAAAAGCAGTTTTAGTGGCGGACTGATAGACGGTTTTGACACTAAAGCGACCAAACTTGGACCTTGACAATAATTGAGAACCAAATATAAACTTTTTCCAAATAGAATTATGTTTGATAGAATGGAAGCGAAATAGAATAGAACTAATAATACATCCAAGAACAAGAATGTTAAGGATTAAAGCTACAAGCTAAACTAAGATGATCCAAAAATGACAAGGTAGAGCTACAAGGTAAGCTAAGGTTAGCTTGAGCTTCTTGCCAGTTTGTCTACCGGCAATCGGACCATCTGCAAGATTCCCATAGAACCAACTTCACCAACACACTGCCATCAGGCAGGAGACCAACATGAGTCGTGGTACTATACACATGGCAACCAAGTTAGACAAAATTATAGAAAACTTGAAAATTTCCCTTCATTGGAAAATCAAATAATTTGAAGACAAATCACGCGAAATAGATTAAAAATGTTTGATATGTTAAAAATGTATAGGCATGGTATTTCAGAAACTTGGTTTTAATTAAAAAAAGGTATTAAATAAAGATTTGAAAGTAACATCATAATGATAATAATACAATAAGTTCAAGAAAAAATAAACATATATAGCTTCTTAGAAAATGGAGTGTTCCGGAAAAGTTGTTCAAATATATGAGAATTTCGAAATATTTTTTTTACTAAGTTAGAGGGTTTTCCATAATTCTCGCAAATTGTATAGTTTCTAGAGTATGTCCAATTATTATGCAATTTGCATGTTTTGGAGTTCTTATGATGTTTTATATATTGAAAAATTTATTTTTCTATTTTTTGCATCTATCTCTCTCCCTTCTCATGGGTTTCTTTTTGTTGATTGGATTGCCAAATAAGTACAAAATCACTACCATACCATCCATAAAAGTTATTTGAGTGTTGTTAACTTGTTATCAAGAGACAGAACTTGGACTTTGCCAACAGTTAAGAACCAGAGATATACTTCCCTTTTCTAAATAGAATTATGTTTGACGAAATGGAATATCCTTTTTCGATTGGGTATGGCTCCAACCATTCCTGGTGCTCGCCCACTGGTCAACCATATACATATTTTAGTTAATGCTCGTATAGTCAATATACCAAGTTTTCGTTAAAAAAAACCAAGATATTATTACTACGAAAGATGATCAAAGATCAAAAGGTCTGGTTCAGAATTATATTACTTCATCGGACCCGGGAAAATTGCCAAAGCATTGGACGATTGACATATTTGAATATTAAATAAAATCCTAGATAGGAAGTGGGTCGGTTTCAAAATAAATGAGTTGTTATTGTACAATATTACTCCCGTCAGACTTGAACTTAATGAAAAAAGGGAAGGTTCATAGAATTTTCTTCCCCTTCCCCTTTCCCCGAACTAAATCACCCTAAAACCATTACCATTAATTCATATTTTCCCATCAACTAGCTAAAATTGATTAACTCTAGGATTAGGATCTTTCTTTTTTCCTTTTTTCCTCTGTGTATTTTACATACCACTGTAATTGATATGGAGAATTTAAGCAAAACAGGATAGAATTAATGCTCATTGGAAGGTCAAGAAACCTTGAAGATGAGCTCCGGCCGAGCAAAATGGAGATGAGAAAACACTCAAGATGTCCAGCGTGTGCTTATTAAACCAAGAGTTCACAGTAACTATTCTTGTCTTAGCAATAAAGTCACATCAGAATTTCAAAAGAAAAAAGTTAAGCCACATTAGGCTTAGTGTCCTAGCTTAATTTCGTGTCCATCCTCCTTGGTTAATTGTAAGAATCGTTAGTGGAAGACGCCGCACGTTGTACCCCCGGGTTGAAACTGGTGGCGTTTTTACAGCGGTGCCCTGAGATGCAAAAGAAAAGGTGCCTCAAAAACTTTTAAACTTCCATTTATTTATTTTTTGCGTGGGACTTTCAAGCGTTTCCGAGGAAGGCACAAAATATCTCTCTAGCCAAAGGCGATTTTGTCACTCATTTCTTGCCGCCCTCGATGAACCTGCCCAAATTTCCTTAAATAAAGAAAGAAAAGAAAACACACACACACACACACACCACGCCAAATTGACGGGCATTAGGCAGCGTACGAAACCCTTCAAGCTCAGATTAGGACTGATGCGCGTGGTCGAACTCGATGCGTCGCCATGTATACTGCTGCGAGTTGAGATCGATGATTTGTGTGGGCCTGTAGCTAACAAGTACCGTTGTTTCGCATGGAACACAACGAAGGGGTGGTGGCGCAGTTGGCTAGCGCGTAGGTCTCATAGCTAACAGTGAGTGATCCTGAGGTCGAGAGTTCGAGCCTCTCTCACCCCACCTAAAAATGGCCATTTTTGTGATGAAACGCTCAGTGGCAACTTGGGTCGCCATATATATATGCACCTGAACCATCAGGTGAATCGAGCATGTCTGAATCAGGTCTACTTTTTTTTCAAAGGTACTGAGCTACTGCACCGTCTCACTATATGCAATCCTACCTAAGTGCAGAATTATACTCCAAACTGTATCTCTATTTTTTTGAAACTGCATGTTCTCTGACGGCAGAGGATTCTTACACTCGTGTGCGGTTAGTTATCTGAACTTACCAATTGAGTTGCAGACCTACGTACAGCTAGTTGGTGCCGTAAGGCACTACTGTAGGCCAGGTTTCATGCTGGTAGGCTAACCATACGGAGAGCCGTCGACGTCGCGGACGTAGGCAAGCAAAGCTAGGGTGGCGACGGCACGCACACTGCCGTCGATCAGCTGCTTCACTGGTCACTAGCTAAAGCCCAGACCGATCCGTCGACCGCGATATGACCTGGCGCCAGTTCGGCGCATGTCCCGGTTTGTGCATGTCTGCGTTGGTTGGCGAACTATTGGTTGAATGAAATGGTCACTAGCTTGCAGTTTTCGGGGGGCGCCAATGTTTTGTGGCACGTTACGTGTGATTGCACTAGCTCTTGTAGATGCTCAATAACTCAAATATGCATGGCTTTTCCTTTCTAGCCATGTGGCCTAAAAATGTTATTGTGTGTAGTACTGGTACCACATCTACAGAGGTCAATGAGGGCAACGTTATCTATGATTTGTTGGAGAAGAAAAACAGCATGCATAGTTCTACGAGTAGCTATCATATGGATCCCATTTTTGGTACTCCAAAAGCGTAATGGAGGAACTAGTAGGAATCCAATAAGTTCTTAATAAACATTTCTCGATCTGTCGGAGGGATCCAATAAGATAGCTTGTCGGTTTCTTGACAAAAGGGACACTGAAAGCAAAATGGCAGTGTGCTTTTCACAAGTATAATTCCACACTACTTTAAGGGAGTATGAGTGTCTTGCTGCAAAGTGTAATGGAAGTTGGGGAGGAAGTGAGAAGCAAGCCAAAATGCTGGAAGGCAAGCAAGGGAATGATCCCTAGAAATGCATCCATGCGTTGGGATGCACCGACACCCGATCGGTCGGGGCAAGCTAAGCTCTGGGTGAGTCCATGCAGACGAACCGGGCCAGGAAGTCGTCCTCGTGCAGGATGTGCATGGACGTACGCGTGCCACCTCACCTCACCCTCCGGTGTGCAGTCCAGTAGCTAGGCAACTGCTCTGATTTTGTTAGAAAAAAAAGGAAAAAAAAACGAATGAAGGGATAAGGGGGCCTTCTTTATTCAGCAGGTGCAAACACCACCACTTTGGATCGATCGGATGAATGCCACCAGTAAAAAAGAATTCAGACGAATTGCCTTTTTCTTGTGTCTCGCTCATGACCGATCCTTCCATTCCTTGACACTACTGTAAATGGGGCTACTTAATTACCACTTGCACAACATTGTGCTAATTAAATGGTTGTATAAACTATTACCGAGAAAGGTGTTGGACCAGAGTTGCTGCATAACAAATACCTAAACTCCAAAACGTTATCTTAAGTCGATGTTAAGCCTACCGATTCATTATTTTGGAGGGGCTTAATGAAGGTCAATCATCCTTTATTTAGAAAGGTTCATCTAAGGTCGGTGACAGCCAATCAACAGGTTTTTCGGAAGATACCTGGTTGGGTGACACTCCATTTACTCTATAATACCCGATCCTATATAATATTTTGTTCAAAAAAGAGGATTTAGTGGCTTTTGTTCTTGAGGCTAGCCCTTTGAACATCCAATTTCTCAGGGCATTAGTGGGTAACAACTGGACTAAGTGAATTCATTTGGTTTCGATGTTGATGTCGATTAATCTGACTCAGATGCCATATTCGTTCTGCTAGAGGTTAACCACTAATGGTGTTTTCACTATGAAATCTATGATGTGTATCTTATGAATTCTGGACCTATTTTTTACCAAGGACATATTTGAAAATCAAGGTTTTCATGTGCTGAGAACATATTTTTTTTTCCGACGCCTAACGGAGAGAAGTGGGGAGTAATTGTCACCCGCCTTGTCCATTGTAAAAAAAAAATCGATTTGAGCTTGCTACGCAGCTAAGCCCGGCGGTGCTTTAAGGTTTCTGCGGCCCAGAATTTCGACGCAACCCAGGCAAACAAGCAATCTAAATTTGCATCCACAGGCCTGACTGAGCTGCATGCATGCGACATACCCAACGCACCCTTTGACGTCCGGTCGGGTGCCTGACGTGCAGGCCGTTGCGTTGCCGACGCCGGCTGCATACCGTGTCGCTAGCCGCTAGTGGTAACGAACCAAGGCTTGATTAGCTTCCGGGCACACGGCTCCGGCGAGCAGCAGAGCAGCGTAACCGACTCGCCGCAATGGGGTGTACCACAACACTTAGAGCATGTTCAGCCGTTGGCCCCCAAGAGGCGCCTAAAATCGCCGCCTAGGGGCCAGGGCCGGCTCTATGTTTTTCGGGGCCCTTGGTCAAGTTGAAAAAAGGGCCCTTATAGGTAATATATATGTACACATATCCGATCATATTTTGTTATTCTGAGACGTATAACATATAAAAAATTGATAATCACGCAAACATCATATCATGAAAGGAATACTAATAAAGTAGCACTGGAAAAAACATTTTTATAGCACCTTTTTGTGACTCAATGAATTGATTCTCTAGTTTTTTTGTTTCCTTTTCGCAGCACCGGACTTAGGTTTCGTCATTGTAACACCTAAATCCTAAAGCTGCAAAAAAATCAATAGATCAATACGACTAGAAAGATGGTGAAACTGAAAAGATAAATACATTTACGCCAAGAAAGCAAGAAAATCAACCGTACCAAGAAAATTAAGACGGGAATCACGGAATCAAGGATTAAAGGGCCATCTGATTGCAGGCTTGCAGTAGTCGGCAGCCGGCCGGGCGTCCGTGCGAGTCTTCGAGAGACAGAGAGAGCAGCAGGCGGAGGCGGACGAGCCCCCGAGGCGACCAGGACCAGATGCAGATGCCGAGATGCGATTCAATCGATCGAATCAATCGATGTAGTATGCCAGGCGTCATGCCTTTTCCTCTCCCGTAGTTGGGCTGGGCCTGTACTGATTCATTTTTTTTCAGTCAAATAGATGTATAGTCTTATATGTATCTGATGATGCGCCCCCCCCCAGACCGGGGCCCTTGGCCGAGGCCAAGGTGGCCTACCCCAGAGCCGGCCCTGCTGGGGGCGAGCCGGCGCAAAAAACCTGTCTGGAGGCGAGTTGGCCCCCAGTCACCGCCCCCAGGGCCGCCCCCAGGCGTTTAAAAAAAACGTTCGGCGAAAACACGGCTAAATTCAACCAAACTTCGGCGAGTTCATACATATTTAAAATATTTTACACAAAAGAAAAAAAATGCTACTAGGCCCGCTGTCGCCCTCGCAGCTCCTCGCCGCCTGCCGTGCCGAGGCGCCTGTAGAACTGCGTGTAGTCGTCGCCACCGCCGCCGTCGTCGTCGTCGCCGCCGCCTCCTCCGCGGCCGCCGTCCCTGCTGCACCCCTCCCTAGGTTGGCGCGGCGGGTTGGACGGTCCGGGGGCGTCCTCGTCCTTGTCGCTATCGAGGATCACCACGCCGTGCTCGTCCTCGCTCCCACGCCTGCGGGTGGCTATCTTCTCCAGGGCTCGGCACTGCCGGACCATCTCGTCGCGGAGGTAGTCATCCCACGCCCACTTTAGGGCCTCCTCGTCGGAGAAGCCGCGCCGGGCTATGGCCTGACGAGGACGAGGCGTCCAGAGGTGGGGAAGGGGTCGGCGATGCGGACGCCGGAGCTGCGGGTGTGCTGGCTGGTCGGCGTGTCATGGGCCTCCGGCTTGACAGGGGGAGGCAGGAAGAGCCGGTCGAGCGGCTGGACGAGGAGGAGGACGCCCCTGGGTCCATGTGCCTCGGCGTCCACGAGCTCCCACGGCGGCGCGAGAAGGACGGTGGAGCGGGGTACTCCAGCCTGGGCGTGTTGCCTCCCTCAATGTACTCGAGGACGGACTCCAGCGTGCAACCGGGCACGCCCCACCATCGGCGGCGGCCTTCGGAGTTGAGCCTCCCGGAGGGCACGACGTCGTTGGTGGCCTCGAGCTGCTCGGCGTGGCGGCGATGGAAGTAGGCCTCCCACAGCGGACTGTCGGGGACGTACCGTGGGCCTTCCCTCGCCGCCTGCGGCAGAAAGAAGCAGATCCGCGCGATCTCCACATGCCGCGCCGCCCCGGTGGGCGGTGGTGACACCGGGACCCCGCCGGCGCTGATCCTCCACGCCCCGGGCACCCACATGTCCGGCGAGACCGGGTACTCGGCCTCAAAAAGGAGCCGAGTTTCGTCCTCGTGAAGGTGGCGGCGGCCGAAGCCGTTCGCCGCCGCGCCGTCGCCTGGGAAACGCTCGGCCATGGTCGCGCGGCTGAACTGGAGACGGCGAGGGGAGAGGGAGGAACGGGGAAGGAGTGGGGCGTCGGCGATGCAGTGTCTGTGCGTCACCGGCGCCCTGGGGGCGGCTTATATAGGCGGAGGCGCCGCGCGTACACGTGGCCGCCGTGTGTACGCGTGGCGGGCGAGGGACGCGCGTCGTCCGGTCTTCACTGCGCGGCCCGTAAGGCATCAACGGAGGAGGCTCACCGGCGCGGCAGCGCGCGACAGCTTTGGCATTGATTCGCCGCGGGAACCGAGGCGATGAGGACGAAGAAGCGGCGAGAAGAGCCGAGTCGCTGCCAAGGAGGGCCCGCCGGGTTTCGCGTTAAAAACGTTTCGGCCGGCGCCCCCAAGCGTCCCCCCCCCCATCCCCAGCGCGCCGGGTTTGGCCTAGGTCTGTCGGCGCCAATTTCGGTGCGAGCCGATGAAAAATGGGTCTTTGGGGGTACGACCCAGGTGCGAAAAAACGCCTGGGGAGACCGTTCTGGAGGGAGGGGGGGCTGAAGATGCTCTTGGTATGTTTCGCCTCCCCGCCCACGCACGCACGCTGGGTTGTTGCACACAGCTATCATGCATGAGAAACTGGCAAACTGCCTACAAATACTGCGTCCTTTTAATGACAGGATGTAGAAATGCCAGGTCGTTATCTTATCAGATACTAGGAGATTGTTACCCCTTGTGTCTCGATCGCTTTTTTTTAGGCACAGATGCAAGGTAGTGCGTCGTGTCTTCAAGTATTTTCATTCGGTGAATAATCTTTTTTCTTTCTTTTTTTTGGAACCAAGGCTTTCGATCACCTGGCTTTATAATGACGATGAAGACATATAGACCAACTTACAACCAGTTACTCGATGTTAGGTATATCGGCTTACGAAATAAATCACTTGGAAAAAGGGAGAAAAATGACACCCTAAAGCAAAAAAAACGACATGGACTAGAGCTACAGGCTAAGCCAGCAGTGGCGAAGCCACGTTGAGAGGAGTGTGGTCAATTGACCACACATGTTTTTGACAAATCCTTTGTACACAAGTAGAAATCATGCAATTTTCTTTATAAAATTGGTGAAAACACATGTATCTGACATCACAGATTTGAAATGACATCACAGACTTCTGATCCTAGCACCACCACTGTAAGCCAGGATGATCTTCTAGTTAAGGTTGTCTCCCGCTCCTGAGGTTGTTGCCACCTTGTCCACTGATAAGCAAAGGGCCATCACCAAGATTCCTAATGAACCAACTTCACGGGTACACCGCCACGAGACCTTTGGTACAACTTTGTACTAAAACCGTAGTAGAGCTAGAAAATTTAATATGGATCAAAGAGAGTACTAAAATAAATAAATAAAGTCACAACAATGAAGTTTTCCTTTACTGAAAACTCAACTAATTTGAAGACAAATCAGAATAGAGATCAAAACACTTTCAATGTTTGAAAATTATATGTGTGTTCTTTTAGAAACTCAATTTTAGTTAAAAAATCATGTTAAATGAAGATTTGAAAGAAACATATAGAATTCTTAAAATGGAAATGTTCCTGAAAAGTTGTTCAAAATATTGGAATTTGTAAATGAGAAACAGGAAAAACTTTTAGTAATTTACTAAATTCCATGTTACCCAGATTTTTACTGAGTTTTTTATGGTTTCTAGGGTACTCCCTCCGTAAACTAATATAAGAGCGTTTAGATAACTAATTTAGTGATCTAAACGCTCTTATATTAGTTTACAGAGGGAGTATTTCTTAATTATTATGCATTTGTAGGGTTCTTATACTTTGATATATTGAAATGTTCATTCTGATTAGCATTTTCACCTCTCTCCCTCCCTTCTCATTGTTTCTCTTTGTGTTGCTTGGACTGCCGAGTAAATTGCAAAAAAACACCACAATTGGGTCCAAGTTATCGATGCTTCAAGAAAACCCCACCAGAAAATATGCATTTTGGTGGGTGTTTGATGACTTCCGCATGGTGGTTTTTTTGCAATTTACCCTGGATTGCCAGAAAAGAGTAAAATAGCTACCACATCAACATTAAAAGCAGTTTTAGTGGAGGAATGGGATAAATCTAGACTTTTGACACGAAAGCGACCAAACTTGGACCTTGACAATAATTGAAAACCAAATATATGTATATATGTACATATACCTTTTTTTAATAGAATTATGTTTGACAGAATGGCAGTAAAATAGGATAGAACTAATAATACATCCAAGAACAAAAACGATAAGGACTAGAGGTAAGCTAAGGCTGTCTATAGCTTGAGCTTCTTGGCACCTTGTCTACTGACGATCGGACCATCACCAAGATTCCCGTAGGATTAACTTCACCAGCACACTGCCATCACGCACAAGACCAGCACAAGCCGTGGTTCTGTACACATGGCAACCCAGATAGCCAAAATTCTGGAAAACTTGAAAATTTATTCATTGAAAAAACAACTAATTTGAAGAAAAATCACGCAAAATAGATTAAAATGTTTTAAAAATATATGTATGTTTTTTTGGAAACTGGGTTTTAATAAAAAGGTATTAAATTAATATTTGAAAGAAACATCATATGATTATAATACCACAAGTACAAGAAAAAATAAAGAGCTCTTTTACAATACCCCTAATTATATATAAGCCGTCCATTTTGTCAAATCCAACGGATAATCTTCACCGGTACTCCAACCTACTCCCTCCGTCCGGAAATACTTGTCATCAAAATGGATAAAAGGGGATGTATCTAGAACTAGTTCTAGATACATCCCCTTTTATCCATTTTGATGACAAGTATTTCCGGACGGAGGGAGTAGTATCAAAGGAGTACCCACACCAAAAATTGTGGAGTACCGTTATCTTAAGGGTAAAATGGTACCTAGGACAATTACGTAGGGTAACTGGGTAAGTGCTGCAATTTTAGTTATGAACACAACGTGGATCGCATCATTTTCTGACTCATTTTTATCAAAAGATAATCACAATAATTAAACCTAAGTTCATCAGCTGGACCATGGGGACGAGGCCCCGCTGGCGAGGCGTCTGCCAGGGACCTGTAATTACTTTCTTCTTGATAAGCGATGCATGGCAAGAGAACGAGATGCAGAGTTGCAGACCTTGAGCACCGGAGAATCAAAACCAATGGGACAGGTGACAAGTAGATGCACTTAGGGTCGAATCGTACTAGCAGCAAGCGACTGCAAACATTAATTTAATTTCAATCAATGAACACCAATTATGGAAGGAGCAAAATCGATTCTGTAAAAGGTCATCGAGCGGCCGAGTGCAGGGATCCAATCCGGTGCAACCAATGCTTTCGCTCGGGACACCGTGCACGGGATGGCTGCAAGCCGGTGCAGCCGCAGCCTTCTGCAAGTTCTGTTCGGCCGCTGGCTCATTCTTGCGCTTCGATTGTTGCGCATCAACATCTGAGAAACATGAGGCCCCATCCAACATGAAGACTCCTTCTGTCCCGATACATGTGACGCTCCAGTCCGCTCTAGGGGTGCACTCGAAGTTGCTAGGATCTGATCTTCATTGCATGACTTCCTCACAGATGGAGGAGGCAATTAAGCCGCTTCGCGAGGTCGCCGACTCCTTGCAAGGCTGGATGGTGCGTATTGGGAGCTTTCTAGAGCGCGCGGAGGCTACTCTGCAAAGGCTCCCTCTTGCACAGGCTCCCGTGGTTGAGTCTTCTATTGGCTTCATGGATGAGGCGGATACAGAGCTCTTTGGTAGCTTCTCGCCCCGTGTTGGGTCTAGTTCGACGCCCCTTGTGTTGCCGGACTCCGTGGGTGAGGCATCCGCCGAGGTTGTGTCTTCGGTGCTGCAGATCATGCCTGAGTTGCAGGTGTTGTGTGGGGAACATGTTTCGTCTGTGTCGATGGAGCAGCTCAAGTTGGGCTCTCTCCAGGCTTTGAAGGTGGACCATGTGTCCTCACCACCCCCCGTGGAGCCTTGTCAGGCTTCGGAGGTGGACTTGGTGCCCTCACCACCACCCGTGGAGCCTTATCAGGGGTCAGACAACCTATCTCTCAGCATCGTGGAGCATGGATTTTTAGATGTTGCTGCCCTTCCCTCGTCTGCGACCGTCGAGCAGGTGATGCCTGTGAGTGGCATGACCATTGAGCCACTTGTGTTGGCACCTACTCCAAATCCAAATGCTCTTTTCGCGAAGGAACTCTGTGATTTGCTAGCCAGCGTGGAGGTTGCTAGACCGGGTTTGGGCAGGTCAATTGCTTGTCTCCTGACGGGGACGCCAATAAGGGGCAAACAAAAAAAGGCGGGCAAAGGCAAAAATGATGCCAAAAGCAAGGTGTCTATGACTGCTTGATGGATGATCTTTGGTCTCTCGGCTTGTCCTTTTTGTTTGGGTTCTTGTTGTGGGTTGGGAGGTGCTTGATGTCTTGTGTCGAGGTGTTCTCGTGGGGAGTCACTTGGCGTAGTAGCAGTGAAGGGGTTTGTGGATGTTGTGTTTTTGGAGAGTTTGGTGGGCCGTCTGTGCGGTTGTGGGGTTTCATGTCTTGGGAGTAGTTTGTTCGTGCTTCGTTTGTATTGGTTTTCGCCTGGTTTTCCATAAATTAATCGGGCAATTCTCTTCTTCTTAATTAATCGATGAGGCAAAACTTTTGCCTCCGTTTCGAAAAAAAATCGATACTGTAGAATTGGCGCGGTGCGCCGGCGTGGCTGCAGCGGCTGAGACGATAGTCCAGCGAGAGACGAGGGGATGATCCCGATCAATCGGCGCGTCCGCAACCACCAAGAGGTACGCATCAGTGATCTTGCATGTAAACCGAATTTAAGCATAAACTGTGCCGAGAATTATGTTCCGGAGAGAAAGTCAATATTGCCCTTTCAAATCAATGGTGGATATCGATCCGTACTCCCCACCTTCAATTGGGAGTACAAGGGTACCGTAAAAAACCTCAAATAAAACATATGTAGACTTATTAGAAAATGGAGTATTCCAGAAATTTTGTTCAAAAATATGAGAATTTTGAAATAAAAATATTTTTTTACTAAATTCCATGGTTTTCCACAATTTTACTGAATTCCATAGCTTCTAGAGTATTTTCTATTATTACGCATGTTTAGAGTTCCTGTAACGTTTCATATATTGAAATTTTTCTTTTTCTAATTTTTTATCCATCTCCCTCCCTTCTCATGGTTTTGTTTGTATTGATTGCATTGCCAAACGAGTACCAAATCGCTACCATGTCAGCAATAAAAGGGATTTTGGTGGACGAACGAGCCAACTCTAGACAGTCTTTGTCACTTAAGCGACAACCAAATATGTTGAGTGTTGTTATTAAGAGACCAAACTTATACTTTGCCAATAGTTAAGAACCAGATATATACTTCCTTTTCTACATAGAATTTTATTCGATGGAATGGCAGCAAAACCGGTTAGAATAAATGCTCATAGCTAGAAGGTCAAGAAAGCTTAAAGATGAGCTCCGGCCGAGCAAAAAGGAGATGAGACACCTAAGATGTGAAGCCTGTGCTTATTATACCAAGAGATTAGCAGTTAATTGTGCTTGTCTTAGCAGTCAAGTCACATTATTAGAATTTCAAAAGAGAAAAAGTTAAGTCACATTAGGGTCGGTGTCCTAGTTAAATTTCCTGTCCATCCTCCATGGTAAATCGTTTCTGAGGAAGGGCTGGTGGAGAAGTTGCCGGAAAAAAATTATACTGGTCTCATATAAATCAGGTGAGACCCGCCCTGATGGATGACATGCGAAGTTGCCAGGGCGTTTCCAAGGAAGGCATAGAAAATCTCTTTTGCCCGGTTTTGCCACACATTTCTTTCGGCATTTTGCCCTCAATGAACCTGCCGAAAATTTCCTTATAAAAAGGAAAGAGAACACGTACGCACAATGCAAGTTTGACGGGCGTTAGACAGCGTACGGGACGGAATTGTGCAAGCTCAGATACCATTTAGGATTGACTAGTACGTCTCTTGTTACTCCTGGGAATTAAACGTGCATCCATGATTTGTATGGGCCTGTAGCTAACAAGTAGGATTGTTTCGCTTGTAACACAACAAAGGGGTGGTGGCGCAGTTGGCTAGCAACTCTCGACCCTCTCTCACCCCACCTAAAAATGACCATAGTTGTGATGAAACGCTCAGTGGCAACTTGGGTCGCCATATATGCACCTGAACCATCAGGTGAATCGAGCATGTCTGAACCTGGTCTACTTTTTTTTCCCCTTCTATATCTTGTTTTCAGTTATCTGAACTTCTACCAAGAACAAGTTATCTGAACTTACCAATTGAGTTGCAGACCTACGTACAGTTACGTGGGGCGTGGGGCCGTTAGGACGTAAGCAATAGGGTGGTGACCGCAGGTACGTCGCCGTCGATCAGCTGCCTCACTGGTCACTAGCTAAAAGCCCAAACCGATCCGTCGACCGCGATATCGCTCCGAATGAACTGGCGTCGTTTCGGCCGGCGCCTGTCCCGGTTTGTGCATGTCTGCGTTGGTTGACGAATTATTGTGGCTCGCTAGCTTGCAGTTTTGTTGGCGCCAAAGCTTCGTGCCATGCTACGTGTGATGGCACTAGCTCTTGTGGATTCTCAATAACTCAAACATGCACGCCCCATTTTCCTTTCTAGCAATGTGGCCTAAAAATGTTACTCCCTCCGTCCGAAAATACTTGTCATCAAATTGGATAAAAAGGGATGTATCTAGAACTAATATCCGTCTAGATACATCCCCTTCTATTCATTTTGATGACAAGTATTTCCGAACGGAGGGAGTACTCTTATGGAGTATATGGTACTAGCACTAACAGAGGTCAATGATACTATGCGAGTAACGTTATCTTGATTAGTTGGAGAAGAAAACAGTATGCATAGTACTACGAGTAGCTATCAAATGGATCCCAGTTTTGGTACTCCAAAAGCATAATGGAGGAACTAGTAGGAATCCAATAAGTTCTTTAATAAGCATTTCTCGATCTGTCGGAGGGATCCAATGAGCTAGCTTGTCGGTTTCTGGACAAAAAGGAACACTGAAAGCAAAATGGTATCCTTTTCACAAGTATATTTCCATAATACATATGCGTGTCTTGCTGCAAAGTGAAATGGAGGTTGGGGAGGAAGTGAGTAGCAAGCCAAAATGCTGGAGGAAAGCAAGGGAATGATCCCTAGAAACGTATCCATGCGTTGGGATGCACTGACACCCGATCGGTCGGGGGCGCGACTTTGTTTGAGTCCATGCAGATGAACCAGGTCGGGAAGTCGTCCCCGTGCAGGATGTGCATGGAGGTACGCGTGCCACCTCACCTCACCCTCCGGTGTGCAGGCCAGTAGCTAGGCAACTGCTCTGATTTGCTGATCCGGAGGCCGAGTGCTCCTGCTTTTGTTAGAAAAACGAATGGAACGATAAGGCGGGCCTTTCTTTATTCAGCCGGTGCAAACACCACTACTTTGGATCGATCGGATGAATGCCACCAGTGAAAAATAGAATCAAAGGCACTGCTTTTCTTGTGTCTCGCTCAAGACTGATCCTTCCGGTGACAGTATAAATGGCGGAAATCCGGGTTGCATACGATGAACAGTACTCTCTCCGGTCATTTTTAGTCTGTATATAAGTTTTTAGCCTGAAGTCAAACTATCTCTACTTTGACCAAATTTATAAAAAATGTATCAACATTCACAATGCCAAATCAATGTTATTAGATTGTTGATATTTTTACTATAAATTTGGTCAAACTTTGCAAAGTTTGGCTTGACACAAATCTAATGCGCGAAGTAAAAAGGACTGGAGGGAGTAAGTTCAAAATAGCAAATAAATTCAAAAAAAATTGGAAAGTTTTGGCACGCAAGATGCTCGGGTGAGCAATGTGCGTGCAAAATTTTATGGTGTTTGAACATTTGTGGAGCTCGTGGGAAAATAATCAGGCCTACACAGTGACACTTCTTCAAAGTTTCTTAGAGAAATCAAAAAAATATTGCCGCGAGCTCCTCACATGTCTAAACACCACAAAATTTTGCATGCGCCTGAGCATCTTGCATGCCAAAAAAAATAAGATTATGTTTTAAATTTTATTGCTACTTCTCAAGTTTACTATTCATCAGCGGGTGCAACTGAACCTGTGCTCTGAATCGCCCTACGGCTGGACCAAAATCTCGTAGCTTACGAGCTTAATGAGCGCTTCGGCTCGTTAAGCTCGTGGCTCGCTTCTTAATGAACAGAGTCAATCATTAATTTTAACTCGTTAAGCTTAACGAACTTAACAAACGAGCTAACGAGTTTCACGAGTACCTCGTTAAGCTCGTTATTTACAACATATATTTTCACTTTACGTGACAAAATTTTCATAGTACCTCAGCCCATCTATTCAATCTAATCTACATAGAAGACAACAAACTAGCGCATTTCTTTTGTAGTCACCATCTTCCTTCTTAAAAACCACATCTACACACTCATCATGTAGACTGGCTACATCAAATCTGTTAACGAGCGCTCACAAGCTTAATGAGCACTCGATAGTTCGGCTCGGTAAGCTCGTGGCTCGCTTCTTAATGAACATAGCCAATCATCAATTTCAGCAAGTTAAGCTTAACAAGCTTAACGAACAAGCTAACGCGTTTTACAAGTAGCTCGATTAAGCTCGTTATCAACAACACAACATAAATTTTCATCTTACATGACAACATTTTTGTAATACCTCAGCCCACTGATACGTCTCCAACGTATCTATAATTTTTTATTGTTCCATTCTATTATATTACCCGTTTTGGATGTTTATGGGCTTTACTTTACACATTTATATCATTTTTGGGACTAACCTACTAACCGGAGGCCCAGTCGTATTGTTGTTTCTTGCCTTTTTCAGTGTTTCGAAAAAAAGGAATAACAAACGGAGTCCAAACGGAATGAAACCTTCGGGAGCGTGATTTTTGGAACGAACGTGATCCAGAGGACTTGGAGTGCAAGTCAAGAAGCAGCCGAGGTGGCCATGAGGGTGGAGGGCACGCCCCTCCTACTGGGGGCGCCCCCCTATCTCGTGGGCCCCTCGGGCATTCACCGACCTACTTCTTCCTCCTATATATACCCACGTACCCCGAAAACATCAAAGGAGACAACCAAAAACTATTTCCACCATCATAACCTTCTGTATCCGCGAGATCCCATCTTGGAGCCTTCACCGGCGCTCCGCCGGAGGGGGAATCGACCACGGAGGGCTTCTACATCAACACCATAGCCCCTCCGATGAGTTGTGAGTAGTTTACCACAGACCTTCGGGTCCATAGTTATTAGCTAGATGGCCTCTTCTCTCTTTTTGGATCTCAATACCATGTTCTCCTCGATCTTCTTGGAGATCTATTCGATGTAACTCTTTTTGTGGTGTGTTTGTCGAGATCCGATGAATTGTGGGTTTATGATCAAGTTTATCTATGAGAAATATTTGAATCTCCTCTGAATTCTTTTATGTGTGATTAAGTTATCTTTGCAAGTATTTTTGAATTATCAGCTTGGTTTGGCCTACTAGATTGATCTTTCTTGCAATGGGAGAAGTGCTTAGCTTTGGGTACAATCTTGCGGTGTCCTTTCCCAGTGACAGCAGGGGCAGCAAGGCACGTATTGTATTATTGCCACCGAGGATAAAAAGAAGGGGGTTATATCATATTGCTTGAGTTTATCCCTCTACATCATGTCATCTTTTTTAATGTGTTACTCCATTCTTTATGAACTTAATACTCTAGATGCATGCTGGATAGCGGTCGATGTGTGGAGTAATAGTAGTAGATGCAGACAGGAGTCGGTCTACTTGTCACGGACGTGATGCCTATATACATGATCATGCCTAGATAATCTCATAATTATTCACTTTTCTATCAATTGCTCGACAGTAATTTGTTCACCCACCGTAATACTTATGCTATCTTGAGAGAAACCACTAGTGAAATCTATGGCCCCGGGGTCTATCTCTTATCATATAAGCTTTCAATCTACTTTTATTTGCATCTTTACTTTTCCAATCTATATTATAAAATACCAAAAATATATTTATCTTATCATACTATCTCTATCAGATCTCACTTCGTGAAGGGGTTGACAATCCCTTTATTGTGTTGGTTGCGAGTTCTTTGTTTGTTTGTGTAGGTGCGTGTGACTTTTGAGGAGCCTCCTACTGGATTGATACCTTGGTTCTCAAAAACTGAGGGAAATACTTACGCTACTATTGCTGCATCACCCTTTCCTCTTCAAGGAAAACCAAAGCGAGCTCAAGACGTAGCAAGAAGGATTTCTGGCGCCGTTGTCCGGGAGGCCTTCGCTCAAGTCAAGACATACCAAGTACCCATCACAAACTCATCTCCCTCGCATTTACATTATTTGCCGTTTGCCTCTCGTTTTCCTCTCCCCCACTTCACCCTTGCCGTTTTATTTGCCCTCTCTTTCCCAATCTCCTCTCTCTTTTTCGCTTGCCTTTTTCTGTCTGCTTGTGTGTTGGATTACTTGTCGCGATGGCGCAAGATAATACCAAATTGTGTGATTTCTCCAATACCAATAATAATGATTTTCTTAGTACTTCGATTGCTCCTCTTAATAATGTTGAGTCTTGTGAAATCAATACTGCTTTGTTGAATCTTGTTATGAAAGATCAATTCCCCGGCCTTCCTAGTGAAGATGCCACTACCCATCTAAACAACTTTGTTGATTTGTGTGAGATGCAAAAGAAGAAAGTACGGATAATGATATTATTAAATTGAAGTTATTTTCGTTTTCACTTAGAGATCGTGCTAAAGTTTGGTTTTCGTCTTTGACTAAGAATAATATTGATTCATGGAACAAGTGCAAAGATACTTTTATCTCTAAGTATTTTCCTTCCGCTAAGATCATTACTCTTAGGAATGATATTACGAATTTTAAACAACTTGATCATGAGCATGTTGCCCAATCTTGGAAAAGAATGAAATTGATGATTCGCAATTGCCCTACTCATGGTTTGAATTTATGGATGATCATACAAAAATTTTATGCCGGATTGAACTTTGCTTCTAGAAATCTTTTAGATTCGGCTGCGGGAGGCACGTTTATGGAAATCACCTTAGTAGAAGCTACTAAACTCCTTGATAACATTATGGCTAATTATTCTCAATGGCACACCGAAAGATCTACTAGTAAAAAAGTGCATGCTATAGAAGAAATCAATGTTTTGAGTGGAAAGATGGATGAACTTATGAAATTGTTTGCTACTAAGAGTGCTCCTATTGATCCCAATGATATGCCTTTGTCTACTTTGCTTGAGAATAATAATGAATCTATGGATGTGAATTTTGTTGGTAGGAATAGTTTCAGAAACAATGCTTATAGAGGTAATTTTAATCCTAGACCATTCCCTAGTAATTCCTCTAATAATTATGGAAATTCCTACAATAATTCTTATGGTAATTTTAATAATATTCCCTCTGATTTTGAGAATAGTGTGAAAGAATTTATGATCTCTCAAAAGAATTTTAATGCCTTGCTTGAAGAAAAATTGCTCAAAGTTGATGATTTGGCTAGGAACGTTGATAGACTCTCGCTTGATGTTGATTCTTTGAAACTTAGATCTACTCCTCCTAAGCATGATATCAATGAGTCTCTCAAAGCTATGAGAATTTCTATTGATGAGTGCAAAGAAAGAACCGCTAGATTGCGTGCTAAGAAAGATTGCTTTGTAAAGGCGTGTTCTTCTAATTTCCATGAAAATAATGATGAAGATCTTAAAGTTATTGATGTTTCCCCTATTAGATCTTTGTTTTGCAATATGAATCTTAACAATAATGGGACTGGAGATGAGTCAACTTTAGTTAAAAGGCATCCCAATGATTCAGAGTTTTTAGATCTTGATGCTAAATTTGGTAAAAGTGGGATTGGAGAGGTCAGGACTTTAAATAGCATTGAACCCACTATCTTGGATTTTAAGGAATTTAATTATGATAATTGTTCTTTAGAAGGTTGTATTTCCTTATTGCAATCCGTTGTGAATTCTCCTCATGCTTATAGTCAAAATAAAGCTTTTACCAAATATATTGTTGATGCCTTGATGCAATCTTTTGATGAAAAACTTAATTTGGAAGTTTCTATTGTAGGGGAACGTAGTAATTTCAAAAAAATTCCTACGCACACGCAAGATCATGGTGATGGCATTGCAATGAGAGGGGAGAGTGTTGTCCACGTACCCTCGTAGACCGTAAGCGGAAGCGTTATGACAACGCGGTTGATGTAGTCGTACGTCTTCACGATTCGACCGATCTAAGCACCGAACGTACGGCACCTCCGTGTTCAGCACACGTTCAGCTCGATGACGTTCCCCGGGCTCCAATCCAGCAAAGCGTCGGGGATGAGTTCCGTCAGCACGATGGCGTGGTGACGATGATGATGTTCTACCGGCGCAGGGCTTCGCCTAAACTCCGCGACGATATGACCGAGGTGGAATATGGTGGAGGGGGGCACCGCACACGGCTAAGGAACGATCTGTAGATCAACTTGTGTGTCATGGGGTGCCCCCCTGTCCCCGTATATAAAGGAGCAAGGGGGAGGAGGCCGGCCCTAGGAGGGGGCGCGCCAAGGGGAGTCCTACTCCCACCGGGAGTAGGACTCCCTCCTTCCTTGTTGGAGTAGGAGAAGGGAGGAAAGAGGGGGAGAGGAGGAAGGAAAGGGGGGCTGCACCCCTTGTCCAATTCGGACCAGAGGGGGGCTGCGCGCCTCCTTCCTTTCGGCCTCTCTCCTCTATTCCCGTATGGCCCAATAAGGCCCATATACTCCCCGGCGAATTCCCGTAACTCTCCGGTACTCCGAAAAATACCCGAATCACTCGGAACCTTTCCGAACTCCGAATATAGTCGTCCAATATATCGATCTTTACGTATCGACCATTTCGAGACTCCTTGTCATGTCCTCGATCTCATCCGGGACTCCGAACTCCTTCGGTACATCAAAAACTCATAAACTCATAATATAACTGTCATCGAAACCTTAAGCGTGCGGACCCTACGGGTTCGAGAACTATGTAGACATGACCTAGAACTATTCTTGGTCAATAACCAATAGTGGAACCTGGATGCTCATATTGGCTCCTACATATTCTACGAAGATCTTTATCGGTCAAACCGCATAACAACATACGTTGTTCCCTTTGTCATCGGTATGTTACTTGCCCGAGATTCGATCGTCGGTATCCAATACCTAGTTCAATCTCGTTACCGGCAAGTCTCTTTTCTCGTTACATAATGCATCATCCCGCAACTAACTCATTAGTCACATTGCTTGCAAGGCTTATAGTGATGTGCATTACCGAGAGGGCCCAGAGAGACCTTTCCGACAATCGGAGTGACAAAACCTAATATCAAAATACGCCAACCCAACATGTACCTTCGGAGACACCTGTAGAGCTCCTTTATAATCACCTAGTTACGTTGTGACGTTTGGTAGCACATAAAGTGTTCCTCCGGTAAACGGGAGTTGCATAATCTCATAGTTACAGGAACATGTATAAGTCATGAAAAAAGCAACAGCAACATACTAAACGATCGTGTGCTAAGCTAACGAAATGGATCATGTCAATCACATCATTCTCCTAATGATGTGATCCCGTTAATCAAATGACAACTCATGTCTATGGCTAGGAAACTTAACCATCTTTGATTCAACGAGCTAGTCAAGTAGAGGCATACTAGTGACACTATGTTTGTCTATGTATTCACACATGTATTATGTTTCCGGTTAATACAATTCTAGCATGAATAATAAACATTTATCATGAAATAAGGAAATAAATAATAACTTTATTATTGCCTCTAGGGCATATTTCCTTCAGTCTCCCACTTGCACTAGAGTCAATAATCTAGTTCACATCACCGTGTGATTTAACACCAATATTCACATTTGTATGTGATTAATACCCATAGTCCACATCCTCATGTGATCAACACCCAAAGGGTTTACTAGAGTCAATAATCTAGTTCACATCGCTATGTGATTAACACCCAAAGAGTACTAAGGTATGATCATGTTTTGCTCGTGAGAGAAGTTTAGTCAACAGGTCTGTCACATTCAGAGCCGTATGTATTTTGCAAATATTCTATGTCTACAATGCTCTGCACGGAGCTACTCTAGCTAATTGCTCCCACTTTCAATATGTATCCAGATTGAGACTTTAGAGTCATCTGGGTCAGTGCCAAAACTTGTATCGACGTAACCCTTTACGACGAACCTTTTGTCACCTCCATAATTGAGAAACATATCCTTATTCCACTAAGGATAATTTTGACCAATGTCCAGTGATCTACTCCTAGATCACTATTGTACTCCCTTGCCAAACCAGGGCAGAGTATACAATAGGTCTGGTCCATAGCATGGCATACTTTTATAGAACCTATGACTGATGCATAGGGAATGACTTTCATTCTCTTTCTATTTTCTGCCGTGGTCAGGATTTGAGTCTTACTCAATTTCATACCTTTGCAACACAAGCAAGAACTCTTTCTTTGACTGTTCCATTTTGAACTACTTCAAAAACTTGACAAGGTATGTTCTTATTAAAAAACTTATCAAGCATCTTGATCTATCTCTATAGATCTTGATGCTCAATATGTAAGTAGCTTTACCGAGGTCTTTCTTTGAAAAAACTCCTTTTAGACACTCCTTTATGCTTTGCAGAATAATTCTACATTATTTCCAATCAACAATATGTCATTCACATATACTTATCAGAAATGTTGCAGTGCTCCCACTAACTTTCTTGTAGATGCAGGCCTTTCCAAAAGTCTGTATAAAACCATATGCTTTGATCAACGCATCAAAGCGTATATTCCAACTCTGAGATGCTTGCACCAGTCCATTGATGGATCACTGGAGCTTGCATATTTTGTTAGCACCTTTAGGATTAGCAAAACCTTCTGGTTGCATCATATACAACTCTTCTTTTAAAATCCATTAAGGAATGCAGTTTTGACATCCATTTGCCAGATTTCATAAAATGTGGCAATTGCTAACATGATTCAGACAGACTTAAGCATAGATACGAGTGAAAAACTCTCATCGTAGTCAACACCTTGAACTTGTCGAAAACCTTTCGCGACAATTCTAGCTTTGTAGATAGTAACACTATCAACGTCCGTCTTCCTCTTAAAGATCCATTTAATCTCAATGTCTCGCCGATCATTGGGCAAGTCAATCAAAGTCCATACTTTGTTTTCATACATGGATCTTATCTCAAATCTCATGGCCTCAAGCCATTTTGTGGAATCTGGGCTCACCATCGCTTCTTCATAGTTTGTAGGTTCGTCATGGTCTAGTAACATAACTTCCAGAACAGGATTACCGTACCACTCTGGTGCGGATCTTACTCTGGAAGACCTATGAGGTTCTGTAGTAACTTAATCTGAAGTTTCATGATCATCATCATTAACTTCCTCACTAATTGGTGTAGTAGTCACAGGAACAGATTTCTGTGATGAACTACTTTCAAATAAGGGAGCAGGTACAATTACCTCATCAAGTTCTACTTTCCTCCCACTCACTTCTTTCGAGAGAAACTCCTTCTCTAGAAAGGATCCATTCTTAGCAATGAATGTTTTGCCTTTGGATTTGTGATAGAAGGAGTACCCAACAGTTTCCTTTGGGTATTCTATGAAGACGCACTTCTTCGATTTGGGTTCGAGCTTATCAGGTTGAAACTTTTTCATATAAGCATCGCAACTCCAAACTTTAAGAAATGACAACTTTGGTTTCTTGCCAAACCACAGTTCATATTGTGTCGTCTCAACGGACTTAGGTGGTGCCCCTTTTTAACGTGAATGCAGCTGTCTTTAATGCATGACCCCAAAACGATAGTGGTAAATCGGTAAGAAACATCATAGATTGTACAACATCCAATAAAGTACGGTTATGACGTTCGGACACACCATTACGCTGTGGTGTTCCGGGTGGCGTGAGTTGCGAAACTATTCCGCATTGTTTCAAATGTAGACCAAACTCGTAACTCAAATATTCTCCTCCATGATCAGATCATAGAAATTTTATTTTCTTGTTACGATGATTTTCAACTTCACTCTGAAATTCTTTGAACTTTTCAAATGTTTCAGACTTATGTTTCATTAAGTAGATATACCCATATCTGCTCAAATCATCTGTGAAGGTCAGAAAATAATGATACCTGCCACGAGCCTCAACACTCATCGGATCGCATACATCAATATGTATTATTTCCAATAAGTCAGTTGCTCGCTCTATTGTTCCGGAGAACGGAGTCTTTAGTCATCTTGCCCATAAGGCATGGTTCGCAAGCATCAAGTGATTCATAATCAAGTGATTCCAAAATCCCATCAGCATGGAGTTTCTTCATGTGCTTTACACCAATATGACCTAAACTGCAGTGCCACAAATAAGTTGCACTATCATTATTAACTTTGCATCTTTTGGTTTCAATATTATGAATATGTGTATCACTACGACCGAGATCCAACGAACCATTTTCATTGGGTGTGTAACCATATAAGGTTTTATTCATGTAAACAGAACAACAATTTATTCTCTTACTTAAATAAAAAACCGTATTGCAATAAATATGATCAAATCATATTCATGCTCAACGCAAACACCAAATAACACTTATTTAGTTTCAACACTAATCCCAAAAGTATAGGGAGTCTGCGATGATGATCATATCAATCTTGGAACTACTTCCAACACACATCGTCACCTCGCCTTTTTACTATTTTCTGTTTATTCTGCAACTCCCATTTCGAGTTACTACTCTTAGCAACTGAACCAGTATCAAAATGCCGAGGGGTTGCTATAAACACTAGTAAAGTACACATCAATAACATGTATATCCAATATACCTTTGTTCACTTTTGCCATCCTTCTTATCCGCCAAATACTTGGGGCAGTTCCACTTCCAGTGACTAGTCCCTTTGCAGTAGAAGCACTTAGTCTCAGGCTTAGGACCAGACTTGGGCTTCTTCACTTGAGCAGCAACTTGCTTGCCGTTCTTCTTGAAGTTCCACTTCTTCCCTTTGCCCTTTTCTTGAAACTAGTGGTCTTGTCAACCATCAATACTTGATGCTTTTCTTGATTTCTACCTTCATCGATTTCAGCATCACGAAGAGCTTGGGAATCGTTTTCGTCATCCCTTGCATACTATAGTTCATCACGAAGTTCTACTAATTTGGTGATGGTGACTAGAGAATTCTGTCAATCACTATCTTATCTGGAAGATTAACTCCCACTTGATTCAAGCGATTGTAGTACCCAGACAATCTGAGCACATGCTCACTAGTTGAGCGATTCTCCTCCATCTTTTAGCTATAGAACTTGTTGGAGACTTCATATCTCTCAACTCGGGTATTTGCTTGAAATATTAACTTCAACTCCTGGAACATCTCATATGGTCCATGACGTTCAAAACGTCTTTCAAGTCACGATTCTAAGCCGTTAAGCATGGTGCACTAAACTATCAAGTAGTCATCATATTGAGCTAGCCAAACGTTCATAACGTCTGCATCTGCTCCTGCAATAGGTTTGTCACCTAGCGGTGCATCAAGGACATAATTCTTCTGCGCAGCAATGAGGATAAACCTCAGATCACGGATCCAATCCGCATCATTGCTACTAACATTTTTTAACACAATTTTCTCTAGGAACATATAAACATATGAAAGCAACAACGCAAGCTATTGATCTACAACATAATTTGTAAACTACTACCAGGACTAAGTTCATGATAAATTTAAGTTCAATTAATCATATTACTTAAGAACTCCCACTTAGAAATACATCCCTCTAATCCTCTAAGTCATCACGTGATCCAAATCAACTAAACCATAACCGATCATCACGTGAAATGGAGTAGCTTTCAATGGTGAACATCATTATGTTGATCATATCTACTATATGATTCACGCTCGACCTTTCGGTCTCCGTGTTTCGAGGCCATATCTGCATATGCTAGGCTCGTCAAGTTTAACCTGAGTATTCCGCGTGTGCAAAACTGGCTTGCACCCGTTGTAGATGGACGTAGAGCTTATCACACCCGATCATCACGTGGTGTCTGGGCACGACGAACTTTGGCAACGGTGCATACTCAGGGAGAACACTTCTTGATAATTAGTGAGAGATCATCTTATAATGCTATCGTCAAACAAAACAGAATAAGATGTATAACAGATAAACATCATATGCAATGAAAATATGTGACATGATATGGCCATGATCATCTTGCACCTTTGATCTCCATCTCCAAAGTAATGTCATGATCTCTATCGTCACCGGCACGACACCATGATCTTCATCATCTTGATCTATATCAATGTGTCGTCACATGGTCGTCTCGCCAACTATTGCTCTTGCAACTATTGCTATCGCATAGCGATAAAGTAAAGCAATTATTTGGCACTTGCATCTTATGCAACAAAGAGACAACCATAGAGCTTTTGCCAGTTGCCGATAACTTCAACAGAACATGATCATCTCATACAACAACTTATATCTCATCACGTCTTGACCATATCACATCACAACATGCCCTGCAAAAACAAGTTAGACGTCCTCTACTTTGTTGTTGCAAGTTTTACGTGGCTGCTGTTGGGTAACGTAGTAATTTCAAAAAATTATCCTAGGCACGCGTAAGATTGGTGATGCATAGCAACGAGAGGGGAGAGTGTTGTCTACGTACCCTCGTAGGCCGAAGCGGGAGCGTTGACGCAACGTAGAGGAAGTAGTTGTACGTCTTCCCGGTCCAACCGATCCAAGCACCGTTACTCCGGCACCTCCGAGTTCTTGACACACGTACAGCTCGATGACGCACCCCGAGCTCCGATCCAGCAAAGCTTCGGGGAGGAGTTCCGTCAGCACGATGGCGTGGTGACGATCTTGATGTTCAACCGTCGCAGGGCTTCGCCTAAGCACCGCTACAATATGACCGAGGTGTAATATCATGGAGGGGGGCACCGCACACGGCTAAGGAACGATCACGAAGATCAACTTGTGTGTCTATGGGGTGCCCCCCGCCCCCGTATATAAAGGAGCAAGGGGGGAGGCCGGCCGGCCCCTTGGGGCGGATTCCTCCTTTCCTACTCCTACTAGGAGGGGGAAGGAAGGGGGAGAGGGGGGAAGGAAAGGGGGGCGCCGCCCCCCCTCCTAGTCCAATTCGGACCAGAGGGAGAGGAGGCGCGCGGCCCACCCTGGCCGCCCCTCTCTTTTCCCACCAAGGCCCATGTGGCCCATTAACTCTCCCGGGGGGTTCCGGTAACCCCCCCCCCCCCCCCCGGCACTCCGGTTTTCTCCGAAATCACCCGGAACAATTCCGGTGTCCGAATATAGTCGTCCAATATATCAATCTTTATGTCTCGACTATTTCGAGACTCCTCGTCATGTCCATGATCACATCCGAGACTCCGAACAAACTTCGGTACATCAAAATATATAAACTCATAAAGAAACTGTCATCGTAACTTTAAGCGTGCGGACCCTACGGTTCGAGAACAATGTAGACATGACCGAGACACGTATCCGGTCAATAACCAATAGCGGGACGTGGATGCCCATATTGGTTCCTACATATTCTATGAAGATCTTTATCGGTCAGACCGCATAACAACATACATTGTTCCCTTTGTCATCGGTATGTTACTTGCCCGAGATTCAATCGTCGGTATCCAATACCTAGTTCAATCTCGTTACCGGCAAGTCTCTTTACTCGTTCAGTAATACATCATCTCACAACTAACTCATTAGTTGCAATGCTTGCAAAGCTTAAGTGATGTGCATTACCGAGAGGGCCCAGAGATACCTCTCCGACATTCGGAGTGACAAATCCTAATCTCGAAATATGCCAACCCAACAAGTACCTTTGGAGACACCTGTAGAGCACCTTTATATCACCTAGTTACGTTGTGACGTTTGGTAGCACACAAAGTGTTCCTCCGGTAAACGGGAGTTGTATAATCTCATTGTCATAGGAACATGTATAAGTCATGAAGAAAGCAATAGCAACATACTAAACGGTCGGGTGCTAAGCTAACCGAATGGGTCATGTCAATCAGATCATTCAACTAATGATGTGATCCCGTTAATCAAATAACAACTCTTTTGTCTATGGTTAGGAAACATAACCATCTTTGATTAACAAGCTAGTCAAGTAGAGGCATACTAGTGACACTCTGTTTGTCTATATATTCACACATGTATTATGTTTCCAGTTAATACAATTCTAGCATGAATAATAAACATTTATCATGATATAAGGAAATAAATAATAACTTTATTATTGCCTCTACGGCATATTTCCTTCAGTCTCCCACTTGCACTAGAGTCAATAATCTAGATTACACAGTAATGATTCTAACACCCATGGAGTCTTGGTGCTGATCATGTTTTGCTCGTGGAAGAGGCTTAGTCAACGGGTCTACAACATTCAGATCCGTATGTATCCTGCAAATCTCTATGTCTCCCACATGGACTAGATCCCGGATGGAATTGAAGCATCTCTTGATGTGCTTGGTTCTCTTGTGAAATCTGGATTCCTTTGCTAAGGCAATCGCTCCAGTATTGTCACAAAAGACTTTCATTGGACCCGATGCACTAGGTATGACACCTAGATCGGATATGAACTCCTTCATCCAGACTCCTTCATTAGCTGCTTCCGAAGCAGCTATGTATTCCGCTTCACACGTAGATCCCGCCACGACGCTTTGTTTTGAACTGCACCAACTGACAGCTCCACCGTTTAATGTAAACACGTATCCGGTTTGCGATTTAGAATCGTCCGGATCAGTGTCAAAGCTTGCATCAACGTAACCATTTACGATGAGCTCTTTGTCACCTCCATATACGAGAAACATATCCTTAGTCCTTTACAGGTACTTCAGTATGTTCTTGACTGCTGTCCAGTGATCCACTCCTGGATTACTTCGGTACCTCCCTGCTGAACTTATAGCAAGGCACACATCAGGTCTGGTACACAGCATTGCATACATGATAGAGCCTATGGCTGAAGCATAGGGAACATCTTTCATTTTCTCTCTATCTTCTGCAGTGGTCGGGCATTGAGTCTTACTCAACTTCACACCTTGCAATACAGGCAAGAACCCTTTCTTTGCTTGATCCATTTTGAACTTCTTCAAAACTTTGTCAAGGTATGTGCTTTGTGAAAGTCCAATTAAGCATTTTGATCTATCTCTATAGATCTTAATGCCCAATATGTAAGCAGCTTCACCGAGGTCTTTCATTGAAAAACTTTTATTCAAGTATCCCTTTATGCTATCCATAAATTCTATATCATTTCCACTCAATAATATGTCATCCACATATAATATTAGAAATGCTACAGAGCTCCCACTCACCTTCTTGTAAATACAGGCTTCTCCAAAAGTCTGTATAAACCCAAATGCTTTGATCACACTATCAAAGCGTTTATTCCAACTCCGAGAGGCTTGCACCAGTCCATAAATGGATCGCTGGAGCTTGCACACTTTGTTAGCTCCCTTTGGATCGATAAAACCTTCTGGTTGCATCATATACAACTCTTCCTCCAGAAACCCATTCAGGAATGCAGTTTTTACATCCATTTGCCAAATTTCATAATCATAAAATGCGGCAATTGCTAACATGATTCGGACAGACTTAAGCATCGCTACGGGTGAGAAGGTCTCATCGTGGTCAATCCCTTGAACTTGTCAAAAACCTTTTGCAACAAGTCGAGCTTTGTAGACAGTAACATTACCGTCAGCGTCAGTCTTCTTCTTGAAGATCCATTTATTCTCAATTGCTTGCCGACCATCGGGCAAGTCAACCAAAGTCCATACTTTGTTCTCATAGATGGATCCCATCTCAGATTTCATGGCTTCAAGCCATTTTGCGGAATCTGGGCTCACCATCGCTTCTTCATAGTTCGTAGGTTCATCATGATCTAGTAGCATGACTTCCAGAATAGGATTACCGTACCACTTTGGTGCGGATCTTACTTTGTTTGTCCTACGAGGTTCTGTAGCAACTTGATCTGAAGTTCTATGATCATCATCATCAACTTCCTCACTAGTTGGTTTTGACGTCACAGAAACCGGTTCCGGTGATGTACTATTTTCCAACAAGGGAGCAGGTATAGTTACCTCATCAAGTTCTACTTTTCTCCTACTCACTTCTTTCGAGAGAAACTCCTTCTCTAGAAAGGATCCATTCTCAGCAACGAATGTCTTGCCTTCGGATCTGTGATAGAAGGTGTACCCAACTGCCTCCTTTGGGTATCCTATGAAGACACATTTATCTGATTTGGGTTCGAGCTTATCAGGTTGAAGCTTTTTCACATAAGCATCGCAGCCCCAAACTTTAAGAAACAACAATTTTGGTTTCTTGCCAAACCATAGTTCATAAGGTGTCGTCTCAACGGATTTTGGTGGTGCCCTATTTAATGTGAATGTGGCCGTCTCTAAAGCATAACCCCAAAATGATAGCGGTAAATCTGTAAGAGACATCATAGATCGTACCATATCAAGTAAAGTACGATTACGACATTCGGACACACCATTACGCTGTGGTGTTCCGGGTGGCGTGAGTTGCGAAACTATTCCGCATTGTTTCAAGTGTAGACCAAACTCGTAACTCAAATATTCTCCTCCACGATCAGATCGTAGAAACTTTATTTTCTTATTACGATGATTTTCAACTTCACTCTGAAATTCTTTGAACTTTTCAAATGTTTCATACTTATGCTTCATTAAGTAGATATACCCATATCTGCTTAAATCATCTGTGAAGGTGAGAAAATAACGATATCCGCCACGAGCTTCAACATTCATCGGACCACATACATCTGTATGTATGATTTCCAACAAATCTGTTGCTCTCTCCATAGTACCGGAGAACGACGTTTTAGTCATCTTGGCCATGAGGCACGGTTCGCAAGTACCAAGTGATTCATAATCAAGTGGTTCCAAAAGTCCATCAATATGGAGTTTCTTCATGCGCTTTACTCCAATATGACCTAAACGGCAGTGCCACAAATAAGTTGCACTATCATTATCAACTCTGCATCTTTTGGCTTCAACATTATGAATATGTGTATCACTGTATTGAGATTCATCAAAAATAGACCACTCTTCAAGGGTGCATGACCATAAAAGATATTACTCATATAAATAGAACAACCATTATTCTCTGATTTAAATGAATAACCGTCTCGCATCAAACATGATCCAGATATAATGTTCATGCTCAACGCTGGCATCAAATAACAATTATTTAGGTCTAATACTAATCCCGAAGGTAGATGTAGAGGTAGCGTGCCGACCGCGATCACATCGACTTTGGAACCATTTCCCACGCGCATCGTCACCTCGTCCTTTGCTAGTGTTCGCTTAATCCGTAGTCCCTGTTTCGAGTTGCAAATATTAGCAACAGAACCAGTATCAAATACCCAGGTGCTACTGCGAGCTCTAGTAAGGTACACATCAATAACATGTATATCACATATACCTTTGTTCACCTTGCCATCCTCCTTATCCGCCAAATACTTGGGGCAGTTCCGCTTCCAGTGACCAGTCTGCTTGCAGTAGAAGCACTCAGTTTCAGGCTTGGGTCCAGACTTGGGTTTCTTCTCTTGAGCAGCAACTTGCTTGCTCTTCTTCTTGAAGTTCCCCTTCTTCTTCCCTTTGCCCTTTTTCTTGAAACTAGTGGTCTTGTTGACCATCAACACTTGATGCTCCTTCTTGATTTCTACCTCCGCAGCCTTTAGCATTGCGAAGAGCTTGGGAATTGTCTTATCCATCCCTTGCATGTTATAGTTCATCACGAAGCTCTTGTAGCTTGGTGGAAGTGATTGGAGAATTCTATCAATGACGCTATCATCCGGAAGAGTAACTCCCAGTTGAATCAAGTGATTACAATACCCAGACATCTTGAGTATATGCTCACTGACAGAACTATTCTCCTCCATCTTGCAGCTATAGAACTTATTGGAGACTTCATATCTCTCAATCCGGGCATTCTTCTGGAATATTAACTTCAACTCCTGGAACATCTCATATGCTCCATGACGTTCAAAACGTCGTTGAAGTCCCGGTTCTAAGCCGTAAAGCATGGCAAATTGAACTATCGAGTAGTCATCAGCTTTGCTCTGCCAGACGTTCTTAACGTCGTCAGTTGCATCAGCAGCAGGCCTGGCACCCAACGGTGCTTCCAGGACATAACTTTTCTCTGCAGCAATGAGGATAATCCTCAAGTTATGGACCCAGTCCGTGTAATTGCTACCATCATCTTTCAACTTTGCTTTCTCAAGGAACGCATTAAAATTCAACGGAACAACAACACGGGCCATCTATCTACAATCAACATAGACAAGCAAGATACTATCAGGTACTAAGTTCATGATAAATTTAAGTTCAATTAATCATATTACTTAAGAACTCCCACTTAGATAGACATCCCTCTAATCCTCTAAGTGATCACGTAATCCAAATTCAACTAAATCATAACCGATCATCACGTGAAATGAATTAGTTTTCAATGGTGAACATCTTATGTTGATCATATCTACTATATGATTTATGCTCGACCTTTCGGTCTCCATGTTCCGAGGCCATATCTGCATATGCTAGGCTCGTCAAGTTTAACCCGAGTATTCTGCATGTGCAAAACTGGCTTGCACCCGTTGTAGATGGACGTAGAGCTTATCACACCCGATCATCACGTGGTGTCTGGGCACGACGAACTTTGGCAACGGTGCATACTCAGGGAGAACACTTCTTGATAATTAGTGAGAGATCATCTTAAAATGCTACCGACAATCAAAGCAAGATACGATGCATAAACGATAAACATCACATGCAATCAATATAAGTGATATGATATGGCCATCATCATCTTGTGCTTGTGATCTCCATCTTCGAAGCACCGTCATGATCACCATCGTCACCGGCGCGACACCTTGATCTCCATCGTAGCATCGTTATTGTCTCGCCAATCTTATGCTTCTACGACTATCGCTACCGCTTAGTGATAAAGTAAAGCATTACAGGGCGATTGCATTGCATACAATAAAGCGACAACCATATGGCTCCTGCCAGTTGCCGATAACTCGGTTACAAAACATGATCATCTCATACAATAAAATTTAGCATCATGTCTTGACCATATCACATCACAACATGCCCTGCAAAAACAAGTTAGACGTCCTCTACTTTGTTGTTGCAAGTTTTACGTGGCTGCTACGGGCTTAAGCAAGAACCAATCTCACCTACGCATCAAAACCACAATGATAGTTTGTCAAGTTGGTGTTGTTTTAACCTTCGCAAGGACCGGGCGTAGCCACACTCGGTTCAACTAAAGTTGGAGAAACTGACACCCACTAGCCACCTGTATGCAAAGCACGGCGGTAGAACCAGTCTCGCATAAGCGTACGCGTAATGTCGGTCCGGGCCGCTTCATCCAACAATACCGCCGAACCAAAGTATGACTTGCTGGTAAGCAGTATGACTTATATCGCCCACAACTCACTTGTGTTCTACTCGTGCATATAACATCAAACCATAAAACCTGGCTCGGATGCCACTATTGGGTAACGTAGTAATTTCAAAAAATTATCCTACGCACACGCAAGATCATGGTGATGCATAGCAACGAGAGGGGAGAGTGTTGTCTACGTACCCTCGTAGACCGAAGCGGAAGCGTTGACGCAACGTAGAGGAAGTAGTCGTACGTCTTCCCGGTCCAACCGATCCAAGCACCGTTACTCCGGCACCTTCGAGTTCTTGACACACGTACAGCTCGATGACGCACCCCGAGCTCTGATCCAGCAAAGCTTCGGGGAGGAGTTCCATCAGCACGACGGCGTGGTGACGATCTTGATGTTCAACCGTCGCAGGGATTCACCTAAGCACCGCTACAATATGACCGAGGTGTAATATCGTGGAGGGGGGCACCGCACACGGCTAAGGAACGATCACGAAGATCAACTTGTGTGTCTATGGGGTGCCCCCCGCCCCCATATATAAAGGAGCAAGGGGGGAGGCCGGCCGGCCCCTTGGGGCGCGCCAAGGAGGAGGAATCCTCCTCCTAGTAGGAGTAGGATTCCTCCTTTCCTACTCCTACTAGGAGGGGGAAGGAAGGGGGAGAGGGGGGGAGAAAAGGGGGGGCGCCGCCCCCCCTCCTAGTCCAATTCGGACCAGAGGGAGAGGGGGCGCGCGGCCCACCATGGCCGCCCCTCTCTTTTCCCACCAAGGCCCATGTGGCCCATTAACTCTCTCGAGGGGTTCCGGTAAACCCCCGGCACTCCGGTTTTCTCCGAAATCACCCGGAACAATTTCGGTGTCCGAATATAGTCGTCCAATATATCAATATTTATGTCTCGACTATTTCGAGACTCCTCGTCATGTCCATGATCACATCCGGGAGTCCGAACAAACTTCGGTACATCAAAATATATAAACTCATAAAGAAACTGTCATCGTAACTTTAAGCGTGCGGACCCTACGGTTCAAGAACAATGTAGACATGACCGAGACACGTATCCGGTCAATAACCAATAGCGGGACCTGGATGCCCATATTGGTTCCTACGTATTCTACGAAGATCTTTATCGGTCAGACCGCATAACAACATACGTTGTTCCCTTTGTCATCGGTATGTTACTTGCCCGAGATTTGATCGTCGGTATCCAATACCTAGTTCAATCTCGTTACCGGCAAGTCTCTTTACTCATTCCGTAATACATCATCTCGCAACTAACTCATTAGTTGCAATGCTTGCAAGGCTTAAGTGATGTGCATTATCGAGAGGGCCCAGAGATACCTCTCCGACATTCGGAGTGACAAATCCTAATCTCGAAATATGCCAACCCAACAAGTACCTTTGGAGACACCTGTAGAGCACCTTTATGATCACCCAGTTACGTTGTGACGTTTGGTAGCACACAAAGTGTTCCTCCGGTAAACGGGAGTTGCATAATCTCATAGTCATAGGAACATGTATAAGTCATGAAGAAAGCAATAGCAACATACTAAACGATCGGGTGCTAAGCTAACGGAATGGGTCATGTCAATCTGATCATTCAACTAATGATGTGATCCCGTTAATCAAATAACAACTCTTTTGTCTATGGTTAGGAAACATAACCATCTTTGATTAACAAGCTAGTCAAGTAGAGGCATACTAGTGACACTCTGTTTGTCTATATATTCACACATGTATTATGTTTCCGGTTAATACAATTCTAGCATGAATAATAAACATTTATCATGATATAAGGAAATAAATAATAACTTTATTATTGCCTCTAGGGCATATTTCCTTCAGCTGCTACGGGCTGAGCAAGAACCATTCTTACCTACGCATCAAAACCACAACGATAGTTCGTCAAGTTGGTGATGTTTTCACCTTCTCAAGGACCGGGCGTAGCCACACTCGGTTCAACTAAAGTTGGAGAAACTGACACCCACTAGTCACCTGTGTGCAAAGCACGGCGGTAGAACCAGTCTCGCGTAAGCGTACGCGTAATGTCGGTCCGGGCCGCTTCATCCAACAATACCGCCGAACCAAAGTATGACATGATGGTAAGCAGTATGACTTGTATCGCCCACAACTCACTTGTGTTCTACTCGTGCATATAACATCAACGCATAAAACCTGGCTCGGATGCCACTGTAGGGGAACGTAGTAATTTCAAAAAAATTCCTACGCACACGCAAGATCATGGTGATGGCATAGCAACGAGAGGGGAGAGTGTTGTCCACGTACCCTCGTAGACCATAAGCGGAAGCGTTATGACAACGCGGTTGATGTAGTCGTACGTCTTCACGATTCGACCGATCCAAGCACCGAACGTACGGCACCTCCGTGTTCAGCACACGTTCAGCTCGATGACGTTCCCCGGGCTCCAATCCAGCAAAGCATCGGGGATGAGTTCCGTCAGCATGACGGCGTGGTGACGATGATGATGTTCTACCGGCGCAGGGCTTCGCCTAAACTCCGCGACAATATGACCGAGGTGAAATATGGTGGAGGGGGGCACCGCACACGGCTAAGGAACGATCTATAGATCAACTTGCATGTCATGGGGTGCCCCCCTGTCCCCGTATATAAAGGAGCAAGGGGGGAGGAGGCCGGCCCTAGGAGGGGGCGCGCCAAAGGGAGTCCTACTCCCACCGGGAGTAGGACTCCCTCCTTCCTTGTTGGAGTAGGAGAAGGGGGGAAAGAGGGGGAGAGGAGGAAGGAAAGGGGGGCTGCACCCCTTGTCCAATTCGGACCAGAGGGGGGCTGCGCGCCTCCTTCCTTTCGGCCTCTCTCCTCTATTCCCGTATGGCCCAATAAGGCTCATATACTCCCCGGCGAATCCCCGTAACTCTCCGGTACTCCGAAAAATACCCGAATCACTCGGAACCTTTCCGAACTCCGAATATAGTCGTCCAATATATCGATCTTTACGTCTCGACCATTTCGAGACTCCTTGGCATGTCCCCGATCTCATCCGGGACTCCGAACTCCTTCGGTACATCAAAACTCATAAACTCATAATATAACTGTCATCGAAACCTTAAGCGTGCGGACCCTACGGGTTCGAGAACTATGTAGACATGACCTAGAACTATTCTTGGTCAATAACCAATAGTGGAACCTGGATGCTCATATTGGCTCTTACATATTCTACGAAGATCTTTATCGGTCAAACCGCATAACAACATACGTTCTTCCCTTTGTCATCGGTATGTTACTTGCCCGAGATTCGGTCGTCGGTATCCAATACCTAGTTCAATCTTGTTACCGGCAAGTCTCTTTCCTTGTTACATAATGCATCATCCCGCAACTAACTCATTAGTCACATTGCTTGCAAGGCTTATAGTGATGTGCATTACCGAGAGGGCCCAGAGATACCTCTCCGACAATCAGAGTGACAAAACCTAATCTCGAAATACGCCAACCCAACATGTACCTTCGGAGACACCTGTAGAGCTCCTTTATAATCACCCAGTTACGTTGTGATGTTTGGTAGCACACAAAGTGTTCCTCCGGTAAACGGGAGTTGCATAATCTCATAGTTACAGGAACATGTATAAGTCATGAAGAAAGCAACAGCAACATACTAAACGATCGTGTGCTAAGCTAACGGAATGGGTCATGTCAATCACATCATTCTCCTAATAATGTGATCCCGTTAATCAAATGACAACTCATGTCTATGGCTAGGAAACTTAACCATCTTTGATTCAACGAGCTAGTCAAGTAGAGGCATACTAGTGACACTATGTTTGTCTATGTATTCACACATGTATTATGTTTCCGGTTAATACAATTCTAGCATGAATAATAAACATTTATCATGAAATAAGGAAATAAATAATAACTTTATTATTGCCTCTAGGGCATATTTCCTTCATCTATACCTAGAAAACTTAATGATGAGTGAGAACCTACTATAAAGATTAAAATTAAAGATCATGAGTGTTATGCTTTATGTGATTTGGGTGCTAGTGTTTCCACGATTCCGAAAACTTTATGTGATATTCTAGGTTTCCATGATCTTGATGATTGCTCTTTAAATTTGCACCTTGCGGATTTCACCATTAAAAAGCCAATGGGAAGGATCAATGATGTTCTCATTATTGCAAATAGAAATTTGGTGCCCGTAGATTTTATCGTTCTTGATATAGATTGCAATCTTTCTTGCCCTATTATTCTTGGTAGACCTTTCCTTAAAACGATTGGTGCGATTATTGATATGAAGGAAGGGAATATTAGATTCCAATTTCCATTAAGGAAAGACATGGAGCACTTTCCAAGAAAGAAAGTTAAATTACCTTATGAATCCATCATGTGAGCTACTTATGAATTGAGTGCCAAATATGGCACTACTTAGATCTATCCTCGCTTTTATGCCTGGCTAGGGGCGTTAAACGATAGCGCTAGTTGGGAGGCAACCCAATTTTACTTTCGTGTTTTTTGTTTTTGTTTCTGTTTAGTAATAAATCTTGCATCTACCTTCTGTTTAGATGTGTTTTTATGTTTTAATTAGTGTTTGTGCCAAGTAGAACCTATAGGATAACCTATGGTGATAGTTAATTTGATTCTGCTGAAAAGCAGAAACTTTGCACGCATAAAAATAATTTTGTTAAATCACAGAAACGTTCTTTTGCGTTGATTCTTTTTGCTGTAGATCAGTAGACAAATTTCCCAGGACTTCCTATTTTGGGAGGATTTGTAAAGTTCCAGAAGTATTCGGGGGTTACAGATTGCTACAGACTGTTCTGTTTTTACAGATTCTGTTTTTCGTGTGTTGTTTGCTTATTTTGATGCATCTATGGCTAGTATTAAGTGGTATGAACCATAAAGAACTTGAAATACAGTAGGTTTAACACCAATATAAATAAATAATGAGTTCCTTACGGTACCTTATGTGGTGGTTTTGCTTTCTTTCACTAACGGAGCTTATGAGATTTCCTGTTGAGTTTTGTGTTGTGAAGTTTTCAAGTTTTGGGTAAAGATTTGATGAACTATGGAATAAGGAGTGGCAAAAGCCTAAGCTTGGGGATTCCCATGGCACCCCAAGATATTCAAGAATAGCCAAAAGCCTAAGCTTGGGGATGCCCCCGGAAGGCATCCCCTATTTCGTCTTCGTTCATTGGTAATTTTACTTGGAGCTATATTTTTATTCGCCACATGATATGTGTTTTGCTTGGAGCGTCTTGTATGATATTAGTATTTGCTTTTTAGTTTACCACAATCATCCTTGCTGTACACACCTTTTGAGAGAAGCCCACTTGATTGGAATTTATTAGAATACTCTATGTGCTTCACTTATACCTTTTGAGCTAGATAGTTTTTGCTCTAGTGCTTCACTTATATCTTTTAGAGCACGGCGGTGGCTTAATTTTGTAGAAATTGTTAGTCTCTGATGCTTCACTTATATTATTTTGAGAGTCTCTTAGAACAGCATGGTATTTGCTATGGTTATAAAATTGGTCCTAGAATGGTAGGCATCCAAGTTGGGTATAATAAAAACTATCATAGGAAGTGAATTGGATGCTATGATCAATTTGATACTTGATAATTGTTTTGAGATATGGAGGTAGTGGTATTAAAGTCATGCTAGTTGGGTTGTTATGAATTTAAAGAATGCTTGTGTTGAAGTTAGCAAGTCCCGTAGCATGCATGTATGGTTAAAGTTGTGTAACAAATTTGAAACATGAGGTGTTCTTAGATTGTGCATCCTTATGAGTGGCGGTCGGGGACGAGCGATGGTCTTTTCCTACCAGTCTATCCCTCTAGGATCATGCGCATAGTACTTGGTTTTTGATGACTTGTAGATTTTTGCAATAAGTATATGAGTTCTTTTGACTAATGTCGAGTCCATGGATTATACGCACTCTTACCCTTCCATCATTGCTAGCCTCTTCGGTATCGTGCATTGCCCTTTCTGTTGGGGAACATGGTAATTTCAAAAATTTCCTATGCACACGCAAGATCATGGTGATGCATAGCAACGAGAGGGGAGAGTGTTGTCTACGTACCCACGCAGACCGACTGCGGAAGCGTTGACGCAACATAAAGGAAGTAGTCGTACGTCTTCCTGATCCGACCGATCCAAGTACCGTTACTCCGGCACCTCCGAGTTCTTAGCACACGTACAGCTCGATGACGATCCCCGGGCTTCGATCCAGCAAAGCGTCAGGGAGGAGTTCCGTCAGCACGACGGCGTGGTGACGATCTTGATGTTCTACCGTCGCAGGGCTTCGCCTAAGCACTGCAACAATATGACCGAGGTGGAATATGGTGGAGGGGGGGCACCGCACACGGCTAAGGAACGATCTCAAGGATCAACTTGTGTGTCTATGGGGTGCCCCCTGCCCCTGTATATAAAGGATGGAGGAGGAGGAGGCCGGCCAAGGCTAGGTGCGGCCAGGATGTGGAGTCCTACTAGGACTCCAAGTCCTAGTAGGAGTCCACCAAGAGGGGAGGAAGGGAGAAGGAAGTGGAGGAGTAGGAAAGGTGGCTGGCCCCCTTTTCCCTAGTCCAATTCGGACTAGAGGAGAGGGGGGGCGCAGCAGGCCTTTTCTCCTCTTCCCACTAAAGCCCATCAAGGCCCAATACTTCTCCCAGCGAATTCCCGTAACTCTCCGGTACTCCGAAAAATACTCGGATCACTCGGAACCTTTCCGATGTCCGAATATAGTCGTCCAATATATCGATTTTTACGTCTCGATCATTTCGAGACTCCTCGTCATGTCCCCGATCTCATCTGGGACTCCGAACTCCTTCGGTACATCAAAACTCATAAACTCATAATATAACTGTCATCGAAACCTTAAGCGTGCGGACCCTACAGTTCGAGAACAATGTAGACATGACCGAGACACGTCTCCGGTCAATAACCAATAGCGGGACCTAGATGCCCATATTGGCTCCTACATATTCTACGAAGATCTTTATCGGTCAGACCGCATAACAACATACGTTGTTCCCTTTGTCATCGGTATGTTACTTGCCCGAGATTCGATCGTCGGTATCCAATACCTAGTTCAATCTCGTTACCGGCAAGTCTCTTTACTCGTTCCGTAATACATCATCTCGCAACTAAGTCATTAGTTGCAATGCTTGCAAGGCTTATGTGACGTGCATTACCGAGAGGGCCCAGAGATACCTCTCCAGCAATCGGAGTGACAAATCCAAATCTCGAAATACGCCAACCCAACATCTACCTTTAGAGACACCTATAATGCTCCTTTATAATCACCCAGTTACGTTGTGACGTTTGGTAGCACCCAAAGTGTTCCTCCGGCAAACGGGAGTTGCATAATCTCATAGTCATAGGAACATGTATAAGTCATGAAGGAAGCAATAGCAACATACTAAACGATCGGGTGCTAAGCTAATGGAATGGGTCATGTCAATCAGATCATTCAACTAATGATGTGACCTCGTTAATCAAATAACAACTCTTTGTCTATGGTTAGGAAACATAACCATCTTTGATTAACGAGCTAGTCAAGTAGAGGCATACTAGTGACACTCTGTTTGTCTATGTATTCACACATGTATTATGTTTCCGGTTAATACAATTCTAGCATGAATAATAAACATTTATCATGATATAAGGAAATAAATAATAACTTTATTATTGCCTCTAGGGCATATTTCCTTCAGTTCTCCACTTGCACTAGAGTCAATAATCTAGATCACATCACCATGTGATTAACATCGATAGTTCACATCATCATGTGATTAACACCCATAGTTCACATCGTCATGTGACCAACACCCAAAGGGTTTACTAGATTCGGTAATCTAGTTCACATCGCTATGTGATTAACACCCAAAGAGTACTAAGGTGTGATCATGTTTTTCTTGTGAGAGAATCTTAGTCAACGGTCTTTCACATTCAGATCCGTTATGTATTTTGCAATTTTCTATGTCTACAATGCTCTGCACGGAGATACTCTAGCTAATTGCTCCCACTTTCAATATGTATCTAGATCGAGACTTAGAGTCATCCAGATCAGTGTCAAAACTTGCATCGACGTAACCCTTTACGGCGAACCCTTTTTTGTCACCTCCATAATCGAGAAACATATCCTTATTCCACTAAGGATAATTTTGACCGCTGTCCAGTGATCTACTCCTAGATCACTATTGTACTCCCTTGCCAAATCAGTGCAGGGTATACAATAGATCTAGTATACAGCATGACATACTTTATAGAACCTATGGCCAAGGCATAAGGAATGACTTTCATTCTCTTTCTATCTTCTGTCGTGGTCGGGCTTTGAGTCTTACTCAACTTCACACCTTGTAATACAGGCAAGAACTCTTTCTTTGACTGCTCCATTTTGAACTACTTCAAAATCTTGTCAAGGTATGTACTCATTAAAAAAACTTATCAAGTGTCTTGATCTATCTCTATAGATCTTGAAGCTCAATATGTAAGCAGCTTTACCGAAGTCTTTCTTTGAAAAACTCCTTTCAAACACTCCTTTATGCTTTACAGAATAATTCTACATTATTTCCGATCAACAATATGTCATTCACATATACTTATCAGAAATGTTGTAGTGCTCCCACTCACTTTCTCGTAAATACAGGCTTTACTGCAAGTCTGTATAAAACTATATGCTTTGATCAACTCATCAAAGCGTATATTCCGACTCCGATATGCTTGCACCAGTCCACAGATGGATCGCTGGAGCTTGCACATTTTGTTAGCACCTTTCGGATTAACAAAACCTTCTAGTTGCATCGTATACAACTCTTCTTTAATAAATCCATTAAGGAATTCAGTTTTGTTTATCCATTTGCCAGATTTCATAAAATGCGGCAATTGCTAACATGATTCGGACAGACTTAAGCATAGATACGAGTGAGAATCTCTCATCGTAGTCAACACCTTGAACTTGTCGAAAACCTTTTGTGACAATTCTAGCTTTGTAGATAGTAACACTACTATCAACGTCCGTGTTCCTCTTGAAGATCCATTTATTCTCAATTGCTTGCCGATCTTCGGGCAAGTCAACCAAAGTCCAAACTTTGTTCTCATACATGGATCATATCTCAGATTTCATGGCCTCAAACCATTTCGCGGAATCTGGGCTCATCATCGCTTCCTCATAGTTCGCAAGTTCGTCATGGTCTAGTAACATGACTTCCAGAACAGGATTACCGTACCACGCTGGTGCGGATCTCACTCTGGTTTACCTACGAGATTCGGTAGTAACTTGATCTGAAGTTACATGATCATCATCATTAGCTTCCTCACTAATTGGTGTAGTAGTCACAAGAACAGATTTTTGTGATGAACTACTTTCCAATAAGGGAGAAGGTACAATTACCTTATCAAGTTTTCTACTTTCCTTCCACTCACTTCTTTCGAGAGAATCTCCTTCTCTAGAAAGTATCCATTCTCAGCAACGAATGTCTTGCCTTTGGATCTGTGATAGAAGGTGTACCCAACTGTTTCCTTTGGGTATCCTATGAAGACGCACTTCTCCGATTTGGGTTTTGAGCTTATCAGGTTGAAACTTTTTCACATAAGCATTGCAACCTCAAACTTTTAAGAAATGACAACTTTGGTTTCTTGCCAAACCACAGTTCATAAGGCGTCGTCTCAATGGATTTAGATGGTGCCCTATTTTAATGTGAATGCAGCTGTCTCTAATGCATAACCCCAAAACGATAGTGGTAGATCGGTAAGATACATCATAGATTGCACTATATCCAATAAAGTACGGTTATGACGTTCAGACACACCATTATGCTGTGGTGTTTCAGGTGGCGTGAGTAGTGAAACTATTTCACATTGTTTTAACTGAAGACCAAACTCGTAACTCAAATATTTTACCTCTGCGATCATATCGTAGAAACTTTTATTTTCTTGTCACGATGATTTTCCACTTCACTCTGAAATTCTTTGAACTGTTCAAATGTTTCAGACTTATGTTTCATCAAGTAGATATCCCCATATCTGCTCAAATCATCTTGTGAAGGTCAGAAAATAATGATACCTGCTGTAAGCCTTAATATTCATCGGACCACATACATCAGTATGTATGATTTCCAACAAATCTGTTGCTTGCTTCATTGTTCCGGAGAACGGCGTTTTAGTCATCTTGCCCATAAGGCATGGTTCGCAAGCATCAAGTGATTCATAATCAAGTGATTCCAAAATCCCATCAGCATGGAGTTTCTTCATGCGCTTTACACCAATATGACCTAAACGGCAGTGCCACAAATAAGTTGCACTATCATTATTAACTTCACATCTTTTGGTTTCAATATTATGAATATGTGTATCACTAAGATCGAGATCCAATGAACTATTTTCATTGGGTGTGTAACCATATAAGGTTTTATTCATGTAAACAGAACAACAATTTATTTTTTTACTTAAATGAATAACCGTATTACAATAAACATGATCAAATCATATTCATGCTCAACGCAAACACCAAATAATACTTATTTAGGTTCAACATTAATCTCGAAATTATAGGGAGTGTGCGATGATGATCATATCAATCTTGGAACCACTTCCAACACACATCGTCACTTCACCCTTAACTAGTCTCTGTTTATTCTGCAACTCCCGTTTCGAGTTACTAATCTTAGCAACTGAACTAGTATCAAATACTTAGGGTTTGCTATAAACACTAGTAAAGTACACATCAATAACATGTATATCAAATATACTTATGTTCACTTTGCCATCCTTCTTATCCGCCAATCACTTGGGGTGGTTCCGCTTCCAGTGACCAGTCCCTTTGCAGTAGAAGCACTTAGTCTCAGGCTTAGGACCAGACTTGGGCTTCTTCACTTGAGCAGCAACTTGCTTGCCGTTCTTCTTGAAGTTCCCCTTCTTCCCTTTGCCCTTTTCTTGAAACTAGTGGTCTTGTCAACCATCAACACTTGATGTTTTTTTCTTGATTTCTGCCTTCGTTGATTTCAGCATCATGAAGAGCTTGGGAGTTGTTTCCGTTATCCCTTGCATATTATAGTTCATCATGAAGTTCTACTAACTTGGTGATGGTGACTAGAGAATTCTGTCAATCACTATCTTATCTGGAAGATTAACTCCCACTTGATTCAAGCGATTGTAGTACTCAGACAATCTGAGCACATGCTCACTAGTTGAGCGATTCTCCTCCATCTTTTAGCTATAGAACTTGTTGGAGACTTCATATCTCTCAACTCGGGTATTTGCTCGAAATATTAACTTCAACTCCTGGAACATCTCATATGTTCCATGACGTTCAAAACGTCTTTGAAGTCCCGATTCTAAGCCATTAAGCATGGTGCACTAAACTATCAAGTAGTCATCATATTGAGCTAGCCAAACGTTCATAACGTCTGCATCTGCTCCTGCAATAGGTCTGTCACCTAGCGGTGCATCAAGGACATAATTCTTCTGTGCAGCAATGAGGATAAACCTCAGATCACGGATCCAATCCGCATCATTGCTACTAACATCTTTCAACACAATTTTCTCTAGGAGCATATCAAAATAAACACAGGGAAGCAACAATGCGAGCTATTGATCTACAACATAATTTGCAAAATACTACCAGGACTAAGTTCATGATAAATTTAAGTTCAATTTAATCATATTACTTAAGAACTCCCACTTAGATAGACATCTCTCTAATCCTCTAAGTGATCATGTGATCCAAATCAACTAAACCATGTCCGATCATCACGTGAGATGGAGTAGTTTCATTGGTGAACATCACTATGTTGATCATATCTACTATATGATTCACGCTCGACCTTTCGGTCTCCGTGTTCCGAGGCCATATCTGTATATGCTTGGCTCGTCAAGTATAACCTGAGTATTCCGCGTGTGCAACTGTTTTTCACCCGTTGTATTTGAACGTAGAGCCTATCACACCCGATCATCACGTGGTGTCTCAGCACGAAGAACTTTCGCAACGGTGCATACTCAGCGAGAACACTTCTTGATAATTAGTGAGAGATCATCTTAAAATGCTACCGTCAATCAAAGCAAAATAATATGTATAAAAAGATAAACATCATATGCAATCAAAATATGTGACATGATATGGCCATGATCATCTTGCTTCTTTGATCTCCATCTCCAAAGTACTGTCATGATCTATATCGTCACCGGCATGACACCATGATCTCCATCATCTTGATCTATATTAATGTGTCATCACGTGGTCGTCTCGCCAACAATTGCTCTTGCAACTATTGCTATCGCATAGCGATAAAGTAAAGCAATTATTGGACGCTTGCATCTCATGCAATAGAGAGACGACCATAAGGCTTTTGCCAGTTGCTGATAATAAAACATGATCATCTCATACAACAACTTATATCTCATCACGTTTTGACCATATCACATCACAACATGCCCTGCAAAAACAAGTTAGACGTCCTCTACTTTGTTGTTGCATGTTTTACGTGGCTGCTACGGGCTTAAGCAAGAACCAATCTTACCTACGCATCAAAACCACAACGATAGTTTGTCAAATAGACTCCGTTTTAACCTTCGCAAGGACCGGGCGTAGCCACACTCGGTTCAACTAAAGTTGGAGAAACTGTCACCCGCTAGCCACCTTTGTGCAAAGCACGTCGGGAGAACCGGTCTCGCGTAAGCGTACGCGTAATGTCGGTCCGGGCCGCTTCATCCAACAATACCGCCGAACCAAAGTATGACATGCTGGTAGGCAGTATGACTTATATCGCCCACAACTCACTTGTGTTCTACTCGTGCATATAACATCAAACCATAAAACCTAGGCTCGGATGCCACTGTTGGGGAACGTGGTAATTTCAAAAATTTCCTACGCACACGCAAGATCATGGCGATGCATAGCAACGAGAGGGGAGAGTGTTGTCTACGTACCCACGCAGACCGACTGCGGAAGCATTGACGCAACATAGAGGAAGTAGTCGTACGTCTTCCCGATCCGACCGATCCAAGTACCGTTACTCCGGCACCTCCGAGTTCTTAGCACACGTACAGCTCGATGACGATCCCCGGGCTTCGATCCAACAAAGCGTCGGGGAGGAGTTCCGTCAGCACGACGGCGTGGTGACGATCTTGATGTTCTACCGTCGTAGGGCTTCGCCTAAGCACTGCAACAATATGACCGAGGTGGAATATGGTGGAGGGGGGGCACCGCACACGGCTAAGGAACGATCTCAAGGATCAACTTGTGTGTCTATGGGGTGCCCCCTGCCCTGTATATAAAGGATGGAGGAGGAGGAGGCCGGCCAAGGCTAGGTGCGGCCAGGATGTGGAGTCCTACTAGGACTCCAAGTCCTAGTAGGAGTCCACCAAGAGGGGAGGAAGGGAGAAGGAAGTGGAGGAGTAGAAAAGGTGGCCGGCCCCCTTTTCCCTAGTCCAATTCGGACTAGAGGAGAGGGGGTGGGCGCAGCAGGCCTTTTGTCCTCTTCCCACTAAAGCCCATCAAGGCTCAATACTTGTCCCAGCGAATTCCCATAACTCTCCCGTACTCCGAAAAATACTCGGATCACTCGGAACCTTTCCGATATCCGAATATAGTCGTCCAATATATCTATTTTTACGTCTCGATCATTTCGAGACTCCTCGTCATGTCCCCGATCTCATCTGGGACTCCGAACTCCTTCGGTACATCAAAACTCATAAACTCATAATATAACTGTCATCGAAACCTTAAGCGTGCGGACCCTACGGTTCGAGAACAATGTAGACATGACCAAGACACGTCTCCGGTCAATAACCAATAGCGGGACCTGGATGCCCATATTGGCTCCTACATATTCTACGAAGATCTTTATCGGTCAGACCGCATAACAACATACGTTGTTCCCTTTGTCATCGGTATGTTACTTGCCCGAGATTCGATCGTCGGTATCCAATACCTAGTTCAATCTCGTTACCGGCAAGTCTCTTTACTCGTTCCGTAATACATCATCTCGCAACTAACCCATTAGTTTCAATGCTTGCAAGGCTTATGTGACGTGCATTACCGAGAGGGCCCAGAGATACCTCTCCGACAATCGGAGTGACAAATCCTAATCTCGAAATACGCCAACCCAACATCTACCTTTGGAGACACCTGTAATGCTCCTTTATAATCACCCAGTTATGTTGTGACGTTTGGTAGCACTCAAAGTGTTCCTCCGGCAAACGGGAGTTGCATAATCTCATAGTCATAGGAACATGTATAAGTCATGAAGGAAGCAATAGCAACATACTAAACGATCGGGTGCTAAGCTAATGGAATGGGTCATGTCAATCAGATCATTCAACTAATGATGTGACCTCGTTAATCAAATAACAACTCTTTGTCTATGGTTAGGAAACATAACCATCTTTGATTAACGAGCTAGTCAAGTAGAGGCATACTAGTGACACTCTGTTTGTCTATGTATTCACACATGTATTATGTTTCCGGTTAATACAATTCTAGCATGAATAATAAACATTTATCATGATATAAGGAAATAAATAATAACTTTATTATTGCCTCTAGGGCATATTTCCTTCACTTTCTCACCTTGAGAGTTGGTGCAAACTTCGCCGGTGCATCCAAACCTCGCGATATGATACGCTCTATCACACATAAACCTCCTTATATCTTCCTCAAAACAGCCACCATACCTACCTATTATGGCATTTCCATAGCCATTCCGAGATATATTGCCATGCAACTTTCCACCGTTCTGTTTATCATCATGACATGCATCATTATTGTCATATTGCCTTGCATGATCATGTAGTTGACATCGTATTTGTGGCAAAGCCACCATGCATAATTTTCATACATTTCACTCTTGATTCATTGCCCATCCCGGTACACCGCCGGAGGCATTCATATAGAGTCATATCTTGCTGTAGTTTTGAGTTGTAATTCATGAGTTGTAAATCAGTAAAAGTCTGATGATCATCATTATTAGAGCATTGTCCCCAAATAAAAAAGGCCAAAAAGAAAAAAAAGAAAGGCCAAAGAAAAAAGAGAAAAAAAAGAAAGGCCAAAAAGAAAAGAAAAAAGAAAGGCCAAAGAAAAAGAAAAGAAAAGAAAGAAAATAAAAATAAAAAAGGGGCAATGTTACTATCTCTTTTTCCACACTTGTGCTTCAAAGTAGCACCATGTTCTTCATATAGCAAGTCACATATGTTGTCACTTTCATATACTAGTGGGAATTTTTTATTATAGAACTTGACTTGTATATTCCTATGATGGGCTTCCTCAAAATGTCCTAGGTCTTTGTGAGCAAGCAAGTTGGATGCACACCCACTTAGTTTCTTTTGTTGAGCTTTCATACATTTATAGCTCTAGTGCATTCGTTGCATGGCAATCCCTACTCCTCATGTTGACATCAATTGATGGGCATCTCCATAGCCCGTTGATTATCCTCATCAATGTGAGACTTTCTCCTTTTTTGTCTTCTCCACACAATCCCCATCATTATATTCTATTCCACCAATAGTGCTATATCCATGGATCACGCTCATGTATTGCGTGAAAATTGAAAAAAATTGAGATTATTTAAGTACGAAACAATTGCTTGGCTTGTCATCGGGGGTGTATAATTTGGGAGCATTTTTGTGTGACGAAAATGAAGCATAGCTTAACTATATGATTTTGTAGGGATAAACTTTCTTTAGCTATGTTATTTTGAGAAGGCATGATTGCTTTGATTAGTATGCTTGAAGTATTACTATTTCTTATACAATATGAACTTTTATTTTGAATCATTTGGATCTGAACATTCATGCCAAAATAAAGAAAATTACATTGAGAATTATGCTAGGTAGCATTCCACATCAAAAATTCTGTTTTTATCATTTACCTACTCGAGAACGAGCAGGAATTAAGCTTGGGGATGCTTGATATGCCTCCAACGTATCTATAATTTTTTTATTGTTCCATGCTATTATATTACCCGTTTTGGATGTTTATGGCCTTTACTTTACACATTTATATCATTTTTGGGACTAACCTACTAACCAGAGGCCCAACCCGTATTGTTGTTTTTTTTTGCCTATTTCAGTGTTCCGGAGAAAAGGAATATCAAACGGAATGAAACCTTCGGGAGCATGATTTTTGGAATGAACGTGATCCAGAGGACTTGGAGTGCAAGTCAAGAAGCAGCAGAGGCGGCCACGAGGGTGGAGGCCCCCCCCCTACTGGGCGCGTGCCCCCTATCTCGTGGGCCCCTCGGGCGTCCACCGACCTACTTCTTCCTCCTATATATACCCACGTACCCCGAGAACATCAAAGGAGACGACGAAAAACTATTCCCACCACCGTAACCTTCTGTATCCGCGAGATCCCATCTTTGAGCCTTCGCCGGTGCTCCGCCGGAGGGGGAATCGACCATGGAGGGCTTCTACATCAACACCATAGCCCCTCCGATGAGTTGTGAGTAGTTTACCACAGACCTTCGGGTCCATAGTTATTAGCTAGATGGCTTCTTCTCTCTTTCTGGATCTCAATACCATGTTCTCCTCGATCTTCTTGGAGATCTATCCGATGTAACTCTTTTTGCGGAGTGTTTGTCGAGATCCGATGAATTGTGGGTTTATGATCAAGTTTATCTATGAGAAATATTTGAATCTCCTCTGAATTCTTTTATGTGTGATTAAGTTATCTTTGCAAGTCTCTTCGAATTATCAGTTTAGTTTTCTTTTGTAGTCACCATCTTCTTTCTTAAAACCAATCTACACACTCATCATGTAGACCGGCCACATTAAATCTGTTAACGAGCGTTCACAAGCAACAAGCTTCAAACGAACCGAGCCGAGCAGGGTTTTCTGCTCGTTAATCCTAACGAGCTTAATGAGTCGAGCCTTAATGAGCATGAGCTTAACAAGCCAAGAAGCTCGTTAATCCACATAAATGGTGGCTACTTAATTAGCACTTGCCGAACAACATGTTGTTAGTTATCTTAGATACTTCTTCAATTATCCGTTAGGTTTTCTGCTTCGTGGGGAAACTATGGGAACTGATCATGTCACATGCATTTATCTATACTAATATAAAAAGTCCCAAAGGGGCAGATCTAACTAATATCAACCATTAAACCTTGTGCATCCAATGACCTAGATTACTTCAATGGTGCGCGCTCAATATGTTTAGCATGAATCAATATCATACCCAAAGTTAACATTAGCAGTAACCACATAACTAACATGTAATTAATATCTTATCTTTCCTAGAAAAAATATCCTACCTAACATACCACTCCCTCTGTCCGGAAATACTTTTCATCAAAATGAATAAAAGGGGATGTATCTAGATGTATTTTAGCTCTAGATACATCCCCTTTTGTCCATTTTGATGACAAGTACTTTCGGACGGAGGGAGCATACAACTAATATCTTAGGTTTTTTAAGTCTCAATTAATACTCTAGCTGATATCAATGTGCATTGCACCTACGGGTTTAGTAGTGAAGTTAAGAGAAAAATATGTAAAATATTACTAAAATAATGACCTCTAACTCGCATTTAGATATTTTTGGTTAAAATTAATTTCATACAAAAACTAGAGGATTACATTCCTTCATAATTTCTCCTATAGAACATGTTTGGCTTGTAGAGATGGAAACTAAAGAAAATTTTCCTATGGTCTACTTCATACGATTGCAAAAGATAATTTCCTTTTTTGTGAGTTGAAAGATAAGTTCCATTGACCCAACCTCATTAAAAAATCCCTTATCCATGACAAAAATATGTGTTTCATCTGATTAATCCTTTAAGAAGGTTTTGTGTTTATCATGTGGAGCAACCAAACAACTTATTCATGTTTTGATAAGGAATAACGTTTGGTTGCCATGGTAATCAGACTCTCCCGCTCCTCTCCCCTCTTTTTTGGAAGCCTATAGGTTTTCGCTTTGCACTCCATCCTATTTCTATGTGTTTCCCTATTCCTTCTGTTTTACACACCTTATTTTCCAAATGCAGAGCCCTATATTACCATAGGATTCTACATAACATAACACTATTATCCTTTAAGACAAATAATGGAGTGGAGCCAAAAAATAGATATCTAATATATTTCTATAATAGAAATTATTATTTTCAAATAAAATACTTATATTTTTAACAAGGTGAACAATTTTGCTTTGCACATTTTAACATTTTCAAATGCTTGATTAACATTTTTCAAGTACATGATTAACATTATTTTTCAAAAGCTTCTGATTGAAAAATAAGTACATAATCAACTTTTTCACACACATTGTATATTATTTGTATACATTTTGATTATACATGAGAAATATTTTATATATACACATTTAAAAAATCAAACGCTTGGTTAACATTTTCTATAAATGTTTTATGTAAAGTGTTTTTTGCAATATATTTATTTAGGATATTTGGAAGTATAAATAAAAGTAAAAACTAAATAAGCAAGAAATCCAAAAAAACGGAAAAAACAAAAAAAAACAGGCTGTCGCCTCCCCTGCTCCCGGGCTGGCCCAACTGGTGCTCCGCTTGACGCGAGAGCAATTTCTCGACCTTACTGTAGCGTAGCTTTTTCACTTGTTGTATTTTATTTGTTTTTCACTGTTTTGTAGCCCGGCTTTTCTTTGGGGTTTTCGGTTTTCTTTTTCGTTTTCCTTACTTATCCAACGGTTTCTTTGGTTAATTTTTATACATTTTTTCCAACAAATGTCTACTTTTTTCATAATGTAAAGTTTTGGTATATACATCAGGGCCACTTGTTTTGTACATGTTTAACATTTCAAAAGTACTTGATTAATAAAAAATTACACATATGTTTATAATGTCTTATTTTTTCCAATACACGTTTAAAAAATTAAATACATCAGGACCATTTTTTATATGTGTTTCACATTTTTCAGATATAGGATTAACATTTCATTTCTGCAAATATATGTTAAATATCAAAACAATTTCAAAAGATATCTACGTTTCTACCTTTTTTTCATAGAAGTTTGTATCTTTTTTAATACATGAATAACATTTCTTGTACATGACTCACATTTTGGAAATACATTATTAATATTTAGCACATATATGTTTTGATGTCTAATTAATTCGTACATGTTGTAAATTTTCGTATACATGTGTTATATTTTTTTATACATTATTAACATTACATATAAACATATATTTTATGTCAACATTTCTTATACACAATTTATATTTTTTAAATGCACCTGGAATATTTGTTTATACGTGTTTAAAAAAATATAATACATGATTAACATATTTACAAATAAATGTTTTGATGACTAATTTTTGATACACATGGTAAATTTTTCGTGTACATTATTTATACATGTTTAACATTTTCCAAAATACTTGATTAACATTTTTTAAGTGAGATGGACAAGTTAAAAACTAGTGGCAATATAAAAATAAAACTGAAAAAATAAAAATAGATCGGGCCACGAATGGGTGTGGCGTTAATGCTACTGGATCGGGCTACAAATCAGGTGTCTTCAGACGAGGCAAGCTATCGTGTTGTAGTAGGCTGGACTGAGCAGATCTCGCGAAAACCTTATTTGCCGCTAATTGCGTCAAAGTGTCGACCAAACGCACAGGCAGAACGCACCCAGCGCCAGAAATGGGCAGGCCCAATTAACCAGTGCTAACCAGCCGGTTTTGGGAACCTTCTAAGGCCCCGCTTGGAATGTCTGTGAAATTTTACAACTGTAAACGATTATCCCCGGATATTACTGTACGCCAGTAAAATACAAACGGATATATATTACCCCTGTAATCCGCTGCCGCCGGCTCAACCAGAGAACGAGGGTAGTCCTGCACGTCCAAGACCGATCCTGCACAATCCGCACTGGCACATCGGCTGGGGAAAAGCCCCGCGTAATGGTCGCCGGAATCCAGTTCAGCCGCCTCCGGACGACGAAGTCGCCAAATCTGCTGCCATCCGCCACACACGAGAGACGAGGCAAATCCGGCGGCCATGACCGACCATGGCGGCCGTCTGAGATCCACCGCTTGAGATGCGTCAAGGCGGTGGTCGCATGATGCGAGTCGCTTCAACCATGACTGACCATGAAGGCCGTTCCGCGCACCTGGAGCAGTGGCGGAGACAGGGGGGGACCAGCAGGGGCCCTGGCCCCCCTTGACATTAGGAGTTTGCTACTAATTCACTGATGAACAGTGCATGATTAGCAATTTTTTTATGCTTAAAGTCTATTTTTTCTATGCTTTGGCCCTCCTCAACCTATTTTGACTGCAATCGGCCCCCCTAATTCAAATTTCCTGGCTCCGCCACTGACCTGGAGTAGCTCTCTGCCTGGCCAGGACCTCGGGCCGCCTACTCGTCCTCGTCTGAACCCGCCGGCCGACACGAACTCCTCCGTGCGGCGGCACCCAAATAGGGAACCTGCTAGGCAGCTCCTCGCCGGGCCAGCGGTCCTCGGCCCGTCCCCTGTTGCTCCGGCCTTTCGATGTAAAGCAGCTGTCAATCGAGAAGAGAGAGATACGGAGCAGAAACGACGGACCGAGGTGTGTTTCAGAAACTGGCGAAATACCGTTGTATCTTGGAAATAGGGTGTAAAGTTTACAGCCTAGAAAGGACGATCCAAGTACCTAACAGAAGACCACCCCATTTTTTTTATACGGAGGTATGTTTTCTGGGTGTAAGTCGCTGGAAAACGATGATCCAAGCGGGGCCTAAAAGTTTCCTGACTTTTTTTTATTCTTTTACCTGTTTTTCACATTTCTTTTTGGATTTCATGTTTTTTCGGTTTTTTCCTTTTTGTATTTTTTTGTTTCTTATTCTTTTTTCTTTTCTTTTTGTTTTTTGCTTTTCTGTTTTTATTTTTTATTTTTTCTTAAAAAGGATCAAATTTCGAAAATTGTTTGCATTTTTTTAAAAATGATCATGATTTCGAAAAACATACATAATTCAAAAAATGTTCATGATTTCAGAAATTGTTCACAAATGCAAAAAATGTTCACCTTTTTGAAAAATTGTTCAAGAATTTTAATAATGTTCTTGATTTTCAGCTTGGCATGTTTTTATTCAAAATTTTCAACATATGTTGGGTTTTCGAAATATGTTCCTTCTTAAAAAATTGTTCCTACATTCTAAACAATGTTCACGTTTTCATTTTTTTAGATGTTTCAGAAAATGTTCAAGTTTCAAAAAATGTTCATACATTCGAAAAATGTTTGTGTTTTTTCACTTTTCTTCTGCAATTTCAAAAATGTTCCAGTTTCAAAAAAACTGGTCATGATTTTCAAAAAATGTTTCTGTTTTTGGAAATTTTCCAGTTTTTTCAAATATGTTCACAAATTTGGACAGTGTTTACAATTAAAAAAAATTCAGGAATCTGAAATAATGCTCTTTTCGAATTATTTTAAAATTTCAGAAAATGTCCAGATATTTCAAAATATGTTAGTTTGTTCACAATTAAAAAAATGTTCAAGTTGTGGAAAATGTTCACGGATTTTAAAAAATGTTTCATATTCAACATGTGTTCGCAATTTCAAAAAAGTTCAGAATTGTTTTTATAAATGTTCTCCTTTGCTAAATTTGTTTGCAAATTCAAAAATGTTCTTATTTTCATTATTTGTCCTTCATTCAAATAATGTTTAGGAATTTCATAGAAGGTCCCTGCTTTGAAAACAATGTTCGCATTTTTAATATTTATAGCTGTTTCAAAAGATGTTTAGGAATTTCATAAAATTGCTCCTTTTTTAATTTTCAGGTTTCCTAAAAAATGTTTGTGTATTTAATAATTACTCATTTCTTCTTAAAAATATTCGTTTTGAAAAAAAAAAGAATTTACTTCTGTGAGAAGAAAATCTGCTAGTGAAGTCGTTCTCTTACCGGAGGTCATGTGTTCGATCCCATTAAAACATGCTTTTTGGAAATTTTTGTAAGCTATTCTTTTATTGTTTGCCGCTGTGATTTGTTTCTTTAACAGTCGCGCTGTGAATTATCAACAGAAGTCATCCAGGCGGACTGGCCCAGCAGCACGTGCATGGCTGCTGGCTGATCGGGCGTTCTATCCCTGCCTGGTTCATTATTATTTTTTTGTTCATTTTTGAACTCAGAGAAACAGTGAAATGCGCGCGTCGCAGCCCACAAAGCCCGCCAATCACCTGCTCTGTGCGAAGCCACACCTACTTGACGCAGAATGCGCCACATAGGACGTCTCCAGATCTTGCCCGTATCGGTTCCTATTAGGAATTGCCTCGGGCCAAACTATATTTTGCGCTCGCTCTCTCCCGCTTGTGTATCACTGTATGTCTGCCCGATCTGCTCCGGTTCTCTTTTTTTTTTACCTTTTCTTTGTATTTTTAATGCATTCATTTGGGTTTTTTTTCTGGCTATACTTTCTTTTCTTTTACTGGTTTTCTTTGATTTTCCTTTCTTTGTTATACTTATGGTTTTTTTCTTGTTTTCTTCATATTCTTTTCTTCTTGTTTCATTATCGGTTTTAATTGGTTTTATTTTTATAACAGATATCAACATTTTCTCATTACACAATGTACCTTTTTAGTGTGCACGTGAACATTATTTGGATACGCAGAAAATTGGCTTCTGACTCCATAAAGGCATTGTTCTGCCTCTGCTTCTATTCCTCAAGAAATGGAAGATTTACGTAGTATATTCTCATATTATTGTTTATGTAAATAAAAAAAATTCTATAATTGCATGAATATTTTTTTATTCGTATATGTATTCTATAATTTTTCATGGACATCTTTTTCGAATCAGCCTAAATTTAAAATGTCACGTAACTGTCCAAAACATATTTGTACGAGTTGTATGAAAATTTCTGAAACTCGTGCATTTTCCTAAAATTAACATACATTTTTTCATTGTCTGAAAAAAATGTTTTAATTAATCAAAAAAAATTATACATGTATACGTTTCCAAAATGGCACATAATTTTTTATTAAGTTTTTAATTGGCATGCATATTGTATAAAAAGTTAATCATCCAGTAAAAAAATTAAACATTTGTAAGAAAATGTTCCTAGTATATACGAAGAAATTAAAATTATGAGTGAGAAATGTAGATATGTGCTCAGAAAAAAAAGGAAAACCTAAATAAAATCGGAGATAAAAAGAAAACCAAATGGAAATAGAGAAGAAAAAAGAAATTGCAGAAAATGGATAAAAAACATGAAAGAGACTAAATAAAACCGAAAAAAATAGCGACCGAGTGAAGCGGATGTAGCACGATCGCGCGAACATGGGTCAGGCTGATACTATTGTATCTGCCGATGAGTCCTATATTGATTTAGTATGCGCGATACATAGCATTTTTCTTGGCGACCCCCCCCCCCCCCCCCCTCCATTGCCCACCCCCTCACTAGATCTAACTCATCTAAGTGGGTTGCATGACAATATCTCTCCTCCCATTGGATTCTTCGGATTTTTTTCACTGGTTTTTTCTTCCCTTTTGCACGTTTTTTGCCTTTTTCACTTTATATAAAATTTCTATTTCTATTTTTAAATTTTTTGGTTTATTTTTATTTTTACGTTTTTGTTCTTTTTCATTTTTATTCTTTCTCATTTTAAATCATTTTGAAAATTTTCTTGAACTTTTTTGAATTGTACAAAGTTTTTTTCAAATTCACAAAATGAAGACTCAAATTCATGAATATTTTCATTAAAAAATCAAATCTGCATACTTTTTCCAAATCCATAACAAAAAAATTCTTGGCTATTTATTAAATCTGCTAAAAATTTCAAATATGTGAATTTTTTTTCAAATACAGAAAACTTTTAAAACTTCAGGAACATTTCTTAAAATTTGCAAACTTTTTTAAAATTCATGATTTTTTTTTCAAATTTGACATATTTTAAATCCGAATTTTTTTCCCAAATTCAAGAACCTTTTAATATCCAGAAAAATTCAAATCCGTGATTTAAAAAAAACAAATCCATGATTTTCTGTTTTTTTTAAAAAATCATCTAGTTTTTTTATATTCACAAACTATTTTTTAAATCCATTGAAAAATGTTCTCCTACATTCGGAAAAAGGTTCAAGATTCAACTGTATTTTAACTCGATTATCCTATAAACAGTTCTGAATAAGAAACACGCACGGTTAACGAGCGGTGTTGTCACTCAACTTGTAGAATATGGTTATAAAGATCAATCAATTGTTATCTTAAGGGACCGACTACTTGTAAGGTGACTGAAAATTTATTTTGGATTAGTCACTTTTTTCAGTTACGTGAGGCCCCGCCCCGCTGCACGCCGTCTCCTTTAACACGCCATGCATGCAAACTCTAATGTGGGCATTTAATCAAGTCACTGATGACAAGCTCTAACACATCATGCATGTAGATGCATGTCGCCGCACGCTGTCTCCTGGACCGGTGGATTTGATTAAAAGCCTTGATATACCGGTACCTCATTAACTAGACGCACGCAGCGCTAACACGTCATGCATGTATGCAGATGCATGCAAGCTCTGCACATGTTGGGTCATGCTACATGCCATCGGATGGATCAGTGTGCCCCTTCAGTTTGACTAGAAATGAATTTCCAAACATGGCAAGCTTATACACATCTTCATTTGTTTTACGTAACATAAAACAACGAAGGAATAACATAATACTTGAATCCAGAAACATCAGCAGATGGGACATAAATAAATGATTTTATTCATATCGGTCAGTATTCTGTGAGTAAATAAAGATATATGGTAAAAAAAACATTTGCCCGTAGTCTTTTTTAGATGTGCACCTGGTCCTATACAACCACAAAACATAAACCCAACAAATTTTTGGTTTTGGCCTGAAACGTAACAAAACCCGACCCAATACCTATTAAGACACAAGACAAAAACAAAAAAAAAGGATTGGCTAAAGATCAACCAACTGAAAACCAAATTTGCAAGAAGGAAGAAAAGGAAAGCAAATAAATGACAATTTGCATACAGTTTGCACAGAAATTGAGCTTTTTTTATAATACACAAGAATAAGAATATAATAGCGATTTTTTCACAAAAATGAAGATTTCGAACCAAGAACACCAAGAATGGTGTTGATAGGAATGAATTAGTGGAAATTGCATTACCCTTTAAGAAGAAAGAGAATATAAAAACAAATAATGAAAAAAACTGAGCACAATTTAAACAAAACTTTTATTATAATATGCCGGAATAAGAACGTGACCGTGAAAATTTCAAATAAAAGAAGCTTTTGAGTAATGAATGAATTACTACAATTGGAATTGCCCATAAAAAGAAAGAAAAGAAAAGAAAACTAAAAAATCAAAATCAAAATCAAATAATGAAGTTTATCACAGAAATAAAGAATTAGTTGCATTGGTATTATCCTTTAAGAAGAAAGAAAATGAAACTAAAATAATAAGAAAATTGCACACCAGTTACACAAAAGTTACATGTTTTTACTTTTTACAATATGCCATGATAAGCATACTATGGGCAAAAATTTTAAAACAAGAAGTTTTCTGAGAAGGAATGAATTAGTGGCATTGGTATTACCATTAAAAATAAAAACTAAAACAAAACAATGAATTTTTGTCAGGAAGAATGAATTAACGGCAATGGTATTACCCTTTAAGAAGGAGAAAATAAAAAAAATTAAGGATGAATGAATTAGTGGAACTGGTGTTACCCTTTAAGAAGAAAGAAAAAGGAAACAAAAAAAACTTGCACTAAAATTTTAATTTATTTTTATGCAAAAAACAATCATATAATTGTGCAATTTTTGCATCTCTAGTATAATTTACACACACACACTGCATAATACTTGCGTCCATACTTACACACAAAAGAATCAGAGTAATGAAATTTCCTAAGAAATGAACTAGTGGCATTGGTATTATCAAAAAGATGAAATAAAATAAAGTAAAATAATGAATTTTTCTAAGAAAAATTGAATTAATGACATTGATACTGCCCTTTGTGAAGAAATAAAATAAAAAATAAGAAAAAATGCACATAATTTATTCATATTTCGTGTTTCTTATAATATGCAAGAATAAACATATCATAGTAAGGTTTCAAAAAAGAAGTTTACTAAGAAGGAATGAACCGGTGGTATTGGTATTCCCCTTAAGGAAGAAAGAAAAATAAAAAATAAAACTAAAACTAAGACGAAATCTGAATAATGAAGTCGTCTAAAGGAAGAATGAATTATCGGGATTGGTATTACCCTTTAAAAAGAAATAAAATAAAACTAAAACTAAAACAAAATAAAAATAATGAAGTTCTCTACGAAATAATGAATTAGTGGCACTGGTATTACCCTTTAAGAAGAAAGAAAATGAAACTTAAACTAAAACAAAATCAAAATAATGAATTAGTGGCATTGATATTACCTTTTAAGAAGGAAGAAATTGAAAAAAAAAAACTAAAACAAAGAATGACAAAATTTGTGCATAATTTAGCCAGAAATTGTGCTTCTTTATAATATGCAAGAATACACATAGTAACGAAATTTTCACAAAATTGGAGTTTGCTGAGAAGAAATAAATTAGTGGTGTTGATATTACTCTTGAACAAGAAAAAATGAAATAAAAACTTAAATGAAATCAAAATATGTTTTATAAGAATAATAAATTAATGGGATTGGTGTTACCCTTGATAAGAACGAAAAAATATAATAATTTGCACACAGCTTTACACTGAAATTGCACTTTTTGTAGTATGCAAAAAATAATCATATAACAGTGCAATTTCCCTACATATCGTATAACATGTGTGAGTATATTTTTACAATCATCCAACAACGCAAAAATACATACACAAAAAACCTGAATAATGACGATAAACAAAATAAAAAAATGTGTAAAAAGGGTGGAAACTTATGTACACGGTGGAGCAAGGGGCGCACATGCATGTGCACTCCCTCCGTCCAGATGAATACGTCATCTTAGGTTGTGCACCATGATCGAGATGGACGGAAAAAAGGAGACGACTTAATATTTATTTGCTAATTAATAGCATTACATGCAATGAACCGATCAGTACATGTTGTGTTTGGTATTCTCAAGCCATTAAAAGCATGTACGCCTCATATCTCTTATTGATTGATTTCTTTATTTATGTCAATAAACAATAAACGAGGTGAAAGTTAATGCATCGCACCTAAGTGCTTTGAGATTATTTAGTTTTCGTAAGATGACTTATACACCTAGACGGAGGCAGTGCATTTAAAAAAATAATCATAAACTACTCTTCGTCAGTAATGATTAATAAGCTAACGGCCTGCTAACAAATTAGCTGGTTAATTAACTAGCCCATCTATTCATCCTATGTGTATATACGCATATGCAGTTGCATGGCCTAACATGCGTATCATGGTTGGGCTTGGCAGTTGCGTACGTAAATAAGGAAAGGGAGAGGGATAAAGCCCAATAGTACGTGAATATAGATACCCCAACTAAAGCTAGCCCATTTAAAAATTGACTGACCCAAAGCAGAGGTCAGTCAATTCTCAGCGCAGAATAGGAGATAGCACAGAAGAGAAAGAAGGAAAGAAGTACGAATCTAAAACAGCAATCAATCGTCAGATCAGATTAAAAAAAGCAATCAATGATCAAAAAATGCTAATTTTTTAAATAATACATTTTTATTAATTTTCATAAATATTACGCTGGGTAATTTTTTTTCAAAAATAATACACCATCGGCCCGCTGCAGGCCGACTGGGCCTAGTCGGCCCACAGCAGGCCGATTGGATTCCAGTCGGCCTACAGCTGGCCGACTGGCCCCTGTCGGCCCACTGTGGGCTGATTGGATCCTGTCGGCCCACTGTGGGCTGACTGGAGCTAATTGGCCCGCTGTGGGCTAATTGTTTTTTCAAAAAAATAGGCATAATAAATATATGTTTAAAAATATTAATCATGTAATTAAAAAAATATTAAATGTGTATAAAAAATGTTCCTGATGTATACAAAAAATGTACAATATATATGCAAAAATGTTGAGATAAAAAGTATGTATTAGAAAGTGTTAATCATGTATTTAAAAATTGTTAAATATGTGTATAAAAAATATTCCTTATTTATACAAAATATATAGAATGTGTATGAAAAAAAGTTGACACCAAAAAATTATGTTGGTGAGTTGGTGACAAAAAATAAATCAAGGTTGTGAAAAAAATATGATTGATTGCTCTTTTTGTATGGAACTGGAACATTTTTTCCAAACATAATTTTTTGGTGTCAACTTTTTTTCATACATATTTTATATTTTTTTTATAGATAAGGACCATTTTTTATACACACACTTAACAATTTTTAATCATGTATTTGAAAAAATGTCAACTTTTCAAACATATTTTTCAAACATAATTTTTTGGTATCAACTTTTTTTCATACACATTCTATATATTTTGTATTAAGAAGGAACATTTTTTATACACACATTTAACAATTTTTAAATACATGCTTAACACTTCTCAAAACATATTTTTTATGTCAATATTTTTGCATATATATTGTACATTTTTTGTATACATCAGGAACATTTTTTATACACATTTAACATTTTTTAATTACATGATTAACATTTTTTTAAACATATATTTTTATGCCAATTAGCTCCAATCTGCCCACAGTGGGCCGACAGGACGCAATCAGCCCACAGTGGGCCGACAGGGGCCAGTTGGCCAGCTGTAGGCCAACTGGAATCCAATCGGTCTGCTGCAGGCCGACTAGGCCCAGTCGGCCTGCAGCGGGCCGACGGTGTATTATTTCTGAAATTTTTTTATCCAGCATAATATTTATGAAAATTAATTAAAAAAATGTATTATTTAAAAAATATTAGCCAGGAAAATTGATTGACCCAAATTTCATTTCCAGGCAACTTACATATAGCTAAAGTGTTATTTTAAACACTATATGGTTAAAAAAATCAGACCGTTTGGGCGACGGGTTAGCTGATGTCCCCGAAGGGGCACTACCGGACGGGTTTAGCAGAGTGAAATTTGTCACGTGTAGCTCACTTGAGGTTATTGAGGACATTGGGCTCCTACCGCCATTTTTCATTAAAGAACTCACGACCATTGACATTTCAATCTTCTTCGAGGATGGATCGGGTGGAGATCGGTTGCTACCAGGTTGTTTGGACACGGTAAGAACTCTGTCAAAGCTATGTTCACCCTTTTTTGCGAGAAAAAGCTATGTTGGCGCTCGTGGTGCTCAGGGGCCCGCCTCCTCGGACAAACACCCCCCAAGCAATTCTGATGAGGCAGGCCGCTCCCTCCCACCGGGTGGCAACAACAAGCAAAGCGGTGGCACTGTGCGTAAGGACAAAGACGCTGTCGGTGGGAAACATGAAACCGGTGAGAATGTCGATGTGGGGATGGGGGGTACAGGAGGATGAACTGGAGGACAATATTTAGGACACGTCCAACACTGAAACCCGAGATAACCCGAGACAAGCTGGGAGCTAGGAGAGGGGGAGCCATGCTGGTGGCGACCCAGGACACCACGGTGAGTGTTCCCCCACTGGCACGCGCTTTGGTTGGAGCTTTGATGAATATGGCTCCAACCTGTCGCTGCCGGTCCCTGAGATGGTCGCTCATCCAATGGTGGCGGAAACACCTCAGGGTAAGGAGGGGGGATCCCTTCTGCCCTCTTCCCCAGTGGCAATGGGAGTGGCCTGCATCAGGGAAGCGCGACTCGAGTGGCTTAGGCAGGCAGCCCAATAAGATGGCGAGGAGGAAGCCGGGGTCCAAGGGGGCAACCCCCGCGGCCCCTGCACTGACGACGGCGGGGACAGGTGCCAAGGCCAAGTGATCCAAGGCGACCCTGGTGGTGTAGAGGGCGCCTAATGTCAGGGCCAAGGCCAAGCTGGCCGACATGACGTCCATGGAGAGTGCGAAGCTCCGCCTTGCCGACAAGAACATGGAAGCTTCAGGTAACCCACTGCCCTCTTTCAGGATCTAAATGCCTTTTCGGACGAGTATCCGGCTTCAATTTTCAGCGATAGTGGCGTGGCAGTGATGGCTAGTGTTGGGGAACGTAGCATGCAATTTCAAAAAAATTCTACGTTCACGCAAGATCTATTTAGGAGATGCACAACAATGAGAGGGGGCGAGTGTGTCTACAGACCCTCGTAGACCGAAAGCGGAAGAGTTTTAAAACGCGGTTGATGTAGCCAAACTTCTTCTCGTTCCGACCGATCAAGCACCGAACATACGACACCTCCGAGTTCCGCACACGTTCAACTCGATGACGTCCCTCGAACTCTTGATCCAGCAAAGTGTCGAGGATGTAGATGATTTTCGTCAGCACGACAGCATGGTGACGGTGATGGTGAAGTGATCCGTGCAGGGCTTCGCCCAAGCACTAAGAAGATATGACCGGAGGCGTAAACTGTGGAGGCGGGCACCGCACATGGCTAAGATAATGTATTGTCTTTGTGTCCCCTCCCATGTATATATAGGTGGGACGGAGGGAGGAGCAGCCCTAGGGGCGCCCCAAGTAGGAGGGATCCTACTTGGGCTCCTGCCCTAGGCCGGCGCCCCCTTTCCTTCTTTTGGCGATGAGGGGAAGGAAGGAGGAGGTGGCGCCCCTCCCCCTTTCCTTTCTCCCACTAAGGGGGAAAGTCAGGAAGAGGTGGCACCCCTCCTTTCCTTCCTCTAGGGCCAGCGGCCAGGGAAAGGGGTGCACCAGCCCCTTGTGGGCTGGTCTGTCCCTCCCTCGGCCCATTAAGCCCATATCTTTGTCGGGGTTGCCCGAAACTCCTTTCCGATGACCCGATATGTACCCGGTACCCTCCGGAACACTTTCGGTGTCCGAATACCATCGTCCTATATAGCAATATTTACCTCTCGACCATTTCGAAACTCCTCGTCATGTCCTGATCTCATCCGGGACTCTGAACAACATACGGTCACCAAATCACATAACTCATATAATACAAAATCGTCATCGAACCTTAAGCATGCGGACCCTACGAGTTCGAGAACTATGTAGACATGACCGAGACACCTCTCCGGTCAATAACCCATAGCGGAACCTGGATGCTCATATTGGCTCCCACATATTCTATGAAGATCTTTATCGATCGAACTGTTATGACAACATATTCCTGTTGTCCATCGGTATGTTACTTGCCCGAGATTCGATCGTCGGTATCTTCATACCTAGTTCAATCTCGTTAAGTATCTTTACTTGTTCCGTAATGCATCATCCTGCAACTAACTCATTAATCACTTTGCTTGCAAGGCTTCTTATGATGTGCATTACCGAGAGGGCCCAGAGATACCTCTCCGATACTCCGAGTGACAAATCGTAATCTCGATCTATGCCAACCCAAAAAACACCTTCGGAGATACCTATAGAGCATCTTTATAATCACCCAGTTATGTTGTGACATTTGATATCACACAAGGTATTCCATCGGTATCCAAGAGTTGCATAATCTCATAGTCGAAGGAATATGTATTTGACATGAAGAAAGCAATAACAATAAAATTGAACGATCATAATGCTAAGCTAACAAATGGGTCTTGTCCATCACATTATTCTCCTAATGATGTGATCCCATTTATCAAATGACAACACATGTCTATGGTTAGGAAACTTAACCATCTTTGATTAACGAACTAGTCTAGTAGAGGCTTACTAGGGACACGGTATTTTGTCTATGTATCCACACATGTATCAAGTTTCCGGTTAATAAAATTCTAGCATGAAAAATAAACATTTATCATGAAATAAGGAAATATAAAATAAAAACTTTATTATTGCCTCTAGGGCATATTTCCTTCAGTCTCCCACTTGCACTAGAGTCAATAATCAAGTTCACATCACCATGCGATTTAACACCAATAGTTCACATCGTCATGTGATTAACACCCATAGTTCACATCGCCATGTGACCAAGACCCAAAGGGTTTACTAGAGTCAATAATCTAGTTCACATCGCCATGTGATTAACACCCAAAGAGCACTAAGGTGTGATCATGTTTTTCTTGTGAAAGAGGTTTATTCAATGGGTCTGTCAAATTTAGATCCATATGCATTTTGCAATTTTCTATGTCTACAATGCTCTTAATGGAGATACTCTAGCTAATTGCTCCCACGTTCAATATGTTTCTAGATTTAGACTTAGAGTCATCTAGATCAGTGTCAAAGCTTGCATCGGCGTAACTCTTTACGACGAACTCTTTATCGCCTCCATAACCGAGAAACATTTCCTTAGTCCTCTTTAAGGTAACTAAGAATAATTTTGACCATTGTCTAGTGATCTACTCCTGGATCACTATTGTACCCCCTTGACAAACTCATGGCAAAGCACACAACAGGTCTGGTACACAACATGACATATTTTATAGAACCTATGACTGCGTCATAGGGAATGACTTTCAATCTCTCTCTATATTCTGTCGTGGTCGAGTTTTGAATCTTAGTCAACTTCACACCTTGTAACATAGGCAAGAACCCTTTCTTTGACTAATCCATTTTGAACTTCTTCAAAACTTTGTCAAGGTATGTGCTTTATGAAAGTCCTATTAAGCGTCTTGATCTATCTCTATAGATCTTGATGCCCAATATATAAGCAGCTTCACCGAGGTCTTTCATTGAAAAGCTTTTCTTCAAGTATCCTTTTATGCTATCCAGAAATTCTACATCACTTCCAATCAACAATATGTCATCCACATATAATATCAGAAATGCTATAGAGCTCCCACTCACTTTCTCTTAAACACAGGCTTCTCTGAAAGTCTGTATAAAACCATATGCTTTGATCACCTCATCAAAGCGTATATTCCAACTCCGAGATGCTTGCACCAGTCTATAGATGGATCGCTGGAGCTTACACACTTTGTTAGCACCTTTAGGATTGACAAAACCTTCTGGTTGCATCATATACAACTCTTCTTTTAGAAATCCATTAAGGAATGCAATTTTGACGTCCATATGCCAGATTTCATAATCATAAAATGCGGCAATCGCTAACATGATTCGGACAGACTTAAGCATCGCTACGGGTGAGAAAGTCTCATCATAGTCAACTCCTTGAACATGTCGAAAACCTTTTGCGACAAGTCGAGCTTTATAGACAGTAACATTACCATCAGCGTCAGTCTTCTTCTTGAAGATCCATTTATTCTCTATGGGTCGCCGATCATCGGGCAAATCCACCAAAGTACACACTTTGTTCTCATACATGGATCTCAGATTTCATGGCCTCAAGCCATTTATTGGAATCTGGGCTCATTATAGCTTCTTCATAGTTCGTAGGTTCGCCATGGTCTAGTAACATGATATCCAGAATAGGATTACCGTACCACTCTGGTGTGGATCATGCTCTGGTTGACCTACGAGGTTCTGTAGTAACTTGATATGAAGTTTCATGATCATCATCATTAGCTTCCTCTCTAGTTGGTGTAGGCATCACGGGAATGGATTTCTCTGAGGAGCTACTTTCCAAATTGAGAGAAGGTACAATTACCTCATCAAGTTCTACTTTCCTCCCACTCACTTCTTTTGAGAGAAACTTCTTCTCTAGAAAGGATCAATTCTTGGCAACAAAGATCTTGCCTTCGGATTTGTGGTAGAAGGTGTACCCAATTGTTTCCTTAGGGTATCCTATGAATACGCTCTTCTCCGATTTGGGTTCGAGCTTATCAGGCTGAAGCCTTTTGACATAAATGTCGCAACCCCAAACTTTAAGAAACGACAACTTAGGTTTCTTGCCAAACCATAGTTCATACGGTGTCGTCTCAACGGATTTAGACGGTGCCCTATTTAATGTGAATGCAGCTGTCTCTAATGCATAACCCCAAAACGATAGTGGTAAATAGGTAAGAGACATCATAGATCGCACCATATCTATTAAAGTACTGTTACGATGTTCAGACACACCATTATGCTGTGGTGTTCCAGGTGGCGTGAGTTGTGAAGCTATTCCACATTGTTTTAAATGAAGGACAGACTCGTAACTCAAATATTCGCCTCCACGATCAGATCGTAGAAACTTTATTTTATTGTTACGATGATTCTCCACCTCACTCTGAAATTCTTTGAACCTTTTTAAATGTTTCACCGCCCACAACTGTTGGTAAGCAGTATGACGATCACCGCCCACAACTCTTTGTGTTCTACTCATGCATATCATCTACGCATAGACCTGGCTTGGATGCCACTGTTGGGGAACGGAGCATGCAATATAAAAAAAAATCCTACGCTCACACAAGATCTATCTAGGAGATGCATATCAACGAGAGGGGGAGAGTGTGTCTATGTACCCTCGTAGACCGAAATAGGAAGCGTTTGAAAACGCGGTTTATGTAGTCGAACTTCTTCTCATTCCGGCCGATCAAGCACCGAACGTACGCCACCTCTGAGTTCTGCACACTTCAGCTCGATGACGTCCCTCGAACTCTTGATCCAGCAAAGTGTCGAGGATGTAGATCAGTTCCGTCCGCATGACAGTGTGGTGACGGTGATGGTGAAGTGATCCGCGGAGGGATTTGCCCAAGCACTACGAAGATATGACTGGAGGCGTAAACTGTGGAGGCGGGCGCCGCGCACGGCTAAGATAATGTCTTGTCCTTGTGTGCCCCCCCTATGTATATATAGGTGGGAGGGAGGGAGGAGCAGCCCTAGGAGCGCCCCAAGTAGGAGGGAACCTACTTGGGACCTGCCCAAGGCCGGCGCCCCCCTTTCCTTCTTTTGGCGATGAGGGGAAGGAAGGAGGAGGTGGCGCCCCCCTTTCCTTTCTCCCACCAAGGGGGAAAGGCAGGAAGAGGTGGCGCCCCCTCCTTTCCTTCCTCTAGGGCCTGCAGCAAGGGAAAGGGGCGCACCAGCCCCTTGTGGGCTGGTCTGTCACTCCCTCGCCCCATTAAGCCCATATCTTTACCGGGGTTGCCCGAAACTCCTTTCTGGTGACCCGATATGTACCCGGTACCCTACGGAACACTTCCGATGTCCAAATACCATCGTCCTATATATCAATCTTTACCTCTAGACCATTTCAAGACGACTTGTCATGTCTGTGATCTCATCCGGGACTCCGAACAACATTCGGTCACCAAATCACATAACTCATATAATACAAAATCGCCATCGAATGTTAAGCATGCGGACCCTACGAGTTCGAGAACTATGTAGACATGACCGAGACAACTCTCCGGTCAATAACCAATAGAGGAACCTGGATGCTCATATTGGCTCCCACATATTCTACGAAGATCTTTATCGGTCGAACCGTTATGACAACATACGTTATTCCCTTTGGCCATCGGTATGTAACTTTTCCCGAGATTCGATCGTCGATATCTTCATACCTAGTTCAATCTCGTTACCGGTAAGTCTCTTTACTTGTTTTGCAATGCGTCATCCTGAAACTAACTCATTAGTCACTTTGCTTGCAAGGCTTCTTATGATGTGCATTACCGAGAGGGCCCAGAGATACCTCTCCGATACTCGGAGTGACAAATCCTAATCTCGATCTATGCCAACCCAAAAAACACCTTCGGAGATACCTGTAGAGCATCTTTATAATCACCCAGTTACGCTGTGATGTTTGATAGCACACAAGGTATTACTCCGGTATCCCGGAGTTGCATAATCTCATGGTCAAAGGAATATGTATTTGACATGAAGAAAGCAATAGCAACAAAACTGAACGATCATAATGCTAAGCTAACGAATTGGTCTTGTCCATCACATCATTCTCCTAATGATGTGATCCCGTTTATCAAATGACAACACATGTCTATGGTTAGGAAACTTAACCATCTTTGATTAACGAGCTAGTCTAGTAGAGGCTTACTAGGGACATGGTGTTTTGTCTATGTATCCACACATGTATCAAATTTCCGGTTAGTACAATTTTAGCATGAATAATAAACATTTATCATGAAATAAAAAAAGGGCAACCTGGTGCATGTAGCTCCCTCTTGCGCAGGGTCCAGGGAAGGGTCCGACCACTTTGGGTCTATAGTACGCAGCCTTTCCCTACATTTCTGTAAGAGGCTGTTTCCAGGACTTGAACCCATGACCTCATGGTCACAAGGCAGCAGCTTTACCACTGCGCCAAGGCTCCCCTTCATTTATCATGAAATAAGGAAATATAAAATAACAACTTTATTATTGCCTCTAGGGCATATTTCCTTCAGCTAGTAGTGGTGATATCCTTTCCCTTGTGCGTGCGCGCGAGGAGGCACAGGTCGCACTTGCCGCGGCTGCTGCTAGGTACGTGGCAGCGACTGATGGGTCCATGGCACCAGTTGGGAATGATTTGGGATGTATGCTCGATGGGGATGCAGAGGCGAGGGAGGCCTATGATATTCCTTCTTCCAGTCGTGGCCCGCTTCGAAAGCGCGTGGCAAAAGCGGTGAGCTCCAGAGGAGTTCGCCTTCGTAACTGTCGTGGATTTGTCACGGCAGATGCCCTTGTGAAAGGACTTAGGTGTGGAGCCATCACAACATAGGTTAGCTCGAAGGAGTTGAACGGGACAAAGGACTCAAAGGATTTACCCAGGTTCGGCCCCTCACAACGAGGTAAAAGCCTATGTCCTGCTTCTAGTTGTATTGCTTGAGTATTGATTACAAGGGAGCGAATACGCTTAACCTAGCTCTCGACTTATTGTTTCTTGAGTTAACCCGCCGCCGGTTCTCGCCTTTATATACACATGTCGAGGTCCGGCGGCTTACAAGAGTCCGAGTCAGATTACACAATGTAACCGACCCTGTCCCTAATTTATCTTGCCTTGTTAGGTAAGTTACCATGTGGCGACTCACATCTTCGGGTCTACAGTCGCCTCCGGGTCGTGGGCCTTCAATAGACTACTTGTAAGCCACCTTTGGTCTTCTTATCTTATCTTCTTAAGCCTTACTGGGCCTTTAGTTATAAGTCACCAAGAATATGACCCGGCCCCTCCTGGGCGGGTCTTACCACGGGGTTATATCCCCAATATTAGGCCCCAGATTGATTTCAACATGTTCATGTCAATCTCTATTCTTCAATTCTTAACCTGATAAACTCATATAATCCGCCATGACGTCACATTATCAATTCTAGAAAAAACCTTATGACGTCATAACGGATCTCTGTACTAAATACCCATCTCGAGAATCGAGGCACCTTTTTATTGTTAAAATAATAATCATGCCTCCTTGATTTCCGCACCTGACATTTACTGTTAACCTTTCCTCTTATAAATAGGCATGAGGGGGGTTCTTTTTTACTTTTACCCCATTCCGCTCTCTTATTCTTCCTCGCGTCGTCCGTCACTGCATGAGTGTTGCCGCCACCGTTGAGCTTCACAAGCTGCACCAACCTGGCCACTGCATCACCCTGAACAACTAGCAAACCGTAGTGCCCTTCCGTTGTCCAGCAACATCCTCAGGTATTCGCCTCTCTTGACTTGCAATCTGCATTAGGTTTTCCTTAGATCATCGGCGTTCCTTAGTGTTCATCTTGCCCGCTGGTAGTTCATCCTTCATACCGCTTAGCTGAATCCTAATATAATACAAGTCATGCGGTAGCAGTTTTAGCATCTGTTTCTTCCACACAGATTTATTATGTCCCTTCCAGCTTCATTTTCAATATGCCAGTTCTTCCACTAGGTTTAGGAATAGTTTTTCCTTTCTGAATTGTCGTAGATCCATAAATATAGCTGCAAGCTGGGAAATCTGTTTGTGCAACACTTAGCAGATTTTTAGCACTTCCATCTTTATAGACCGCTGACTCGCTGCACCATACACGACGGCTTATATAAGCTTTTGTGAGTTGTGACCCGCCAGCCTCTGGCCGGCTTAAAACTTGCAAACAGCTTTTGTACTGCAATATTTAATTTACCATATTTACTTTCTTTTTATAGCTTTGTTACTTCTGGCTCACCATGACTAAGACACCCACCACCTGCGACTGGATCCCTTCCAAAGTCACTGAAGAGACCCTCAATGAATATGTGACCATGGGTGCTGTAGCCGCCAAAGAAGTCATTCATTGGCGGGCTCTAGGCGCTGAATGCCCTCCTGAACCTCAAGAGGGCGAGGTCGTAGTTTTTAAAGATCATTTGCTCCGTGGATTTTCCCCACCCGGCTCAAAGTTCTTTCGAGGTGTGCTTCACTTTTACAACCTTCATCCTCAAGATATTGGTCCTAATTCTGTCTCCAATATATGCAATTTCCAAGTGTTCTGTGAAGCATACCTTGGCGAAGAGCCCTCTATAGATCCGTTCAGAGATTATTATTATATCAACCGCCAAAATGAAATGCCTGACGGGCTTAGTCTTGAACTCGGAGGTGTTTCAATTCAAAGGTGGAGAGAATTGACCTTCCCAGCCGCCACCCTGCCGAGTCATCCTAAGGATTGTAATTTCACCTGGTTCTATTGCAAAGATACCTCTCCAGAAGGAGAAAACCCCCTGCCGGGTTATCGTCCACATTGTCTTTCTACCAGCGGCCCACTACTGGGCCGGATGACTGCTGTGGAACGTGGTCTTTATTCTTCCACTTTTTCAAAGATCCGGCCCTTTATTACAAACGGCTTAACTAGAGTCGATCTTGTTCACTGCTGGGTCTCATGGAGAATTCTACCTTTAAGCCACTGCTCCGGCTTAATGTTGAATATACTAGAAGTCCCAATGATCCATTGCGCTACAATTCCACTGAGTTGTTTGAGCAGGAAATCAATGAAACTGTCAAATCTCTCCTTGGCAAGTCCTTGGCAAACTGCAGCAAAACGGGGCTAGCTCCTTATTATACTCTCAACCCGCCGCCAACTATAAGTACCCTTTCATATATATCGTTTGTTTTTGTAAAAATCTCTGGTTCTGATCCTATTGTTCATGTATATCCAGGCCGACTCCTCCTTCTAGAAAAACAAGATACAAACCACTACCGCTCCAGCAAAAAGGGTCAAAACAACCGGCCGTGGTCCGAGTCATCCTAAGAAGCCCACAGCGCAAGAGCAACTCGAACTGGACGACTCAGAGGTAGAACTTGATTTCACTTGGTATTCTTTTTAGGGATAATTAGATTTATGCCCCTAGTTGGGTCCCACTCGTCTGTTTTACCCCTAATTCCCAAAAGTCACCGGTTCTGTCCAAGTCACTTTGCTCCTCTTATGCTTTTGCCCTTTGACCATTTGACCGTCAGTTTGAAAACTTCATAACTAATTCATACTAAATCAAAAAAATTCAAATAAGATACCAAAATGTTTAGAAAAACATCACCTATATGTAAGTGTCATTTGCATTCATGAAGAAAGTGTTGGAAAGTGCACATCCGAGTTTTAGCTCTTTTGATGCCACGATGAATAATAAACTCTAAGAAAATTCAAAAAAAATCAAAAAAAATATGGTGGCAAAGAACGACAAATGTTCTAAGTGCTTGCCAAGTTTCATTAGGGAACGACATTCGTGGAAGTCGTGGCAAAAAAATAATCTATTTTGGAGTGCTGATTGTTTTTTTTACCGCGGCACCCACGAATGTTATTCCCTGATGAAACTTGGCAGGCACTTAAAACATTTGTCATTCTTTGCCATGATTTTTTTTTATTTTTTTTGAATTTTTTTAGATTTTACTATTCATGGTGGTAGCATAAGAGCTAAAACTCGGATGGGCACTTTCCAACACTTTTTTCATGAATGCAAATGACACTGACATATAGGTGATGTTTTTCTGAACATTTTGGTATCTTATTTGCATTTTTTGATTTAGTATGAATTAGTTATGAAGTTTTCAAATTCACGGTCAAACGGTCAAAGGGCAAAAGCATAAGAGGAGCAAAGTGACTTGGACAGAACCGGTGACTTTTGGGAATTAGGGGTAAAACAGACAAGTGGGACACAACTAGGGGCATAAATCTAATTATCCCTTCTTTTTATGCAACTTATTGATGTTGATTCACCTCAGGAGGAAACGGATACAAGACGAGCAGACGTCGTTGAGGTAATCCCTGTCTCCTTCGACTCAGAAACCTTACCAAGAGAGAAAACACAGCGGGTCATCAGGAAAGTACAGTTTTCCTATCCTTTTCCTCATTTACACCACAACTTTCTTTTTGAAGAAACAACAACATGAGTCCAGATGGCACACTCGGGACAACGGGCAAGAAGAGCTGATGACCGGCTTACCCAACACACCACCGCCTCGTAAACATCGTCATGAGGTGCCTCAAAGTCCTACTTCCTCTCTTTCACGAGTCGGCCTCATCCGGCATCCTCTTAATTCTTCTGACTCGGCATATCAGGATACTTCTCACTCTTCTAGCGAATCAAACGGGACAAAATTCCCCACATTTATGGTTAACCCGGCGTAAGTTCTATTACTTCTTGAATAAATTAACTTTCCCTTTCATACTTATCAAACTGAATAATTGTCCTTATAGGGCCAAGGCAAAAACAGGCAAGAAGCAAAAACCTGGCCCTTCCAAGACTGTTGAGGCTTCTGAACAAGAGAAACAGGAGCCGAAGGCTGGTGAAGCGCAAACCCAGGAAATTGAAGATTCTGAGAGCCGGCAAGATAACCCGCCTCCGGAAGCCGATTTTGTTAATCCTGACTCAGCCGCTGATATTAATGATGATCTGGCAACCCATCAAGACCCATCAAGTCCTAAACCGTCTTCTCCTATCAAACATTCAGACAAGACTCCTGTTGATGGCCATATTGAAGAGGTGATTGTCACTGGATCAGCTTACCAGTCGCCCGGCGTCTCCACAGTACTAGCCAAACATTCCCCCAAGGATGAAGCACACTTGCCAGATAAAAAGAAGCCCAAGCTTGATCTTGAGAACTACTCAAAGTTGAATGCTGGTGAATTGTACTCTAGTTATCTGAAATGGCTTCATACAAGCCGCGACCTGGAAGCCAGCATGCTAGCGACTGAAGTCCAAAGCCAGGCCGGGTTACCAAACCCAAAATGCTCAAATATGAGTCATTTAATAAGGGTTGCATGGCCTAAATTGAAAAAACGCACTTCAGCAGAAAAATCTTTAAGAGATACAAAACCAAAATATTCAGAAGAAAGAAAAACCATGTGCTTTCATAGGCCGCACAACCTTAAAATTATCTGGCCGGCTCACCAAAGCACGTCTAAACTGGCTAACAAAGCCATGTGCTTTCATAGGCCGCACAGCCTTAGAGTTAATCCTCGCTCACTGTAAGTCGGCCCTCATGTGACAAACCGCCATTTTAACCTTAACGAGTTCAGGGTCTTGAAAAAGATTGACTGTTAAGCATACGGCGGGTCACTCAGGATTACCTGGCGGAGGAGCATCATGCAAACAGGTAGGATAACTCGGGATTCGGCGTCCACGCCTGGTCAAGAGGGTATGAAAGCTAAACCCGTTGGGTTGGAAGCCCCCAAGTGACCTTATGAACATATAATAAAGAGTAAGATGCTTAGAAATGAAATGATAGAGGCCCTGAATTATCAGGGATGCCGACTTTATTATATTGATCATAATATATACATTGATAAAAGTATGTACAATGACAAGAACCGGTGGTTCAAGTATAATAAGGTCGGAGATGAGCAATATTCTAGGGCCGACAGGTCTCCTCCTCGGTTGTGCGTGAGTCCTTGTTTTCTCATATATCAACGAGGTAGTATAACCCGTTGTTCAGGTTTTTCCTGACCACAAAAGGTCCTTCCCAAGGCGGGGATAACTTCATATCTGTTTGATCTTGGATGAGCCGGAGCACTAAATCGCCTTTGAAATGTTCGAGTCTTAACTCTGCGGCTATGATAGCGACACAGATCTTGTTGACATAGTGCTGAACAAGCCGCCGCTAGGTATCGCTCCTCATCCAAAGCATCAAGTGTGTTTTGACGTGCTATTTCATTATCAGCTTTAATATAAGCCGCCACACGGGGCGAGTCATGACGGATATCGCTTGGAAGAACCGCCTCAGCCTCGTAGACCATGAATTAAGGCATATAGCCTGTTGACCTGTTGGGAGTGGTATTGATACTCCAAAGTACTAAGGGTAACTCCTCAACCCAACAACCCAGCGTCCGCTGCAAAGGAACCATAAGCCGGGGCTTCATGCCTCTCAAAATTTCTTGGTTTGCCCTCTCAGCTTGACCATTGGACTATGGATGAGCCACAGAAGAGACGTCAAGACGAATATGCTCTTGTTGACAAAACTCTCTCATAGCACCTTTAGACAGATTAGTGCCATTATCAGTTATGATACTATGAGGGTAACCAAAATGGAAGATCAACTTTTTAACAAATTGAACTGCCGTTGCCGCATCACACTTGCTGACCGGCACTGCTTCAACCCACTTGGTAAATTTGTCAACCGCAATCAAGAGGTGGGTTTTCTTATCCTTAGACCTTTTGAAGGGTCCAACCATATCAATCCCCCAGACTGCAAATGACCAAGTAATTGGAATCATCCCCAACTCTTGAGCCGGCACATGAGCGCGTCGAGAATTTTCTGACACCCATCGCACTTACTGATGACATCCTCTGCATCAACATGAGCCGTCAACCAATAAAACCCATGACGAAAGGCTTTAGCCACTAGGGATTTAGAGCCGGCATGATGACCACAATCACCTTCATGGATTTCTCTTAGAATTTCATGACCCTCCTCCAGAGAAACACAACGCTGGAACACACCGGTGACACTCACTACAAAAAAATACACTTCCGTGATGATACGTGTTTGTCACAGTAGGTCGCGTTTTTGTCATGCATGTACATCCATGACGATTTTATGACAGAATCAAGATAGTCATACTTGTGCTGTCGTAGAAGTGTTCCATGACATTACCAAAGTTATCATCACGGAAGTGTCCACTTCCATGAAGATAAATCACGCGTCACAGAAGTGCTTTCATCAAGGGTGACCGACACATGGCATCCACCGTAACAGAATGTTGTTAAGCTATCGGGTCGTGTTTTGGATCCGATAACCCGTTAACAGCCCCGACCAATGGGAAATTTCCACGTGTAAAATTCTTATTGGCCGAAAAAAACACGTGTCAGCTAGTCAGTGGGTCAGATAGGCGCCTATGATATGTCGACACGTGCCACGGCCCACCATTGGCCCATTTAGCTTACAAAGCTAGCCCATTTGACTTGGTCAAAAGTTAACGGGCTGGCCCATTAAAAGCCTGTTAATGGTCTCTTCGTAAATAGCCCATTTTACGGTCCGGTAACTCATGACCCATTAGGACCTAACGTAAATCGGCCAAACAACATCATGTGGGCCTCAAATATAACACCAACCCATTTCACTTTTGGCCCATGTATGGCCCACGACGTCTTTAGGCCCATATGAGGCCTTCGTATCTTTAGGCCCTTTAGAGGCCCACAGTGACTCTAGCCCATAATGAACAGTAATTTTCTTTGTACCCGTTAACGACCCGTGATTCACATAGGCTGTTTCCAGCCCGTGTTAGCTTTCGGCCTATTGACGGCCTATACGTTCTTGGGCTCCTTCCCGGCCCTCGATTACTTCTGGCCCGTTACTGGCCTATTCCCCTAATGGGCCAAATTCGGCCCATGGCAAGAGTCGGCCCATTTCTGGCCTGTTAACCCGTTGCGCCGTTTCCAGCCCGTCCTATATTCTGGCCCATTAACGACTCGTTATGCCTGTGAAAGAATTAAGACTTTGCTGTCCTCCGGCCTATTAACAGCCCATTACCATGCTGGGTTGATACCAATTATGCCCATTTACGGCCCATGTAGACCCATTTATCCGACGGCCCAAGGCCCACCGATTCTACGGCCGTGTTGGAGGCACATTTATCGACGGCCCGTAGGATACCCATGGATCCTACAACCCTTATATAGCCCATGGTTGTTGCGGCCACTAGCAAACAAGGGAAAAAGAAGAGTAGGAAATAAATAAGGACAAAACTAACGCTAGGCTATTAAGGCGATTGCACAGATTAAATCCACTCGGCATCAAAGATCGCCATCAGTGCAAATATAGGGAACACCCTACACTATACAAAAATGGCTTGCTGTTTTCTTCAGCCGGTGGCTGCACGTAAAGAACAAATTTTGTATCGCACCAAAACAAATTACAACTATATAACAAAAGGAAGGTTGGCATAAAACTTAACAATCTAGCAGATAAATGCACCACCAGAAGTTCAGAAGCTCAGTTCATTTGACCTGACTATTATGTTTTCATGCTGTATTGTCCGATGGAGCACCATAACCCTCGCCTTCATTTATCCTAGGCTCCTGAACAACATAGCAAATGTCTGATAGTCTGGTTTCAAAACCATGCATATCTTGACGACATCGAACAATGTCTCTCCCTGTTTCACAAAGGGTCTCTGTTAGGGAATGGACTTGTGTCTGGAGCGTAGATACAACATTACTTTGAGCTTGCATATCTTGATCATGAGGCAGTTTGGATGAGATTGCCTTAACAACCAACCCAGTATTACGTAGGAACGTGCTTTTGGCACTGTTAGTGGACATGTACTGACCCACTGTAGCAAGAGCTAACATTGCGGTTATAGTTGCCTCGCCACCTTCAGAAGGTGGCGGTTCCACCATTTTTTCCATAGCTCGTTGAAAAATTGAGTTTTTACATTAGTAGTACCAGAATAGAAGATATTAAGGAGGCAGAAAAACCAAACAAAATAGCTTTGGTCTATATACAGAACTTATTCTAGTGAACCCATGTAAAATATTAGTTGTATTTTATTGCAAAGTACATAATAAAACCAGGTTCCAAACATATGACCATGTACCATCGCTAATGTATTGTCTATTTCTTCACATTGTATTGAGGGCTAAGGATAAAGAGACGAAGTTTATAATACGATAAGCATAGTATGACATCATTCATATCACAAAACAACTGAGAACAGGCAAACAGACAATTGTAAATTTGTGTGGGCAAGTCCAGCACGGAACTAGATTACGGGTCAAGATCAAAGGAACATCACTCCTCTCTTTTAAACCTTGTAAGGTGCAATGATACGCTAAGACAATTGTGTATAAAATTGAAAAGAGTAATAGACATTGGCTGCAAACCATTTAGTTCAAGGCACAAGTCAGAGTAAGTAGTAGTTAAAAGGCATGAGGATTAAGGACTTACAACAGCTGCTTTGACTGGTGTAGTCATGCCCTTCTTCTTGCTGGTGTGACAGTCCTTGAAGATTTCCACATCATTTGGTTCAGGTACTTTTTGGTCCTTGTGGGCTTTCCTTTGCATATGGAACAAGTCAATATAGATCTGATAATATGGTACAACGAAAAGAGTGAAACAACAGCTAATTACAAGAGCCTCGTAGTGTGCAATATAGCTACGAGATCCTGCCGTCTGTTGGAATTTCACTTTCGTACGGTTGGCCTTGTTCTTTGAATAGTTCACCTACAAGAAGATAGATTTGTGTGGCACATGCGTAAATAGGACTTTGACATGTGATCTGATCACATATATATAATGTACCTGATACTTCGGATCAGACCAATGTTTAACGAGGCCCCTCCAGTCTTCATCCGATATATTTTCCACTGGAGATGTTTGGGAAAGTTCACTGTTAGTCTTGCCTTCAAAGTGAGTTTTCCTCAAGTTATACCAATACTGTCATAGAGCAGACTTGAAAACATGGGTGCAAGCTTGTCTGGTTGCATCATCTTGGCTATCCAACTTGAACCTCATCTGTTGAAAATTATGGGAGTCTCATTATCAGCAACCTAGAAAGTATGGGACAGAGCACGACGATATTACTAGTTTCCATACATAACCATACTTACAGATAAATGGTCGAGGAAGGTGTTGAACTGGGTTTCGTCTTTGTCATTCCTGTACTGAATCCATGTTGGGAGGATACATACATGACACCTAACGGCAACCGCTGCCTCTGATACTAACTTGGCTGACTCTGTAGCATCACGTGGCCTTTTTAAACCTGCCTCAAAACGGATCTCCATTCTTCCTCCTCTAGATTTAGTTAACCATCGAGCATTATCCCTGATGTTTGTTTCCTCTTGCGCCTAGGTGCTAGTCCAACAACGAACATAGGAAGTGTTAGTGTACATCAAACTGTGAGACTACATATAAAGAAGCATGCAACTGTAACCTGACTCCAGCAACTACCTTCTTGCTGTTGAAGCTCACAAGGTTCATTTGATCTTGCCAACTCGTCTTGTGTCAAGAGTGCTTGGGAAGTAGTGTCAAGTGGCAAGGGAGCTTGGAAACATGCTGCTAGCTCAGTTGATGCACGAGTAACTCGTGCAGCTGGTAGTACTATGGTAGGTGTTGCAAGAACTAGGGTTGTCTCTGCTTGTTTGGTGGCAACTATTTGTTTTTGTTTGGCTTTTTTTGCAGCCCGTGTAGCATGGGATGCCCTGTTTGTAGAATTTTCCGCTGGACTTTGACCTTCTATTGCACCATCAGTACCAGCAGAATCTGTAGGATTCATCCGCTTCTCATTCCCTACCATTCTCTGTTTCTTCCTCTTTCTCTTTGCCATGCTAAGTCAAGCCGACAAGAAAAACGAATAAAATTTAGTTCTTCAGAACAAATTGATGCGTGATACAGACGAATAAAACTTTGATGTTAGACAACCACATGATAGGAGGATGTAATATGTATGAAAAACAGGACGGAAGAGATAACCAGAACTATGATGTGTAAACTAAGAAGAAGACATTTCACCAAATTAGAAGCAATGCAATGGAAGGTAGACACCATATAAAAGATGCTACAAATATTGCTCTGCCAAGTTAACAGTGTCTCAGCATAAATGGCGTTTAAACAAATGTGAAGCAGTACAAGAAATAAATCATATGTAAGATGCAAACAACATCACACTACCAAGTTAGAGGTCTCTCGTCATTAGTGCCATTGCATATTCACAGCATTGCATATTCACAACTTATGATGTTAAACTAAGGAGAAGGCATTTCAACAAAGTAGAAGCAACGAAAGCTAGATACCATGTGAAAGATGCAATGAATATCACTCTACCAAGTTAAAACTGTCTCATCATAAGTGCCATTTCAACAAATTAGTAGTACACGCTAGAAAAGAATGCGAGATGTAACCTATATCACACTCCAAAGTCAAATGTGTCTTATGATAAGTGATTGTTGCAGGTTACACAACAGTAGTAATTTGATGTAAGAACATGGTGTGATAGACAGATATTGTATGTTCTAGAAACAGGAACACGTGTCTTATATATTCAAGTATAATGTGTAAAGTAAGCAGATGGAATTCAACAAAAATTAGAAGCAATACAAGCTAGACATCACACATAACATGCAACCACATATAATAGTGCCAAGTTAGAGGGAGCACCGGTGATGGTGCACTAGGGGAGACGTGCTCATCATAAACACAACTTTGTTGAGTGTCTATGCATGTGTTGTCTTGGAAATCATCTTGGGTTGGGGGGGGGGGAGGAGTAGAAACTATAGAGGCCCTCCATATGGAAGGAGCACCTTTATCCGCTGCCTTGCTAACTTCATTCCGCTTTATTGATTTTGAATTGTCAAGTAAAACCGACAAGAAAAAGCAATAAAATTCTCTCTTCAGAACTCATTCATGCATGATACTGACAATCACTACTTTGATGTAAGGCAAACACATGATACCAGGATGGAATATGTACGAAAAACAGGACGACATGGCATGTTCACAACTGTTTGTGTAAACTAAGCAGAAACCATTCCAACAAATAAGAAGCAATGCAAGCTAGACACCACATGAAAGATGCAACCAATATGACTCTGCCAAGTTAAAAGCGTCCCATCATAAATGGAATTTGAACAAATTAGAAGCAGCGCATGCTATAAATCATATGAAAGATGCAACTAATATCGCACTGCATATACTAAAGGTGTGTCGTCATATTGATTGACATGGGATACAAAAAAACAATAGTTTTATGTAAGGACATGCTTAATAGACAGATGTACTATGTACTAAATACAGGAAGGCATGTCACATTAACAGGTATAATGTATAAGCTAAGCAAACTAGCACATGCAGTTTAACCAGATTGGAAGAATTACAATCTAGACACCATATGCAACATGCAACCACATATCACGCTGCCAAGTTAGAGCAAGCACCTGCGATGCTAGTGTAGGGGAAATGCGGTAATCAACTACATAGCTACGTTCATTATCTTCATCTAGCCTTGCTGTTTCTTGAGAATCATGTCGGGAGGCTGATGCTACATTCTTTAAATGAGGAGTAGTCCACTTGCCTCCCTGCCTCATCATAAGTGATTAATGAGGGATACACAAGAATATTAGTTTGATGTAAGAACATGGTTAATACACAGATGTACTAGTATGTACCAAAAACAAAAAGGCATGTCGTATTCAAAGGTATAATGTGTAAGCTAAGCAGATGCAATTTAACCAAATTGGAAGCAATACAAGCTAGACATCCGGCTGGAGTGGTGAGGATGATCATCTAGGACCTGAGAGCCTGGTGGGAGGCGGGCTGCTTCGCCACCGTCGCGGCTTTTTAGTTGGCTTCCAGGTGATGCATGTTTTTGTTGGGCTTGTAACTGGCCCAGCCAGTGCCCTGACTAGCTATTTGTCTTCTGGTGCTCACGGGATGGTGGTTCACGTAAAAATATCTTTCCTTATCTTAATAAAGACCGACTTCGGCCTTTTGAATTCAAGCTAGACACCATATGGAACATGCAACCACATATGACACCGCAAAGTTAAAGCAAGCACATGGGATGGTGGTTCATTGCGAGCGAGGTCATCAACTCCAGAGCTATGTTTACCGCCTCCATCTGCTGACACTGCACCCTTTATAGCGCTGTAAAGTGTCGTGCCTACCCACGAAGAAAGCTGGTACAACTTCTCTCTTTTCTTTGATGCATCTCTCGAGGCAGGCTCTGAAATACCCTTGCATAAAAACACAATAGTGAGAGTATGGGTGTGTGTAGAACTAGTGCACTGTAAAAGTAGCAGATAGCAGGTGGCTGAAAAATAAATGACAGGAGACATATGATAGCTCTACAACATTGCATGGCAAACAAAATTAGATTCTACTCCATATGATTTTGTAATATATGAGCACAGGAAATGCAGGTACTCCTCTGATAACCCACAAGTGTAGGGGATCGCAATAGCTTTCGAGGGTAGAGTATTCAACCCAAATTTATTGATTCGACACAAGGGGAGCCAAAGAATATTCTTAAGTATTAGCAGTTGAGTTGTCAATTCAACCACACTTGGATAACTTAGTATCTGCAGCAAAGTATTTAGTAGCAAAGTAGTATGATAGTAATGGTAACAGTGGCAAAAAGTAAAGATAGAAGTTTTGTAGTAGTTGTAACAGTAGCAATGGAAAAGTAAATAAGCGAAGCACAATATGTGAAAAGCTCGTAGGCATTGGATTAGTGATGTATAATTATGTCGGATGCGATTCCTCATGTAATAGCTATAACATAGGGTGACACAGAACTAGCTCCAGTTCATCAATGCAATGTAGGCATGTATTCCTAATATAGTCATACGTGCTTATGGAAAAGAACTTGCATGGCATCTTTTGTCCTACCCTCCCGTGGTAGCGGGGTCCTAGTGGAAACTAAGGGATATTAAGGCCTCCTTTTAATATAGTACCGGACCAAAGCATTAACACATAGTGAATACATGAACTCCTCAAACTATGGTCATCATCGAGAAGTATCCCGATTATTGTCACTTCGGGGTTGTCGGATCATAACACATAATAGGTGACTATAGACTTGCAAGATAGGATCAAGAACTCACATATATTCATGAAAACATAATAGGTTCAGATCTGAAATCATGGCACTCGGGCCCTAGTGACAAGCATTAAGCATAGCAAAGTCATAGCAACATCAATCTCAGAACATAGTGGATACTAGGGTCAAACCCTAACAAAACTAACTTGATTACATGGTAAATCTCATCCAACCCATCACCGTCCAGCAAGCCTATGATGGAATTACTCACGCACGGCGGTGAGCATCATGAAATTGGTGATGGAGGATGGTTCATGATGACGACGGTGACGAATCCCCCTCTCCGGAGCCCCGAACGGACTACAGATCAGCCCTCCCGAGAGAGATTAGGGCTTGGCGGCGGCTCCATATCGTAAAACGCGATGAAACTTTCTCTCTGATTTTTTCTCCGTGAAACGGAATATATAGAGTTGGAGTTGAGGTCGGTGGAGCATCAGGGGGCCCACGAGACAGGGGGGCACGTCCAGGGGGAGGGCGCCCCCCACCCTCGTGGACAGGGTGTGGCCCCCCTGGCCTAGATTCTTTTGCCAGTATTTTTTATATTTTCCAAAAGTTATCTCCGTGGATTTTCAGGTCATTCCGAGAACTTCTGTTTTCTGCACAATAAACAACACCATGGCAGTTCTGCTGAAAACAATATCAGTCCGGGTTAGTTTCATTCAAATCATGCAAGTTAGAGTCCAAAACAAGGGCAAAAGTGTTTGGAAAAGTAGATACATTGGAGACATATCAACTCCCCCAAGCTTAAACCTTTGCTTGTCCTCAAGCAATTCATTTGATAAACTGAAAGTGATAAAGGAAAACTTTTACAAAGTCTATTTGCTCTTGTTGTTGTAAATATGTAAAGCCAACATTCAGGTTTTCAGCAAAGATTATGAACTAACCATATTCACAATAACACTTAGGTCTCATATTTACTCATATCAATGACATAATCAACTAGCGAGCAATAATAATAAAACTTGGATGGCAACACTTTCTCAAAACAATCATAATATGATATAACAAGAAGGTATCTTGCTAGCCCTTTCTAAGACCACAAAACGTAAATGCAGAGCACCTTTAAAGACCAAGGACTGACTAAACATTGTAATTCATGGTAAAAGAGATCCAGTCAAGTCATACCCAATATAAACTAATAATAATGAATGCAAATGACAGTGTGCTCTCCAGCGAGTGCTTTTTAATAAGAAGGTGATGACTCAACATAAAAGTAAATAGATAGGCCCTTCACAGAGGGAAGCAGGGATTTGTAGAGGTGCCAGAGCTCGATTTTAAAATAGAGATGAATAACATTTTGAGCGGTATACTTTCACTGTCAATGCAACAACTATGAGATGGCGATATCTTCCATGCTACATACATTATAGGCGGTTCCCGAACAGAATGGTAAAAGTTTATACTCCCCCACCAACAACAAGCATCAATCCATGGCTTGCTCGAAACAACGAGTGCCTCCAACTAACAATAGTCCTGGGGGAGTTTTTTTTAATTATTTTGATTTGCTTTGATTGATCTTAGGACTGGGCATCCCGGTTACCAGCCATTTTCTCGTGAATGAGGAGTGGAGTCCACTCCTCTTGAGAATAACCCACCTAGCATGGAAGATACAGACAACCCTAGTTGAAACATGAGCTACTCGAGCATACAAAACAGAATTTCATTTGAAGGTTTGGAGTTTGGCACATACAAATTTACTTGGAACGGCAGGTAGATACCGCATATAGGAAGGTATGGTGGACTCATATGGAATAACTTTGGGGTTTATGGAGTTTGGATGCACAAGCAGTATTCCCGCTTAGTACAGGTGAAGGCTAGTAAGAGACTGGGGAGCGACCAACTAAGAGAGCGACAACAGTCATGAACATGCATTAAAATTAATCAACACTGAGTGCAAGAATGAGTAGGATATAATCAACCATGAACATAAATATCGTGGAGGCTATGTTGATTTTGTCTCAACTACATGCGTGAACATGTGCCAAGTCAAGTCACTCGAATCATTCAAAGGAGGATACCACCCTATCATACCACATCACAACCATTTTAATAGCATGTTGGCATGCAAGGTAAACCATTATAACTCATAGATAATTAAGCATGACATAAGCAACTATAATCTCTAAATGTCATTGCAAATATGTTTACTTCATAATAGGCTGAATCAGGAACAATGAACTCATCATATTTACAAAAACAAGAGAGGTCGAGTTCATACCAGCTTCTCTCATCTTAATCAGTCCATCATATATCGTCATTATTGCCTTTCACTTGCACGACCAAATGATGTGTATAATAATAATAGTGCACGTGCATTGGACTAAGCTGGAATCTGCAAGCATTCAATTCAAGAGAGAAGACAAATTAATGGGCTCTAAATTAAATAAACAATCATGCATATGAGAGCCACTAAACATTTTCAATATGGTCTTCTCCTCTCGACCCCCAAATGAAAGAGAAGAAAATAAAACTATTTACACGGGAAAGCTCCCAACAAGTAAAAGAAGAACGAGAAATATTTTTGGGTTTTCATTTAATTACTACTACAAACATGGGAATTAAACTAACTATTTTTTTGGTTTTTCTTAAGGTTTATCAAACACATAAGAAGAAAGCTTAGAAAAGAAATTAAACTAGCATGGACAATACAATGAAAGAGTATGAGCACCGACAACTAGGATAGTGTGTGAAAATGAATGTAAAGTTGATGAGAAATACATACTCCCCCAAGCTGAGGCTTTTGGCCTAAGTTGGTCTAATGCCAAGGATAGCGGCTACTCTCCCCGGTGTACTGAGGAGTGTCATCAGGATACCACTGACTAGCGATCTCCTCTGGATCCCACTGATAAGATGATGGATGATAAGGGTCCAGTGGAGGTTCCGGCTCAGGCTCTGGAGCGGATGCCTGGCCTCGATGAGCGTACACCACTTACGGCAAGACAAGATAATTAACTGCAGTCAAATCAAACAACAAAGGGGCAGGCAGGGTAATAATATCATTGTGTTTCTTATTAAATCTCAGGTTATACAGGAGCATCTTATCATCATTGTGAACAATAAACTCATGTGCCACCATGCTCCTGTAATCTCAAAGGTAAAGAGGCAACTTTGTCTCCTCTTTCTCATGGTGCCTAATAGGTATTTCAAAATGTTTAGCAAGGCGTGTGGCATAGATACCTCCAAAGATGGGGCCTTCTGTACGGTTCAGGCTTAGCCGTTTAGCAATAACGACACCCATACTGAAACTATTATCACCAAACAAGGCATGGAACAGAATATTAATATCAGGAACACTGAAGTTTCCACTATTTCCATGACCAATTAAGCATCAACTAGCAAATATGGAAAAGTAGCATAAAACAGGAAAGCGTATGCTAGTGATTCTCGCATCGGAACCCTTTTTAGGATCCCCTACAGTAATGGTGTTAACAAAACCATCCACATATTTATGATGTGGTTCATCTAATCTGCCCTCAAAGGGTATTCTACATACCGCAGAAAGAATACGTAAAGACATTTCCTTGAATTCATCACATAAATGAATTTATACTGATGGAGGTGAATTCTTGGGATAATAATAAAAGTTTTGCATGAAAGTATTGGTGAGTAAGAGATACTGATCGATCTGGTCGTGGAGGAAGTCGGTGACGCCTGCATTTTCAATCAAAGAATAAAAGTCTTCATAAATCCCGGCTTCTCTCAAGAAATTATCACAAGGCCATTCACACGGCCGTACTTCCGCTACACGAGGAAGATCATACTTCGCCTTTTCCTTCTCTTTAGCTTGTTTATTTGGGAGTCTTGGCTAGAAGAGCCCCTCAAAAATCTCCTTATCATTTTCTGAAAATTTCTGAAATTTTTAGTAACTTCAAAATAAAAGTGAATAAAACTAAACAAGATTGGTAGCAACTACTCCTACAAGTGCCTAGAGCCTATATCATGCATTAAAATTACTTGGGACCTCATAAATTTAACATACAAGCTCAAGAACAGGGTCACCTATGCAGCAAACATTTGCAAAGAATAAAGCACTAGAACAAAAACTAATTGGACTAATGGAGGAGTCACATACCAAGCAACAATCTCCCAAAGCAGTTTTGTGAATGGAGCTTTGAGCAAGGAGATCGAAAATCGCAGCAAAATGAGCTAGAACTCGTGCTTGAGCTGGATGGGGATTTTTTGTGTGAGGAAGATGGAGTGTGTGGGTGCAGGAATAAGTGGAGGGGGGCCACCATGGGCCCACGAGACAAGGGGCGCGCCCAGGGGGTGTGGGCGCGCCCTCCACCCTTGTGGCCAGGTGCTTGCTCCCCCGCAGTGTTTTCAGTGCCTAAAATCCTCAAATATTCCATAAAAAACATACTAAATTTGCAGGACATTTGGAGCACTTTTATTTTCGGGATATTTTTTTATTGCATGGATAATTCAGAAAACAGACAGATAATACTATTTTTGCTTTATTTATTCTAAATAATAGAAAGTAAAAAGAGGGTACAGAAGGTTGTGCCTTCTAGTTTCATCCATCTCATGATCATCAAAATGAATCCACTAACAAGGTTGATCAAGTCTTGTTAACAAACTCATTCCGAATACACGGAACCGGAGAAATTTCGAATAACACTAGGTTACCTCAACGGGGATATGAACATCCCCAATAATAAGAATATCATATTTTTTCTTGACAATAGGAAGAGGAAATTCAAAACCTCCAATAATGATAGTTGGACTTTTTCCAGTAGAATTGATGCTATGAACTTGAGGTTGTTTCCTCGGAAAGTGTACCGTATGCTCATTACCATTAACATGAAAAGTGACATTGCCTTTGTTGCAATCAATAACAGCCCCTGCAGTATTCAAAAAGGGTCTACCAAGGATAATCGACATACTATTGTCCTTGGGAATATCAAGAATAACAAAGTCTGTTAAGATAATGACATTTGCAACCACAACAGGCACGTCCTCGCATATACCGACAGGTATGGCAGTTGATTTATCAGCCATTTGCAAAGATATTTCAGTAGGTGTCAACTTATTCAATTCAAGTCTATGATATAAAGAGAGAGGCATAACACTAACACCGGCTCCAAGAGCACATAAAACAATTTTAAGATAGTTTCTTTTAATGGAGCATGGTATAGTTGGTACCCCTGGATCCCCAAGTTTCTTTGGTATTCCACCTTTAAAAGTATAATTAGCAAGCATGGTGGAAATTTTGGCTTCCGGTATTTTTCTTTTATTTGTAATGATATCCTTCATATACTTGGCATAAGGATTTAATTTAAGCATATCAGTTAAGCGCATACGTAAGAAGATAGGTCTAATCATTTCAGCAAAGCGCTCAAAATCCTCATCATCCTTTGTCTTGGATGGTTTAGGAGGAAAAGGCATGGGTTTCTGAACCCATGGTTCTCGTTCTTTACTGTGCTTCCTAGCAACAAAGTCTCCTAGATCATAACATTGATTCTTTGATTGTGGGTTATCAAGATCAACAGCGGGTTCAATCTCTACATCATTGTTATTGCTAGGTTGAGCATCAACATGAACATTATCACCAGGTTCATGTTCATCACCTGATTGTGTTTCAGCATCAGAAATAGAAATATCATTGGGATTCTTAGGTGTGTCTATAACAGGTTCACTAGAAGCATGGAAAGTCCTATCATTTTTTATTTTCTTCTTTTTATAAGAACTAGGTGCCTCTAAATTATTTCTCTGAGAATCTTGCTCGATTCTCTTAGGGTGGCCTTCAGGATACAAAGGCTCCTGAGTCATTCTACCAGTTCTAGTAGCCACTCTAACAACAAAGTCATGTTTATTATTTAATTCATCAAGCAACTCACTTTGAGCTTTAAGTACTTGCTCCACTTGAGTGGTAACCATAGAAGCATATTTGCTAATGAGTTTAAGTTCACATTTAACTCTAGCCATATAATCACTCAAGAGTCCTATCTCGAAAGCATTATTCTTTAGTTCTCTACCAACATAAGCATTAAAACTTTCTTGTCTAGCCATAAAGTCATCGAATTCATCTAAGCATGGGCTATGAAATTTAGTAGACGGGATTTCAACTTTATCATATCTATAGAGAGAATTTACCTTTACTACCTGTGTCGGGTTATCAAGACAATGTGTTTCTTCAATACGAGGTATATTAAGACCATGTATTTCTTCAATAGGAGGTAAATTCTGAACATCTTCAGCTTTAATACCTTTTTCTTTCATTGATTTCTTTCCTCTTGCATATCTTCAGGACTGAGAAATAGAACTCCCCTCTTCTTCGGAGTTGGTTTAGGAATAGGCTCAGGAGTTGGCTCAATTGGCTTAGGAATTGGCTCAGGAAGAGTCCAATTATTTTCATTAGCCAACATATTATTCAATAATAATTCAACTTGGTCGACTGTTCTTTCCCCGAAAACACAACCAGCACAACTATCCAAGTAGTCCTTGGAAGCATCGGTTAGTCCATTATAAAAGATATCAAGTATTTCATTTTTCTTAAGAGGATGATCAGGCAAAGCATTAAGTAATTGGAGAAGCCTCCCCCAAGCTTGTGGGAGACTCTCTTCTTCGATTTGCACAAAATTATATATTTCCCGCAAGGCAGCTTGTTTCTTATGAGCAGGGAAATATTTAGCAGAGAAGTAATAAATCATATCCTGGGGACTACGCACACAACCAGGATCAAGAGAGTTAAACCAAGTTTTAGCATCACCCTTTAATGAGAATGGAAATATCTTAAGGATATAATAATAGTGAGACTTCTCATCATTAGTAAACAGGGTGGCTATATCATTCAACTTGGTAAGATGTGCCACAACGGTTTCAGATTCAAGGCCATAAAAAGGATCAGATTCAACCAAAGTAATAATCTCAGGATCAACAAAGAATTCATAATATTTATCAGTAACACAGATAGTTGCAGTAGCAAAAGTGGGGTCATGTTTCATTCTAGCATTAAGAGATTGCTGCTTCCATTTAGCTAATAACTTCTTAAGATCGTATCTATCCTTGCAAGCAAAAATATCTCTAGCATCTTCTTCATCCATAACATAACCCTCAGGAACAACAAGCAATTCATAATCAGGGGGAGAACTTTCATCATCAATATCATCAATAATATCATCATTAATAATTTCATTCTCTCTAACCCTAGCAAATTGTTCATCAAGAAATTCACCTAATGGCAAAGTAGTATCACGCACAGAAGTAGTTTCATCATAAGTATCATGCATAGTGTCGGTGTCAAAACCGGCGGATCTCGGGTAGGGGGTCCCGAACTGTGCGTCTAGGCGGATGGTAACAGGAGACAAGGGACATGATGTTTTTACCCAGGTTTGGTCCCTCTCGATGGAGGTAAAACCCTACTCCTTCTTGATTAATATTAATGATATGGGTAGTACAAGAGTAGATCTACCACGAGATCAAAGAGGCTAAACCCTAGAAGCTAGCCTATGGTATGATTGTTGTTCGTCCTACGGACTAAAACCCTCCGGTTTATATAGACACCGGAGAGGGTTAGGGTTACACAGAGTCGGTTACAATGGTAGGAGATCTACATATCCGTATTGCCAAGCTTGCCTTCCACGCCAAGGAAACTCCCATCCGGACACGGGACGAAGTCTTCAATCTTGTATCTTCATAGTCCAGGAGTCCGGCCAACGGTGATAGTTCGGCTATTCGGACACCCCCTAATCCAGGACTCCCTCGGTAGCCCCTGAACCAGGCTTCAATGACGACGAGTCCGGCGCGCATATTGTCTTCGGCATTGCAAGGCGGGTTCCTCCTCCGAATAATTCATAGAAGATTTTGAACACAAGGATAGTGTCCGGCTCTGCAAAATAAGTTCCACATACCACCATAGAGAGAATGATCTTTACATAAATTCAATCTGCTGACGTATTCTGCAACGTGATGTCACACCACAGCCAAGCCTTTATTGGATCGTTTTTACTGTCCCACCTCAGTGTGTTTAGTGAAGTGGTTTCCTTGGCACATCTTGTCAAAGCAGAGATCGTGTCCCCTTATTCCGGGATTCTCATCAATACGGGCGTGGGTAATCCAACCGCGCCATTGATTACGGCACTTGGGAGATAAGCGAGTTTTATCAGGCTGGTGGGAACGCATAGTTTCGTCCGTCCATATAAGGGGATAAGGATCCACCTTTTTTCCTACGCCTTCTTCCTCCTTTGCTTATCCATTTCCGCGTACTCGAGCTCCAGCGCCCAAGTCTGCGCTTCTCGCCTCAACCTTCCCCAGCCATGTCTGGAGCGGGAGGCAAGTAGATGGCCTCCTCCGTCATGGAGGGGCACATCAAGAAGTTGAGGAAAGCCGGATACCTGCACAACGACATTGCGCACCGGTACCCAGACGAGGGGCAGCTCGTCCCCACCCCCAGGCCCCATGAGAGGGTAGTGTTCCTTCCCCATTTCCTCCGTGGACTGGGCTTCCCACTCCACCCATTTGTCTGGGGCTCATGTTCTACTACGGCCTGGATTTCCATGATCTGGCCCCGAATTTCATCCTCAACATCTCAGCGTTTATCGTTGTGTGCGAGGCCTTCCTCCGCATCAAGCCCCACTTCGGCTTATGGCTGAAGACCTTCAATGTCAAGCCGAAGGTAGTGGGCGGCCAGCAGGCGGAGTGTGGAGGCGCCATGGTAGGCAAGATGCCCAACGTCATATGGCTCGAGGGCGCCTTCATGGAAACCATCAAAGGGTGGCAATCGGGGTGGTTCTACATCACCGAGCCGCGTGACCCTGAATGGGCAGCGCCCCCCAAATTCCGATCTGGCATCCCCACACGGCTCACCTCCTGGAAAGAGAAGGGCCTGGCGTGGGGTGATTTGGAAGAGCTAACCAGACTCCAAACCTGCGTCCAAAACCTTGTGAACAAGAAGATCAAGCTCGTCAACGTAGTTCAGGTCATGCTCATCCGCCGGATCCTCCCGTGCCAACAACGGGCCTTCAACTTGTGGGAGTTTGATCCGGCACATCACCAAACCTTGAGCAGGCTCTTCGACACTATGTACGAAGATGCCTGGAAGGTGCTGTTCAAGGGCACCGAGGCTCCCGCATCCACTACCGAAGATCGCGGATTCAGCTCGCAGCGTCAAGCCGGCGAGGTAAGCTATTTTACCCTTTATAGGACACTTTTTCATAGTTTGACTCTATGCGGGATCTAAACTCCCCTACCTTTGACAGGCTTGGCAGAAGAAGTCCGGGCAGGTTAACTGTCCGGCTCCCTTACCAGAAGACCCAGCGGACGCCCGATTGACGAGGCTGCTGGTTCCGGCACCTCATGTGGTGCCGGAGAAGAAGGCCAAGAAGAAGGCCACGGGAACTCGAAAGAGTTCCCGGCGTCAGGTGTTATCGGACTCATCGTCCGATGACTCCGAGGCAGACTCCTCCCGCGAAGACGAGGAGGAGAAAAAAGAGGCTTCTCCCCCAGCGGGGGGAGAGAAGAAAAGGAAGGCCTCCCCAACTGGGGAGGCCGGAGGGTCCAAGAAGGGAAGGACCCTTCCTCCGGACTACTCCACCAACACCGACGACGACGAAGAGGAGTGGCCCTCGAGGGCCAAGCCCCTGGCGAGATCGTAAGTGTCCGGATTCCAGAATAACTCATGATTTTCATTTTTCGCGTAGTGTCTTCTAACGTCGAATACAACCATGTAGCCCGCCCAAGGACGAGCTCCTCGCTTCGTCGAGCGGCTCCCTGGGTTCGTCGGATGTGAATAGCACTTCACTTCTGACCGCCTCCTCCCCTCGCAACGCAGAAGGCACCCGGTGGAGTCCCGAAAGGGGCCCAACCAGGAGGAGGTGGTCCTGGAGGCGCCGCAAGGCGACCTCCCGGACTCCGGGCACAAAGGGGGTAAAACCCCAGAGGGCTCTAAGTCTGGCCCTGTGGCGGACTCCGTACCGGAACCTTCAGTGGTCCCGGAGTCCTGCAGGCGGCCCCTTCGTAAGAAGGGCAAGACTGCGACACCGGTGACCTCCGTCCAACCGGAGGCGCCGGATAATTTGCTGGAGGCACTTAACGGTGCCTCCATCGACGAGGCGCGCCACACTATTATGAGTGCGGTGATCCAGAAAGTTCAGTCTGCCAAGAGCGGGCTGACTGAAGCCTGTACCAGCCTTCTAACAGGCTTTGAGGTAAGTTTTTAAGATATGCAAGAATATTACCGCATAGACAGTAGCCCCTGATGCTTAGTTCGGTGTTCGGAAAGAAAAGCCGAGCTGAGGATCCAAAAAGATATACGCAGGAGTCTAACATAAATATGTCAATATGGGAATGCAGGCTGCGCTGCTGACCTCTGCCGCACTGACTGCGGAGGTCAATGCATTGAAGCAGAGCCTCGAGCGGTCCGAGAACGAGCTCGGCCTTGCCAAGAAGCAGCTCGAGGACAAGGAAGGTAAGTAATACCTTATTAAAGTAATACCTTATAGAAAGGATTTGGTTGCAAAAAATGACAAGAATAACGTGGGTATTGCAGGGGCCACGAACAAGGTGGCGACCCTGAAGGAAGCGGTGTCCATGGCCAAAAACAGTGCGGCCTTGGAGCGCACCGAGCGAGAGAAGCAGGAGGCGCGGGTGGCGGAGGTGCGGCAAGAGCTCCAGGCTCTCGTGGAAAAACACGAGAGTTTGGAGCGTGACTCGAAGACTCGAGAGTCCGAGCTCGCCTTGGCTCTTGAGAGTGCCAAAGCCGCTAAGGCCGAAGCCCAGAAGGCCCTCCAGGAGATCGGGGCGATAAAGAAGATAGCGGCGGGTAAGACATTCTTTATGCAAAGCAAGCATGTAAAAGTGAATTATCTGTTACTTACCCGAATCCGGAGCTCTCCAGGAGCATTCGCCGATATGTCCCATAGTGTGTCTGATGCTGCCGTGTTCTACCGAGCTGAGGAGGGGAGCTCGACGGAAAAGGTGTTCTGGTCTCAATATGCTGAGGCCGAACATCCGGTGGCCCTGAGCGACCAGCTGAAGCAGCTGGTCGAGCTCCACAAGGTGGCCGAACAGGCCATGAAGGGCCTCATAGTTCGGCTGTGGCCTAAAGAAGCCATGCCTGGGAGCTACTTCGGTCTGGTGCGGCGGCTGGTGGATGCCTGTCCATGGATTGAAGTCATCAAGCACTCAGCCTGCATTGAAGGTGCCCGCCGGGCCCTTGCCCGTGCTAAAGTGCACTGGGGCAAGATGGACGCTGAGAAGCTTGTGACGGACGCGCCACCGCCGGGCAAGGAGTATCGCAAGCCCGAGATGTACTATAAGGGCGTCCTGAAGGGTGCCCGCATTATAGCGGGTGAATGCTCCAAAGATGTAATTTTTGAGTAGACTCGCATTATTTATCCTGTACACTGAAAACTTTGTTCATATGCGCTAAGCAACGTTTGTTAATTTAAAATATTACCTTCTGTGCGGCCGTTTATCAAATTTGAGAGATGGCGAGTCGTTGGCTTCAGCCCCCATGCCACGAGTACTGGGGTGTTTGGGATAAACTTGAGCGCTCTTGTTCCCATTCTTGGGTCCTTTCGAGGGAGGCGTTCAACACAACGAACGAGGCAACCGGACTATAATGCTTGAACACTCTCACGTAGCCATAGAATTCTATAATTTTAAATTTCGGCGAAGCCCCTGTTATTCGGAAGACCGAATTCGAGGCGCTATACAGGACTTGGCCAGACAATGCCGACTCCTCGCTCTAAGCGGCATGAGTCCTTAGGGACCCGAAAAACCTCTCGAACAGCAACCGGCTCTCGCCCTATCATGACGGTCAGTTTTAGCTTTCTCCACTGAGGTGCTCAACCTAGCTCAACCGGGGCACAATCGCAGTGCTTCTCCCAGCGCTACCTTAGCCGATATAACGGAACGTAAGGTACCAAAATATGGGAGCCGGGCAAACCCAACTATTGACCCAAGACATGATTCGGAGCCAATGCATATAATGCTATAAGTTCGGGGTGCCGCACTTGTGAAAGTGTTCGGACTTATCACACCATGTTTTGGGGTACCTAAGCCCCTGGTGTATTGACTGTACCAAGTTGTACGGGTGCAACATGTCATAGATGAACATGTATAGAGAAAAAAAGAAATGTAATAATAAGCAGAAGCTATATACTGTTATTCAAAAGATACTGCAATGAAAGCAGAACGATACAAATAGTGCGATAAGCAAGGGATGGGACATTTTTAACATGTTCCCCTCCAGGGGTAGGCTACGGGATAGTATGTAAAACAGGTATACTGCTCATAATAGAGACCACCTGGACACTCGATGTAGCTTTTCTGCTTCCCTGGCTGTTGCATCGTGAGTTCGGCGATTCTACTGCCAGACAGGGCTTTTGGAAAACGGAGTCTTGAGAATAAGAAAAAAAAGAATGACACAATTGGGAGCCCCTTGTGCGGTTGAGCCGCACTCTGGGCATGTCGTGGTCGTTCCACTCCCCCTATGCCCATGGTATCTCCAGAGCGTAGTTATGTACGCGTGGTACTGGTCTCGCGATTTTGCGAGGGCTGGGGTTGGGCCGCACTGCTACGCGCGCTCGGAACATGCCAGGCGGTCTTGTTGTAGGTTACTCCGGGCGCGCTTGACGGTGTCTGGACGTTTAGTAGTCGGACTCGAGAAGTACCTTAAGAGGTTGCTTTGTACTTCCGCCGCGAGGGCCGCCGTATGCTCCTCCGTTCGGAGAGAGCGTTTGGTGCCTGGCATCTTGAGCTTGAGGTATGCATAGTGCGGCACCGCATTGAACTTTGCAAATGCGGTTCGTCCGAGCAGTGCGTGATAGCCGCTGCAGAACGGGACTATGTCGAAGATTAAATCCTCGCTTCGGAAGTTATCCGGGGATCCGAAGACCACTTCAAGTGTAATTGAGCCTGTACAGTTGGCCTCTACACCTGGTATGATGCCTTTAAAGGTCGTTTTAGTGGGTTTAATCCTTGAGGGGTCTATGCCCATTTTGCGCACTGTATCCTGGTAAAGCAGGTTCAGGATACTGCCGCCGTCCATCAGGACTCTAGCGAGGTGAAATCTGTCAATGATTGGGTCAAGAACTAATGCGGCGAATCTGCCGTGGCGGATGCTAGTGGGGTGGTCCCTTCGATCAAAAGTGATCGGACAGGAGGACCACGGGTTGAACTTTGGGGCGACTGGCTCCATCGCGTATACGTCCCTTAGTGCACGCTTCCGCTCCCTTTTGGGTATGTAGGTTGCGTATATCATGTTCACTATCTGCACTTGTGGGGGAAAGCCCTTCTGTCCTCTATTGTTCGGCGGCCGGGGCTCCTCCTCGTCATTGCTATGCAGCCCCTTGTCGTTGTTTTCGACATTTAGCTTGCCTGCCTGCTTGAATACCCAACAATCCCTGTAGGTGTGGTTGGCTGGTTTTTCGGGGGTGCCATGTATCTGGCACAAGCAATCGAGTATTCGGTCCAAATTGGACGGGCCCTGAGTATTTCTTTTGAATGGCTTTTCCGCTGACCGGGTTTAGAGCCTCTGAATCCGGCATTAACTGTCGTATCTTCAGTATTATCGCCGTTAATGCGGTGCTTGTGCTTGTTGCGGCGCGACCTGCCATTGCTGTCCTTGATATCTGAACTACCAGGGTTTTTGGTCAGGTTGTTACTGCGAGCTAGCCAGCTGTCCTCTCCCGCACAGAAGCGGGCCATGAGTGATGTGAGGGCTGCCATGGATTTTGGCTTTTCCTGTCCTAGGTGCTGGGCAAGCCACTCGTCGCGGATGTTATGTTTGAAGGCTGCAAGGGCCTCTGCATCCATATAGTCAACGATTTGATTTTTCTTTGTTAAGAACCGTGTCCAGAATTGTCTGGCCGATTCATTTGGCTGCTGAATTATGTGGCTTAGGTCATCAGCGTATGGTGGTCGCACATATGTGCCCTAGAAGTTATCAAGGAATGCGGCTTCCAGGTCTTCCCAACAACCAATTGATTCTGCTGGCAAGCTGTTGAGCCAATGCCGAGCTGGTCCTTTAAGCTTGAGTGGGAGGTATTTGATGGCGTGTAGATCATCACCGCGGGCCATGTGGATGTGAAGTAGATAGTCCTCGATCCAAACCGTAGGATCTGTTGTGCTGTCGTATGATTCAATGTTTACGGGTTTGAAACCCTCGGGAATTTGATGATCCATTACTTCGTCTGTGAAGCATAGTGGGTGTGCGGCGCCTCTGTATTGGGCTATATCACGACGTAGCTCAAATGAGCTTTGTCTACTGTGTTCGGCCCGGCCGGAATTGCTGTATCCGGCATGACGGTTGTCATCACGTATCGTGGGGCGCCCACACGATCCGTAGATCGATCTTATTTGCCTTGCCTTGTCCTCCAATTTGTCTCGCAAGTCTGGCGCATTTCCCCGTGGCTTTGTACTTTTCGAGCGACGCCGGGGTGTGGCTTTAGTGGAGGGCCTAGAGGCCTCTCTGTCGTGGCCACGAGGTGGCCGGTCGGCCGCGTCATGCGCTGGTGATGTAGGTTTGGGTGCTTCCTCCTCTAATTGGGGTAGCAGCCTGCGTTTTGGGTAGCTCTTGGAGGGGCGATTGAGTTTGTACTCTTCGGCTGCAAGGACTTCGGTCCATCTGTCAGCTAGCAAGTCTTGGTCAGCTCTAAGCTGCTGCTGCTTTTTCTTGAGGCTGCTTGCCGTGGCCATAAGCCTGCGTTTGAAACGCTCCTGTTCGACGGGATCCTTGGGCACGACAAATTCGTCGTCGTCGAGGCTTGCTTCATCTTTGGAGGGAGGCATATAATTATCGTGCTCTACCTCTCTGTCTGCCGCTCTATCATGAGGGCTGGCTTCTCCCTCCTCCCGTGCTGAATCCTGCTGGAGGGGGTTGTCTTCGGCACTGTCCAGGGTGTTATTATCTCCCGTGCCGGAATCACCATTTTTGCTATGGCGGGATTTAGAGCGGCGCCGCTGACGCCGGCGCTTGGGCTATTTCTTGGAGGGGTCATCTTCCGCTGTTCCATTGCCATTCCCATCTTTTGGGGTGTCCACCATATATATGTCGTATGACGAGGTGGCCTTCCATTGCCCTGCAGGCGCTGGTTCTTGGTCGTCTCCTGCATTGTCGTACATACCGTTGATGTCTTCGGAGTCGAAGTCGAGCATGTCCGTTAAATCATCGACAGTGGCGACAAAGTGGGTGGTGGGTGGGCGTTGAATTTCTTCGTCGTCCGCATCCCAACCTTTCTGACCATAGTCCGGCCAGGGCTCTCCTGATAAAGAGAGAGACTTTACTGAATTCAGGATGTCGCCAAAGGGCGAGTGCTGAAAGATGTCCGCGGCAGTGAACTCCATAACTGGCGCCCAATCGGATTTTGATTGGCAGGGGCGCGGGAGGTTCGGAGTCCAGAGAGGAGTCCGGCACCTCGGAGTCACGAGCTTTACATAAGATAGGGATGGTGTTCGGCTCAATCGCCGTAGAGATCGTAGCCCCCGAGGCGGTGTCCAGCCACTCGTCCTCGATCAGCAAAGTCGGCTCCGAGATAAAGGTCGGAGCGGACGCTGGTGCGGCCTCCAGGGCACTATTCGGCGGCAGAGCTAGATCATACCCCTCGAGACAGTGCGGCGCGCTTGGCTGTGGCTTGAATCTGTCAAAGATCAAGTCTCCGCGGATGTCAGCCGTGTAGTTTAAACTCCCAAATCTGACTTGATGGCCAGGGGCGTAGCTTTCGATCTGCTCCAGATGGCCAAGTGAATTGGCCCGCAGTGCAAACCCGCCGAATACGAAGATCTATCCGGGGAGAAAAGTCTCACCCTGGACCACGTTGTTGTTGATGATCGAAGGAGCCATCGGGCCTAAAGATGACGACACATAGGAACTCTCAATGAAAGTACCAATTTCGGTGTCAAAACCAGCGGATCTCGGGTAGGGGGTCCCGAACTGTGCGTCTAGGCGGATGGTAACAGGAGACAAGGGACACGATGTTTTTACCCAGGTTCGGGCCCTCTCGATGGAGGTAAAACCCTACTCCTACTTGGTTAATATTAATGATATGGGTAGTATAAGAGTAGATCTACCACGAGATCAAAGAGGCTAAACCCTAGAAGCTAGCCTATGGTATGATTGTTGTTCGTCCTACGGACTAAAACCCTCTCATTTATATAGACACCGGAGAGGGTTAGGGCTACACAGAGTCGGTTACAATGGTAGGAGATCTACATATCCGTATTTCCAAGCTTGCCTTCCACGCCAAGGAAAGTCCCATCCGGACACGGGACGAAGTCTTCAATCTTGTATCTTCATAGTCCAGGAGTCCGGCCAACGGTGATAGTTCGGCTATCCGGACACCCCCTAATCCAGGACTCCCTCACATAGCATAAGTGGCATCATCAATAACATGCAACATATTAGATATCATAGCAGTAGCAGGTTTAGGTGTCGCAAGCTTACTCAAAACAGAAGGAGAATCTAGTGGAGAGCTAGATGGTAGTTCCTTACCTCCCCTCATAGTTGAGGGAAAAATCTTAGTTCTTTTGTCTTTCAAGTTCCTCACAGTGATCAACAGATATAAATCCCAAGTGACTCAAAGAATAGAGATATGCTCCCCGGCAACGGCGCCAGAAATTAGTCTTGATAACCCACAAGTGTAGGGGATCGCAACAGCTTTCGAGGGTAGAGTATTCAACCCAAATTTATTGATTCGACACAAGGGGAGCCAAAGAATATTCTTAAGTATTAGCATTTGAGTTGTCAATTCAACCACACCTAGATAACTTAGTATCTATAGCAAAGTATTTAGTAGCAAATTAGTATGATAGTAATGGTAACAGTGGCAAAAAGTAAAGATAGAAGTTTTGTAGTAGTTGTAACAGTAGCAACGGAAAAGTAAATAAGCGAAGCACAATATGTGAAAAGCTCGTAGGTATTGGATCAGTGATGGATAATTATGTTGGATGCGATTCCTCATGTAATAGCTATAACATAGGGTGACACAGAACTAGCTCCAGTTCATCAATGTAATGTAGGCATGGAATCCGAATATAGTCATACATGCTTATGGAAAAGAACTTGCATGACATTTTTGTCCTACTCTCCTGTGGCAGCGGGGTCCTAGTGGAAACTAAGGGATATTAAGGCCTCCTTTTAATAGAGTACCAGACCAAAGCATTAACACATAGTGAATACATGAACTCCTCAAACTACGGTCATCACCGAGAAGTATCCCGATTATTGTCACTTCGGGGTTGTCGGATCATAACACATAATAGGTGACTATAGACTTGCAAGATATGATCAAGAACTCACATATATTCATGAAAACATAATAGGTTCAAATCTGAAATCATGGCACTCGGGCCCTAGTGACAAGCATTAAGCATAGCAAAGTCATAGCAACATCAATCTCAGAACATAGTGGATACTAGGGATCAAACCCTAACAAAACTAACTTGATTACATGGTAAATCTCATCCAACCCATCACCGTCCAGCAAGCCTAAGATGGAATTACTCACACACGGCAGCGGGCATCATGAAATTGGTGACGGAGGATGGTTGATGATGACGACGGCGACGAATACCCCTGTCCGGGGCCCCAAACGGACTCCAGATCAGGCCTCCCGAGAGAGATTAGGGCTTGGCGGCGGCTCCGTATCATAAAACGCGATGAAATTTTCTCTCTGATTTTTTTCTCCGTGAAACGGAATATATAGAGTTGGAGTTGAGGTCGGTGGAGCATCAGGGGGCCCACGAGACAGGGGGCGCGCCCAGGGGGGAGGGCGCGCCCCCCACCCTCATGGACAAGGTGTGGGCCCCCTGGCCTTGATTCTTTCGCCAGTATTTTTTATATTTTCCAAAAGTTATCTCCCTGGATTTTTTATATTTCCCAAAAGTTATCTCAGGGGGCCCACGAGAACTTTTGTTTTCTGCACAATAAACAACACCATGGCAGTTCTGCTAAAAACAGCGTCAGTCCGGGTTAGTTTCATTCAAATCATGCAAGTTAGAGTCCAAAACAAGGGCAAAAGTGTTTGGAAAAGTAGATACGTTGGAGACGTATCATCCTCTAGCACACCACCACATGTGGTCATATCTAAGATAACAGTCGACTGAAAATAAATAGGCCAGTGGATTTTTGGAATGAACCGTCCGATTTATAAGGGACGGGCAGATGGCCTTCGGCTACCTCCCGCCAGTCACTGTTGACGATCTTTATCGAACTGCCAGTGACCACCGGCCCAGACCCCTACCTCCGCCGCCCCGCCCTCCCCTCTACCTCACACCACTACCGTGCTTGGCAGCGCCCCCAGACCATCCCTTTAATCCCGGCCGACCTCCAGATCGAGCGCCAGCAGCTCTGGGCCCCACATGCCCCTAATATAAATACCAAGGCGCTGCCTCCACCGTGTAATAGGCGTACTAGCGCCTGTTACGCCGGGGAATGCTTCCATTAATTGGGAATCAACTGACCAGAAATTGAAATTCAGGGGGGCAACAGACCTCTAACTAAGGTGAAATAGTATATGAGGACAAACCTTGTGCATCGCGAGTTACTAGGAACATCTAGTATGAAGAAGAAGCGGTCAACTAGTGTCTTCTGTGGGATGAATACCATGCAAGCATACACGTAAGATTTGCACGAATAAGGGAAGAGGAGTACCCTTATCGGTTGCCAGTGTGGTCTCTATATGTCGCGGTGATCTGCTTTTTTTCCCGGGGGAACCGATGTTTTGGAGAGCCGTGGATCCTTGGACAAACCCATGGCCAAATTGTTGACTATGTAGCCGTGGCCGTATATCGGTGGAGGGGAAGCAGATCCGAGGCAGGGAAGGACGGCGTAGCAGGAGCAGCTCCGGTGCGGTGGATGGTGGCGAAGTTGGAGCGGCAGCGGTGAGGCAGGACGGCGTGGTTGAACTGGCTTGGGTACGGATGGCTCGGGTACGGATGGCTCGGCCTCGGCTTCAACTACTAGCCATGGAGGGCGTTACGATTGAGGTTGCGGTGGACGACGACGTCAGGGTATCGGCTCCGGCGTGATGGAGGAGGGCGGCGGTTGATGGGTGGGATGGGGTGGCGGACGGAGGACGCAGGGGTTTCGCGGCTGGTGGAGAGGTAGTTTTTGTGCCCACGGAGTATGAATGGGGAATCAGACGGGTGGGCGGGGGAGGGGGGAGAACCATGTTTCGGTCTGGGACGCGCTTGTTTTTGGCTTTTTTGAACAAAAGATGGGACACCCTTGTTTGAAATTTGGGGAAAGTACAAACTTTGCCCCCCTCTTAAATTTCGGACCTACTGCGTGTCGGGGGTAGGATGGTAATCCCAGGTGTCCCAAATAGTGGGCGGGAGCGATTTCAGCTGCGCGCATGTGTGCTTAGGCGGCCATTGTGTATGAATGTTTTTCGGAGGCGGTTGCGTGGCGTTTAGATGAAGCTACAAACCTACCCCGGTTTAGACCTTTGGACGTCGGGCCGGTAGGTTTCATGGGTCGGAGTTATTAGAAAAGTAATTTCCTTGTACTACCAAACATTGGTCTCACGCGGTTTCGGGCGAGTAGAGGCTCTTTTGGCGCTTCGTTCGAAATTTTGAAACACAAGCATTCACGTTTAGAGTACTCTTGAACTATGAGGATTGGCCTAAATAGACAACGTTATATTTGACCTTGTATGTTTGAAAACCTCATTAAATTATCCGCTTCTTTTTGAAATTTTGACACTTGAAAATCCTATAACTACGATTATTTTGGAATGGAGGAGCTAAATTTGAATCTATTTTGTACACGACTACATATGCTATTATGTACAAAATCAGAGCAAAGATAGGTGCCCCCATAATTTAGGTATGATTTACAAATGCCATGATATCAAATTCAAATAATTGAATGGACTTCATGTTGAATTTGATTTTTTAAACCACCTTAAGTTGAATTCAAATGTATGCTAGTTCATAGGTAGCTATTTATAATGTTCATTGTGTAACTTTGGTATGTATAATGTGCTTTACACACACAACATGATCTATACTCACGTTTATATTCGATTGCTAAAGCGATGCATTGTCTGGAGTTCAAAATACTAACTATGTGGGTCAATTGTGTCGAATAATAACATAGACATGCTCAAATTCGATAGAATCTAGATGTCTAATGGATCAATGACCGTTCCTTACGCGAATTGCAAATATCATGATCCCATCCTAATATTTGGATACAATTTATATCTTTAATCAATGTGTACAACAGTCTTTTACATATAGTTTCACTCTCCATCGGTGGTCTCTCACACATGCTCACACACTCTTTCCCGAGGTGTCTTTCTCGCACACATGCTCTAGATATAACCCTCCCTCCCTCTCGTAACCATTTACAACTGTTATCACTAACCGTTATCACATGCACTCTTCCTATCGCAAGCATACACACACACAATCCCCATCAACCCTTTCTATATACATAGACCTGCCTACATGTCTCCTGTACGCACATTATCTTTAGGCCTGTCTCTCACGCATTGTCTCACACCCCTCTTCCTAATCAATGAGTATGATTCTAGCAGAGTATTCTGTAGGATGCCCCTTAAAGTTAGGTTGGATGAATAGTAATATCAGAGATAAAGGGGTTACCTTAGTCCGAGAACATAGGATTACAAATCCTAGCCGGCTTTGTCAGTGGACACAGAGTCCTTCACAATTCTGCTATCTTTGTCTTGTACGACTAGTCATCCATGGGTCTCCCTAAATGCATCACGGGCCGACCAATGTGGCGCAGGACGGAACCGAACGAAGGGCCTCACCTCGACCCACCGGACCTCACGCGGTGACACACCCTCTGCCCCCACGTCTCGTTATCTTCTCACAACCACACATACCAACACAAACACCATACACAAAAAAAATCTCCTGGTGCCTATATCCCCTCCCCCCTTGCATATACACACTCAAGGGAATCTCTCGCCATGACGTCATATTCGTCTCTCTCTCTCTAGACCACTCTCATTTCTCGTGCTATCTCTCCCACGCCCCCCCCCGCCGGCCCCTCTATCCATGCCTCTCTCGAATACGTAATACACACACACATACCTCTCTAGGCCCTGCCAAATGCATCAACTACACATTCACACATGTTACATCACGTACCCCATTGATCTAAAAAGCCCTCTCTTCATGTTTATTTCGCATACAACATTCCTTTTGAATAAAGTGTGGCCAAAAAAATATTTTAGAATTTCTAAATATATACAACATTACAAAGTTATATGGAGGAGTACGAACGCTAATTTGCATTGCATGGTGCCCACAATGATATTTATTCCGCACTGTGAATTTGTATATTTTTATACTATATACAAAGTTAGTCATAATAAAGAGAAACGAAGAGCATCTCTCTCTCCATCGCATACCCCCCTCTACGCCCCTTTCACACATGCACACAAACTATCTCCAGGTCCTCTAAAAGTAAGCCCCCAGCACATTCACGCATGTTTCATCTTTCTCTTGTGATATATACAATGACGATCATTGTATTTGAAGCGAAAGCACGATACGTACATTGGACTTCAGAATCCACTCATTACGGTCACCATTTACGTTTAGTGGTTATTATACAGTCATGGGCTCACCGTACAACTCTGTATTTGCTCAAGACATGACTAGTTGACCAGTTAAACGCTCCACGCGGCACCTCTAATGTTGCATCACATTATCTCACTACCATCATGCCCACCTGTCGGCTTGTATCTACTCTACATCTACACTCTTATAAAATACATTCTTATAAAAAATAGAGTTGGTGATGATGGTGTGCCTGCCATCCTACAATATAGGCCGTCCGATTTATATCTGACGGATAGGAAAGAAACTATGGCAGTTTTGCAAAAAGGTACCCACACACCTCTCAACATTTGCAAATAAGGCCTTCCCTCGTTCATCCTTTTCTCTCACAAGATAAACTAGTCATACAAATGCATCTTGATGTTACGGGCATCTTGCTAGTAAGAATGAAAACAAACGACAAAAAGATATTGGACGGTGGTTCGAAGTCATGACCGCAGGCAAAGTGGACAAGGTGGCCTTGTATTGGTATGCTGAGCGGTCTGTTTTAACACACATGAGCTAGTGTGATGATTATACACACACACACACGCATGCACACGAACTGCATGCACGCAACACTCACACAAACACATGCACCCACGCACGCACACAACACTCACATGTACACACGCAGCCACGCACGCATGCAACACTCACACGCACACACGCACGCATGCATGCACACGCCAGTACACCACACGACCAACACACACTCTCACGCTGAAGTGCTCAACCTACACGTGCATGCTCACACATCAGGCCCTGACAGACACATACACAACCAGGTGATTCCAGCGCACAGGTTGGAGTCTTATCGCGCCTGTGTAAATTTGTGTTTATCTGACCTTTTACCTATGCGAACTAACAGGTGGGACCCACAAGAAACATGGTCAATTTAACTAGTCAACATGGCGCCACACAGACTATTTGGCCGGTCAATAGAGTGCAATCCAATGCTGAACCGTGAGCAAGTGACCGTATAATCACCGCAAACGTATATAGTGACCGTAATCAGCTTATTCTGAAGTTTGGTGACCGTATTACGCTTTTCTCTCTATAGGCCCTCCAAAACTACATATCTACACGTTCTCGCATGTTACATCTAACAACTATGCAATACAACACTACTACTACACTCTAACACAATAAATCATATGTGTTTTTAGTTTTACTAGATATCATATTGTTACTTAATTATTCAGTTTGCATACATTAAAATTGCCTTTGAAATGTATGGCCAGTATCATCTACCGCGCGGGAAAAATTCCGCCCTTTCCGGTTTAATCGGGTTTGTATCGATGGATCGTGCAAAACAACAAAACTATAGTACTATACAGTACAAGTGATAGTTCACTAGGCCATCGTGTCATGTACTCCTCCGTCGTAAGAGTGGAGCGCTCGCTTTCAGAAATCTTCTAGTCCCTTTTGCCGACATGTGGGACATCAAGCTACTGGGTCCACATGCCATACCGGAATACAGTGTAGAGCAGCCGGGGTGAAGCACCCCAGTCATGGCACCAGCGTAGTAATGAGCAATGAGGCGTCAAATCACAAAGTTGCACCTTTCCGGCAGTTAAGTTGGAGGGACGAAGTAATAATGCTAAAAAAGAAGTTGGAGGGACGAAGCAACCATCATTTCAGTGGTTGCTGAATCCGCTTCTCCCTCATCTTCTTCAACTTAACCACGTGTTGCTTCTGCCGTTGTTCTGCCTCATGATAAGTGGGACCGCATGTTAGCAAACCGCCAGGACAACGTCCTCTAAAAATAAGAAACCTCCCCCGCCATCCGCGCGGCAAAATCACCTCCTTTTTACTAATCTTGATTCTATAATTTTTTAGATCAATATAATTGAGATTTATATAGATAGCACACAGGAGCAAAACCAAGTGGTACGGTTAAGGGCATCCACAATGTGTAGCCAAATGTGAAAATAGCTTTTGGCATCATGGGAACCATTGTGGACGGTGTTGCCAAAGCCAAAAAGATGGAACCGAAGCTCCCTGATTGATTGATTGAAGGAATAGAAAAATGCAACATCTCTCCTCTTTCTCCCATGCTTGGACGCATGTAGTACAGTATAGAGTATAGAGTCTACTCCCCTGTCCCTTCTATCACAAATCACAAAGCAGTGAGGCGTCAAATCACAAAAGCACGGACAAAGCAACATCATTTCACTCTTCGCTAACTCTGCTTCTCCATCGTCTTCTTCGAGAAATCATCTCACCGCACTAAGCTGGACGGACGACGCTATTGTGTACTAGTAGTACTAGTACATTTATGCGTCCTTTGGTTCAACGGACTTCCTGGATGCAAATAAGGTGGTTGTCTCTGCTTGTAGGCGGCACTTGCGAACGACTTACTATGGTCTCCCTCAATGGTGTTCTCCGTCGAACGCACTTCACCAAACCACAACGTTCGAGATATCGTCGACGTCACCGCAATGGGGATGGAAGTAAAATATAGTTACTACCTCCATTTTTTGTACACAAGGCCAGTAATATCAAAATTACAATTTGCAAAAGGCCACTAACACTAATCGAGGCAAAATTGATGGGGTTTGCCTCGTACTAGCAACCAAGGACATTAATATCCACTGCATGCATGCGGAAGTGAGAAGGTTAGTTTGCATGGCGCTGCATTAATCAAGCGATGAGGAGTGAGATGGTTAGCCCTTTGGTCTTTGGAGAAAAAAAATACACATTAATCGACACGTGAAACGAGGATTTGTATCAATTAAATCCCGCGAAGGAAAACCCCGCCTTTCTTTTTTAACACTAGTGCTCCTAGTACGTACGTACTTATCCTGTTTGGGTCTAGGCCTTGCATTGCCATACTTCGCCACACATTTTTGCCAAGCTTGCCTAAAGTTTTCAAAATGAAAAGGAGGTACACTTGCGCACGGCTGTCCCGGTCGCACCACACCCTCACACGGTCGCTCCTGCACGCCGCGGTCGCACCACACCCTCACACAGTCGCTCCTGCACACCGCAAACCCAACCAAGGGAACGCACCCTCACTGACACGTGCTGTCGCATGCGAATAAACCAAACTCAGCCATCCTACCACTGACATGTAATTTTCGTTCATAGAGTATGTTTATCCAACCGCACGTTGGGGAGTATCCGTACGGCCCGTGCGGTGGTCTGTTGGGGAAGAAGAAGAGGTGAGGAAGAAGGGTTAGGAGATGTAGGATATTCATCCAACCGCCTGAAATGGTAGACTGACCCAAGTCAGGCGACTTGCATAACAATATATGTTTTTACACAGCAAAAGATCCATAAAAACAACAACATAAAGAAAAACTATCACTGCTCATGGAACGAGACAGCCTCGTCGTCTTTGGCTGCCGGCGCGAACCAGCCGTAGCTGCCGATGTGTGTCTCTACATCGTGGTTGTCCTCGGCCTCCAGCTACTCGTTCACGCGGAGTGTGCGGGCGCTCTGCACGGACGAGAGCACAACCCGGTTCAAGTCGAGGACGTCTGGTTCCGCTTGCAGGAGGGCCTCGATGGCAGCGGCATCCGCGCGCTCTGCATCGAGTCGAGCCTCCGCTGCCCGGTTCAAGTCCAGGACATCCGGTTCCGCCTGCAGGAGGGCGTTGATGAGAGCGGCATCCGCGCGCTCCGTGTTGAGTTGAGCCTCTACTGCCCGGTTCAAGTCCAGGACGTCCGGTTCCGCCGGCAGGAGGGCCTCGATGGCAGCGACATCCGCACGCTCCACCTCAAGTTGAGCCTCCGCTGCCCGGTTCACATCCACGACATCCGGTTCCGCCTGCAGGAGAGCCTCGATGGCAGCGGCATGCGCGCACTCCGCGTCGAGTTGAGCCTCTGCCTCATGATCCTCCTTTAGTATCGCCATGTTGAACCGCTAGTCCGCTTGCACCATGGGGGACTCAGACGCCGGTATGAAGTCGACGTCCATCGTCTCATACCCATCGGGGGCCTTCTGCGCCGCGACCTCCGCCATGAACATTGGATCGGCTTCCCCCTCCTTGTAGCTTGGCTCCAGAGAACTCGGGATTGGCCCGCTGCAAAGCGATCTTGGGAACGGAGGTCTGTGGCACTGACCGCCACTGCGATTTCCACGCGGCGCTCCAGCGTCGACATCTTGTAGTAAGTGATCTTGCGGCGCACCATGGCTTTCCGACGAACTAGGGGACGCTTGATGCAGGCTAGGGGATTGAAAGGTGGGGGAATGGGCTGGAGATTAGGTGTGGTTTTAGGGCAGTGGCTGGCGTAGGCCGAGCAGCAAAGGTTTTGGTGTGAATAGTGGTTCTGGTGACGACCGGTCAATTGATTTTGACTGTACATCGCTCTTGTTGCGTTCACGTTGCAGCCCGGCACGCTGGACCCTCCACGCTGCTCACCGAATGGAACGCGCTTCGTCTTGCATTTTCGCTCGCATGTGGGACCGCAGTTGAGAGAAAACCAACGTCCCTTCCCCTCCCCCGCCCGCGTCGTTTATACTACCACTCCCTCCATTTTATGCGGAGTAAATAAAAACAGAGGGAGTATACTACGGATGAGGATCCCCTAACGTGGCCAAACCCATTGAGTAACTGACATGCGGGGCCTAGCAAGCATGGGGTCCGTCAGTAAGTGACCGAAAGGGAGGGTAAGGCAGGGATACCTACGTCAGAGGATCCACTTCCACTACTACTCCCTCCTTCCATTTACTATACAGGGCCTAATGCGTTTTTCGAGGCTAACTTTGACCAAATGTTAGAGTAATAATATATGACATGCAACTTACACAAAGCATACAGTCAAATTCGTATGTGAAAGGAGTTTCCAATGATATAATTTTCACATTATACATCTCATGTACTATTAATCTTGTCAATAGTCAAATGCGGTTTTAAAAACGCATTAGAGCATGGTTAATAATATAGCCAGTCAATGGCTATGAGGGACTGCCATGTCATCTATAGCCATCATCTATTATATGCACTCATACAGTAGTGTGGGCTATAAGGTTGGCTATTTCCCGCAAAAAAATATATAAGGTTGGCTATTGTATTAGTACTTTTTTCCATCTCCTCTCTATCTCTTTCTTCATATTTACTGTATTTAACTAGGAATGCACATATAGCTAGGCTCTTGCATGAGAGCTCACTCCCCTTACTTTTTCACATCTCTCTCCTCCACATAGGCCCTATATAAATGGAAGCAGGGAGTACTACTATGAGCACTGCATACTCTAGTACAGATGTTGTCAGTACTCCACTAGTACTATTGGACAGGGAGCTTAAAAAAGTTACTATTGGACTGGCTATACGTGGCAAAATCCTAGTAGGAAGAGCATGCGCGAGAACAAGCTCATTCACGTGGTTGAAAACAAATTGGAAACCATCTCGAGTACAAATCTAGGAGTACGTACGAATCTAACAATATTGATTGGGCGTTGTTGAATGTTGATACTTTTTTTATCAAAGTGGAGATACTTTGACTACACATAAAACTTATATGTAAACTAGAAAGGATAGGAGGGAGTATATTGTACGTTCAAAAATGAAACGAACATTGAATACCCTTTATATATGATTTGTGGATGCTATGATCACCGGTTCAAAATTTTGAATCTGCCTTAGGTATCACGTGCCCCCACTCGTTCTCTCTCGATTTCATCTCGTGGTCCGGAGATTGATTGAAAGAGGACTAGGGTGGGTACATGCGAATGATACTCGGCGGAATGTTCAAATGAGGCATGCGGGAGGATGGACTCGACCGGAGGGTGACATGATCGATGGAGAAGAGGGTTGGACAGGAATGAGAAATAAGAAAACGCCACATGATTATACTTGAATGGCTCAAATAAACAATAAGTTGTCTCGCTTGGCCTACATAGTGAAAGGCCTAATGCGCAATGCGGAGCACTGACACTCGAATATGGCCGGGAAATAGGGAAATCGACATGTGGGGCACACCCGTCGGGACAACATAGCACAGACTAGTCCAATGGAGGAGCTGGTCCATGACCTCCTCGCGAGCGATAACCGTTCATGTGGGTCGTGGGGGCCAACAACGTGGCGCAGCTCCAGCACCGCCTCTGGACACGACGACCGCGGTGAGCGACACACTCATTGTCGCTAGACACGGTCGGTTTCAGTGTGCCGAGGGTGGCATTAGTGCTGTGGCATGACCAATAGTATGTTTGATTTGTGCCCAAGGTTGCCCCATCAAAGCATTGGGTAGCCAAAATTTTGGTTGAGGTATTGGTTGCCCATGATTTGGCCGACATTGGCAAGAAAAATGAACTAGAGTTGGCTAGAGTTCATTGGCATGCCAAAAAAATGGCAACCATCCAAACAAAGATCAATCTTTGGGTCATGACCAAAATTTTGGTAAGGTGCGCTTTGGACACAATCCAAACACACCCCAACACCCGGCTCGTCGAGGATGCACGGGGCGTCGTGACGCATCCGCGGAGTGGTGTAGCGCGGCCAACTGCATCCTCAGGACCTGAGACCATGCCGGGTCGTCTTGCTTTTTCAATGACATGCAGGGATCGCATGTGAGCAAAGGGCATCTCCAAAGTTGCCACGACCGCAGCTGACTACCCTGGCACACCAAAAACCCTCGTCCCTCGTGCTCTCGCGCGGTGTGTTCCCAGCCAGCGCTAGCTGCCCACATTCATGACATCCATTTGTATGCCGTTGTTAAGAGGCTCGGTGCCCGAGGAACCAACTCCGGCGACGTAATGACGCACCCGGACGCTTGGCCTCACCGGAATGCGCTACTTAAAGCGGCAACGCCTAGCTAACCTCCACACCATAACACATCATCCTCCTACCTGGCACCACATCCGCCATGATCGCAAGCGCGAACGCTCTGCGGGAGAGCTTGTCTTTGGGGATGAAGCTCGAGGTTGTCGCCCTCGCTCAAGTCGCCTCTCGCGACGCAATAGCGGCGTAGCCAGACGCGAACGCGATCACACAAGCGGTGGCCACGCTGGTGGCCGATGACGGGAGCACCATCAGCCACGCATCCTACTTGCCGACGTCCAATGTACGGCACCGCCAAGGTCGGGGAATCCTCTGAGGATGAGTAGTGCATGGGAGGCGGCAGGGCATGGTGTGCCAATTGGCCGGTCCGTATCCCGCGTTCTACTCTTCCTTGGCGGAGACCGCACCTTCATTTCATGGGTCTTGAACCCCGCCCCCGTACATAGAGATCGTAGATGGAGGACGTCGGTCGCCGCCGTATAATAGGTTTAGGGTCGGGTTTCTTTTATTTTTCTGTCCTATAAAAGTTAGAAATGTAATGAAAATCTGCCGTGTTTGCATTAATCTCGGCCAGTGTATATGAACTTTCACAATAATGTAGTATATTGTAGGAGTACTGGCAAGATGCCCGTGCGTTGCACGGAAGATCAAGATCTTGTGGGAGAAAAGGATGAACGAGGGAAAGCCTTATCTGCAAATGTGGAGAGGAGTGCGGGTAAATTGTCATAGTTTCCTTCCCATCCGTTAGATATAGATCGGACGACCTATATTGCAGGATGACAGGGCACACCATCATGACCAACTCTGCTTTTTATTGAACCGAGACAAAGCTAACATGCGAAGTAAAATAAACACATAGGGTCTATACATACACAATTTATCTTAGGCACTCCAATAGTATGTCCACTACACATTCACACATTTTACATCTTTCTACATCTACGAGAACCTACGAAAGGGTTAACGTAAATTGCCTCTCTCTCTCTCCTCCCCTGATTTTCATGGTGGTGGGCCCCTCCCTCCCCCCAATCTACAATCAACAGCTCACACATTCCACATTATGTTAACTACGTAACCGGGATTACGTAGGTGTAGCATTACTCGTCCTAAAAAACCCAACTAAGCCAACCTCCCAACATATCACGCGGGAAAAGACCCGGCCGCGTCGTTTTAGTCGGGATTACTGGATTACTAGTAGTAGTATCGATGGATCGCGCGAAGCAACACGTTTTTTTTGAGGGCGCGAAGCACCCAGTTTAAAAGGAAAAAGGCGGTACACTTACAACACTCCTGTCGCGGTCGCATTGCACCCCACACACATTCGGTCCTCCACACAGCTCACGCAAAACGGAACGCGCTTTGGCTTGCCTCTTCACTGACACGCAGGACTGCACTTGGAGAAACCGACCATGCGCCAAACTCCCCCCGCCCACCCAAAAATTCCCCCCAAATCCGATTCAACCGCCCTTCGGCCAACTAGCCAATAATATTCCCCAAACCCCCCTCCCCCCGCCCCCCTCCACTCCATTCGCTCCGCCAAAGCCGCCCTCCCCGCTGCGCTGATACGTCGGCGCTGCGGTTCGTCGAGGGGACGCACGGAGATCCTCTCGCTCCCACAGTACGCTCTCGTAGACTGCTGTCCTGTAGCCACGCCGCCACCGCTCGCTACGTTCTTGTGGAGGTGCACGGCGGTCAGCGCCGCCACCGCTGGCGACGTTCGTGTGGAGACGCAGGACGGTCAACTTCTCCCACGGTACGCGCATTCTAGACTGAGGCCCCGTGCATGTCAGTGTAGCGTTAAATGTTAGCTGATAGACGCTGTTAATCTCACTGTTTACCGAAGTAGTTTACAGTCAATATGCTCTGCTTAAGAAGCTTCCTTGCCCTGTTCTGCACTCAATCTGCTTAGCTGAGATGGCATGCCAAGGCTGATTAGTTGCTAAAATATCCTGCCATATATTTATCGTGACATAGATTTCCTTGGTCTAGTAGCCAATCTGTTAGGTGAAATAGCTCTACACCATTTTATACTTGATCTTTGTTGCTGCGATGGCCTTCGATATTTTGATGACTGTGTGCTCGGCCTCATTGACTGCTGAAATAGCCTGCCATAATTTAGCACTCAAATCTGTTTGCTGAATTAGCTTTACATATATTTTGTTACTTAGATCTGCTTGTCCAAATATCTTTCCACAACTTTAGATATCGACCTAGGTATTTTTTTCTGGACTTCATAAAAAAGCATATATGTTTTTCCTGCAATATCTAGTAGAAGAACTAATTTGTATGTCTAACAGATGGACAGGACTTGGATAACTTTTGCTCGAAGATTCTCCGCTGCATAAGTCAAGGGGCTTGAAAACTTCATGAACTTTATCAGATCTGAGTACGGTGGTCCGAAATCAGATGTGCCCTGCCCGTGTAAAAGTTGTATGAATTCAGTTATAAGACCCCAATCAACTGTGCAAAATCATCTACACTTGTATGGGATGTCGGTCACATATACTAGGTGGGTTCATCATGGTTAAACTGTGAATGTCAATGTTATTGACTACGTGGAAGCAGTAGATCACCATCTTGATCTGCCTGATGCTCAGGTGGAAGAGGAGGAGGAGGAGGTGGTGGCGGAGCCAGTGAGTTTTGACAAACATTGAAACAATGCTATGAAATGCTTGTGCATTCTGTGAACTTTCACCTACAGAAGAAAAATGGTGGGCCCGCATGTTGGAACAATGCAATGTGGCTGTCACCCCAGGAAATAAGCTGTCAGTATTCTCAGCTATGGTCACCTTTCTTCAGGTGAAGACATCTGAGCGGATGACCAACAAATCATTCAATGCGATGTTGGCTGCTTTCCACAAATCTTTCCCAGATGCGTCTGAGCTGCCACACACCTACAGTAAAATGAAGAATTTCCTTCGTGCAGTTGGAATTGGATATAATATGATCCATGTTTGTAAGAATAATTGTGTTCTGTTCTGGAAGGATTATGCCAACTTAAGTGAATGCCCGAAATGCAAATCATCAAGATGGAAAGATGGCGATGCTGTGAAGAGGATTCCTCACAATGTTCTGAGACATTTTGCAATTATACCAAGATTGCAGAGGTTGTTTCATGATGCTGAAACAAGAGAGGATGTACTGTGGCATTCTAGGAACCAGGAGTACAGAGATCAGAATGTAATGAGCCATCCATCTCATGGTAGTGAGTGGAAAAGCTTCAATCATAAACACAAAAAGTTTGCTGCTGACCCGAGAAACATTAGACTTGGCTTAGCTTCAGATGGATTTAACCCATTTGGCCACCAGAGCGCCACATATAGCATGTGGCCAGTGCTTGTTATCCCTTACAACATGCCTCCAAATGTCTGCACCAAAGAATCAAACTACATGATGGCCTTGCTCATCCCAGGTCCAAAAAGTCCTGGAAAGGATTTTGATTTGTTCATGGAGCCTCTTGTGGAGGAACTTCAACAGCTATGGAGGGGTGTTCTCACTCGAGACCTATATAGCAGCCCACCAGCTGATTTCTTTCTGCGTGCTATTATAATTTGGTGCATCCATGATTATCCGGCTTTGGGCACTATGTCAGGGCGAATGACACATGGTTACAATGCATGTGTTCGCTGTGACAGGAATCCGCTGTCATACGCAATACTTAGCAAGATCTGTTACATTGGACACCGCCGTTTCCTTGCCAAGGACAAGCCGCATCCTAGAAAATACCGAAGACATGTGTTCAATGCAAAGCATGAAAACCGTGATGCGCCAAAGAGGCTCACCACCGATGAGTTGCAAGTGGAATTAGAGAAGGTCAGGCATATTACACCAGGAAACCATCCTGGTAATGGTAGCGGGAAAAGGAAGCATGGCAGGGCAGAAGAGAGATTATTGTTTACCCGCAGGTCCACTTTGTGGGACTTGGAGTATTGGAAAGATTTGGATCTGCGGCATAATCTTGATGTGATGCACATCGAGAAAAATATATGTGACATCATTATCGGCACACTTCTTAATATTGAAGGAAAGACGAAAGATACCTTAAAATCTAGGATTGATTTGACACACCTGGGTATCAGACAGGATTTGCAGGTGCAAGATGAAGGTAAACCACGGGATATGGCACCAGCTGTGTACGTCTTGGACAAGGTAAAAAGAAAAGAATTCTGCGAGGTCCTGTCACGTGTGAGATTCCCACATGGATTTGCTTCCAACCCTGAAAGGAGAGTCAGTGCAGATGGAAACAAGGTACAAGGGTTGAAAACTCATGACTGCCACATCCTACTTCAAAGGGTTTTACATGTTATCCTTAGAGGATTGGGCCGCCCTGACTTATACAGAGCAGTTGCAGAGTTGGGACAATTCTTCAAGGAACTCTGCAGTAGAAATATCAGGATAGATGCTTTGGAGCGTCTTAGAGACAAGATACCAACTATCCTATGCGACCTTGAGAAGATATATCCTCCAGCCTTCTTTGATGTGATGGTGCATTTGGCTGTTCATCTACCTGATGAGGCACTACTTAGAGGTCCAGTACAGTATGGCTGGATGTACCCTATTGAAAGGCAGCTAGGCACTTTCAAGGGCTATGTTAGGAACAAAGCTAGACCCGAGGGTTCCATTGCAGAGGCCTACATTGCTATAGAAGTGTTGAAATTCTGCTCAAAATACATTGAAACAGCTGATCAGCTTAGCAAAGAGGTGGGTGAAGACAATCCCGGGCTCAATGTTTTTGATTATTCTATTCGAGTTACATGGAAGAGTCGACAAGAGGACAAACCTAAAGATTTGGACAAATTGGTTTGGTATGTGTTGAATAACTGTCTTGAGATACTACCTTATATCAAGTAAGTGCTAAGTACTGCATCTTATACATCTACTAAACTTGCAGCACATTCTTATATATTTAGATGTTTGACGCGATCACTATGTTGTGCAGCATCTACAAAAAGGAGTTACTGCTGCAAAATCCAAGAAACATTGACAAACTGGTTATGGCAGGATTTGCGAAATGGTTCAAGAGCCATGTAAGCTTTTGAATTGCACTGTCAGTTTTTTAATATATTGAGTACATAAGATGATCAGCTAGTCTATTTTCTAACCATAGGTTAAGAAGATGTGGGAGGATGGTCAGGCAGTTGATGATGCCCTTTACTCACTAGCAATGGGTCCTGATACTTGGGTAAGACATTATGAATCTTGCGTTGTTGGAGATGTGCGCTACAACACCCTTGCACAAGATGAAGGCGGGAAGACACAAAACAGTGCCATCATGAGCACGGATACGTATGACAAAGATACAACTGAAATGTATGCTAACATAACAAACATTGTTCAGTTGCAGTATATCTCCAGTTTCGAGGATCATCGGTGTGTGGTTCTGTTGTGCTGTCGTTGGTATAACCTGTTTTCCAGATTGCAAAACCCAGAGCTGATGATTATTTCAAATCCATCAATGTCAAGGCGGCGTACCAGACCAACGATCCTTTTATTTTGGCAAATCAAGCAACACAGATATTTTTCTTGGAAGACACATTTGCACGTAGCGATGACTGGAGGATATTGCAAAGGTTTGAGCAGAGGAATTCGTTTAATGAAGTTGCACAACAAGATGATGCTTACACTGCTCCTGATGTACAAGATAACACATGTGTTCCTAATATCTTTGAGAACCATCATGTCAATGATGCCATCGAAAAGATTGCCTGTCATGTTGTGGACATACAAGAGTTGATCAAGAAGAAGCTAACGTTCGAGGATGTTGAGGACGAAGAAGAAGATGACACCATCGGGAATTATGATTCAGACTGATACACATGGCGAGGATGTTGACGCTGCTGCTGTGGATGATGATTACATTGCTTTTGTCGTATTTGCCTGTCAGAAGACGTTTTTTATCTACTATGTGAAATTGTGTTTGCTGTGACAACTGAAACCTGATGAACATGTTGTTTAGTATTTTGCTGTGAGAACATCACTTGTTATGTATGCTGATTTGTGTTTGGTGATTGTATGACGACTAAAACATGATGACATTGTTGTTTAATGTACTCATATTTGGCTGTGAAACTTGAATTTGATGACGTAGTTTGCTGTTGGACTGCAATTTGCTCGACGTCTTTGAATGAGAACAAAGCTGACCCGACAGGGCCTCTGCTAATTTATTTATTTATTACCAAAAGGGCCTCTGCTATTTATTTATTTGTGAGCAAAAGGGGATACCCCCTGATTTCCGTTAATAGAAATCATTAGATGTTCACAACACTACGCCCAGCCTGCTACACAGGTTTCATTCATTACTAGTTTCAGCAAAGTGCTCATGTCATAGCCAATGAATACATCACGACTGCTACATACACTACAAATAAAGAGATAATCATCCTACATAGCACATAGATTTTGCCCATTATCTTCACAAGCTCTTTCATCTCCTCATTGTTTTCAAGGCCGTTCAACAGCTGTTGCTTGGCCATGATCAGAGGAACTGCATCTTTAACCTTCTGCTCTGCATCTTCCTCTTCTGTCGTTCCTTCAGTTACTTGTCCAACACCCCAACCTGCTGGTATTGGGATTCCTCGGCTAACCAAATAATCAGCATAGTTGCATTCCCCCACATTAGCAACTTCCCATAAATACAAATCACATGAATCTTCCCAGCATAGTTGCACGAATCAAATTGGAAGATCATCAACCAAACTATTAAAAAAATCAGCAACTAAAAGCAGCAGAACAACACTTAAACATATTATTACCCCATGATTCGGGCATTTGTAGAAGACTCGGCCAGGGTTGAGGATTGTGGTTGAGATGCGACAGATGACTCAGCGTGATTTGCAGCAGTGGCACCACACCAACGACAATAGGCTGCGATGAGCAATCGGCTGCAGTGCGCGTGCCGACGGGGGTGTGATGAGACCCACAGGTGATGGTACGGGTGGCGACTTGGCGCATATCTGGTTGTTGCCTGCTGAAGAGCAGGTGGACGAGCAGCCAGCGGACATGGTTGCTGCGGCCAGAGCTTCTGATGCTAGGCAGAGTAAGTAGAGAAGAGGAGAAGCGAACGTTGGATATGTCAGTTTCATTACTTGCAGAGTAGCATAGCACCATATATAGTCATAGCCTAGGTTTGGATTCGAACCAGCTATAGGAGCGCGTCTCTCTTTTTCTAAAACTCAGCAACATCTCTTTACTGGTACACTAGCTTGTTCTGTACGCCTTCCGAAGTCTTTGATTTTCTTTCCCTTTTTTGTGAGGAATGAAGGAGGACAAAATTGAGAGTTCTTGGGACTCGAACCCAAGACCTCTCGGTTGAAAACCAAGGGTGCTAGTCACTTATGTGGCGAACGTTCCCTAGGAGGAGGACGGCAGACGAACGCATTTTCCTCGCAGTTTTAGTTGCGACACAAGATCGAACAGTCGCAGTTTCGGGAATGTTATCAGGCGAACCAGCCCAGTTTTTCTTTTCTTCCTATATATAAAAAAGTATGCTACTTGGTGTCGGCTTAGTCAACAAACGATTGTGCCAACCTTGACCGTTGGATTGACATTCAACGTCTGTTGTGTTTCTTCAGTCTCTTCTTCCTCGAGCCGCCAAAGCCAAACCAGCGCTAGTGGGACCGCCTGCTCTCGCCTCCCACGGCTGGCTGTGCTGCCACGCACGCATCATGGCCACATTGCACCCTAAAACTCTGCGCATCTTCCCTGGCTCCTGTTCGTTCCCGTCGGAGGCCTCACCATCATCCTCCACCTTGGTTCGCTCGCCGTGGCACCACCATCCGATGTTGTCAACATGGTCAGCAACCGAGATGAATAAGGAGATGAATGTACATGGTGAGGATGACAGTAGGGACCCAGCAGCGCGCGCAGTAATTTTGTTTTTTCGGGACGGAGAAGGGTATCAACTGGGTTGTGCGGGACATGTGGCCCGTCTAGCCTAGGCTTTTATTTCATATGTTTAGCAATGACCAGCCCAGTTTGTTTCTTTTCCTTTCTGAAAATGGCTAGCCAGCTATTTTGTTTTTTGCAGAATAACCAACATAGGCCTACTTGCTTTTCTACGCCCTGCTAGGCCGTAAATCTTTCAAGACGAGGGGAGATGCATTTTGCCCAGAAAATGGGCTAAAAGTAATAATAAATGGGCTATAAGTAATAATAAATGGGCTGTAAAATGAAAAAATAGAGCAAACAAGCAATTAGTTCCAAAATACTTTTTTCTTTTGGATTTTGATATTTTAAATTTCATTGTTTTTGTGCAGGTAAAATTTCATTGAATTTAAATTAAGGTATATTTAGATTTAAAACTAATTTGAATCTGGCTAGAAATTTCAGGCTGTATGCTATTTGGGACAGATTTGGAGGCTGACTTGTGGGTCTACTAGGTTGACGTGTATGAAAGGCTTTGTCAACTTAGTCCACAAACGATTCTAGCAGCAGTGACCGTTGGATGTTAATCCAACGGCCATGCTGCTTGTTCAATATCTGATCTTCTTGCTCCAGCCGCCCAAACCAGCGCCGGTGGGACTGCCTGCTCCCGCCTCCCGTGGCCGGCTGTGCTGCTGCACAGGCCGCACCGCCCCACCCTACTTCATTGCTGGCCAGGCCATTCCTCTACTCACCCACACCTCCTGTTATTTTTCGTCAACGGCAGCCGGACCAGTAAACCCTTGTACTCCCCACCGCATGGGCAACCATTGCCGAGTCTTCCTCGGCTCCGTGTTGTTCCCTTCCTAGGCATCGCCGTCGTCCACCGCCATGGTGCTCTCGGCGCGGCCTGGTCAACATGGTCAACGAACGACATCCATCGGACGTGGACTGTACGTGGAGATGCTGACAGCTGGGTCCACGGCCGCACACAAGGAAATGCCTCCTTATTAAGTGCAAAATAATGATTCCTCCACCTGACAGATGGGACCCACCGGAAGGGCCTCTGTATTTCGCAAAAAAAACGTTCCCCCCGCTGACAGGTCGGACCCACCAGCTATATCTTCGCACGCAAGGAATTGCCTCCTTATTACGCACAAAAAAATGAATACCCCTTGCTAGCTGGGACCCACCATAGTGGGTGGCTAATTTGTGGGCCTACTAAGTTGACGGGGATGGAGGGCTTTGTCAACTTAGTCAATACTCCAGTGACCGTATGATGTCCATCCAACGGCCATAGTGCTTCTTCAACCTCTGGTCTTCTTGCTCCAACCGCCCAAAGCAGCGTCGGTCGTGCCGCCTGCTCCTGCCTCCCATGGCCGGATGTGCTACCGCGGAGGCCTCACCGCCCCCATACTACTCCCACCGCTGGCCAGGCCATCCCTCTACTCACCCATAGCCCCTGTTATTCTGCGGCGACGGCAGCCTCACACCGCAGCCGAACCAGTGAACCCTCATAGTCCTCTCCGCGTGGGCATCCACTGTCGCGTCTTCCCCGGCTCCACATCGTCCCCTTCCTAGGCCTCACCGTCGTCCACCGCCATGGTGCTCTCGGCGCGGCGTGGTCAACGAGGTCAAGGAACGACTTCCATCGGACGTGGACTATATGTGGAGAGGCTGACAGCTGGGTCCACGGCTGCAGCAAGGAAGTGCCTCCTTATTACGCGCAAAATAATGATTCCTCCACCTAACAGCAGGGACCCACCGGACGGGCCACCGTATTTCGTGAAAAAAACGTTTCTCCCCTGAGTGTTGGGACTACCAGCTACATCTTCGCACGCAAGGAAGTGCGTCCATATTACGGGCAAAAAAATGATTCGCCCCCAGACTACTGGGACCCACCAACTACATGTTCGCACGCAAGGAAGTGCGTCCGGGCCAAAAAAATGATTCGCCCCCCTGACTGCTGGGGCCCACCAACTATATCTTCGCACGCAAGGAAGTGCCTGACAGTTGGGACCCACCTGGTCGAAGCGTATGTAGCATTGTCATTCTGGTCGCGAATGTGTACGTACATACTGGTCGATGTAGAGGCGCGCACGTGTCGTAGTGGAGGCGCGCACGTGTTGTAGTAGAGGCGCGCACGTAGCATCTACATTACGTATAACGGCCAGGGTGCAAGAAAGTAAATACGACCACGTACGTACATACGGGCAGGGTCTCGTACGCCTACTCGCGCATACGTACGGCCAGGGCTCGTGTACATGGCTGGGTCGGAACGGAGAAATATCGTCGTCATCGTGTTCATGGGGAGCCAACTGGCTGGGTCAGAACGGAATGCGTCATCGTGTTCATCGGGAGGGCTTGGACGGAACAGGCGATGGAAACGAGGCCTGGCGTATCGTAGAACGGAGGAAATAGCCTTATGTTCGACCAACCATGTTCGAAACGGGATCCTGTTCATCGGGAGGGGTCTGGCGTACCGCAAAACAGAGGAAATGGACTTGTGTTGGACCTCCTATGGTCGAAACGTGGTCCTATTGATCTGGAGGGGTGTGGCGCACCGCAAAACGGAGGAAACGGACTTGTGTTGGAGCGCTATGGTCGAAACGGGGGTCCTGTTCATCGGGAGGGGTGTGGCGTACTACAAAATGGGACTCCACAGGATACTGTTCATCTCCACTGTCGACCTCCTCCAGCCTCCACGGGCTACTGTTCATCCACCATTGACCTCCTCCAGCCTCCACCTGCTCATGTTCATCCACGGGCTCTTATTCATCCAGCCTCCACCGCGCGCTACTCCACCGGCTACTGTTCAACCACCCCTCTCCACGGGCTCCAGTTCAATCACCCCTCCACGGGCTACTATTTATCCACCCCTCCACCGTCTACTGTTCATCCAGCCCTCCACGGGGTCGTCCTATTTATCCAGCCCTCCACGGGGTCCTGTTCATCCAGCCCCAAACGGCTCGATCGATCGGGGTCCTGTTCATCCAGAGGCAACACCACGGGGTCCTGTTCATCCACCCCCACCGCTCACTGTTCATCCACCCTCCCGCAACACTCACTGTTCATCCAGAGGCAGCATCGATCAGCTTCAGTTAGCAGTAGTAGCAAAGGAATCGCTCGATCGGGTTCAGTTAACAGCCATCGATCGATCGCTCGAGTTCAGTAATGCATAGCCTGCAGTGCAATCGCTCGGTTTCAGTTAGAGCCCAATGCCTCGCTCGGGTTCAGTTAGAGCCAACGCCTCGCACACACGCGCGTATGTGTATGAGAGAAACGTGCATCACTCGGCCCCCGACCACCCACCGTAACTGGGAACTCACCGAAATTTTCCTCGCCGTCGCTTCTACCATGGTTTTTTTCGTCATGGACAGCCCAAAGAATGTTATGCAACTGCGTCTCCGGCCCGCCCAGGACGAAAAGCCCATTTTCTGTCAAGATTTTTTGTCATAGAAGTAGGAGCCCAGCACATCTATGATGATACCGGGTTTTGTCACAATTATCGTCATAGAAGTGTCATAAGTATGACAGGAAAAAAATTCGTTCGGCCCAAAATGTCACGGATATGTCTTTTTTAGTGACTACATTGGTGTAACTCGCCATTGATAATAGTCATAGACTTGGACCGCCGGGTTATATGCCTGGACAAAGTTTCATCCTCGAGTAACTCACCCCAGGTCATATAAACCAAGTAAGGAATTGTCCAATCAGGAATAGCATGGAGAGACGCCACCAATTGTGCCTCCGGGTCAGGAATAGCAAGATCCTCTTCTGACAGCAACTTGACTGAAGGATTACGGTGAGACCCCCTTCTGAAGAAAAACATTAGGGGGCACCGGCTTATGTTGAGACCCAAGCCGGCTCAAAGCATCGGCCGCCTCATTCTTCCTTCGATCAAGATGCTCCACCTGATAACCTTTGAAGTGGCCAGCAATATTGTCAACCGCCCACGATAAGCCGCCATGAGCGGGTCTTTAGAATCCCAAGTACTGGAAACTTGCTGAGCCACTAAATTCGAATCACCAAAGCACCTGATCCAGTTTAAGTTCATCTCTTTGGCCATCCTAAGGCCATGGAGCAAGGCCTCATATTCAGCTGCATTGTTAGTACAAAGGAAAATCAACCTTAAAACATAACAAAATTTGTCACCTCACAGGGAATTCAAAACAACTCCAACCCCCGAGCCCTCTAATTGCCTGGACCCATCGAAATGAATAGTCCAATATGTGTTATCAGGCTTCTCCTCAGGCGTTTGCAACTCTGTCCAGTCATTGATGAAATCCACAAGAGCCTGAGATTTAATGGCTATCCATGGCACATACGTCAAGCCATAAGGTCCAAGCTCTACTGCCCACTTGGCAACCCGGCCAGTAGCCTCTCTATTTTGAAAAATATCTCCTAAGGGAGCAGAACTGACCACAATAATAGGATGGCCCCAAAAGTAGTGCTTCAGCTTATGACTCGCCATGAACACCCCATAGAGAATTTTCTACCAATGTGAGTATCACTGCTTAGACTCAATTAACACTTCGCTAACATAATAAGCCGGCCTCTGGACTAGGTACTCCTTACCCGCCTCCTTACACTCTACTACAATCGCCACACTAACAGCTCTATTGTTAGCTGCCATGTGTAAAAGCAAAGGCTCTTTATCAATAGGAGCGGCAAGGACAGGCGACTCAGCTAATTATATTTTGAGCGCCTCAAATGCCTCATTAGCAGCATCACTCCAGACAAAGTGATCTGTTTTCTTCATCATCTGGTACAGAGGAATTGCCTTCTTTCCCAGGAAGCTTATGAACCGGCTTAAAACTGCAATACGACCCATCAAGCGTAGGATGTCATTGACACATGCCGGCTTAGCCAATTAAGTAATAGCCTTAATCTTCTCCGGGTTAGCTCCAATACCCCTCTAAGAGACTAAAAAATTAAAGAGCTTGCCTGCAGGCAGACCAAAAACACATTTGGCCGGGTTAAGCATTGATGTCTACTACGCACCCTTCTTCTTGTAGACATTGTTGGGCCTCCAAGTGCAGAGGTGTGTAGGACAGGAGCAAATTTCCCTCAAGTGGATGACCTAAGGTTTATCAATCCGTGGGAGGTGTAGGATGAAGATGGTCTCTCTCAAAAAACCTTGTAACCAAATAACAAAGAGTCTCTTGTGTCCCCAACACACCCAATACAATGGTAAATTGTATAGGTGCACTAGTTCGGCGAAGAGATGGTGATACAAGTGCAATATGGATAGTAGATATAGGTTTTTGTAATATGAAATTATAAAAACAACAAGGTAACAAGTGGTAAAAGTGAGCTTAAACGGTATTGCAATGGTAGGAAACAAGGCCTAGGGTTCATACTTTCACTAGTGCAAGTTCTCTCAACAATAATAACATAATTGGATCATATAACTATCCCTCAACATGCAACAAAGAGTCACTCCAAAGTCAATAATAGCGGAGAACAAACGAAGAGATTACTGCAGGATACGAAACCACCTCAAAGTTATTCTTTCCGATCAATCCATTGGGCTATTCCTATAAGTGTCACAAAAAGTCCTAGAGTTCGTAGTAAAATAACACCTTAGGGCACAGATCAACCAAAACCCTAATGTCACCTAGATAATCCAATGTCACCACAAGTATCCGTGGGTATGCTTATACGATATGCATCACACAATCTCAGATTCATCTATTCAACCAACACAAAGAACTTCAAAGAGTGTCCCAAGTTTCTACTGGAGAGTCAAGACGAAAATGTGTGCCAACCCCTATACATAAGTTCACAAGGTCACTGAACCCGCAAGTTGATCACCAAAACATACATCAAGTGGATCACGTGAATATCCCATTGTCACCATAGATAAGCACATGCAAGACATACATCAAGTGTTCTCAAATCCTTAAAGACTCAATTCGATAAGATAACTTAAAAGGGAAAACTCAATCCATTACAAGAGAGTAGAGGGGGAGAAACATCATAAGATCCAACTATAATAGCAAAGCTCGCGGTACATCAAGATCGTGCCAAATCAAGAACACGAGAGAGAGAGAGAGAGAGAGAGAGAGAGATCAAACACATAGCTGCTGGTACATACCCTCAGCCCTGAGGATGAACTACTCCCTCCTCGTCCTGGAGAGCATCGGGATGATGAAGATGGCCACCGGTGACGGATCCCCCTCCGGTAGGGTGCCGGAACGGGATCCCGAGAGGTTTTTGGTGGCTACAGAGGCTTGCGGCGGCGGAACTCCCGATCTAGGTTTATCTCTGGGGGTTTCTGTCTTTATAGGAATTTTTGGCGTCGGTCTCACGTCAGGGGAGTCTCCAAGTCGTCCACGAGATAGGGGTGATACATCTCCAACGTATCTACTTTTCCAAACAGTTTTGCCCTTGTTTTGGACTCTAACTTGCATGATTTGAATGAAACTATCCCGGTCTAACGCTGTTTTCAGCAGAACTGCCATGATGTTGTTTTATGTGTAGAAAAGAAAAAGTTCTCGGAATGTCCTGGAAATCCACGGAGGCACTTTTTGGAATTAATAAGAACTTTTGGCGAAAGAATTAATTCCAGGGGGCCCACAGCCTGTCCATGAGACAGGGGGCACCCCCCTAGGGCGCGGCCTCCTATCTCGTGGGCCCCTTGGACCTCCTCCGTCCTCAACTCCAACTCCATATATTCCGTCTCGGGGAGAAAAAAATCAGAGAGAAAGTTTCATCGCGTTTTACGACACGGAGCCGCCGCCAAGCCCTAATCTCTCTTGGGAGGGCTGATCTGGAGTCCGTTCGGGGCTCCGGAGAGGGGGATTCATCGCCGTCGTCACCATCAACCATCCTCCATCACCAATTTCATGATGCTCATTGTCGTGCGTGAGTAATTCCATCGTAGGCTTGTTGGACGGTGATGGGTTGGGTGAGATTTACCATGTAATCAAGTTAGTTTTGTTAGGGTTTGATCCCTAGTATCCACTATGTTCTGAGATTGATGTTGCTATGACTTTGCGATGCTTAATGCTTGTCACTAGGGCCCGAGTGCCATGATTTCAGATCTGAACCTATTATGTTTTCATGAATATATGTGTGTTCTTGATCCTATCTTGCAAGTCTATAGTCACCTATTATGTGTTATGATCCGACAACCCCGAACTGACAATAATTGGGATACTTCTCGGTGATGACCGTAGTTTGAGGAGTTCATGTATTCACTATGTGTTAATGCTTTGGTCCGGTTCTCTATTAAAAGGAGGCCTTAATATCCCTTAGTTTCCTCTAGGACCCCGCTGCAACGGGAGGGTAGGACAAAAGATGTCATACAAGTTCTTTTCCATAAGCACGTATGACTATTTACGGAATGCATGCCTACATTACATTGATGAATTGGAGCTAGTTCTATATCACCCTATGTTATAACTATTGCATGAGGAATCGCATCTGACATAATTATCCATCACTGATCCATTACCTACGAGCTTTTCATATACTGTTCTTCGCTTATTTACTTTTCCGTTGCTACTGTTATAACTACTACAAAAACCCAAAAATATTTATCTTTACTGTTGCTACCGTTACCATTATTATCATACCACTTTTGCTACTAAACATTTTGCTACAGATACTAAGTTATCCAGGTGTGGTTGAATTGACAACTCAACTGCTAATACTCAAGAATATTCTTTGGCTCCCATTGTGTCGAATCAATAAATTTGGGTTGTACTTCACCCTCGAAAGTTGTTGCGATCCCCTACACTTGTGGGTTATCAAGACTAATTTCTGAAAAATCCTTCTTGCTACGTCTTGAGCTAGCGTTGGTTTTCCCCGAAGAGGAGAGGGTGATGCAGCAAGTGTAGCGTAAGTATTTCCCTCAGTTTTGAGAACCAAGGTATCAATCTAGTAGGAGGCTCCTCAAAAGTCCCATGCACCTACACAAACAAACTGAGAACTCGCAACCAACGCAATAAAGGGGTTGTCAATCCCTTCACGGCCACTTGCGAAATTGAGATCTGATAGAGATAGAATGATAAGATAAATATATTTTTGGTATTTTATAATATAGATGCAAAAAGTAAAGATGCGAATAAAGGTAGCTTGAAAGCAAATATGATAAGAGATAAGCCCGGGGGCCATAGGTTTGACTAGAGGCTTCTCTCAAGATAGCATAAGTATTACGGTGGGTGAACAAATTACTGTCGAGCAATTGATAGAAAAGTGCATAGTTATGAGATTATCTAGGCATGATCATGTATATAGGCATCACGTCCATAACAAGTAGACCGACTCCTGCCTACATCTACTACTATTACTCCACACATCGACTGACTCCTGCCTCCATCTAGAGTATTAAGTTCATAAGAACAGAGTTACACATTAAGTAAGATGACATGATGTAGAGGGATAAACTCATGCAATATGATATAAAACCCATCTTGTTATCCTCGATGGCAACAATACAATACGTGCCTTGCAACCCTTTCTGTCACTGGGTAAGGACACCACAAGATTGAACCCAAAGCTAAGCACTTCTCCCATGGCAAGAAAGACCAATCTAGTAGGCCAAACCAAAATGATAATTCGAAGAGACTTGCAAAGATAACTCAATCATACATAAACGAATTCAGAGAAGATTCAAATATTATTCATAGATAAACTTGATCATAAACCCACAATTCATCGGATCTCGACAAACACACCGCAAAAAGAGATTACATCGAATAGATCTCCACAAGAGAGGGGGAGAACATTGTATTGAGATCCAAAAAGAGAGAAGAATCCATCTAGCTAATAACTACGGACCCGTAGGTCTGTGGTAAACTACTCACAACTCATCGGAAGGGCAATGGTGTTGATGTAGAGGCCCTCCATGGTTGATTCCCCCTCCGGCAGAGTGACGATGAAGGCTCCAAGATGGGATCTCATGAATACAGGAGGTTACGGCGGTGGAAATTGTGTTTCGTGGTGCTCCTGGATGTTTTCGGCGTCCATAGGTATATATAGGAGGAAGAAGTACGTCGGTGGCCACCCGAGGGGCCCACGAGACAGGGGGGCGCGTCCTAAGGGGGGGGCGTGGCCCCCTATCTTGTGGGGTCCTCGCGAGCTTCTTGACTTGCACTCCAAGCTCTCCGGATCACGTTCGTTCCAAAAATCACGCTCCCGAAGGTTTCATTCCGTTTGGACTTCGTTTGATATTCCTTTTCTTCGAAATACTGAAATAGGCAAAAAAACAGCAATACGGGCTGGGCTTCCGGTTAGTAGGTTAGTCCCAAAAATGATATAAATGTGTAAAATAAAGCCCATAAATATCCAAAAGGGGTAATATAATAGCATGGAACAATAAAAAATTATAGATACATTGGAGACGTATCAAGCATCCCCAAGCTTAATTCCTGCTCGTCCTCGAGTAGGTAAATGATAAAAAAGAAATCTTTGATGTGGAATGCTACCTAGCATAATTCATAATGTAATTTTCTTTATTGTGGCATGAATTTTCAGATCCAAATGATTCAAAAATAAAAGCTTATAAAAAAATAAAAATAATAATGCTTCAAAGCATACTAACAAATAATCATGTCCTATCAAAATAGCATAGCCAAAGAAAGCTTATCCCTACAAAATCATATAGTTAGGCCATGCTTCATTTTCATTACACAAAATACTCCCATCATGCACAACCCCGATGACGAGCCGAGCAATTGTTTCATACTTTTTAACGCGCTTCAGCTTTTTCAACTCTTGCGCAATACATGAGCGTAAGCCATGGACATAGCACTATGGTGGTATATGGTGGTTGTGAGGACAAAAAGTGAGAAGATAGTCTCACATCAACTAGGCGTATTAACGGGCTATAAGGAGATGCCCATTAATAGATATCAATGTGAGTGAGTAGGGATTGCCATGCAATGGATGCACTAGAGCTACAAATATACGAAAGCTCAACAAAAGAAACTAAGTGGGTGTGCATCCAACTTGCTTGCTCACGAAGACCTAGGGCATTTTGAGGAAGCCCGTCATTGGAATATACAAGCCAAGTTCTATAATGAAAAATTCCCACTTAGTATATGAAAATGACAACATAGGAGACTCTCTATCATGAAGATCATGGTGCTATTTTGAAGCACAAGTGTGGAAAAAGAGATAGTAGCATTGTCCCTTCTCTCTTTTTCTCTCATTTTCTTTTTTTTCTTTTTTCCTTTTTTTTCTTTTTTTTTTCCTTTTTTTCTTTTCTTTGGCCTCTTTTTCCCCTTTTTTGGCCTTTCTCAATTTTTTCTTTTCTCATTTTTTTGTTCTTTTTGTAAAGTCCGAAGACTCATCCCGACTTGTGGGGAAATCATAGCATTCATCATCCTTTCCTCACTAGGACAATGCTCTAATAATGAATATCATCACACTTTTATGGATTTACAACTCAAGAATTACAACTCAAAGCTAGAACAAGATATAACTCTATATGAATGCCTCCGGCGGTGTACCGGGATATGCAATGAATAAAGAGCGACATGTATAAAAATTATGAAGGTGGCCTTGCCACAAATACGATGTCAACTACATGATCATGCAAAGAGCAATATGACAATGATGGAATGTGTCATAATAAACAGAATGGTGGAAAGTTGCATGGCAATATATCTCGGAATGGCTATGGAAATGCCATAATAGGTAGGTATGGTGGCTGTTTTTAGGAAGGTAAATAAAGGGTTTATGATACCGGCGAAAGTTGCGCGGTAAAAATAAAGGCAAGCAAAGTAAAAGGATGAGTGTGCATATGTCCATGGACTCACATTAGTCAAAAAGAACTCATATACTTATTGCAAAAGTCTACTTCGCCCTTGAAGCAAAGTACTACTACGCATGCCCCAAGAGGGATAGATTGGTAGGAAAAGACCATCGCTCGTCCCCGACTGCCAGTCATAAGGAAGACAATCAAAAGAGCACCTCATGCAACAAATTTGTCACACAACTTTTACCATATGTGCATGCTACGGGACTTGCCAACTTCAAAAAAAGTATTTCTCAATTTCATAATTACCCACTAGCATGACCCTAACATTACTACCTTTATATCTCGAAACAATTATCAAGCGTCAAGTTGATCATAGCATCCCATTCTTTTTCTATGATAGTTTATATTATACCCAACTTGGATGCTCATCATTCTAAGACCAACTTTGTAACCATAGCAAATACCATGCTGTTCTAAAAGACTCTCAAAATAATATAAGTGAAGCATGAGAGACTAGCAATTTCTTCAAAATTATTCCACCGCCTTGCTCTAAAAGATATAAGTGAAGCACTAGAGCAAAAACTATCAAGCTCAAAAGATATAAGTGAAGCACATAGAGTATTCTAGCAAATTCTAATCAAATAGGCTTCTCCCAAAAGGTGTGTACAGCAAGGATGATTGTGGTAAACTAAAAAGCAAAGACTAATATAATACACGACGCTCCAAGCAAAACACATATCATGTAGCGAATAAAAATATAGCTCCAAGTAAAGTTACCAATGAACGAAGACGAAAGAGGGGATGCCTTCCCGGGGCATCCCCAAGCTTAGGATTTTGGCTATCCTTGAATATCTTGGGGTGCCATGGGCATCCCCAAGCTTAGGATCTTGCCACTCCTTATTCCATAGTCCATAAAAGCTTTACCCAAAACTTGAAAACTTCACAACACAAAACTCAACAGGAAATCTTATAAGCTCTGTTAGTGAAAGAAAACAAAACCACCACATAAGGTACTGCCACGAACTCATTATTTATTTATTTTGGTGTTAAACCTACTGTATTCCAACTTCCTTATGGTTTATAAACTAATTTACTAGTCATAGATGCATTGAAATAAGCAAACAACACACGAAAAACAGAATCTGTCAAAAACAGAACAGTCTGAAGCAATCTGTAACTAACGCAAACTTCTGGAACTCTAAAAATCCTACCAAAATAGGATGTACTGGAAAATTTGTTTATTGATCACAGAAAAAAGAATCAATGCAAAAGCAGATTTCTGTAATTTATTGAATTTTTTCTCGTGAGCGCAAAGTTTCTGTTTTTCAGCAGAATCAAATCAACTATCATCATAGTTTATCCTATAGGTTCTACTTGGCACAAACACTAACTAAAAGATAAAAACACATATAAACAGAGAGTAGATGCAAGATTTATTCCTAAACTGAAGCAAAAACAAAAAACATAAAGAAAATTGGGTTGCCTCCCAACTAGCGCTATCGTTTAACGCCCCTAGCTAGGCATAAAAGCGAAGATAGATTCAGGTAGTGCCATCTTTGGCACTCAACTTTTTAATGGAGTTGTGTTCAGGTCCGGGAGGCTCTTTGCGCTTCCCTTCATTCTCAGAGATCCTTTGATCTAAGGCATACAACCGCTTATTACAAAGTAGAATCAAGTTATTCATGCGGTTGATACTCCCACCAATATTCTTAAGTGGTTCAACAATTTTTTGCAATCCACAAAGTTTCTTTAAAATTTGAGTTCCCTCAAGAGAGAAGGAAGATCCCTTTTTAAGGGAAGTACTCGTACTATCCCTTCTATAATTTCATAAGTGAAACTAGGATCAATTTTGATAAAACATCCTTTTGCGGAAAAATCAAGAAGTTGTCTATGGGATAGGGTTAACCCAACATAAAAATTGCGCATTAAAATCTTGAAATCTCCTTCCACGGCACAACTACGATAATATTCTAATATCCTAAACCAAACATCTTTTAAGTTTTCTCCTTTTCCTTGCTTGAAGTGAAGAACTTCAAAATTGGTAGACGAAGGGATAAAGACCGAGCTAGCCATGACGATAAGGCAAACGAGCAAACACACGGGCAACGGAAAAAGGCAAGCGAAAAAGAGAGAGGAGATTGGGAAAGAGAGGGTGAATAAAGCGGCAAGGGTGAAGTGGGGGAGAGGAAAACGAGAGGCAAATAATGTAAATGCGAGGGAGATGGGTTTTGTGATGGGTACTTGGTATGTCTTGACTTGAGCGAAGACCTCCCCGGCAACGACGCCAGAAATCCTTCTTGCTACGTCTTGAGCTAGCGTTGGTTTTCCCCGAAGAGGAGAGGGTGATGCAACAAGTGTAGCGTAAGTATTTCCCTCAGTTTTGAGAACCAAGGTATCAATCCAGTAGGAGGCTCCTCAAAAGTCCCACGCACCTACACAAACAAACTAAGAACTCGCAACCAACGCAATAAAGGGGTTGTCAATCCCTTCACGGCCACTTGCGAAAGTGAGATCTGATAGAGATAGAATGATAAGATAAATATATTTTTGGTATTTTATAATATAGATGCGAAAAGTAAAGAAGCAAATAAAGGTATATTGAAAGCAAATATGATAAGAGATAGACCCGGGGGCCATAGGTTTCACTAGAGGCTTCTCTCAAGATAGCATAAGTATTACGGTGGGTAAACAAATTACTGTCAAGCAATTGATAGAAAAGCGCATAGTTATGAGATTATCTAGGCATGATCATGTATATAAGCATCACGTCCATAACAAGTAGACCGACTCCTGCCTGCATCTACTACTATTACTCCACACATCGACTGACTTCTGCCTGCATCTAGAGTATTAAGTTCATAAGAACAGAGTAACACATTAAGCAAGATGACATGATGTAGACGGATAAACTCATGCAATATGATATAAACCCCATCTTGTTATCCTCGATGGCAACAATACAATACATGCCTTGCAACCCTTTCTGTCACTGGGTAAGGACACCGCAAGATTGAACCCAAAGCTAAGCACTTCTCCCATGGCAAGAAAGACCAATCTAGTAGGCCAAACCAAACTGATAATTCGAAGAGACTTGCAAAGATAACTCAATCATACATAAACGAATTCAGAGAAGATTCAAATATAATTCATAGATAAACTTCATCATAAACCCACAATTCATTGGATCTCGACAAACACACCACAAAAAGAGATTACATCGAATAGATCTCCACAAGAGAGGGGGAGAACATTGTATTGAGATTCAAAAAGATAGAAGAAGTCATCTAGCTAATAACTATTGACCCGTAGGTCTGTGGTAAACTACTCACAACTCATCGGAGGGGCAAGGGTGTTGATGTAGAGGCCCTCCATGGTTGATTCCCCCTCCGGTAGAGTGCCGGCGAAGGCTCCAAGATGGGATCTCGCGGATACAGGAGGTTACGGCGGTGGAAATTGTGTTTCGTGGTGCTCCTGGATGTTTTCTGGGTCCGTAGGTATATATAGGAGGAAGAAGTACATCGGTGGCCACCCGAGGGGCCCACGAGACAGGGGGCGCGCCCTATAGGGGGGGCCCTATCTCGTGGGGTCCTCAGGAGCTTCTTGACTTGCACTCCAAGCTCTCTGGATCACGTTCGTTCCAAAAATCACGCTCCCAAAGGTTTCATTTCGTTGGACTCCGTTTGATATTCCTTTTCTTCGAAATACTGAAATAGGCAAAAAAACAGCAATACGGGTTGGGCCTCCGGTTAGTAGGTTCGTCCCAAAAATGATATAAATGTGTAAAATAAAGCCCATAAACATCCAAAAGGGGTAATATAATAGCACGGAACAATAAAAAAATTATAGATACGTTGGAGACGTATCAAGGGGGCGCGCCCAGGGGGTAGGGCGCGCCCTCCACCCTCGTGGATGGCTCGGGACTCTTCTGGCCCAACTCTTTCACTTCGGGGGCTTCTTTTGGTCCATAAAAAATCATCAAAAATTGGCACGTGAGTTGGACTCCATTTGGTATTCCTTTTCTGTAAAAATGAAAAACAAGGAAAAAACAAAAACCGGCACTAGGCGCTAGGTTAATAGGTTAGTCCCAAAAATCATATAAAATAGTATATAAATGCATATAAAACATCCAAGATAGATAATATAATAGCATGGAACAATCAAAAATTATAGATACGTTGGAGACGTATCAAGCATCCCCAAGCTTAATTCCTGCTCATCCTCGAGTAGGTAAATGATAAAAACAGAATTTTTGATGTGGAATGCTACCTAACATATTTATCAATGTAATCTTCTTTATTGTGGCAATAATATTCAGATCCATAAGATTCAAAACTAAAGTTTAATATTAAAATAAGAACGATAATACTTCAAGCATACTAACAAAGCAATTATGTCTTCTCAAAATAACATGGTCAAAGAAAGCTTATCCCTACAAAATCATATAGTTTGGCTATGCTCCATCTTCGTCACACAAAATACTCAAATCATGCACAACCCCGATGACAAGCCAATCAATTGTTTCATACTTTGATGTTCTCAAACCTTTTCAACTTTCACGGAATACATGAGCGTGAGCCATGGACATAGCACTATAGGTGGAATAGAATGGTGGTTGTGGAGAATATAAAAAGAGGGAGATAGTCTCACATCAACTAGGCGTATCAACGGGCTATGGAGATGCCCATCCATAGATATCAATGTGAGTGAGTAGGGATTGCCATGCAACAGATGCACTAGAGCTATAAGTGTATGAAAGCTCAAAAAGAAACTGAGTGGGTGTGCATCCAACTTGCTTGCTCATGAAGACCTAGGGCATTTGAGGAAGCCCATCATTGGAATATACAAGCCAAGTTCTACAATGAAAAATTCCCACTAGTATATGAAAGTGACAACATAGGAGACTCTCTATCATGAAGATCATGGTGCTACTTTGAAGCACAAGTGTGGTAAAAGGATAGTAGAATTGCCCCTTCTCTCTTTTTCTCTAATTATTTTAAAAAAATGGGCCTTCTCTTTTTTTATGGCCTCTTTTTTCTCTCTTTTTTTCGTCCAGAGTCTCATCCTGACTTGTGGCGGATTCATAGTCTTCATCATCCTTTCCTCACTGGGACAATGCTCTAATAATGAAGATCATCACACTTTTATTTACTTACAACTCAAGAATTACAACTCGATACTTAGAACAAAATATGACTCTATATGAATGCCTCTGGCGGTGTACCGGGATGTGCAATGATTCAAGAGTGACATGTATGAAAGAATTATGAATGGTGGCTTTGCCACAAATACAATGTCAACTACATGATCATACAAAGCAATATGACAATGACGAAGCGCGTCATAATAAAAGGAACAGTGGAAAGTTGCATGGCAATATATCTCGGAATGGCTATGGAAATGCCATAATAGGTAGATATGGTGTATTTTTTGAGTAAGGTATATGGTGGGTGTATGGTACCGGCAAAAGTTGCGCGGCACAAGAGAGGTTAGCAATGGTGGAAGGGTGAGAGTGCGTATAATCCATGGACTCAACATTAGTCATAAAGAACTCACATACTTATTGCAAAAATCTATTAGTTATCAAAACGAAGTACTACGCCCATGCTCCGATAGATTGGTAGGAAAATACCTTCGCTCGTCCCCGTCCGCCACTCATAAGGAAGACAATCAGAAAATAAATCATACTCCGACTTCATCACATAACGGTTCGTGCATGCTACGGGAATCACAAACTTTAACACAAATATTCTAAAATTCACAACTACTCTACTACCATGACTCTAATATCACCATCTTCATATCTCAAAACAAACATAAGGAATCAAACTTCTCATAGTATTCAATGCACTTTATATGAAAGTTTTTATTATATCCGTCTTGGATGCCCATCATATTAGGACTAGTTTTATAACCCGAGCAAATTACCATGTTGTTCTTAAGCCTCTCAAAATAATATAAGTGAAGCACAAGAGTTCATCTATTTCTTCAAAATAAAACTACCATCATGCTCTAAAAAGATATAAGTCAAGCACTAGAGCAAACGACAAACTACTCCAAAAGATATAAGTGAAGATCAATGAGTAGTTGAATAATTATGCAACTATGTGAAGACTCTCTAACATTTAAGAATTTAAGATCTTGGGATATTATTCAAACAGCAAGCAATACATAATAAAATAAAATGACGCTCCAAGCAAAACACATATCATGTGGTGAATAAAAATATAGCTCCAAGTAAAGTTACCGATGAACGAAGACGAAAGAGGGGATGCCATCCGGGGCATCCCGAAGCTTAGGCTCTTGGTTGTCCTTGAATATTACCTTTGGGTGCCTTGGGCATCCCCAAGCTTAGGCTATTTCCACTCCTTATTCCATAGTCCATCAAATCTTTACCCAAAACTTGAAAACTTCACAACACAAAACTCAACAGAAAACTCGTAAGCTCCGTTAGTATAAGAAAATAAATCACCACTTTTGGTAATGTTGTGAACTAATTATAAATTCATATTGATGTAATATCTACTATATTCCAACTTCCCTATGGTTCATACCCTCCGATACTACTCATAGATTCAGCAAATTAAGCAAACAACACATAGAAAACAAAATCTGTCAAAAACAGAACAGTCTGTAGTAATCTGTAACTCTCGAATACTTCTGTAACTCCAACAATTCTGAAATAAATTGGTTGACGTGAGGGATTTGTCTATTAATCATATGCAAAAAGAATAAACTCAAACTCACTCTTCTGTAAACAATGACAGCTAATCTCGTGAGTGCAAAGTTTATGTTTTTCACAACAAGATCGCATTAACTTTCACCCAAGTCTTCCCAAAGGTTCTACTTGGCACTTTATTGAAACAAAAGCTATAAAACATGATTACTACAGTAGCTTAATTATGTGAACACACAAAAACAGTAGGGGTAAATATTGGGTTGTCTCCCAAAAAGCGCTTTTCTTTAATGCCTTTTAGGTAGGCATGATGATTTCAATGATGCTCACATAAAAGATAAGAATTGAAACATAACGGGGGCATCATGAAGAATCTGACTAACACATTTAAGCCTAACCCAGTTCCCATGCATAGGGATTTTGTGAGAAAACAACTTATGGGAACAATAATCAACTAGCATAGGAAGGCAGAACAAGCATAACTTCAAGATTTTCAGCACATAGAGAGGAAACTTGATATTATTGCAATTCCTACAAGCATATATTCCTCCCTCATAATAATTTTCAGTAGCATGATGGATGAATTCAACAATATAACTATCACATAAAGAATTCTTTTCATGAAGCACACGCATAGAATTTTTATTACTCTCCACATAAGCAAATTTCTTCTCACGAATAGTAGTGGGAGCAAACTCAACAAAATAACTATCATGTGAGGCATAATCCAATTGAAAATTAAAATCATGATGACACGTTTCATGGTTATTATTATTCTTTATAGCATACAAGTCATCACAATAATCATCATAGATAGCAACTTTGTTCTCATAATCAATTGGAACCTCTTCCGAAATAGTGGATTCATAAGTCATGACCTCTCCAAATCCACTTTCATCAATATAATCATCATAAATAGGAGGCATGATATCATCAAAATAAATTTGATCATCAAAACTTGGGGGACTAAAATTATCATCTTCATTAAACATATCATTCCCAAGCTTGTGGCTTTGCATATCATTATTATCATGGATACTCAAGGAATTCATACTAACAACATTGAAATCATGCTCATCATACAACGATTTAGTGCCAAACATTTTAATGCATTCTTCTTCTAACACTTTGGCAAAATTTTCATTTCCATCATTTTCACGGAAGACATTAAAAGGATGAAGCATATGAGGCACCCTCAATTCGTTTTTTTGTAGTTTTCTTTTATAGACTAAACTAGTGATAAAACAAGAAACTAAAAGATTCAATTGCAAGATCTAAAGATATACCTTCAAGCACTAACCACCCCGGCAACGATGCCAGAAAAGAGCTTGATGTCTACTATGCAATATTCTTCTTATAGACGTTGTTGGGACTCCAAGTGCAGAGATTTGTAGGACAGTAGCAAATTTCCATCAAGTGGATGACCTAAGGTTTATCAATCCATGGGAGGCGTAGGATGAAGATGGTCTCTCTCAAACAACCCTGCAACCAAATAACAAAGGTTCTCTTGTGTCCCCAACACACCTAATACAATGGTAAATTGTATAGGTGCACTAGTTCGGTGAAGAGATGGTGATACAAGTGCAATATGGATGGTAGATATAGGTTTTTGTAATCTGAAATTATAAAAACATCAAGGTAACAAGTGGTAAAAGTGAGCGTAAACGGTATTGCAATGGTAGGAAACAAGGCCTGGGGTTCATACTTTCACAAGTGCAAGTTCTCTCAACAATAATAACATAATTGGATCATATAACTATCCCTCAACATGAAACAAAGAGTCACTCCAAAGTCACTAATAGCGGAGAACAAACAAAGATATTATTGTAGGGTACGAAACCACCTCAAAGTTATTCTTTCCGATCAATCCATTGGGCTATTCCTATAAGTGCCACAAGCAGCCCTAGAGTTCGTAGTAAAATAACACCTTAAGACACAAATCAACCAAAACCCTAATGTCACCTAGATACTCCAATGTCACCACAAGTATCCGTGGGTATGATTATACGATATGCATCACACTATATCAGATTCATCTATTCAACCAAAACAAAGAACTTTAAAGAGTGCCCGAAAGTTTCTACCGGAGAGTCAAGACAAAAATGTGTGCCAACCCCTATGCATAAGTTCACAAGGTCACTGAACCCGCAAGTTGATCACCAAAACATACATCAAGTGGATCACGTGAATATCCCATTGTCACCACAGATAAGCACATGCAAGACATACAACAAGTGTTCTCAAATCCTTAAAGACTCAATCCGATAAGATAACTTAAAAGGGAAAACTCAATCCATTACAAGAGAGTAGAGGGTGAGAAACATCATAAGATCCAACTATAATAGCAAAGCTAGCGGTACATCAAGATCGTGCCAAATCAAGAACACAAGAGAGAGAGAGAGAGAGAGAGAGAGAGAGAGATCAAACACATAGCTACTGGTACATACCCTTAGCCCCGAGGGTGAACTACTCCCTCCTCATCATGGAGAGTGTCAGGATGATGAAGATGGCCACCGGTGATGGATCCCCCCTCCAGTAGGGTGCCGAAATAGGGTCCTGAGAGGTTTGTGGTGGCTACAGAGGCTTGCAGCGGCGGAACTCCCAATCTAGGTTTATTTATGGGGGTTTATGTATTTATAGGAATTTTTGGCGTCGGTCTCACATCAGGGGGGTCTCCGAGTCATCCACGAGATAGGGGGCGCGCCCAGGGGGGTAGGGAGCGCCCTCCACCCTCGTGGATGGCTCGGGACTCTTCTGGCCCAACTCTTTCACTTCGGGGGCTTCTTTTGGTCCATAAAAAATCATCACAAATTGGCACGTCAGTTGGACTCCGTTTGGTATTCCTTTTCTGTAAAACTCAACAACAAGGAAAAAACATAAATTGGCACTTGCCTCTAGGTTAATAGGTTAGTCCCAAAAATCGTATAAAATAGTATATAAATGCATATAAAACATCCAAGATAGATAATATAATAGCATGGAACAATAAAAAATTATAGGTATGTTGGAGACGTATCAAGCATCATCTTGTAAACCCGGAGATTATCAAAGGTATCTTTCAAATCATCCAATAGAGTCTCCTGCTTTATGGATTTGACAACAATATCATCCACATAAGCGTGAACATTGCCTCCAATATGATTGTGGAAGCAATTCTGGACGCAACTTTGATAAGTCGCCTGGGCACTCTTGAGCCCGAAAGGCATCGACACATAGGAGAAAGCTCCAAAAGGTGTGATAAAAGATGTTTTCTTTTGGTCTTTAACTGCCATCTTGATCTGATGATAACCAGAATAAGCATCCAAAAAACAAAATTGCTCACAACCCATCGTGGCATCTATGATCTGATCAATCTGAGGGAGAGTGAAAGGATCAGCCGGAGATGCCTTGTTGAGGTCAGTATAATCAACACACATACGCCAGGTGCCATTTTTCTTTAGTACCAGCAACGAGTTAGCCAACCACTCAAGGTGAAAATTTTCAATGATGAACCCAGCCGCCAAGAGCAGGGCCACCTGCTCTCCAATGGCCTTACACCACTCTTAATTAAAACGGCGAAGGAACTTCTTTAATGGATTAAATTTAGGATCAATATTGAGAGTGTGCTCAGAGAGTTCTCTTGGTACACCCAACATGTCTGAAGGTTTCCATGCAAAGATGTCCCCGTTCTCACGGATGAACTCGATGAGCGCGCTTTCCTATTTTGGATCCATGTTAGCACTGATGGTGAACTACTGAGTTGAGTTGCCAGGGGCAAAATCAACCTGCTTAGTGTCATCAGCTGACTTAAATTTCAACAAGTGGTCTTGATCAGTCATTGGCTTCTTCAAAGGAGTCATATCAGCTGGGTCAATGTTATCTTTATAAATCTTGAGCTTCTCCGAGGCACAAGCTGACTCAGCATATGCAGCATCTCCTTCCTCACATTCCAATGCAATTCCCCTATCACCATGGGCTATGATTGTGCCCTTACGCCCTAGCATTTTAAGTTGCAGATAAATGTAACAAGGCCGTGCCATAAACTTGGCGTAAGCCAGCCGCCCAAACAAAGCATGATAAGGGCTCTTTATCTTAACCACCTCAAACTATAACGTCTCTGCCCTGTAATCATAATCATCACCAAAAGCCAGTTCCAAAGCAGTTTTACCAACTGGATATGCCGACTTACCAGGTACCATGCCATGGAAGACCGTAGAGGACGGCTTAAGCTCCTTATCAGTCAAGTTCATCCGGCGAAAAGTATCATAATAAAGGATGTTGATACTACTCCCACTATCCATGAGTACCTTTGTAAACTTGTAACCCCCAACCCGAGGGGCTACCACCAATGCTAGTTGACCCAGATTATCAACTCGGGGTGGGTGATCTTCTCTACTCCATGTGATTGGATGCTCGGACCACCACAGATATCGAGGTACCGCCGGCTCAACTATGTTGACTGCACATTTATGAACTTTCTGATCTCGCTTGTAGAGACTCATAGTGAAGACATGATATTGACCGCTGTTAAGCTACTTTGGATTACTCTGATATCCTGACTGCTGCTGCTGCTAGTTACCCTGACCAGACTGTTGGTTATAACCACCCTGGTTACCTTGTCCCTGGTACCCAGAATTTGAGCCACCGCCGCCAAAGCTAGGCCCCTGTGAGCCGGACCCTGACCCGCCATGCATGCCATTATTGTTGTTATGATTCAGATGGAAACCAAAATTCTTGTATTCCTTCATTATAAAACAATCCTTCCACAAATGACCCGCTAGCTTATTCGGAAGACTGTGCTTCGGGCAAGGCTCATTCAACATCGCCTCAAAGTTAAATCTCGGTCCTCCAAACCGCGGCTTACCCTTACGACGCTGATTTTTATGCTGGGCGTTGGTGTTAGCCACAAAATATGACCCGCCATCGGCTGATTTGTGCTTACCACCATTGCCCTGATTATGACCATTATGACTTGTCACATTCTGCTGCTGACCTTTACCATTGTTGCCTTTCTTCCCCTTATTGTATTTTTCATCATCAGATCCGGGGTCTTTGGTGTTGTAAGAATCAGCATACTTGATGAGAGCTGCCATAAGCTCTCCCATGTCATTGCAGTGATGTTTAAGCTGCCCCAGCTTCTGCTTGAGGCGTGCAAAGTGATAATTCTTCTCCAGAATCAGCACACCGGAGCCTACCGCAATGCTATACGATGAGTGGATAATAGTCGAAATCCAGCGGACCCAATGGTGAGCCGATTCATCCTCTCGTTTCACACAGTTTTCCAGATCAATGATTGACAGAGGCTGCTTACATGTTCCTTTAAAATTCTGAATGAAGCGTGCCCTCAACTTGGCCCATGAGTGACACATCCATTTTGCATCATGTTTACCTACTGTTATTTATGTTGTTTTATTGTATAATAAAGCTTTTTGGAGTAATTCTAATGCCTTTTCCCTCATAATATGCAAGGTACACACAAAGGGGGAGAATTCTGGTAGCTGGAAATCTGGACCTGAAAAAGCTACATTAGGCTACCTATTCTGCACAACTCCAAATAAGCTGAAACTTTACGAGGATTTTTTATAGAATATTTGAGGAATATTGGAGCAAATAAGTACCAGAGGGGGCCCACGAGGTGGGCACAATCCAACTGGGCGCACCAGGGAGCCCAGGCGTGCCCTGGTGGGTTGTGCTCACCCAGGCCCACCTCCGGTGCCCCTCTTCTGGTCTATAAGTCATTTTTACCTAGAAAAAAAATAAGGAGAGAACTTTTGGGACAAAGCGCCGCCGTCTCGAGGCGGAACCTAGGCAGGAGAACTTTTGTCCTCCGGCGGAGCGATTCCATCGGGGGAACTTCCCTCCCGGAGGGGGAAATCATCGTCATTATCATCACCAACAACTCTCCCATTTTGGGGAGGGCTATCTTCTTCAACATCTTCAACAGCACCAACTCCTCTCAAACCCTAGTTCATCTCTTGTGTTCAATCTTTGTACTGGAACTATAGATTGGTGCTTGTGGGTGACTAGTAGTGTTGATTACATCTTGTAGTTGATTACTATATGGTTTATTTGGTGGAATATTATATGTTCAGATCCATTATGCAAGTTAATACCCCTATAATCTTGAGCATGTTTATCATTTGTGAGTAGTTACTTTTGTTCTTGAGGTCATGGGAGAAATCATGTTGCAATTAATCATGTGAACTTGACATGTGTTCGATATTTTGATGATATGTATGTTGTGATTCCCTTAGTGGTGTCATGTGAATGTCGACTACATGATACTTCACCATATTTGGGCCTAAGGGAATGCATTGTGGAGTAGTTATTAGATGATGGGTTGCGAGAGTGACAGAAGCTTAAACCCTAGTTTATGCGCTATTCCGTAAGGGACCGATTGGATCCAAAAGGTTAATGCTATGGTTAGAATTTATTCTTAATACTTTTCTCGTAGTTGTGAATGCTTACGAGGCGGTTAATCATAAGTAGGAGGTTTGTTCAAGTAAGAACAACACCTAAGCACCGGTCCACCCACATACCAAATTATCAAAGTAGCGAACACGAATTAAGCCAACATGATGAAAGTGACTAGACGAAATTCCCGTGTACCCTCAAGAACACTTTGCTTACCTAAGAGACCGTTTTGGCCTGTCCTTTGCCTCTAAAGGATTGGGCTACCTCGCTGCACTTTTTTACTACTATCACTACAAAAAAATACACTTCCGTGATGATACGTGTTTGCCATAGTAGGTCGCATTTTTTGTCATGCATGTACATCCATGACGATTTTTTATGACAGAATCAAGATAGTCATACCTGTGCTGTCGTAGAAGTGTTCCATGACATTACCAAAATTATCATCACGGAAGTGTCCACTTCCATGACGATAAATCGTGCATCACAGAAGTTCTTTCGTCAAGGGTGACCGACATGTGGCATCCACCATAACGGAACGCCGTTAAGCTATTGGGTCGTGTTTTCGATCCGATAACCCGTTAACGGCCCCGACCAATGGGGATTTTCCACATGTAAAATCATCATTGGCTGGAGGAGACACGTGTCAGGTCCGTGTTGGCACAGGTGTTGCTCATCTAATGGGCGAGACGCGCCTATGATATGTTGACACGTGGACCGGCCCATCAAGTTTAAATGGGTCGGCCCAACTAAAGGCCCACAAGATTTTGCGGACCATAATGGGCCGGCCCAGCTAAAGGCCCACGAGATTTTGCAGACCATAATGGGTTGGCCCAGCTAAAGGCCCATAAGATTTTGCGGGCCATAATGGGCCGGCCCAGGTAAAGGCCCACAAGATTTTTGTGTGCCATAATGGGCCGGCCCAGGTAAAGGCCCACAAAATTCTTGCGGATCATAATGGGCCGGCCCAGCTAAAGGCCCAAGAGATTTCGCCGACATTAATGGGCCGGCCCAGCTGTAGGCCCACAAGATTTTGAGGACCCTAGTAGGTCGGCCCATTAACAGGCTGCCATGTTTTGGGCCAAATGCCGGCCCATATTTGATCTGGTCCATTAATGGCCTGCCACGTTCCAGGCCTAATAATGGCCCATATGAGATCTAGCCCATTAAAAGCCTACCACGTTCTGGGCTAAATCACGGCCCAGATCAGGTCTGGCCCTTTAAGAGGCTTTGGGCTCAATTATGGCCCATATCATATTCGGCCCGTCAACTGGACGCTATGATTTTGGGCCCACTTGCTAAAGGCCCATTTAGTAATTCGGCCTGATATTAGTTTTGGCCTGTTAAGGGCCCGTTTAACATTTTGGACCTATATTAATTTCGGCCTGTTAAAAGCCCGTCATATAGTTGGGCCTAACAACGGCCCGGTTTTCATCTGGCCTGCTCGCAGCCGATATCTGATTGGGCTACACAAGGACCGAGACAATTTTGGCCTATTAAAAGCCCGTGGTTTGATTTGCACAATCATGGGCCGGGGTCCATTTCAGGCTGTTGTCGGCCCGTGAGCTGTTCGACACGTTTCAGGCCCAACCTACTTCTCAGCCTCCTAAAAGCCCATTGAGTTTTCTTGTGAAAAGAGGGCCGGGGGTTACTCGGCCTATTAAAGGCCCGAATCTACTAGTGGGCCAGTTTACTTTTGGCTTTTAACGGACCAAGATGATGGGGCCCATGATGTGGATCATACATTGTGATTGCATGACGGCCCGATTATGTACCGTAATTTTACGGTTTGGCCGGTTTACTACGAAGACATGATATATATACAGTAAAATAAGTACATCATCGTGAATAAGAAAAAAAAGGTAGACTATGCAATAAAGAAATTACAACATATTACATCCACTGGGCATCAAAGTTCACCACTATGATAATAAAGCACAAGCAGACATCAGATTACATACACTGGGCATCAAAGATCGCCACCAGTGCAAATAAACACGCCGACAAAATAATATACAAAACCGACATCACTTCAATAGAGTTCAAGAAAGGTTAGCCCTACTGGGGAGCTGCGTCGCAAGCAGCTGAGCAAGATGATGAGACTGTACTTGTTCAACACTTATATCTTCCTCACTCTGAAAGATAAACAAGCAGACAGATGACAGGTTTTCCACATAAAAGTATTAGTGTTGACAATTCATCACATTTCTTACTGACGAATAAAGTGACACAGTTTAAAATTGCATTAACACAATATGGTATTGTTTAGGTCAAGACATGGCAGGAAATGACATTGTGAAGGAGTTGGTAGCTTCACGACACCACTGGATTACAGATCAAGAACTCATAAGTATCAATGGTTAGTGTGCTGTCAATTTATCCCATTTCAGATTGGCAAATAAAGAGACGGTTTAAATAATAGTAGAATGATATGACATTGTTCATAGTTAAGACATTGCAGAATATGACATTGTGCTGTAGTGGGTAGGTTCACCACACCACTATATTATGGATGAAGAACAGAAGCATACATGCAGTGCAAAAGAAGATCACTTGCTCTGTATAGTTTAATTTACATGGTATGAAGAAGGAACTTGGTTGTACAACTGAAAACTTAATTTGAGAAGGACAAACTTTTGTTTATGAACTACATAATAAACTTTAAACGTGCAATTTGATGCAAACACCAAAAATAAACAGCTGTTGCAGTCATGCCTAACCAAATATACACAACAAAGTTTGAAGGCTTGAGAAGGACAAACTTACATTACTGGTGAAGACAGGCTCTATAAAGCCCTTGTCGATGCTGATGGGGGGGGGATTCAAGAAGTTTACCACATAATCTTCTTCATAAGCATTGCCTTTATTCTACATTTTGTTAAGAGTAAATATAGATGTGATAATATACGAAAATAATGGAGAATATTTAAGATAAGATGAAGAGTGATGCTACATAACCAAGTAGCTATAAATGTATGTGCAGTGATACAGGCAAAAGGCACAGCCAAGAGCAATGCACAGCTAAACTTCTTCAGTACCAACCTTATGGTAAGAGTAATTATAGATCTGATGTGTAGAAAATGGAGGGCAAAGGAAAATAAGCTGCAGAGTGATGGTACATGAACAACTACCTGTCAATATAAGTACACTGATAAAGGACAACACGTACTTACAAGAACAATGCAGAGCTAAAATAATTCATTTGCATTGGATATATTCTACACTAATGTAACCATTCATACAGATCAAATAATTTGGAGCGAACAATTGATAAGCAAGCTATCATGCATACTGCTGTCACATAATGAACCAGGTATGTATGCAAGTATAGTGATACAGGACAACATGTACTAACAAGAGCAAAGCAGCGGGCAGCATATTTGCGATATCCTCTCATTCTTTTCAAACCGGAATTCTTCTTCGAGCAGATTTCCTGCAAAAAAGATCCGTAAGGCACATGCGGAAAAGTAGAAGTTCAAATTGTCATGTGATTTCATAGACAGTACCTCATCCTGGGAACGAGACCAGTGCATAACAAGGTTTTTCCATTCAATGTCTTCTAAATTTAGCATAGGAGACTTCACTGGAAATTCGTTTATAGACTTGCCATCAAAGTGTGATTTCCTCAGGTAACACCGATACTGCTGCAATGCTTCCTTGAAAAGCACAAGCAAGCTTTGCTCGTCATGACTATCCAGATTGACCCTCGCCTAGTTACAACAATGTAATGTAAATCATTGATGTGTTCAATCAGCAAAAAGCAGGAAAATAATAACCATGAATAATAGCACTTACACGTAAGTTGGACAGGAAGATGTGAAAATGGTGTTTGTCTTCACTATAATCTTCCCATGATGGGAATATATGCACCTAGTCCCTAACAACATTGAAAGCATTGTCTTTTAAACTGAGAATAGATGGAATGGGGTTCCAATCTACAGGAATTGGTCGTCTCTGCAGTTGGGATAGGTCTTCGGCCGGTGGACTTGCTACACTTTTTGCTGGAGTGGGATTTTTCTGTGGTACGGCTGGTGCTATGGCAAATGAAATCGGTATACCTTTTGCTGGAGTGCAGGTCCTGTGTGGTCGGGCTAGTGGTGTGGCCAGTGAAGTATGGGTACAGTCTGCTGGAGTTGGTCCTACGTTTTGTGTCACTGGTTGTACAGCCAATATAAGTGGGGCGCTGTCTGATTTCTCCGGCACCACCATGTTTTTCAAGGACTTTGCTGGTGCTCCTTCAGGTTCGGCAATCACCCTCTTCCTTTTTGATGTTTGATGCACAAGAACAACATTTGAGTGGAAAAACATGGTATGATGACAGATGGAATATGTATTGATAATGGATGGGCATGGCATCTCGAGTTATATGATGAGTAAACTAAGAAGATGGCGGTGCAACAAAGTAGAAGAAATGCAAGACAACATATGCAAGATATGCGCAATCAATAAAACCTTGCCAAATTAGAACATGCACCTTGATGGGTGAACAGGACAGGCCATCTGCCTTTGACTCCTCGAGGTTAGAATAGTCATTAGGATGATATTCTAAACAAGGATAAACAGGTGGGGAGCGTATGAGTTTCATTGCATCCAGAATGGCACTCAATGCCTTGGTGCCAATTTTGTAAGTCATTGCAGTGTTCCACAATATTCTTCTGATGCGCGGATTCTGATATTCACTGTAATTGCGTATAATATCTAAGAACCATGAAAACATAAATAGTTGTGAGATTATCTTTGTAATGCAGATGATATTCTAATATACGGGCGCCCCTGTAAACACTTGTGTGCTATCACTGGATTCTGATGAGAGAGCTCATGTGTACTGTAATATGGTGCGTGCATTTATATTATCTGGCACAAGTACACACAAAAATAGGCTCTAGAAGTAAGGATAGTTGGCAGATGATAGGTTCATAATATATTGTATAGAGAGTTTATTGCCAAACCATGATAACAAGAGCACACAGCAACTAGGCAGATCATAGTGTACATAACAGGGGTACACCATAACCACGATATATAAATCGGGAAAGTGGAACTGGCTTGAAAATATGGTGTTGTATTGCCGCTAGTAATTGAAAGCCTATCGATCACGTACAGGCCAGCTCTATCAGCTATTGACTGCAGATGTCCCTGCTCCCCTTCCTGACAAGGAACATACTGTACGTACTAAATACATAATAAACAAAGAGGAACATGTTAAAGAACAGAAGAGGAATCATATTCTTGAGGTTCCGCTTCATTGCATACAATGTTGGTTGCCCACTCATGATGAATCACAACGCGCAAAGAAATGCAATTCCATGTTGTCTCTATATATGTGGCAATTTTGAACAAGAGTCATTAGGATCATATTCTGAACAAGAGTCAATAGGTGGGGAGCGTATGAGTTTCATTGCATCCAGAATGGCACTCAATGCCTTGGTGCCAATTTTGTAAGTCATTGTAGTGTTTAGCTTCAAGAGTGGACTGCTGCTAGTGCGACACAAAGCAGCTACATAGATCATAGTGTAGATATAACGGGAAAACCTTAAGCATCAGAGTAAAATCAGAAAAGTGGAACTTGCTGGAATATATGTGCTAGTACTGCCGGTACGGCTAGAAAGGCTTCAAATACCAGTTCTCTTCAACTGAAGGTGCGGTACTGTTAATATCAGTGTAACTCTCAAAGGCGACACAACTCCCCGCATTTCCTTGCTATTCTTATAGGATTCAAGTGGGCAGGTCACTACAAATCCTATTCCTATGTTTACAAAATCCTACGAATCAAAGAGGCTCAAAGTGTCCATCACAACCGACCATATAGACCTCTACACTGCAAATGTCCCTGCTCATCTTCAGTACAAGGAACATACTGTACTACTATCATACTCCCTCCGTTCCAAAATATAAGTCTTGGTAGAGATTTCCACTATGGATCACATACAGATGTATCCAGGTACATTTTAGAGTGTAGATTCACTCATTTTGCTCCATATGTAGTCCATGGTGGAATCTATACAAAGACTTGTATTTAGGAACAGAGAGAGTACATATTAAAGAACGGAAGAGGAACATGGTAAAGAAGAGCAAGCAGATTTTGGATAATAAAATGTTGGTTGCGCAGTGCCCACACATGATGAACCAGAGCGCATTAAGAATGCAACTCCCAGCTATCTCTCGACCATTTCAGGCGGTTGGATGAAGATCCTACGTCTCCTAACCCTTCTTCTTCCTCGTCTCTGATTCTTCCCATACAGAACACCGCACGGGCCGCCGGCCGGACCACCGGCCCCCATTGCCTGTCACACTAAGACTCCATCTCACACACACATGCTCTAGGCGGAGCATTTGTTCCTACCACCCTTCATCCAACCTTACCCGTAAGATAAACAATCACCATTATTTACTTGCATACCATGGACAAATTTCATTTCACTTTAGTAGTCAGCAAACTTATCATCTGTACCCTTATAAAAAATGAGTTGGTGATGATGGTGTGCTTGCCATCTTGTAATACATACCGTATGATCTATATCTGACGGATAGAAAGCAAACTGTGATAATTTTACAAAAGATACTCGCACCTCTCTCCACATCATTATATCCCACAACCTCATTGCTCAGCAATTAAAAAAGGAATAAGTCTCTGGAACAATCTAGCATGCATGGTGGCCTGTCAACGCCGTCCATCCCCATGCCTCTGCCCATTCCGACCACCAGTCACCACCACGCTCCACTCCTCCTCGCGTTATCTCTCATCTTTCATTTTTCGATCACATTCTCGACATACCAGTTTTCCGATAAAATTCTCGAGATATCATTAGTTTTTACACATGGGATTACTCCTGCATGGGTCAATCACAACAGGTGTTTTGTAAAAACATGCATATTGATGTTTCGCGCAATGCACGAGAATCTTGCTTGTAATTATATAATGCAAATCACGAGCAGGAAGTGACATTTTTTTGACATAACCACGTTAACATGGCCACGTAAATCACTAGCTAAAGTAAGTACCATTATACTTATATCTCGATGCAAAAGGTTGAGTACATGTCCGAAGAGTAGAGTCGCACACACGCACTCTGTCTCTCAGAATCTCTCTCACACACACACCAATTACGTGACGCCCACTTAAGTAGACACGTATGTTACAATTTGTGTACCCGCGGGTACACGTGATGCTGCGCATTTGCCGGAAGGCGAACCCAAACAGTAGCTGCATTCATTCCCCTCCCGCCGCCTCTTCTCTGGTCGCCGTCACCCGGTAGCCATGGCCCGGCCGAAGGTAACAACATACGCCATACTCCCGCCGGAGCGGCGCTTTAATATGGAAATTTTAGTGGTCATGCATGCATCTTTTTGTGCTAGCACTCCTATATACGGGTTGACTGGTCGCTTCCCGCGGACGTGCGCGGGCGGTGGAAGAGGAAGGAGAAGGGAAGCAGGCTGTGGAGTAACGTTTTTTACCATAATTTCTTAGGAAACTGAGTGCAATAATTGAGTAGTTTTGCAAACTACCAGTACTACACCTGAAACGGTTCAAAACCTATACTCCCTTGCCAGCGCGTGCTTCCCGCGTGAAATAACATCCCGTATTATGGGAGGGAGAGTCTGGAAATAACATCCCGGACCCAACAACACTACCCCACACCGAACATTCTGACATAGTTGGTGGCTCTGCCAACGAAATAACACCGTCAGCTCACACAATAATGGCAATCATTGCCCCATGGACAGAACCACTCCTAGCCTACCTAACTAGGCAGGAACTTCCCGAGGACCAAAACGAGGCTCACTGCATAGTGCGGCGATCTAAGGCCTATAAGGTCCATGAGGGAGAGCTTTATAAGAAAAGCACAATCGGAGTCCTTCAAAGGTGTATCTCCGAAGAGGAAGGATGGAATCTTCTGGATGAAATTCATGCCGGACTCGGCGGGCACAACGCTGCAGCCTGGGCCCTTGTAGGCAAGGCCTTCCGTATAGGATTTTATTGGCCGACGGCCCGGGCAGATGCTCAGGACTTGGTCCAACGATGCATCGGATGCCAGCTCTTTGCTAATCAAAGCCACATGCCACCTACCGCCCTCAAAACTATACCCATCACCTGGCCGTTCACGGTCTGGGGACTTGATATGGTTGGACCCCTTAAAGGAGGAACCCACAAGCAAAAATACCTATTGGTCATGGTGGATAAATTCACCAAATGGATAGAGGCAAAGCCTGTTAAGACGGCCGAATCCTGACCGGTAATAGACTTCATATCAGGGGTAGTACACCATTACGGCGTCCCCCATAGCATCATCACTGATAATGGCACGAACTTCACGGCCGACGAGGTCAAACTCTGGTGCAAAAACATGGGCATCAAGCTCGACTATGCTTCAGTCTATCACCCTCAAACTAACGGTCAAGTCGAGCGAGCAAATGGTCTAATCATGAGCGACATTAAACCCAGACTAGTGCGGTCCCTCAAGGAATCTAATACGCACTAGGTAGAGGAGTTCGACTCTGTACTCTGGGGGCTGCGGACCACGCTGAATCGCACTACCAGATTCACACCATTTTTTATGGTGTACGGCGCAGAGGCAGTTTTGCCCTGTGACATAATTCATGACTCACCTCGCGTGCGCATGTACGAAGAAAGAGAAGCCGAGCTCAATCGGCAGGACAGTTTGGACGCCTTGGAGGAGGAGAGCGACGTGGCAAAAGCCCGTTCCGCATTCTATCAATAGCAGGCTCGAAGATACCAAAGCAGAGAAGTACGAGCCAAAGCTTACAATGTTGGCGAATTAGTTCTACGCCTGCCGGACAAGAAAAAGGACAAACTCAAGCCCAAATGGGAGGGTCCCTTCATCATCGACCAAGTCCTGACCGGCGGAGCGTACCGTCTGCGGAACGCATCGGATAACTGACTGGAGCCGAACCCATGGAATGCAGCCCGTCTCTGAAGATTCTACGCCTAGTGCCGGACTCTGAGTTCGTCTCCTTCCTCCATCTATATTTTATACTTTAACTGTGTTTTATTTCTCTCCTTCTCCCTCCTTTTTCTGAAGCCGTTGGAGGCTCGTTTGCGCACTATTCGCACACACTTGACGCGTTGTCCGCGCTCAGTATACCTGGGGGCTTCTTTAACAGAAGCTTATTTCTACGGGCTTTATGCCCAACACATGTGTCACACTTCCACATGTACCTTTTATTCACCATTATATGCATCGATATGACTTAAGTTTTGGCCAAGCTGGGTTGCCTGGCTCCTGTGCTTACCCCTACGTTCCCGATTATTCGGCTAGGTGGTAAAGGGAGCACCTCTGCGATTGTTACCGCCGGGTCAGCCGGACGTGTACCTCAGACTGGGTGAAGCCGAAAGCTAGCGTTCTTAAGGGAATATTCGGTCGGTGAACTAAAAGACGATTTCTTACTTATTCATTTATCTGCCCCCAGATGTTTTTCTGCTTTTTTCGCAGTCCGGACATGCACTTTAGGGCATGCCTCCCAGGGAAAGGAACCCCTAACGGAACTATTCTCCCTGGAAGATGTTTCTTACTAACCATGTAATATAACATAACTAGTCGGGCACTTGTCTGATAGAGCACTAATGACCCCTACGCCTGGTCTCCATGCATGCCCCGGTTCTTACATAACCGCGAGGGTATTCGGACACACTCCGGACTATCGGGTCCTGAGGTTGAAGCAAAAGGGTCCGCTACGACAAACGATCTACAATCCGGCTAGAAGGCATTTTACATGTCATTTTTAATTACATAGTCAAATTGACTGATTGTATTCCTCTTCAATACCATCTAATAGGCTGTCTAGTTTACAGTCCCACTGGGAATACTTTGCGGCCAACTCTACTTGGCTGTACACTAAGCTCATAGGGATCTCCTTCCCATCAGGCCCCACAGGTCCGACCTCGGCCATGTGGTTTGGGTCAGCCTTCGTGTATCGCGTCTTCACCATGGCCCAGGCCTCCCTGGCGCCTTGACGGTAGGCCGATATCTTCCATAGCCAGAAGCGCCCTCATGCTCCCTGAAGCCTCTCTGCAATCTCTCCAAGGCCTTCGGGTAGGGAGATGGATGGCCACAAGGCCTGGGTGACGTCTCTCATCACCTGCCGAACTCGTTCGTGCAGTTGAAGCAGCTCGGGAAGTAGGTCACCCGTTGATCCAGGCATTTCCTCTGCAGGATGACCTGTGAGCATACCTACAGACATATTTCTGTTACTCGACTTCCTCGCCGAACTCTTCTTTTCAAAAAAGCTCGCTCAAGCACTTACTATAAATGCTGCGACGAAGCCGCCGATTCTCCTTAACGGAGTCAGACAGCTGGGCTCGAACATCCTTTAGTTCCTCACCCAGCTGGGTGTTGGCATCTTGGAGATTATTTTTCTCTTGCCTCACCCTTGTAAGCACATTCTCGCCGGCCTTTAACTGGCGAAGGAGACGTTGCTTGTCCGGATCTAGTCCGGTGCCATCTGCAATATTATTGTCAGACTTATACACACGCCGCACTTCACAAACTACTTATCTTTCGAAGTATATATTACCGGAGGGGGTCTCTGTGGCTCCCCCTGGGGCGGCTAGTGCAGCCTCAAGCTGGGCCTTGCACTCTTCAAGCTCCTGCGACAGTCGGGTATTCTTTTTCGTAAGATCCTGCATAACAAATGATCCTTAAATCAGTTCTTCTAACTATTTTAAGTCTCGGGGGCTACTAGCATATATAACTATCAAATCTCCTCACCCATATGTCCTTTACATACTGCTCCGTGGCTCTGGCTAGACCATCTTGAGCGGTACGGAGGTGCGCGTCTCCCGAATTGAAGGCGTTCAATGCCTCTTGGGAGAAACATGCGTCACGAAGAACTGTCCGGCGGCGCCTGTGATTCATGGCACTCTCCACCTCGGAGTTGGTGGCGGACAATCTGTCGGCATCCTCTGTCGGAGGAGCATCCGACGCACGCCTCGTGTTCACCTCCGCTTCCGGACCCGGCGTTGGAGCCTGGCTGGCGGAGGCTCGATTGGCCATCTCTCCGGACACAGTTCGGCGAGTGCTCTTTTTCCTGAAAGGAGCACCAGCGTTAATATACCTTCCCAAAATCAATCCCGGGAATGTGGTGACACGCCTTACCATTGCGGCTGCGTTTCAATCCGGACCGCACTTCTTTTTAGCCTGCGTGGCCGCGCTGCCCCTTGTTGGCTAGCCACCGCGGGCTCGGCTTCCCGCCTCGAAGGCACCCCCTGGGAAACACCATTGATATACGGTGATCAAAAATAAGCACGGATGAGTCATTATCAAAGTACTGGGGCTTCGGTCTCAGTTACCTGTGAGGCTGGAAGTATTCCGGGGTAATCGGCCGTAATGGCGACCAAGGCATTATCGATGCTTAGTTGGTGAAATACCCCATCAATCAGCTCCACCAATATGTTCGGATCCTCTTGGGAGGCCAGATCAAGGAACTGTTCCGGATCCTCGGGTTGCGGAGGCGGGCTGTTTATATGTTTTACGGCCTGACGTAGTTCCTGCGTCGAACTCACAAAATGAGATATATAACCATGGGAGTACGGATCGGATATGCGAAAAAGGAGATGTCTGCTTACCCAGCTTCGAGGATTCTTCATAGAAAATCCGTTCAATGGACTGACGCGGAGAAAATCCTACTCTTCCCCCTTGTACAGCGCGGACAAGATCTTCACCAGTTCGGCGACCGATCCCGGCCCCTTATGGCCATGACGGGTGGCATCGTCCTCCCTGTTGAAATCCCACATGTGGTGGCCCCTATACTGAAGTGGCTGCACCCCCCACATAATGCATGTGGCCATGACACTGATCATGGTCAGTCCGGAATGAGCTAGCAACCTTATTCGGCTCATCAGGTAAAGGACGTCCCTGTCGATGTCCCTCTGGGGGCTCCGTGGACGCCAACTTAGGCGTTTCTTCAAGGGAGCATTACTGAACTCCGGGAAGCCGGACCGAACGAGATCCGGTAGCGGGGTGTCTTCTATATAAAACCATTCCAAAGGCCAGTCTTCGGACGCCTTCTTTGGGGTTCCGGATAGATATCCGGTCCCGGCGATGCGCCATAGCTCGGCTCCGCCCACTTGATATATTGACCCCTCATGATAACGGGGTACGAGGCATAATAATCTCTTCCACAGCGCAAAATGAGCCTCGACGCCCAAAAACAGTTCGCAAAGGGCCACGAAGCCCGCGTTGGGCAGAATGGAGGCAGGCGTAAGGTGGTGCAGCTGGAGGCCATAGAACTCCAGGAGCCCCCAGAGAAACGGATGTATTGGAAATCCGAGTCCTCTTATCAGATAAGAGATAAAGCATACCCGCTCTCCTTTGGAAGGATCGGGGATGCTCTCCGCTTGCTTTCCGCCCTTATAGGTGGCGAGTCCGGTTCGAACCGGAACCATGAAGGCCGGGGGAAGAAATCCCTTGGTTGGGAGTGTCACTAGCTTGCTATGCAGGATTGAGCACCTCTCCCAATCCCCAGGCCAGGGGCTGGGAGCGCGAGAGGAGGAGTCGTGTCGACTGTCCATGATGGAATGGATTTTTTGTCAGAGGCGCTCCGTTGAAAGCTTGCGAAAGGGGGATGGTGTGATTTGGATCTAGATCCTCGTCTCTTTTTATAGGCTGCTCGTTTGCGCGGCTAGGGGGGAAAGTGTGAAAATACCCTGGCTTTACGCATTCGTTCGACACGTGGAAGATGGCCATTATTGGGTGTGGAAGCCAAGGAGCGCAGCATTTATCAGAAGTCGGACACTATTCGACAAGTATATGGAATTTGGATAAGAACCCGCCTCGCAATGCCGAAGACAATCTACGCACCGGACTCGTCTTCATTGAAGCCTGGTTCGGGGGCTACTGAGGGAGTCCTGGATTAGGGGGTGTCCGGATAGCTGAACTATCACCGTTGGTCGGACTCCTGGACTATGAAGATACAAGATTGAAGACTTTGTCCCGTGTCCGGATGGGACTTTCCTTGGCGTGGAAGGCAAGCTTGGCGATATGGATATGTAGATCTCCTACCATTGTAACCGACTCTGTGTAACCCTAACCCTCTCCGGTGTCTATATAAACCGGAGGGTTTTAGTCCGTAGGACGAACAACAATCATACCATAGGCTAGCTTCTAGGGTTTAGCCTCTTCGATCTCGTGGTAGATCTACTCTTGTACTACCCATATCATCAATATCAATCAAGCAGGAGTAGGGTTTTACCTCCATCGAGAGGGCCCGAACCTGGGTAAAAACATCGTGTCCCTTGTCTCCTGTTACCATCCGCCTAGACGCATAGTTCGGGACCCCCTACCCGAGATCCGCCGGTTTTGACACCGACAGTCAGCGTCGCCCTGGAGCGTCAGTGCCGCATTAATGCCCGGCCAGAGCGGAGGCGACCTCTCACTAGCGCCGGCTTTGAAGTGGCGCGGCGGCCGAGAGAATGCCGCTTCCCAGTGCACGCGATTGCTCCGCATCGAGACTGGCCATAGGCCCTGTTTGGATCCATGGGTTAGAGTTAGTTTGAGCTAGTTGGGGCTCAAATATCCCTAAAGTATCCAAGCATGAGGGTTTAAATTGGAGCAAGCTGCACCGAACCCACCAAAAAAAACTATCCCACCCAAGAGGTGCTAACTGGAGATAGTTCTCATTGGGACCACTGAAAAATCAATTTTCTCTCTCCATAAAGTGCATTTATTGTCAATCTAACCCTGTCACCCAAACACCTCTTTGGCTACAGTTAGTTCAGGGTTAGTCATGAGTTAGTCTAACCTCTAGCTAAGTTAGAGTATCAAACAGGAGCAGTATAGGACATGCAAGTTGCTCAAAGCATACAGTCAAATTCGCAAGTGAAAGGATTTTTATATTTTTGAAAATGGAACGTGAAAGGAATTTTTTTTAGAATGCTCTTGGCATGTCGCTAACATGTGATGAGTTAACCGACCTCAATAGACGGCAAAAACGCCATCCCGCCGCACTTTGATAGAGACGAGGAGGGAGAAGCGATACAGGCTGCTGGATTACTAGAGATAGGTGTCGCACGGAAGCCAAGAAATATGGTGATAGCGTGGGTTAGCCATGTACTAGTATGATGTAACTACACTGGGCTGCCGTGTTTCTTACTCTTCCAGTCCACTGTGGAGATGATTGGTTGATTTTATATCGCTGAATAATATTAAATATTATGAGTGCAGACGCTCCACCATGAGGTTCCTTGCTCCTTCTCAGTCGTCGGGAATCTATGTTCTTCCACTCTATTTTTTTACATGAGCTTTGTTCATCCTTTTGCCAACATGCGAGACATCTAGCATCAAGGTGCATGTGTTATGCAAGGATCGTTCCATCTATATGAAGAACACGTGGGACTGGAACTACGAGATGGACATGTACCTAGGAGTGGACGTACGAACCTGAGTAATGTAGCGTAGTAAGTGAAGTAGAAAGGCACAAATGGTATGAACATGCGTGGCATATAGGGTGTGTTTGGTTGCGTTCTCGTCTCAGCATAGTTGTTCCCTCTTCATGCATGCTCAACTCAACACCCCTCTTCATGCATGCTCTTCATGCATGCTTCTAGTGTATTTGTGCTAAACTAGTGTGGACTCATGCACCCTCCATACACTCTACCAAACACCCAAAATTAGGTCGAGAAGGGAACTCTTGGGCGGCATTTTTCTGTTACTACGTACTACCACTAAATGTTGTACGTGCAATGCACGGTGATGTTATGAAGTACGTGCCTAAGTACTCTACTACTACTATATTAGTTGGAGGCACATATTAACTTTTATATTTGTTTACGTGTATGCCCCGAGACCTTCCAACTAGACGTGTCTTTCTCTCCAGGTCACACTTTGTATCGTTCATACCACTAAGTACTACTACGTGTGGTCTCCGACCCAGAAGTGGAAGAAGTGGAGACGCTCTACCACGCTGTTTTTTTACGCTGGGCTCTACCATGCTGTTCATGTCCCACTCCTTTCGCTGACGTGTGGGACATCCAGCACGTGCCATGTTTGGCACCTTTCGTCGTAAGAGTTGAAATGCTAGCATTCATCAGAAATAAAAAATAATTATAAATCAACAGTGATACTATTTTTTTAAGGACCAATCAGCAGTGATACTATACCACGCGGTTTCCTTGCTCCTTGATATCGGAAAGAATACTTCCGTTCGCCAACATGTGGGACGTCGACCATCCTGGTCCACTTGCCATGCACGCAGAACTCCAAGGGAGAGTCACCCAGGTCGTCGCGCCGCAGTAACAATGACTAATGAGCCGTCAAATCACAGGCCCACTTCCCACTTTGAAGTTGCTCGGACGAAGGAACCATCATGACTTCGTTGAATTCCGCTTCTTGAAGAAAACGATTGTACCAGCAGTACTGCTAGCTACAGTAGTTACTCCAACAGAGGCCTCCTTTCGTTCATAGGATAGGAATTTATAGGAATATGAAAATCATAGGAAGTGAGATGACATGCATCTCAATTCCTATAGAGAAAGAGATGCCATTTGATGCATAGGATAGGAATTTTTCCATTTAGTCTAGGCTAATGTACTGGTAATTTGCTCTAAAAACTACAGTAGTAACTAGTAGTACTGGTACATGCTCGTACTCAGACACAGACACACACACTAACTACTAGTACTACTACTTCTCACATGCTGGCCAGACGCCGTCGTTCTCCTTCCCGGCTTTGTCGGCGACACCCCACCGTGCTTGGATCTCCGCCGACCTCTCCGCAGCAGCGCGTGCGTCCTTTTCTTTCTTGCGGCGGCGGGCCTCTCTTTTCTTGAGTGCTTTCTGACTTTTCCGCTCCCTCTGTGCGGCTTTGGCCGCCTCTTGCTCTACCGCCCATTCGGCCTTGGCATCTTCAAATTCCTCCCACATAGTTGTGAGGTCGCGAGCGGCGATGAACTCGGCACGGCGGGATGCCATCGCTTCCCTACCATTTTGTGTGCGGTCGTGGGCGGCGAGGAACTCGGCGCGGCGGGATGCCATCGCTGCCTTACCGGTTAGTGTGCGGCGCGGTGGCATGAACGACGCTTGGTGAGAGCTCTGGGGTGGAGTGGCCGGACAACCGTATAGTGCATTGGTTTGTCAAGAGCTCAAGGACAGAAGACGAAGGAAATTTGGATTCCCCTTCAATCCTGGTCATTTATTACCGAGTAAAATGCATTGGCGGTCATCGAACTTGTCTTGATAGCTCACTTTGATCATTGTATACGAGATATGGTGATTATACGGTCACTGGCTCAGCGTATAGCTCCGTATTTGTCTGGTTGACCAGTCAAACAGTCCGCATGCGCCTCATCAGCTCGTGTTCTTTATCTATCTACGCGGGCCTACCTGTCAATGGAGAAAGAAATACTGTAAAAACCAAAATTATGCGTATGTGGGGAATCAAACCACGGACTCGTCGCTGCAACGCACCCTCGTCAGCCAAATGAAAATGAAATACTTCGCGTCAGACACTCACGCTCACGCTGTCAAAGCATGCTAATGCATGCACGTCGCCCTCTAAATCAAAGTCCTGCTCATGGCGCAACGCAAACGGCGAGCCCATCACCTGCGCGCCCCGGCGGTGCCTGACATTACTGTTTAGACGTTTGATGGAGGCCTACGCGAACGCCGAGCATGTATTCACCTGGCTCAACACCAACGGTCATACTCGGAGCGCCTTGCTCATGTATATCGTCCATCACAACGACAATCTATAAAACAGCCTAGCTAGAGAGGGTACTATGGTAGTATGGTACGGAGTATGTACTATCGTGAGCGACCGATCTTAGTGCCACTGCACACCGAAACCCCTTCCATCGCTAGCGCGCGCTTCCCGCCTGAAACGGTCACCGTCTCTCCAGAATGTCAATGCCGCATTCACCGGACTTAACTGCAGGTGCAATTGGTGTGTCACTGACATGCGGGCCAGATGCCCGTTGGGCCCACATGTCAGTAACCCAACGCATCTGCAGTTAAGTCACTGAAGCAGCGTCCGCATTCACGCCCGACGAACCTACTCCGGCGCCAGTTGTCCATCCGTCTGCCGCGGCTCATTGCCATTCGCCCGCTATATTAACTTGAGCCCCAGCTCCCAGCCATAGCCAAAGACCCACACTTATTCTCCTCCGGTCCCTTCCTTCTGTCGGCACCACTCCAACCATGGCCTCCTGGCGCTCCGAAGCTCTCTTGGACGTACTGTCGCAGGAGCAGACGAGGGACATCGGCGGCTCCGCTCCGGGCGCGCTCCAAAGCTCTCTTCGACGTACTATCGCAGGAGCAAACGAAGGAGATCGCCGGCACCCCCCCCGGCCGCCCTCCGCCGCCACGACCACGAAGCCGGCGCGCGTGCGCGGGCGCAGCCGGCAGCGAGGAAGAGTAGTACACGGTAGGTCGCCGCCGCTCTGGTCCCAGGAAGGCCACCGCTACTCCACTCAGACGACGCCAAGCTTGGTGGGGTAAACATCAGCGGCCGATTAGCCGCTTGACGGCAACGTGGAGGCGGAAATCTTCAGAACCTTGTGCTCTGGAGGAGGAGGTTATCGAGGCGGATGAGGAGGAGGCAAAGGCAATGGCCGGCTTTCTCGGGTTCATGGCCGGACATGGTGGTCGGGCGCCGGCGATCGTTTAGATTAGGTTTACAGTAGGTTTTAGTACGGTTTGTGCGAAATATGTAATGAATTTCGTCTAGTTTGTAGGAAAAGTTTTCGAAATGTAATGAATTTCATCTGGTTAATTTGAAATTTGCTTTGTTTGCACGAATTTCGTCCGGTTAGTTCATATAGTTGTCGAAAGGTATGCGGGCAGCATCGGATGGCATCCATCAGTGTCCTCGGACAGATGCCGGTGTAAATTTGTGGGCCAGCGCTGGAGATGCCCTAACTATCATGCTATAATCGCTAACAGTCCTCCATTATTTGGCAGGGAACAGTTATCCCTCGATCAAAATCAGATCCGCGGTGTTTCGCACTCCTCCCACGTAAGAGTGTAAACTCTTGCTTACATAAAAATGGAGCAAGTGGACGGCACTGTAGCACGTCATATCACTCGAACTAGCCTGCCTAACGAGCGGGAAAGCACCGCCCTCGTCATTTTGTTCTTGATTTCTATCGATCGATCGCGCGAAAATGTTACACTTCACAAGTTCTAAAGGAAAAGGCGGCACACTTACGACTCGTATGTGTCGCACCCCTGACAGTCCGGCTCGCACACCGCTCACCAGAGGGGACACGTGTTGTCTTGCAATTTCACTGACATGTGGGACTATAATTGGATAAACCGTCAATAGCCGAAATCTAATTGCTCGGTGGGCGTCAGCTGAGAAGAGAGAAACAGGGGAGGGAGAAGAGATCGACCGCCCACCGTGCACGGACTCCAAGAAATATATGGTGATAATGTGAGGTGGGCCATGCTAGAGTCCGGACCGCTTCCGGAGCCCGCTCTCACCGCCCTGGCCCCTCAAGACGCCAGCTACCCACCGCATGCATGCATAGCAAGTAGTACTCCTTATGTGGAGGAGAGAGAGGCATTGACAAAGTCAAGGAGTGGGCTCTGCAAGAGCCCGTCTCTACACGTGCTCCTAGGTATAAAAATAATAATTCTAAAAAAGGCATAAAAACAATTGTGTCTAAAAATAAGAAAGGTAAAAAACATTTGAGAGGAAATAGATAGAGATAAAGTGAGAAAAAGTTGTAACCTGGGCAGTACATGAGGAAGGAGGGAGTGGTGCACATGCCAAGTTCACTGGGCTGCCGTGTTTCACACACCTCCGTCATAATAGTGGAGACAATAGCTTTCATCAAAAATAAACAATGAATACTCATTGCTCGTCCTCTATATCGGAAAGAATACTTTCATTCACCGACATCTGGGACGTCGACCATCCTGGTTCACCTGCCATGCACAAAATTATCCTGGTCTACCCCGGTCGTATCGCAGGCCCAACCTTTCCCACTGTAAGTTGTTCGGACGAAGGAACCATCATGACTTTGCTGAATTCCGCTTCTTCAAGAAAACTTACTGTACCCGTAATACTGCTACCACACGCGAAGACTGGACGGCACTGTACCACGTCATATCACTCAAACCCACTAGGCCAAACTAGCCCGCCTAGGTCATCTATTTTGGAACGGAGGGAGTACGTCTCTGCACTGCTATGATTTTGTGTTGCACGTTCTCTGTACTTTTGCTATGATTTTCCTACCCTATGAACCAAATGAGGCCTGAATGTATCCGTGTCGACTATTGTCTGATCGATCGTTAAGCCTACAATTTTAGGAGCTAGGGCTATTGGTCGATCGACGAGGGATAAGTATAAGCGTACCACGAGCTCATCAGCCCCAACGTTTCTCTTCGGTGAGTGTTTTGCAAGTACTATAGCTCGCACAGTAGCTAGCCTACTAACACCAAGAATCATCAAACAAGCCCTGCTGATATGATAAACAGTTCAAACTTACATCTAAGCATGCCATATATTACATCAAAAGCTGGTGAGGATACATCTGTTTCCATAACTCGGAGAGGGTTCGCATGATTCACTATCAAACAAAAGTAGCAAGTACCGCCCACACAAGACAGTGCACTAGCCCTAAGATGGTTTGATAACACGCATCGTTCTGGTAATTAAACACAGGGCAATGCAAACTACCCTGAAGGATTAGCGCGACCAACTATTTCTTGTCATCGATCTCTCGGGCAATGACCACAGCACGGACAGCGGCATGGGAATCGATTTCTGGGGCGATGTCCACAGGACTGACCGCGACATCGGAATCGATCTCTGGGGCGATGTCCACAGGATGGACAGCGGCATCGGAATCGATCTCCGGGGCGATGCCAACAGGACGGGCCGCGACATCGGAATCATCAAGGACGTCCACCGGCACCTGCACAACCCTAACATATTAGCAAGCACATTGCAAATAATCAAAAACCACAACTATGGTAATAAGCCATTATTTTTTACCTTGTGCAGCTCACCGGGGGATCTCATCCCTCCGGGGGCCATCTCCTCGTCCTCGATGGGGGCCATCACCTTGCCAGGGGAATACTGCTTCTCAACGGCGACTATCTCCTCAAACTCGGCCTTGAGCCTCGCATAGGTGGCCATCAGAGTTCCTGGGGTAGGCACGGTGGGGCCCTTGCTGTTCTTCCAACTTTCTTTGAGGAGTTCGTCCGCCAACGTCGTCAACTCTTTGGCCAGTGCTTGTTTCTTGGAGTTCTTCGTCTCCATGGGTTGGCCCGCCAACATGGTCAACTCGTTGGTCGGTGCTCGCTTCCTGGAGATCGCTGTCTCCAGTGGGTTGTCGCCGGCAACTCTTTGCCTAGTGCTCCAGGATCCATCAATGAACTGACAAACAAAAAGCAATCGAAAGGAAACCACAATCGCAATGAAAACGGGAAAAGAATAGGATGTGAGAATCGGTCGGTGCTTCGCAAAAAGAAGATTCTTGGAATGAAAATATAGCAGCATAACTGATTCGCCCACCTTTCCTTCGTCGGTACAGAAGAAAAATGGCAGAAGTGAGTAGCCTGGAGTGAGGTTTTCTTCAAGAAAGGGAAGAAAGGGCTTGAACGAGCGTTCCAGTGAAATGATGGTTGCTTCGTCCAGTCCAACTTGGAGGCCACCTTACCACTGCTGGTAAAGGTGTGGGTTTTGTGATATGACGGGTCATGACGGCCACATCGGGGTGACAGGTGAGTCTCGACTGTAGCACCTCGTTGTGATTTGGTGGATGGCACGTGGGCCCGGATGCTTTGAAATGTCCCGTATGTAGATAGAGCGGCTAGTCATATAGGAGTGCTCAATATTGTGCACCGCGACCAAGGCGGAGAGGAAAACGAGAGAACTACGTAATTAATGCATGAGTTTAATTAGGGTAGTTTTGTAAAGTACGAGATACATTCCTCCAATCGCAAAATGCCTTGGTTCATGAGATTTGAGATTTGAGCCCTATAAACCGGAAGGGAGGGAATACTGCATGCGGTGTAGTCTAGTCACTTGTTGAAACCTCTAGAAAGGCAAATTCTCCTTTCCGGTTTACAGGGCTATACTACTCCCTCCGTCTAGGTGTGTAAGTCATCTTACGAAAACCAAATAGTCCCAAAACACTTAGGCGCGGTGCATTAACTTCTACCTTGTTTCTTGTTTCTTGACATATCAACCAATAAGAGATGAGAGGTGTGCATGCTTTTCATGACTTGCAATGGCTAGTTCATTGCATGCAATGCTATTAATTAGCAAATAAACATTGGTGACCCCAGGAGGAAATGGTGCTAAGTGCGTGGACCTATGCAGAATGAGTATCAACCAATGGATGATGGAGTTTAATTGTTAAATAATAGCAATTTTGTCTCATGCAAGAGTCTGGCTAGTATATGCGTGCTCCAAAGCACCGCACCATGGAGCATTTGCAACTGCCACCTTCGGGTTGCGCTTGGCTCTTCGCCTCTTCGAGAAGATGAACGATGATGTTACTCCTACTTCTACAGTATCGAATCCACCGCTGCATGTCCGTCCACCTCGTGCGGGAGGGATAGAGTGTAGCTAAATCTTCTACTTACTGCTCCTGCCTTTGCGTCTATGACAGGTGGGCCCAACAGGTGGTTGGCCCTCCTGTCATGCAGCCAAAGGCAGGTGCAGTTAAGGCACCGGAGCTCAGTCCGCGAGGAAGAGGGCATTGTAGTAATCAAATTTCTCGGTCTTGTACGAGTTGACGCGACACATCAAAGCACTGCACTCGATATAAGTCTTTTTACACATTTCAAATGGACTACTTTGTATGTAGACATATTCTGCTTCGTATGTAGTCACTTGTTGCAATCTCTAAAAAGACTTATATTTGGAAACGGAGGGAGTACAACGCATGCATGCATGCTGTGACTTTCCTTTTCATACTTGCATGTGTTGATTTGATGCACCTTGCCAAATTTTGACTATAAATTTAACTAACCAAATTTGCATGCATGTCACAAAAAATTACGGGGCTGTTTGGATTGTGACTATGTTTGTCTTATGTTGCCACATTATTTTTCCCACACTTGCCACACTTGCCTAACCTGAGTTGCTCAAATTGTTAGACACACTTTGGCTTGCCTAAGGGAATCTTGCCACAATTTTTGTGTCTATGACATGTGGGGTTCACCGCTAATAAAAAAAATCTTGTCTTAGGTGTGGCTAATAAAAAATACTTATATTTAGGAACGAAGGGAGTAGAAAATATAAATAATAATGCATGTTGGGGCAACCCACGTTTCCGCTAATTTTAGCCGTGGGCTTGTTCACAATTTTTACGAGGGGGTGGTTGTTCATTTAATGGAGGGACTTGTAGTACCAGACTTGAACGATACAAAGTGCGACCTGGCACACCGTAACACCACTTGGAACAAGCGGGTAGCTATCTCAAAAAACAATCAACAACTAAAAAACCGCGACCTGGCATGTAGTAGTACACAATTTTAAACGATTGTTTTGATGGAGTGAAAATGAAAACTGCCCCACTACGTATATATAGGCTGGAGCCTCCACGCTTGCTTGCTAGGGTTGCTCTATTCACACACTCTCATCCTCTCCAGATCTAAACAAGATAGGGGTAGTAACACTGTCTTTCTCCCTTCAAAATACACTGGCTTTCTATCCTCACCGCTGGTTACAGATCCGGACGTATCCCCCTCCGCCGGTGAAGGGGAGGAGGGGCAGCGTTTAGGCCGTCGTCGACAGCGAGGGAGGAGACCCACTGCCGGCCGCACCGTTATCTCTGGTCGAGCGCCGGTGCGGGAGGTCCTCCAATCCCTTCGTCATTGCCTGTGGGCAGATCCAGCCTCCCGCCGCCCACCTATCCACATCCCGACGACCTTTAGGTATATCTTCGTTCGAAACCGCCTTAGCTCTACTTCCCCATCTCGCTACGTCGCTGCATGTGCATCATTTTCTACCTCTCAGCCCCTCTTGATCGAATGGTCCAACGCCACCTTTTTTTCTATTGTTAGAGGTAAAGCTACTTCATGGAGTCGAATCTTGTACTCCCTCCGTCCGAAAATACTTGTCATTGAAATGGATGTATCTAGATGTATTTTAGTTCTAGGCACATCCATTTTGATGACAAGTAATTCCGGACGGAGGGAGTACTTGGTTCAAACAAGAAATAAAGTGGAGGTGGGGGAATTTAGTATGTACAAAGGGGGTGAAAGTAGTACAGACTGGTCATCCAACCGGTCTCTTGGTCGAAAGGGAAATATAGGGGTAACATTGTACACAGTGGTATGACTAGGACTAGATTTGCTATCCACACATAGGAGTAGGTGGCTAGAGTGAATAAAAATGGGACCAACCCAGATATGTTTCTTGGATGTTTGTTTCTCGGGGCAACAAACTATGGATCACCACTTTATGCCCCTGTTTATGTACATGGTGCTAGACTGCTGGTGCACCCACTATCCCATGGCCTTATACCAAATATTTAGATGTTCTTAATCTAATGTCCCTAGTAAAAATGAAGCCATGCCACTGTTATAAGCCATGACAAGTTTAGCCAAATGTTTTTGCCTGTAATTGTTTGAGACTCTGACTATTTCCTCTGTACCTTTTTGTGCAAACAGGGATATCCAATTCACCTGGTTGCTGTTGTGACCTTTTGGTGCACTGCACAAAACTCTTCTTAAAAGAAGTGACTTTTGTGCTGTTTAACTGGAATGTCAGAATGGAACAGTTGGTTCATTTCGGTGGAACTGCACAAAGGGAGATCTGTGTTCCAATCCTCATCATCCATATTGGCGCCATAACCTTCCTTTAGGTAAGAATGATATTTAATGCATGTGTTCATCTCTATTTTCCGACTGCCATGAGAAAATAATGCTATTTTTTACTAGTACACTTGTACTCCCTCACTGACAAAACCAATTCTGAATTAGAAGGCCAATCATGTACTTGGTTTCACCAACTGGTGAGGAGAAAGAGAAACAGAGCATGAAGAGGAAGAAGAAGAAGAATAAACAGTGCCAAGGCGATCTTGCTGAAGCCAGAGGCCTCAGTCGAGGCCATTCAAGGGCTCCGGCAACGACTACCTTACATGTGAGACGATCCTCCAGGGAGCCCTTCCACTTCTGCTGTCTCACTTAATTAATTAGGAGTACTTAAGTACCACTAATTTATTACTGCCTAATTTTCCTGTCGGAGTTAAACAAATCTTTAGTAGGACCCTATGCTGAATCATGTACGTGTGTATGTTTGTCTATGGAGGTGAATCATGTGGTGGAGCAGGGAGGGAATATTATTAGTGTCATGACATAATAGTGCTATTGTTTTGCATGTCAATTTATTGCCATTGGTTCAATGAGGCAATGTTTTGCGTATTGTCCATCATGAATTTGATGCTACTGTTTGAGTAATATGCTAATGTCTTCCTATCCTTTCTCACTAAGCTAATGAAGGTTTCACCTTGTTCCTACTTGTGCAAACAGGGATCATGTTGTGCCAATCATACATTTTAGTGGAACTACACAAGACCATACAATGAACTGTATCCCAGCCAGTGCTTTAACTCTGCTGGAAGTTCTTGATAATCTTTCGATATAATCTCAGCACTGGTAAACAAGAGTGATTTCAACCATACATTTGAAGTGCACAAAAATATATACTATGGTGTGATTCCAGTGAGTTCTCTATCATCTCTTATGGGACTACATGAATAAGATTTTTTTCTCAGGTTGGTACGGGCCTAAGGCCTTCATCCATATTAGTTTGCTGTCATCTCTATTTGTATCGTGCTACTGTCATGAGAAACTCCTTTATCTTTCCACGTTAAAGTTTTGCAACCTATGATAAATGGCCATGCTTTGAGTGTTGAGCTAATTGGCACTGATTAAATAAACTAATACCTCTCTTTAAGCAAGACTACTATGTTGCTAACTTTACCCATTAAGATAATGATGGTGCTTCCATTTGTTAGTGTATGTTTCATCAAGTAGTCCCACTATTACAGTAATCTCACTCTCTCAATATATGTGCCAACAGGGATGCTCGATTTTGGTGGAACTGCACAAAAACTCTGGGTGCTTCGTTGCCTCAACAACTTCCTTCCTTTCCTGTAAGTCGCTAATCTCGGCTTGCTTTCTTCCTTCGCTGTCAGTCGCTTCGCTTATCTCGACTTGTCATATGTATTGTGCTTGTCATATGTATTGGTAATTTGGTATTGTGCTACTGTTTGCCGATTTCATAAAAGAGTAATTTGGAGCCTGAACTCGCAGGCAAATCATTACATCGGGTGATTTTAGTAGAACTGCACAAAATGATCAGATGGACAGGTACTTATGTTGCTGTTATGTACTCCAAAGTTCACTCAGACAAGCATCGATGTTAACAAGAAGAAGTTCCTATATTCATTCGAGTATCAACCGGCGTCAACCAATTGTCAAACTCCAAGTATTAGGAGAGTGAATGCCAAAAATATTGCTTGGTGCATAGCCCAGAAAAACGCAGTCCAGTCTTTGGTCCCAACTTGTGCCTTTTGGTTATTGACACATATGGTAGCAAACTATATGGCATGGAGTCTAAAGATTCCAGACAAGTTGGTTGGCGCGTATATTCATCTGACACTTAATCAGTCTGCATGCCAAGGATGCTCCATTTCAGTTGAACTTCACAAAAAATTTGGGTGGTTCATTTTTTCAACCGCCTCCTTTCTCGTCTGCAATGTAGAATTTTGGCGAGATACAGGACCAAGATGAGCCAGTAAACTAGTTGGATGAAAGTAGTGGCCAAGTTGCTCAAACCACCCTCGGCACGAGGCCACTATTTGAGGATAAACCTACAAGCAAAGTTCAGATTGTCTGTGCCGCCTCTTATGTACTCGAAAGTTTACTCGTACAAGAACTAATTTTAGCAAGAAGTACCTCCGATTGAACACCATTTACCAGTCTGTACCCTAGGTAATTAAAGTTCGTCCATGGATCATATTGGTTGTGATCTCAATCATTTGGATGCATAAACATACTGAACATGTGTATATCTGAATCTTTTTGTGAATTATGTATGAATATTGTCGTGTGATCTATCAATCATTTGGATGCATAGATATGCTGAGCTTGTGTATATATGAATCTTTTGAGTTGTTGATAGTGAATGTTGGCTATGAATATGAACGTGTCCTGTGAACCTGAGTTTGATATGAATGTTTCCTTTTCTGTTGTATTTGTGTGTGAACTTGTTAGTATGCCTACTGTGGGGTATGTGACGTGTGGGTGTCAACGGCACACCTTCTTCCCGAGAAGAATTGCACCTGCTTTGTTAGGGTAGCAACGGTGCATCAGCTCTTTTTAATCTTTTTATTACTCTGTCTTCCCCTCTCCCCCGCTCAACCCCTGTCGTAATGTTTTCGGCCTCAAAACAAACATAGTACTGCGTCGTTTTTGGGGCTTGATGAAAAATCGAGTGCTGGTTTCTGTAGGTTGGCCCGCCCAGCAAATGGGCTGCTGGTCCACCACGACGGACTGGGAGGCTAAAAATACAAGTTGTATGGTGCAGAGGCAAGTAAAAAACGCTATCGAGAGCCATCCACTAAAGAAAAAAATCGCTCCTGATGTGCTTCTTCAGTCGTGCCGCCGGCCCCCTCTTTAATCCAGTTTGCTCGGGGATCTGGTATCATTTTTTTCAGAGGGTGAACAAGTATCAGCTAGGCCTAGGTTTTGTATTTTAACATGCGTAGCCCACGACATACGGAGACAGTGGTTTCAACTTATTTTTTGAGGTCCATACCGGCCTATGGGCTTTTTCTAAAGATCGGCATCCCAATGTATTTTTTAATAAAACGCAGGTCTCTGTTCTATTTATCTATATATAAAATAATAATGTTGTGTCCAATTTATGTTTTCCCTTCTAACCACATTATATATATTTATATTATTACTATTATCGTATATTTTATAGAGACTTATATATACATTATAAAAACATCCCACGTGTTATTAACTTATAAAAGTAAATGTTTAACGGAAGTTGGCAAGGAAAATCCTGGTTGTTTTTGACTCACAGGCAAGGAAAATCCTGGTGATTGCGTACAAAAGCTTGCGAAGATTTTAAGGACCAATTTAATAATAACGCGCTCATTTTTATTTTGAGCAATAACTCGCTAATTTGTTAATTATATATATATAAAATGTGCCTCTCCGGTTTATTCTTTGATATTAATTGCTCCTTCTAACATAACATTATATATATAACGAGCCCACCTAATACGTGTATTTCAAGGAAGTGCAAATGGGCTGGGATTTCTTAGAAAATATAAATGGGCCTGATTGACGCGAAATTATTTGTTCACCCAGCCCAGCAAATGGACTGTACATTCTAGAAAACAAGGGTTAAATATATGCCACATTTTTGCAGGCTGGCATGTGGGCCAATAGGTCGAAGCCTACGCAGGGCGTTGTCAACTTGGTCAACAAATGATTGTGTCATCTACAGCCATTGGATTTATATCCAACGGCCGGCATGCACCTTCAATCTCTCGTCTTCTTCCTCCAGCATCGCCGGGACCGCCTGGTCCGGCCTCCGGCGGCTAGCGGCTCTGCTTAGCATGAATCGCTACGAAGCGCTACCCCACCGCCAGCCAGGCTATCCCTCCACCCCTCGACTCCTCCTGTTATTCTCCACAGACTGCAGCCCCATGCCGCAACAGAACCAGTTATAACCCTTCTCCTCCTCTCAATCTGCGACTCCACTGTCGCGTCTTCCCATCTCCGAGCCGTTCCCGTCCGGGGCCTCGCCGTCGTCCACCGCCTCGCTGCGCTCGATGCGGCGTGGTCAACAAACGAGAGTCATTGGAAGAGGATTGTACGTGGAGAGCCTGACGGCTGGGACCCACGAGGTCCATGGTCGCATGCAAGGAAAGTTCCTCCTTATTAAGCTGAAAAAAATGTTTCCTCCACCTGACAGCTAGGACCCATCGGTCGTATCTTCACACAGAAGGAAGTGCCTCCTTGTTTTGCGAAAAACTTATTCATCCCGTTGATAGCTGGGACCCGTCAGATTTGGTGGCTGACTTGTGGGCCTACTAAGCGGACGTGTACGCACGGCTTTGTCAACTTAACCAACCAATGATTCTAGCAGCTGGACCGGTGGATGTTAATCCAACAGCCGTGCTCCTTCTTCAACCTCTGTCTTGCTCCTGTCTCCTGTGGGTGGCACCGCGGCTGTGCTGCCGCGCACCCGAACCAGTGAAGTTTCCCACTCCTCTCCATCTGCGACTCCACTGCCCCGTCTTCCCCATCTCCAGGTCGTTCCAGTGTGGGTGCGCTCGGCACGGTGTGGTCAACATGGTCAACAACCGGGAGTCATCGAAAGATGACTGTACATGAGAGGTTGACAGTGGGGACGCACCACGCTCATGGACACATGCATGCAATGGAATGCGGCGTGGTCAACGTGGTCAAGGAACGACTTACATCGGAAGTATATTGTACGTGGAGAGTCTGACAGCTGAGTCCATGGCCGGAGCAAGGAAGTGCCTCCTTATTATGCGGAAAATAATGATTCCTCCAACTGACAGCAGGGACCCACTGGACGGGCCACCGTATTTTGCGAAAAAAAAATTTGCCCCTGACTGCTGGGACCCACCTGACGGGCCACCGTATTTCGTGAAATAATGTTCCCCCTGCTGTCAGCTCGGACCCACCGGAAGTGCCTCCTTATTAAGCAGAAAAAATGAATACTCCCCCTGCTAGCTGGGACCCACCTTGGTGGGAGGATGACTTGTGGGCCCACTAAGTTGACGGGGACGGAGGGCTTTGTCAACTTAGTCAATATGAACGATTCTAGCTGCAGTGACCATACGATGTCCATCCAACGGCCATCGTGCTTCTTCAACCTCTGGTCTTCTTGCTCCAGCCGGCCAAAGCAGCATCGATCATGCTGCCTGGTCCTGCCTCCCGTGGTCGGCTGTGATGCTGCGGAGGCTTCACCGCCCCCTACTACTCCCGCCGCTGGCCAGGCCATCCCTCCACTCACCCACACCCCCTGTTATTCTGCGGCGACGGCAGCCTCACACCGCAGCCGAACGAGTGAACCCTCATACTCGTCTACGCGTGGGCATCCACTGCCGCGTCTTCCCCGGCTCCGCGTCGTCCCATTCCTAGGCCTCACCGTCGTCCACCGTTGTGGTGCTCTCGGCGCGGCATGGTCAATGTGGTCAACGACCGACTTCCATCGGAAGAATACTGTATGTGGAGAGGCTGGCAGCTGGGTCCACGGCAGCCGCAAGGAAGTGCCTCCTTATTACGCGCAAAATAATTATTCCTCCACCTGACAGCAGGGACCCACCGGACGGGCCACCGTATTTCATGAAAAAAACATTTCCCCCTGACTGCTGGGACCCACCAGCTACACCTTCGCATGCAAGGAAGTGTGTCCGGGCAAAAAAACCGATTCGCCCCCGTGACTACTGGGACCCACCAGCTACATCTTCCCATGAAAGGAAGTGCGTCCGGGCAAAAAAAAACGATTTGCCCCCCTGACTGCTGGGGCCCACCCGCTACATCTTCGCACGCAAGTGCACCCGGAAACAAATGATTCGCCCCCCTGACTGCTGGGACCCACCAGCTACATCTTCGCACGCAAGGAAGTGCCTGACAATCGGGACCCACCTATTCGAAGCGTACGTAGCGTTGTCATTCTGGTCGCGGACGTGTACGTACCTACTGTTGGATGCACAGGTGCGCACGTGTCGTAGTAGAGGCGCGCACGTGTCGTAGTAGAGGCGCGCACGTAGCATGTACACGTACGTACAGCGGCCAGTGTGCAAGAAATAAAATACGGCCATGTATGTGTACATACGGGTGGGGTCACGAACGCCTACTCACGCATACGTATGGCCAGGGCTCGTGTACATGGCTGGGTCGGAACAGAGAAACAACGTCGTCGTCGTGTTCATCGGGAGGCAACGGAATATGTTGTGTTCATGGGGAGGCAACGGAATGCTTCGAGTTCATCAGGAGGCAACGGAACGCGTGGGAGCCAACCGGCTGGGTCGAAACAGAATGCGTCGTCATGTTCATCGGGAGGGCTTGGACGGAACAGGCGATGGAAACGAGGCCTGGCGTACCGCAGAACGGAGGAAACGGCCTTGTATTCGACCGGCCACATTCGAAACGGGATCCTGTTCATCGGGAGGGGTCTGGCGTACCGCAAAATGGAGGAAACGGACCTCCTACGGTCGAAACGGGGGTCCTGTTGATCGGGAGGGGTGTGGCGTACCGCAAAATGGACGAAACAGACTTGTGTTAGTGCACTACGGTCGAAACAGGGGTCATGTTCATCGGGAGGGGTGTGGCGTACCGTAAAACAGGACTCCACGTGATACTGTTCATCTCCACTGTCGACCTCCTCCAGCCTCCACGGGCTACCGTCGACCTCCTCCAGCCTCCATGGGCTCCTGTTCATCCAGCCTCCACCACGCGCTACTCCACCGGCTACTATTCAACCACCCCTCCACGGGCACCCCTCCATCGTCTACTGTTCATCCAGCCCTCCACGAGGTCGTCCTGTTCATCCAGCCCTCCACACCACGGGGTCCTGTTCATCCAGAGGCAACGCCACCGCTCACTGTTCATCCACCCCCCCCCCCCCCGCAATGCTCACCATTCATCCCAGAGGCAGCATCGATCGGCTTTAGTTAGCAGCAGTAGCGAAGGGATCGCTCGATCGGGTTCACTTAACAGCCATCGATCGATCGCTCGGGTTCATTAACACGTAGCCTGCAGTGCAATCGCTCGGGTTCAGTTAGAGCCCAACGCCTCGCTCAGGTTCAGTTAGAGCCAACGCCTCGCGCACACACGCGTACGTGTATGAGAGAAACGCGCAACGCTCGGCCCCCGGCCGCCCACCGTAACTGGGAACTCCCCGAAATTTTCCTCGCCCTCGCTTCTCCCACGGTTTTTTCTGTCATGGACGGCCCAAAGAATGTCATGCAGCTGCGTCTCCGGCCTGCCCAGGACGAAAAGCCCATTTTCTGTCATGATTTTTTGTCATAGAAGTAGGAGCCCACCACATCTATGATGATACCGGGTTTTGTCACAATTATCGTCATAGAAGTGTCATATGTATGACAGAAAAAAAATTGTTCGGCCCAAAATCTCACGGATGTGTCTTTTTTTGTAGTGTATCTTTACTTGCTCGTTACAAATTATCTTGCTATCAAACTACTCTACTACTTACAATTTTAGCACTTGCAGACATTACCTTGCTGAAAACCACTTGTCATTTCCTTTTGCTCCTTGTTGGGTTCGACACTCTTACTTATCGAAAAGGCTAAAGTTTGACCCCATATACTTTTGGGTCATCAAGGCTATTTTCTGGCGCCATTTCCGGGGAGTGAAGCGCTTTTGTTAAGTGGAAATTGGTAAGGAAACATTATTACTACATGCTGAAATTTATTGCCACTTGCTACTATGGAAAACAATCCTTTGAGGGGTTTTTTTGGGGTATCTTCACCTCGACCGGAACCACAATTAGTTGCCCCTCAACCTACTGCACCTACTAAAAATATTGAATATGAAATTCCTTCGGGTATGGTAGAACAACTCCTAGCTAATCCTTATGCAGGAGATGGAACTGAACATCTTGATATGCACTTGATGTATGTGGATGAAATTTGTGGATTGTTTAAGCTTGCAGGTTTACCTGGAGATGAATCTAAGAAGAAGGGTTTCCCTTTATCTTTGAAGGGAAAAGCATTGACATGGTATAGGCTATGCGATGATATTGGATCTTGGAACTGGAATCAGTTGAAATTGGAATTCCATCAAAATAATTATCCTATGCATCTAGTTCATCGTGATAAGAATTATATATATATATATATATATTGGCCTTATGATGGAGAAAGCATCGCTCTAGCTTGGGGAGGCTTAAGTCAATGTTATATTCATGCCCCAATCACGAGCTCTCAAGAGAAATTATTATTCAGAATTTTTATGCTTGGCTTTCTCGTAATGATCAATCCATGCTCGATACTTCTTGTACTAGTTCCTTTATGAAGAAGACTATTGAATTCCGGTGGGATCTTTTAGAAAGAATTAAATGCAACTCTAAAGATTGGGAACTCGACGAAGGTAAAGAGTCAGGTATTGAGCCTAAGTTCGATTGTGTTAAATCTTTTATGAATACCGATGCTTTTCAAAAGTTTACCACTAAATATGGACTTGTCCCCGAGATAGTGGCTTCCCTTTGTTAATATTTTGCTAATCATGTTGATCTCCCTAAGGAGAAGTGGTTTAAATATCACCCACCTATTAAAGAAGAAATTAAAGAACCAGTAAAAGCTAAAGAAGAAACTATCATTTTGTCACAGCCCTAGATCATTGCTTGTAACTAGTTGCTTTAAAGCATTCATGCGTCATGTTAAATTTCTGAAAGTTGAACTGAGGAATTTTGGAAGCCTCAAAAACTTAAATAAAAGAGGGGCAAAGAACCCTGGAAAATGCATTCAATGTTTCCAAAATGGCCTTAAATAATGTTGGTTATATTTTGGCAAGGGTTTTGCACCAAACCAAAAATAATGAACATTTTTGAGGAATATTTTGAGCACTGAATTTAAATCATTATTCTAGTTGCATTTGGAATTATATTCATAATATGTATAGAATATACTTTCAAATACCCTGGAACATTTTATGTGCATTTGGATCAGTCCATTCAGCAACATAAAAATATCCAGAGGATATTTTGTACTGTTTTTGAATCTGTTTTGATTTTTAAACAGTGGCAAAAGATTAAATAAAAGAAAAACAGAACAGAAATATAAAACAGAGCAGTAGGACTTACCTGCACCCACCTGTGGCCTGCTACTGTAGTCACCTGGCAGCCCATCTGGCTGGCCCAGCCCACCAGGGGCAGGGAGGTCTTCTTCCTCCCGCCAGTCGGATGCACAGCGCGTGCCCGACGCACGCACGGCCACCGCGTGCCACCTCCAGGCTGCCTGCCTGTGCCCCGACTCCCCTGAAGACGCCACGCAGCCGCCCGGAGCCGTCTATCCCTTCCTCTCTTCCCCTGGAGCTTTTTCCCCCTCCTTTGTTCCCTCTCTCTCCTGAACCCGAGCGCAGCCATCGCCACCGACGAGCACCGCCGTGCCCACAGCCACTGCCTCGCCTCGTCGTTGCGCCCAGAGGCTCCGCCTCGACCCCCTCTTCCTCTCCACCGAGCCTCGAGGTCCCGGACGCGCTGCAACGCCGCCACCGCCGTCGTTTCCCTCGTCGGCCACCGGAGATTGTCGCCGTTGATTCGCCGGCTCCCGAGCTTCTCCGAGCCCGCGTCGATGCCCTCTGCAACCACTGTGAGCTCCCACGTCGGAAACCCCTCTTCCCCGAGCTCATTACGCCCTGTAGCCGTTGCCCCTTTGCCGACCAAATCGCGCCGCCGCCTGAGCTCCTCACCGTCGTGGCCACACCCACTGGAGCTCGAAACTGAGCGCGTCACCGCACTCAGTGCATCACCACGGGACCGGGGCAACCATCCGTCGCTCCTTTCGTGCCCTGCGACATCGGAACGGTCGATGTCCGAACTCCGGCCGCCGCGGACGTGCTTGCCGACGTCGTCTCCGGCCACCCCAGCACCTGCCACCACCATCGTTGGACGCGCCACCTCGCGGGCGTTCCAACAAGAGCAACCCCGCCTCCTCTCGTCGCCGGAATCGCCGGGACGAGCGACGCCGCCGCACTGGATGGTTGCCGGCGGCCTAACTCCGGCCACGCCGACGTGGCCGCGTGTTTAACGGCTAATCCCCCACTAAACAACCCCCTGGCCAATGACACATGGGCCCCACGCCCTTAATTAATATTAGTTTAGCTCCTGTTTAGGTTTAACTAACCACATTGGCCCCACGCGTCAGCTTTGACCGCACTGTTGACTGGGCCCACATGTGTGGTTGACTTGATGACGTGTCTGTTGACCCGGCCCCACCTGTCAGCGACACTGGCCAGCATTGTGTCACTGACCAGCAGACCCCACTAGTCAGGTTTGACCCGGGGCAGCTCTGTTGACCGGCTGACGTCATGCTGACGCAATTAATCTTTTTCTGGAATAAAGATAATCCAGGAAATTTCAGAATATAGTCAAAACTTCTAAAATTCATAGAAATTCAACCGTAACTCCAAATGAAATAATTTATATATGAAAAATGATCAGAAAAATCCAATCTATCCATCTGTACCATTTTCATGCATGTTAGAACAACTTATGACTACTGTTTAGGACAATTCAATCAAATGGGATTTAAAACATCACATATGAAGTTTGAATTTGAATCGTTGATTCAAACCAACTTCATTTAACTTGTTGCTAGTTGCATTAGCTCAAACCACAGCATATTGTCATGTCATGATCATGCATCATATTATGCATTGCATTGATTGTGTTCTTCCTTGTTTGCCGGTGTTTGTCCCCTCTCAGTAGACGACGTATCGACGATGAGTTCGTTGACACCGATGAAGAGCTATACTATCTTCTGAAGTGCCAGGCAAGCAAAACCCCCTTGTTCATTTCGATACAATCCCACTCTCTCGCTCCCGCTCTATTTTACTGCATTAGGACAACAACGATTCAACTATTACATGTTGTGGTAGTTGAACCCCTTTCCTCTGCATGACCTGTTATTGCCACAGTAAATAGATGAAACCCACTAGCATGAGTAGGAGTTGTTTGAGCCCTGATGTGCCTACTCATTCATGCTTGTTTGTCATGCCTGCTATTGCTTAGAGTTGAGTCAGGTCTGATTCATCGGGGATGAATTGGAGGTGTGTAAACATGTCCTACTGTGTGTGAACTAAGTGTGTGAACACGATTTGGTAAAGGTAGCGGTGAGAGGCCATGTAGGAGTACATGGTGGGTTGTCTCATTGCAGCCGTCCTCAAGAATTGAGTTCTGTGTTTGTGATCCATGACCAGCTACTACCACACATTGGAATGCTTAAGTGCCCCTCTCGACTTATTAATCAACTTGATCTCTGTCCAGGAGTTGCAACTAGTTTCTGGCGTTTGTAGGTAGTGCTAGTAGTCTACCAAGTGGCACCCGGTACAGGTGGGCTTGGGACAGACTAGGCGCAGTGGCACGGTGTACCAAGTGGCACCCGGATGGTGGGCTTGGGAACCCTGCTCACATCGTTTGGGGCCATGAGCGACACCCCGGCCGGATCTCCTTGCGGATGGAACCCGAATAGGCGATAAACCTGGACGGGAGACTTGTGTGGTTAGTCAGGTCGTGGCCGACACCCTCGCTGGGCTTGCGCTTGAAGGTTGTCGAGTACATGTCGTGTAAACGGCGGTAAGTGGTGAGAGCGTGTGTGAAGAAGTACACCCCTGCAGGGTTAATATGATCTATTCGAATAGCCGTGTCCGCGGTAAAGGACTTCTGGGTTGCCTGTACAGTTCATAGACAAGTGAAAGTGGATACTCTAAAATACGCAAGATAAGCGTGAGTGCTATGGATGGCGTTCTCGTAGGGAGACGGGAGCGGATCCATAGTGGTGTATTGATATGGTGAAAATGTGGACTCGTGTGCGCCACCTCAAAAGAGTTACTTGCAGTCGTAGTTCAGGATAGCCACCGAGTCAAAGCTGGCTTGCTGCAGTTAAACCCCACCACCCCTTTGTTGATAATGATGCATATGTAGATAGTTCTGATGTAAGTCTTGCTGGGTACATTTGTACTCACGTTGCTTAATTTATGTTTTTGCAGAGAGACTTCAGTCTCGCTAGTAGTTCCACGTGGACTTCGATGTTTAGCTTGTTACCTCAGCTACGATCTTGTGCCCTCGGCAGGATCTGGTAGATAGTCAGGCTTTTTAGCCTTTTTCATTTGTAGATGTATGTACTCAGACATGTTAAGCTTCTGCTTGTGCTTTGACTTGTATGCTCTGATTGTTGGGTCATGAGACCCATGTTTGTAATATCTCGCTCCTCGGAGCCTATTGAATAAATACTTGAGTCGTAGAGTCATGTTGTGATGCCATGTTGTATTTGCACATATTGAGCATATTGTGTGTATGTTATTGGAATGCTTGGTATGTGTGGGATCTGACTATCTAGTTGTTTATCCTTAGTAGCCTCTCTTATCGGGAAATGTCTCCTAGTGTTTCCACTGAGCCATGGTAGCTTGCTACTACTCCGGAATACTTAGGCTGGCCGGCATGTGTCCTTCTTTGTTCCTGTGTCTGTCCCCTCGGGGAAATGTCACGCGATGAATTCTGGAGTCCTGTTAGCCCGCTACAGCCCGGTTCACCGGAGTCCTGCTAGCCCAGTGCTACAGCCTGGATTCACTCGCTGATGACCGACACGTTCGTTGTTGGGTCATGTATGCATGTCCCTGTAAGTTAGTGCCACTTTGGGTTCACGACTAGCCATGTTAGCCCGGGTTCTTTGTCATATGGATGCTAGCGGCACTATCATATATGTGAGCCAAAAGGCGCAAACGGTCCCGGGCCAGGTAAGGTGGCACCCGTGGGAATACCGTGCGTGAGGCCGCAAAGTGATATGATGTGTTACATGCTAGATCGGTGTGACTTAGGATCGGGGTCCTGACAGCTTTGGTATCAGAGCTTGACTGCCTGTAGGATTACCAAGCCAAACTGGTCGAAGTTGAGTCTAGAAATTCTTTAGTTATGTAAGGGAATTGATTGTGGGATGGAACGTAAGGCTCTTTTTACTCCTTGTACCTTATGCCCTTCTGATCTGAGTCATCTTATCTTTCCTGCGGGGTTAAGGAACTAGGCTATCTTTTCTTTCTATTAGGATCACGTGTTACTAATCCGTAGGCTTATAGGATTAATGGATTTAAGCCTCTATTCAGTTCCTACTACTTCCGTATGATAACTGTTGATCACGAAACCTTGATATTGTGCTTCTGAGTGGTTATGCCACCATTTTTGTAGCATGTCTCCAATCTTTTGAGCATTTACAGCCATTATGTTGTCCGAGTCATCCCAGGTTTCTAAACAATCTGATGCACTTGCAAATCCTTTCCCTCTGGTTTCGATGTTCCTTTGGGCCAGATTAACCACACTAACCGGTGAGTTGAGGTACTCTATTGCCTTGACATATATGTTGGAGTTATTTTTATGACCCTAGGTGTTTTAGGGAGTCACCTAGTAACCCAGAAATGTTTTGTCTCCCAGTGTGAAGATTCTTGCCGTCATTCTCGAAAGCATCCCGTGATGCTACTTAGGAGTAGGTATTCTACTCCTGGGTTTTGTTCTGAACCCGAGATTCACCCTACTTACTTCATGTTGATAGTGTTTGCTAGTCCCTTTAGGATATTAGTAACCTTTGCAATAGTCCTCGAGGTCCGTGGTATTCCCTTCTTCCAAATACCATGAACCATTTTGGCAGAAGTTCCTTGAACCAAGAGATCACGACAAGAGTGCTCTCGATGGGTTCTCCATTCTATTTTGCGGCTCTGCCAGTTCTACCTCTCTGCATGGATTATCGGGAAGAAACTTGTTGAACTTGGTTCGACATATTAATCTATGCATCCACAACTCAGAAAATCGTATGTTTTTTTGTTTGTCCCCCTTAGTCGTCTTTTGACCCTCGTCTATCAATTGATAGTCAAGAGTATGCGTGCATTCGTTCATCGATGCCTATTATTCTTGTGGTCCGTCAAGCCATTCTATTCCGGAATGACTAGGAGAAACAAACTACAGTACCTCATCCATATCCAGGATTGGGTCAAAGCAGTTGTGTTCCGCAGATCAAATACTAATCCAGCTTTTGTTCTGTTCTACCTTGGAGTATTACCTTCTTTATGTCAAGAGTATCATGGGAATTGCACACCCTCTTATGAATTCTTGATGCAGTGATATTTCTCGCCATCATTATTCACTCCTCGGTCCCCGTGTTGTTGCAACCGGAATGCCGACATGTGAACTGTGATGTGTGAAATCAATCCTCCTAGAAACCTTGTTGCTTGGTAGTTAAAGGACAATAATTTCATTCTTAGCATGTTGGTTATTGAATCATCATTCTAAGATTGATCGTGCTACCTAGTCCATTCTCATGGTGCACTCCTCGATCAATGAGTTAGGATTATTTCAAATCTTCGCTCTATTGATCATATGGTCTTGCCCTGAAAAGCAAGGTTGTTCTCGAGCTTAGTAACATATCGGTGGTTTGTGATTTTCCGAATATCTTCTTGGAAGTATCACCAGGTCATCACCTGACCGCTATGTTGAGTTTGTGATCATGTTGGTTTTCCTCCAAACCACCCATTCTCCAAGAATCTGTGTGGGATACCCCTGAGCTAGTTGGTTAAGCCAAACAACAACTTGGAGAGTTGGAAGATAAAAGCTTGTCTGACTTAGTTCATGTTAAGGGATATCTTTTTGTGTGTGTGTTGAAGAAAGATGATAACTTCACCGATTGGTCCCTGTGCTCAGTTAATGGACCTATCATCTTATCCAATCTTTGATTTGAGTGTGGGCTATTCTCAAATCAAATCAGAACCAACAATGTTCGTAATGTTGTCTTATTCGTGGTTGAACCCTCGAGCATACACCATTACATCTTTTGGTCTGACCAATGCTATCACCGTGTTCACTTAACTATGGAATTCCTTTTATATGGAAACCTGGATGAATTGTTGTTGAGCCCATCGACAACATCCTTATCTCCTCCATGATTTTGTTGAACATTAAGCTAGTGTTGGAAACTTGTGTAAGCATTTTCTTCATGCCCCGTTCATGAAGTATATGTTTGGATGAAAGAAGTGACTTCCTTTGATTCACGTGCATTTGATGTAAGTTGCCGCCGTGAATTTGGGAAAGTTTGTTTTTGCTCCTCTGGAATCATCCCAAGTCAGTCATGCACGTGCGACGTATTCTATGGTCTGATAGACTGATCATCTTCATTCCATATGTATTCCCTAGCACACCAAGCCACTGATTGATTTGTTCAAGGAAAAGAAGTTCTTAAGTGCTAATCCTTAAGGACCCAAAGGTACATGTGCAGGACTTCACTCTCCGCGATGATGGTTCCCAACCCGAACTAGGTAGTGTTTTATTGTAATACTACCATGTGGTCATGCTTGTCTCGGACAACGTGTCCACATGTTGTAGCAGAACCAGCTCATGTTTTGGAGCTTGCTATTGTAGTTCATTCCCCGAGAATCTCGCAACGTCATCTCGTCGATTTGTGTTGCAAACTTTCATTTTTCTTTCTAGACTCGGTGAGTCTGAAATATCCTGACACCAACCAGATCTGAACCTCAGGCAGATATGACGGTTGGAACATTCCCAACATTTGCATTTTGTTCCCAGCTTGCACCCCATCGTGCCAATTTTCCATGGGCTGCCTTCTCAGCAGTTGCTGTCCAGGATAATCTTCAAAAGTGGACTTACCATGAGTCCCATCCATTCCAGATGATAAGCAAAAATCATTCATCGCGTTGTCTTCAACAAGGTAATCCACATCATCCATTTTCATCCGGGTATGCCATTCTACCGAACCCCTCCAAACGATCGCTCGGGATTTGCCCTAGGCTGGTATAGAGGGTCTCAATGATCTCTATATCAAAGGTAATTCCTTTTGCCACTTAAGGGGATATTTCTATGAGTCACCTTCCCTAAGGTGCATCGTTATGGTATCATGGCAACTCAACTCCTCGCTACGTTGACAACCGTTCACCACCTTCTTAGGTGTGGAATTATTGTCTACCTAGTGAACCTTTGTCACGTGTTTCACTCCATTCCTCTAGATGTGTGTTCTGTATCTCAGCTCGAGTGATGTTGCTATGCCTCATTCCGTGAGTTGATCCTAAGTTGTTTGATCTTCGAGAAGATCGATTCCTCTAGTGTTTTCCTTTCCTCTTCTTGTCATGTTAGTTGGAGTTCTCAGAGGAAGACATCAAGATCGAATCAACGCCCCTATGAAGTGCAACCTGGATCATGAAGATTGTGTTAGTTTGCGTTCCCCCTTCATCTTACCCTACGCTTGAATCTCGGGACGAGATTCTTGTTTAGTGGGGGTGAGCTGTCACAGCCCTAGATCATTGCTTGCAACTAGTTGCTTTAAAGAATTCATGCGTCATGTTAAATTTCTGAAAGTTGAACTGAGGAATTTTGGAAGCCTCAAAAACTTAAATAAAAGAGGGGCAAAGAACCCTGGAAAATGCATTCAATGTTTCCAAAATGGCCTTAAATAATGTTGGTTATATTTTGGCAAGGGTTTTGCACCAAACCAAAAATAATGAACATTTTTGAGGAATATTTTGAGCACTGAATTTAAATCATTATTCTAGTTACATTTGGAATTATATTCATAATATGTATAGAATATACTTTCAAATACCCTGGAACATTTTATGTGCATTTGGATCAGTCCATTCAGCAACATAAAAATATCCAGAGGATATTTTGTACTATTTTTGAATCTGTTTTGATTTTTAAACAGTGGCAAAAGATTAAATAAATGAAAAACAGAACAGAAATATAAAACAGAGCAGTAGGACTTACCTGCACCCACCTGTGGCCTGCTACTGTAGTCACCTGGCAGCCCATCTGGCCGGCCCAGCCCACCAGGGGCAGGGAGGTCTTCTTCCTCCCGCCAGTCGGATGCACAGCGCGTGCCCGACGCGCGCACGGCCACCGCGTGCCACCTCCAGGCTGCCTGCCTGTGCCCCGACTCCCCTGAAGACGCCACGCAGCCGCCCGAAGCCGTCTATCCCTTCCTCTCTTCCCCTGGAGCTTTTTCCCCCTTCTCTGTTCCCTCTCTCTCCCGAACCCGAGCGCAGCCATCGCCACCAACGAGCACCGCCGTGCCCACAGCCACTGCCTCGCCTCGTTGTTGCGCCCAGAGGCTCTGCCTCGACCCCCTCTTCCTCTCCACCGAGCCTCGAGGTCCCGGACGCGCTGCAACGCCGCCACCGCCGTTGTTTCCCTCGTCGGCCACCGGAGATTGTCGCCGTCGATTCACCGCCTCCCGAGCTTCTCCGAGCCTGCGTCGACGCCCTCTGCAACCACTGTGAGCTCCCACGTCGGAAACCCCTCTCCCCCGAGCTCGTTACGCCCTGTAGTCGTCGCCCCTTTGCCCGACCAAATCGCGCCGCCGCCTGAGATCCTCACCGCCGTGGACACACCCACTAGAGCTCGAAACTGAGCGCGTCACCGCGCTCAGCGCATCACCACGGGACCGGGGCAACCATCCGTCGCTCCTTTCGTGCTCTGCGACGTCGGAACGGTCGACGTCCGAACTCCGGCCGCCGCGAACGTGCTTGCCGCCGTTGTCTCCGGCCACCCCAGCACCTACCACCACCACCGTTGGATGCGCCACCTCGCGGGCGTTCCAACAAGAGCAACCCCGCCTCCTCTCGTCACCAGAATCGCCGGGACGAGCGACGCCGCCGCACTGGATGGTCGCCGGCGGCCTAACTCCGGCCACGCCGACGTGGCCGCGTGTTTAGCGGCTAATCCCCCACTAAACAACCCCCTGGCCAATGACACATGGGCCCCACGCCCTTAATTAATATTAGTTTAGCTCCTGTTTAGGTTTAACTAACCACAGTGGCCCCACGCGTCAGCTTTGACCGCACTGTTGACTGGGCCCACATGTGTGGTTGACTTGATGACGTGTCTGTTGACCCGGCCCCACCTGTCAGCGACACTGGCCAGCACTGTGTCACTGACCAGTGGACCCCACTAGTCAGGTTTGACCCGGGGCAGCTCTGTTGACCGGCTGACGTCATGCTGACGCAATTAATCTTTTTCTGGAATAAAGATAATCCAGGAAATTTCAGAATATAGTCAAAACTTCTAAAATTCATAGAAATTCAACCGTAACTCCAAATGAAATAATTTATATATGAAAAATGATCAAAAAAATCCAATCTATCCATCTGTACCATTTTCATGCATGTTAGAACAACTTATGACTACTGTTTAGGACAATTCAATCAAATGGCATTTAAAACATCACATATGGAGTTTGAATTTGAATCGTTGATTCGAACCAACTTCATTTAACTTGTTGCTAGTTGCATTAGCTCAAACCACAGCATATTGTCATGTCATGATCATGCATCATACTGTGCATTGCATTGATTGTGTTCTTCCTTGTTTGCCGGTGTTTGTCCCCTCTCAGTAGACGACGTACCGACGATGAGTTTGTTGACACCGATGAAGAGCTATACTATCTTGTGAAGTGCCAGGCAAGCAAAACCCCCTTGTTCTTTCCGATACAATCCCACTCTCTCACTCCCGCTCTATTTTACTGCATTAGGACAACAACGATTCAACTGTTACATGCTGCGGTAGTTGAACCCCTTTCCTCTGCATGACCTGTTATTGCCACAGTAAATAGATGAAACCCACTAGCATGAGTAGGAGTTGTTTGAGCCCTGATGTGCCTACTCATTCATGCTTGTTTGTCATGCCTACTATTGCTTAGATTTGAGTCAGGTCTGATTCATCGGGGATGAATTGGAGGTGTGTAAACATGTCCTACTGTGTGTGAACTAAGTGTGTGAACACGATTTGGTAAAGGTAGCGGTGAGAGGCCATGTAGGAGTACATGGTGGGTTGTCTCATTGCAGCCGTCCTCAAGAACTGAGTTCTGTGTTTGTGATCCATGACCAGCTACTACCATGCATGGAATGCTTAAGTGCCCCTCTTGACTTATTAATCAACTTGATCTTTGTCCAGGAGTTGCAACTAGTTTCTGGTGTTTGTAGGTAGTGCTAGTAGTCTACCAAGTGGCACCCGATACAGGTGGGCTTGGGACAGACTAGGCGCAGTGGCACGGTGACCAAGTGGCACCCGAATGGTGGGCTTGGGAACCCTGCTCACATCGTTTGGGGCCGTGAGCGACACCCCGGCCGGATCTCCTTGCGGATGGAACCCGAATAGGCGATAAACCTGGACGAGAGACTTGTGTGGTTAGTCAGGTCGTGGCCGACACCCTCGCTGGGCTTCCGCTTGAAGGTTGTCGAGTACATGTCGTGTAAACGGAGGTAAGTGGTGAGAGCGTGTGTGAAGAAGTACACCCCTACAGGGTTAATATGATCTATTCGAATAGCCGTGTCCGCTGTAAAGGACTTCTGGGTTGCCTGTACAGTTCATAGACAAGTGAAAGTGGATAGTCTAAAATACGCAAGATAAGCGTGAGTGCTATGGATGGCGTTCTCGTAGGGAGACGGGAGCGGATCCATAGTGGTGTATTGATATGGTGAATATGTGGACTCGTGTGCGCCACCTCAAAAGAGTTACTTGCAGTCGTAGTTCAGGATAGCCACCGAGTCAAAGCTGGCTTGCTGCAATTAAACCCCACCACCCCTTTGTTGATAATGATGCATATGTAGATAGTTCTGATGTAAGTCTTGCTGGGTAAATTTGTACTCACGTTGCTTAATTTATGTTTTTGCAGAGAGACTTCAGTCTCGCTAGTAGTTCCACGTGGACTTCGACGTTTAGCTTGTTACCTCAGCTACGATCTTGTGCCCTCGGCAGGATCTGGTAGATAGTCAGGCTTTTCAGCCTTTTTCATTTGTAGATGTCTGTAGTCAGACATGTTAAGCTTCTGCTTGTGCTTTGACTTGTATGCTCTGATTGTTGGGTCATGAGACCCATGTTTGTAATATCTCGCTCCTCGGAGCCTATTGAATAAATACTTGAGTCGTAGAGTCATGTTGTGATGCCATGTTGTATTTGCACATATCGAGCATATTGTGTGTATGTTATTGAAATGCTTGGTATGTGTGGGATCTGACTATCTAGTTGTTTATCCTTAGTAGCCTCTTTTATCGGGAAATGTCTCCTAGTGTTTCCACTGAGCCATGGTAGCTTGCTACTACTCCGGAACACTTAGGCTGGCCGGCATGTGTCTTTCTTCGTTCCTGTGTCTGTCCCCTCAGGGAAATGTCACGCGATGAATTCCGGAGTCCTGTTAGCTCGCTACAGACCGGTTCACCGGAGTCCTGCTAGCCCAGTGCTACAGCCTGGATTCACTCGCTGATGACCGACACGTTCGTTGTTGGGTCATGTATGCATGTCCCTGTAAGTTAGTGCCACTTTGGGTTCACGAGTAGCCATGTCAGCCCGGGTTCTTTGTCATATGGATGCTAGCGGCACTATCATATACGTGAGCCAAAAGGCGCAAACGGTCCCGGGCCAGGTAAGGTGGCACCCGTGGGAATACCGTGCGTGAGGCCGCAAAGTGATATGATGTGTTACATGCTAGATTGGTGTGACTTAGGATCAGGGTCCTGACACATTTACAATGTTGATCCAGTTGTTCCCACTGCTTATATTGAAAAACCACATTTCCTTATTAGTATGAAGGAACATGCTTAAGTTTCAACTGCGGTTAACAAAAGTTATATTAGAACACCCAAACTAGCTGAACAAATTAGAGTTGAACCTAGTGTTGCTATGGTTAAAGATCTCTTGGTCGATAATGTTGATGGGCATCTTATTTACTTTTGTGATGAAGCTTCTAGAATTGCCAAAACCGATGAAAAAGATAGACCAGTCGTGGGCATGCCTGTTGTCTCAGCTAAGATAGGAGATCTTTGTTATCATCGTTTATGTGATATAGGTGCTAGTGTGAGTTCTATTTCTTTTTCCTTATATGAAGAAATTAAGAATGAAATAGCACATGCTGAAATAGAAGACATAGATGCTACTATTAAACTTGCCAATAGAGATACTATATCACCAATTGGGATTCTTCGAGATGTTGAAGTCTTGTGTGGGAAAGTAAAATACCCTACTGATTTTCTTGTTCTTGGTTCCCCACAAGATGACTTTTGTCCCATTATTTTTGGTAGACCTTTCTTGAACACCGTCAATGCTAGAATAGATTGTGAGAAACAAAATGTCGGTGTTAGCTTTGGTGATGAATCTCATGAATTTAATTTTTCCAAGTTTAGTAGAAAACCTCATAAGAAAGATTTGCCTAGTAAGGATGAAATTATTGGTCTTGCTTCTATTGTTGTACCTCCTACTGATCCCTTAGAACAACAATTGCTAGACCATGAAAATGATTTGCATATGCGTGAAATAAATGAAATAGATAGAATCATTTTCAAACAACAACCTCTGCTTAAACACAATCTGCCTATTGAAACTCTAGGAGGTCCTCCTCCACCTAAAGGTGATCCTGTGTTTGAATTAAAACAATTGCCAGACACTTTGAAATATGCTTATCTTTATGAGAAAATGATATATCATGTTATTATTAGTGCTAACCTTTGAGAACATGAAGAAGAAAGATTATTGAATGTTCTAAGAAAGCATCGAGCTGCTATTGGATATACTCTTAATGATCTTAAGGGCATTAGTCCCACTCTACGTCAGCACAAGATTAATATGGAACCTGATGCTAAACCCGTTGTTGATCACCAATGGCGGTTAAATCTGAAGATGAAAGAAGTGGTAAGAATGGAAATATTGAAACTTCTGGAAGCAGGTATAATCTATCCTATAGCTGATAGTAGATGGGTAAGTCCTGTTCATTGTGTTCCCAAGAAGGGAGGTATTACTATTGTTCCTAATGATAAGAATGAGCTTATTCCACAAAGAATTGTCACAAGCTATAGGATGTTAATTGATTATAGAAAATTAAACAAAGCAACTAGAAAAGATCATTACCCTCTGCCTTTTATTGATCAAATGTTAGAAACATTATCTAAGCACACACATTTTTGCTTCCTTGATGGATATTCTGTTTTTTCACAAATACTTGTTTCACAAACTGATCAAGAAAAGACCACTTTTACTTGTCCTTTTGGAATTTATGCTTGTAGACATATGCATTTTGGTTTATACAATGCAGCTGCTACCTTTCAAAGATGATTGACTGCTATATTCTCTGATTTTTGTGAAAAGATTGTTGAGGTTTTCATGGATGACTTTTCTGTTTATGGAAAGTCTTTGGATGATTGTTTAAGCAATCTTGATCGAGTTTTGCAGAGATGTGAACAAACAAATCTTGTCTTGAATTGGGAGAAGTGACACTTTATGGTTAACGAAGGTATCGTTTTGGGCCATAAATTTTTTGAAAGAGGCATTGAGGTGGACAAAGCCAAGGTTGATACAATTGAGAAAATGCCATGTCCTAAAGATATCAAAGATATTCATAGTTTCCTTGGTCATGCTGGTTTATCAAAGACTTTTCTAAAATTTCTAGGCCTCTTACAAATCTTCTACAAAAGGATATTCCTTTTGTGTTTGATGATGATTGTTTGGAAGCCTTCAAAACACTAAATAAAGCCTTAATTACTGCACCTATTGTTCAACCACCTGATTGGAACTTGCCTTTTGAGATTATGTGTGATGCTAGTGATTATGTTGTTGGTGTTGTTCTAGGACAAAGAGTTGATAAGAAGTTAAATGTCATCCATTATACTAGTAAAACTCTGGACAATGCTCAACGAAATTATGCTACTACTGAAAAAGAATTATTAGCAGTGGTGTTTGCTTGTGATAAATTTAGATCTTACATTGTTGATTCTAAACTGATTGTTCACACTGATCATGCTGTTATAAAATATCTTATGGAAAAGAAAAATGCTAAACCTAGACTCATTAGGTGGGTTCTTCTGCTACAAGAATTTGATTTGCATATCACTGGTAAGAAAGGAGCAGAGAACCCCATAGCCGATAACTTGTCTAGGCTTGAAAATATTCTTGATGACCCACAACCTATTAATGATAGCTTTCTTGATGAACAGTTAGATGCAATAAATGTTTCTAATAGTACACCTTGGTACGCTGACTATGAGAATTATATTGTTGCTAAATACATACCACCTAGCATCACTTACCAAGGAAAGAAAAAATTCTTCTATGATTTAAGACATTACTTTTGGGATGACCCACATCTTTATAAATAAGGAGTACATGTTATTATTAGGCGTTGTGTACCTGAGCATGAAAAGGAACAAAGCCTACGGAAATGTCACTCCGAGGCTTATGGAGGGCATCACGCGGGAGACAGAACCGCTCATAAGGTATTGCAATCTGGTTTTTATTGGCCTACTCTCTTCAACGATGCCCATAAGTTCGTCTTATCTTGTGATGAATGCCAAAGAATAGGTAATATCAGTAAGCGTCAAGAAATGCCTATGAATTATTCACTTGCTGTTGATCCATTTGATGTTTGGGGATTTGATTTCATGGGACCTTTTCCTTCCTCTAATGGGTATACTCATATTTTGGTTGTTGTTGATTATGTTACTAAGTGGGTAGAAGCTATTCCAACTAGTAGTGCTAATCACAACACCTCTATAAAAATGCTTAAGGAAGTTATTTACCCAAGGTTTGGAGTCCCTAGATATTTAATGACTGATGGTGGTTCACACTTTATTCATGGTGCTTTCCGTAAAATGCTTGCTAAGTATGATGTTAACCATAGAATTGCATCACCTTATCATCCTCAGTCTAGTGGTCAAGTTGAACTTAGCAATAGGGAAATAAAAGTAATCTTACAAAAGACGGTCAATAGGTCCCGGAAGAATTGGTCTAAGAAACTAGATGATGCACTTTGGGCTTATAGAACAGCATATAAAAATCCTATGGGTATGTCTCCTTATAAAATGGTTTACGGAAAAGCTTATCATTTGCCTCTTGAGTTAGAACATAAAGCATATTGGGCAATCAAAAAACTCAATTATGATTTCAAACTTGCTAGTGAAAAGAGGCTATTTGATATTAGCTCATTAGATGAATGGAGAACCCAAGCTTATGAAAATGCAAAGTTATTCAAAGAAAAAGTTAAAAGATGGCATGACAAAAGAATCCAAAAGCGTGAGTTCAAAGTTGGAGAATATGTTCTTTTGTAGAACTCTCGTTTTAGATTCTTTGTAGGAAAACTCCTCTCCAAATGGGAAGGACCCTATGCTATCAAGGAGGTTTATCGATCCGGAGCTATCAAAATAAATAATGCCAAAGGTACTAACCTGAAGGTTGTTAATGGGCAACGAATAAAACAGTATATCTCAGGTACGCCCATTAATGTTGAAAGCAATATTATCCAAACTATGACACCGGAAGAACACATAAAAGAAACCTTTCAGAACACTTCAGAATCGTGAAAAAAGGGAGGTACGTGATACGGTAAGTAAACGGACTCCGAAAAATCCGCAAAAATATTTTTCGTCAGTTTTGGAAAATTTTAAAAATTAGGAAAATAAGAAACTACCAGGAAAGAGACCCTGGTGGGCACGATACAACAGGGCGCCCCTGGTGGGTTGTGCCCACCTCGGGTACTTTCCGGACTGCGTTTTTCTTCTGTTCTGCTTGTTCCCCAAGATAAAAAATCTTTATATACCCCCCAAACCTGTTGACCTCCGTATCGTGGAGAAATCTTCTATTTTATTTTCTTGTTGTTTTCTGTCAGATCTAATCCACCATGGCCGCTTCAAGCTCCTCCAAGGACAAGTTCTTCAAGAACGTCATCAACCCATATCCGCGGGAGGTGATGCAGCACCCTTAAGCTATCCAGATGCATGATGGGGTCCTGCACATCCGTGATGTACAAGGCCCCAAGGGAACTAGATCCGTCGAGGCCAGGCTTGAAGCTATGGAGCAGGAATTCTTCCGCTGCAAGAGGATGGTGGAACGTGGACTCAATGCCAATCACCTCATGATCGCGGACTACACCCGTGATCTCAAGGTGGATGGAAAGTCCATGAAGGACATCGTCTTCTCCTTCAACGAGCAAATCAACTTCCTCCAGAGCCAGATCTACGACCTCCAAAACCAAGTCTTTGAATATGAGGCAAGGTTTAAAGGTATGAGTTTGGCTGCCAGTTGCAGGACCCGAGAGACTCACTCTTCCTCTTATGATGGTGAGCCTCTGCCGTCGACACCTAAGGACAAGATCGCTTCTACTTCACCACCACCACCTCCTCCTTCTTCATCACCAAGAGAACATTGAGTATCGGGTATGGGCACTCCCCTTGGCTTTCGCCAAGCTTGGGGAAGGTGCCCCGGTATCGTATCATCTCCACTATCTTTTGCCTTTACTTTTCTTAGTTTGATCCATGGTTATCTTTTGCTTTAGATGAATAAAAGTTTAGTTCGATCCTTTCTTTTCAAGAGTTTGCTTAGTGATCTATCTTTGTAATCGTGTGCGAGATATATAATAAAGTTTAGTTTGAGTTTTGCTTTCTTTACCTTCTTGTTTAAATAAAAATAAAGGAAATAAATGAAAAAGATCATATGACAATCTTATGGTAAGTGATGACATTACACAAGGAAAAGTTTAAGTAGAAAATTTTATTGTAGATTGACAAACATAGCATTGGTCAATGATGCAACTGATGAAAGAATTAATAAGGGAAGAGAAGATTCACATGCAAATACACTATCCTGGAAATCTTTTGTGATTGTGAGCACCCATCAAAATATTATATGCCAAAATTATTGACGTTGGACAAGGAAGACAATGTAATGATTCATGTTTGTTCATATTCACATAGAAGTTATATTGGCATAGATCCTTCAACATGTGGTGCTTGCCCCTATCTTTGCTAGCCAACAATTCCACACTAAGTAGAGATACTACTTGTGCATCCAAAACCCTAAACCCAAATCTTGTTTGAGAGTCCACCATACCTACCTATGGATTGAGTAAGATCCTTCAAGTAAGTTGTCATCAATGCAAACAAGGCAATAAAATTGCTTCTAAAAGTGTGAGATCATTTAGTGTAAGGGAAAATTGAGCGTTGTACGGACTTGTGATGGCAAAGAATAAAAGTGACAGACTGCATAATAAAGGTTGCCATCATAAGGGGTAATATAACGTGACGTTCTCTTGCACTAAGGGGTTGAGCATACAAACAAAAAGGGCATGGCAACCTCTGCTTCCCTCTGCGAAGGGCCTATCTTTTACTTCCATGTATTTACTTTCATGCAAGAGTCAAAATTCTTCTCTCTATTCCTTTTTTATTTTTCTCCTTTGGCAAGCATCATGTGGTGGGGAAAGATATAGGCACATATATCCAGTTGAATATTGGGTAGCATGAGTTATTATTGTTGACATCACCCTTGAGGTGAATATGTTGGGAGGCGAAACTATAAAGCCCCTATGTTTCTATGTGTCCGGTTGAAATGTTTTGCTCATGTGTACGCGGTGAGTGTTAGCAATCATAGAAGACTAAATGATGGTTGATTATGTGGACTTGCCTAAAGGCTCCAATATGTCACCCTTCCTGAAAAGATGTTGAATTGTAGTTGCAAAGTTGACTGAGAACATAGTTTACTGGTTTCCAATAGAGTTTATGCTTTATACTTCGATGTTGTGATGAATTGTCACTTGTTCATGAGAAGTCTATGATAAAAGCTTTATGTTAAAGTTTGTTGCTGTTATAATAAGTTACATGATGTTGCTATGTCCATATTTTTGTTTTTATCGACACCTCTCTCTCTAAGCATGTGGACATGTTTTTTGATTTTGGTTTTTGCTTGAGGACAAGCGAGGTCTAAGCTTGGGGGAGTTGATACGTCCATTTTGCATCATGTTTACCTACTGTTATTTATGTTGTTTTATTGTATAATAATGCTTTTTGGAGTAATTCTAATGCCTTTTCCCTCATAATATGCAAGGTACACACAAAGGGGGAGAATTCTCGCACCTGGAAATCTAGACCTTAAAAAGCTACGTCAGGCTACCTATTCTGCACAACTCCAAATGAGGTGAAACTTTACGAGGATTTTTTATGGAATATTTGAGGAATATTGGAGCAAATAAGTACCAGAGCGGGCCCACCAGGTGGGCACAACCCACCTGGGAGCGCCCTAGTGGGTTGTGCTCACCCAGGCCCACCTCCGGTGCCCCTCTTCTGGTATATAAGTCATTTTGACCTAGAAAAAATAAGGAGAGAACTTTTCGTACAAAGCGCCGCCATCTCGAGGCGGAACCTGGGCAGGAGAACTTTTGCCCTCCAGCGGAGCGATTCCACCGAGGGAACTTCCCTCCCGGAGGGGGAAATCATCGTCATCATCATCACCAACAACTCTCCCATCTAAGGGAGGGCTATCTTCATCAACATCTTCAACAGCACCAACTCCTCTCAAACCCTAGTTCATCTCTTGTGTTCAATCTTTGTACCGAACTATCGATTGGTGCTTGTGGGTGACTAGTAGTGTTGATTACATCTTGTAGTTGATTACTATATGGTTTATTTGGTGGAAGATTATATGTTTAGATCCATTATGCTATTTAATACCCCTCTGCCTTGAGCATGTTTATCATTTGTGAGTAGTTACTTTTGTTCTTGAGGTCACGGGAGAAATCATGTTGCAAGTAATCATGTGAACTTGATATGTGTTCGGTATTTTGCTGATATGTATGTTGTGATTCCCTTAGTGGTGTCATGTGAATGTTGACTACATGACACTTCACCATATTTGGGCCTAAGGGAATGCATTGTGGAGTAGTTATTAGATGATGGGTTGCGAGAGTGACAGAAGCTTAAACCCTAGTTTATGCGCTATTCCGAAGGGACCGATTGGATCCAAAAGGTTAATGCTATGGTTAGAATTTATTCTTAATACTTTTCTCGTAGTTGTGAATGCTTACGAGGGGGTTAATCATAAGTAGGAGGTTTGTTCAAGTAAGAACAACACCTAAGCACCAGTCCACCCATATACCAAATTATCAAAGTAGCGAACACGAATTAAGCCAACATGATGAAAGTGACTAGACGAAATTCCCGTGTACCCTCAAGAACACTTTGCTTATCTAAGAGACCGTTTTGGCCTGTCCTTTGCCTCAAAAGGATTGGGCTACCTTGCTGCACTTTTGTTACTACTATTGTTACTTGCTCATTACAAATTATCTGTCTATCAAACTACTCTGCTACTTACAATTTTAGCACTTGCAGACATTACCTTGCTAAAAACCACTTGTCATTTCCTTCTGCTCCTCGTTGGGTTCAACACTCTTACTTATCGAAAGGCTACAATTGACCCCATATACTTGTGGGTCATCAATGAGTTAATGGAATTGGGGGTATGCCTTTCAACCAGGTTTGAGCCGGCCCATCCAACATCATGGCAAAGTATTTGGTACATACAACATTTTTTTTGATTGGTAACTGTAGGGAAAACCCCCCACAGCAATCAAAAATTATTAATAAATAACATAAGAATGTACATGGATTACAAGGGGTAATCTAACAGAAAGAAGAAATAAAACTAAACTAAGAAGCTAGCTCAAACTACCTCATGGAGGTAAAAAAGAAATCCATCTTAATAGCTCCTCCTTATACCTTTGCTTGACTCTATGTTGCATGAGTGTAATATCATGGATGAAGGCACTCCTCCATCTATTAAAACTCTGTCTCTCATGTCTGAATACTTTTGCATTGTTAACATCTAACATCTCCATGGCCAACTCATAGCTCTCAATCCAAGCCTCAGGAGGAAGATCAGTTGTATAGTTAGGCACCTTATGGGGGCCCTTAAAATCCTTATGCAAACATTCATTGCGCAGAGCCGGCACGAGACACGGTACACCAACTGTCCTGGAGGTCATCCTAGCCTCCACAGATGTAGAAGGGTTTAACTGAAACTTCTATTGAGCCCCCAATTGAGCCGCTAACTCTGCCTCATGATGCGCTCTAGCTTGATCTACTAGGGCATGAGTGGCATTATGATCACGGGGGGGGGGGGTCATGTCCATGTGGTGGGTCATTATTACAAGGAGGGTTATGGCGCCGCTCACTGCTGGAAACTGTTGGTGATTCAATACGCCGGCTATAGTTGCGACTTTGACGGGGTGTTGAATGAATGTGATCGCAACTATATGAGAAGCCGCATGCTGCCTCACCACTGTCTGTAGGAGCTCAACCGCATTACGGGTCTCCACAGTCACCGGTGACTCTCCCTTAATAGGAATTGTTCCCAATCGACTGGCTGTCGCTAACATGTTGTCCACCGGATTTGATTAATGGCCAGATGGTGCCAAAAACTACCGAGCCAGGGGCTGATCCATACGGGGCGGGTCTGGCACATGAGGCTGAACCACCGTCCCGGTCACAGGCGATTCAGCAGCCCGGGTCACACCGAGTGGTTACTCGGTCCTGCTTCGGGTGTATTAAAGAGGTTCCTCCCTTCAAAGTATGGAGGTAAGCGTATCTAGTGCCTCCTTCGAATGACAGTGTTTGATGCGTTCTGATCCAGATTTAAACGAAAAGATTCTGCACATATCCGCTATGACTTGGCCTCCCTCGCGGCTCGTTCCGTTGCCATCCTGGCATTCTCTGTGTTAAGATCCTGTTGGGCTTTGGCCACCTCATCTTGCACCTTCGCTACCTCTGCATTGTGTCGCGCTTGATTTGCCAGAGAAACCTCCGTGGCCAACAGAGTCGCCAGGGCAACCAGGAATTCAGACAAAACCTAAGCCGGGGGCCGGGCAGGGTCGCTTGCCCCGGCCATCGCTGCAGCAGTTGAGCCAGAAGTCATAACTGTGGCAGTGGACGAATTTTGCATCGGTTGCGTGTCAGCCATAAAGATAGCGGCCCTTCTCGGTGGCTCATAGGGGTCCGGAATACTGTCACCATCGGAATAGCCCCCAAGCCCGTCGTCTTGAAGCTGATAGATTGACTCTGTTTCCCTGGTTGAGGACTCATCACCTGAATAGATGGCCGTCTCTCCACTATACATAGATCCTTCCTCGAGATCCATCCCATGAACAAAACCAACAAATGCGCACTTCTAGCCAGGTCGAACCTTGGCAGGTCATGCGCGCCTAGCCGTGTCGATGATGTCAGTGCTGGTGTCTGGCTCAGGCTCTGACTCACCGATCTTGCTGATGAATATGTGAATTCTGCCAAAGGGGACCCGATACCCGTACTCGATTGAGTCGGCTTTGGAACTCCAGCCAGTGTCGTCGATGTAGATCTTGCCGCGGTGACTCTTGGTAATCCGACCTATGGCGTATGCTTCGATCCCTGAGAAATTGACCTCCAAGAACTCAAAACCACTGTGCTCTGGCCCCATGATGGGCGCCAACTATCGTGGATTTGTCACGGCAGATGCCCTTGTGAAAGTACTTAGGTGTTGAGCCATCGCAATGTAGGTTAGCTCGAAGCGGTTGAATGGGACAAAGGACACAAATGATTTACCCAGGTTTAGCCCCTCACAACAAGGTAAAAGCCTACGTCCTGCTTCTAGTTGTATTGCTTGAGTTTGGATTACAAGGGAGCGAATACGCTTAACCTAGCTCTCGACTCATTGTTTCTCGAGTTAACCTGCCGTCGGGTCTCGCCTTTATATAAACAGGTCGAGGTCTGGCGGCTTACAAGAGTCCGGGTCAGATTACACAACGTAACTGACCCTGACCCTAATTTATCTTGCCTTGTTAGGTAAGTTACCATCAGGAGGCTCACACCTTCGGGTCTAGAGTTGCCTCCGGTTTGTGGGCCTTCAATAGCCTGCCTGTAAGCTGCCTTTGGTCTTCTTATCTTATCTTCTTAAGCCTTACTGGGCCTTCAATTATAAGTCACCAAGAATATGATCCGGCCCCTCCTGGGTGGGTCATACCAAGGGATTATATCCCCAACAGTAACCAAATCATATAATGTGTTATCTATTTTGGAATATTCGGGGATGTGGACACGTAGGGTGTCATACGCAGCTTAGAGAGTACATGGCGAAAGAACGCATCAATGTAGTGGCGTTGCAAGAGACGATTAAAGATGACTTCACTTTCATAGGTTAACTCGCTTTTGACCCTCTTCAACGTTTTGATTGGCACTAGGTGCCATCCACTGGTCACTCGGGTGGCCTCCCGATGGGTTGTAATCATGATGCATGTGATGTAATTGTGTGGGAGTGTGGTGTTTTTTTTACATTGCTACTACTGTTTGACACCGTGTTTCCGGGTTATCTTTGGTGGTTGTATGTGTGTACGGCCTTGTGGACCATGCGAGATCAGTCGAGTTTCTTTCTGAGCTCACAAATTTGGTCGGGGTCAAACGAGTGGCCAACCTCCCTCTGATCGTGGGCGGTGATTTTAACTTGATCCGCTCAAGGGCGGACAAGAACAACGACAATTTCGCCCAGGTCGTTGTTCTTGTCCACCCCCGCCACCAAGGAGCAGCCTGGGTCGTCGATGTAATTGTGTGGGAGTGCGGTGATCTTAACTTGATCCGCACTGGGCTAGGGTGTCCATGTTCAACAACGCGATTGCGGCTACGACGTTACGTGAAGCCGCACATACAGGAGCAAGGTTTACCTGGACTAACAAACAGTTGCGGCATGTACGTAGCGGTCTCGACCGCGTGTTCTTTATACCTGAATGGGAAATTATTTTTCCCGAGTGCTCCTTGGTGGCGGAGACGTGGATTGGTTCCGACCACCTCCCCCTCATTTTATCTTCTGGTGAGGAATTCATTCGTTGTAGTAGTAGGTTCTACTTTGAAACGGCATGGTTCGAGGCAGAGGGCTTCGAGCACATGGTCAGGGAGTGGTAGTCGCTCATTGCATCGCAGTTAGGGTACCAACGGGGCCCGACGGAGTTCTAGACTTCCGGGACCGCCAAGATGCGTGCGTATTTACGTGGTTGGGGGGCTAACCATGGAAGTGAATCCAAGAAGGCGCGAGCTAGAATTGGAGATGAGATCACAACACTGGATGTACAAACCGATGCTAGACCCTTCTCCGAGAATGAGCGGGCTCATAGATATGCACTTGAAAACCAAGTTCTCACTTTTCTGAGAGCAGAAGACGAGTACTGGCGTCTAGGGGTGACGTCAAATGGGTGACTAAGGGAGATGCGAATACTAGCTACTTCCACGCATACATGAATGGTTGGAAGCGTAAATGCTTTACTTTGCGTCTTACTTCGGACAATGACCTTTAGTAACCCAAAACGAGATTGCTAGCCACATTTATGAGTTTTTCATCGGTCTTTTGGAGACAGGTGAGGAAAAAATATTGTGCCTGCGGGAGGATTTGTGGGATCCTTCTGAGCGGGTGTCGCAGGTGGAGAACGACGGGTTTGCCTTGTCCTTCCTGCCGGAGGAGATTGACAAGGCGCTTGCAGGTTGGAGACGGACATGACGCTGGGCCCCGATGGCTGGCCCGTGTAGTTCTTTAAGAAGTTCTGGCCTTGTCTTAAGCATATCTTCTATGCGTTAGTGAATGGCTTTGCACTAGGTACGGTAGACCTGTCCCGACTGAACTATGGTGCTATCAGCCTCATCCCTAAGGTTAAGGGCGTGGACAATATTATGTTGTTTAGGCCAAGCTATCACACTTATTTATGTGCCTTTCAAGCTTTGCGCTAAAGCATACGCCAAACGTCTAGTGCCCATTGCACAAGGAGTGATCCTCAAAAGCCAAACCGCCTTCTTCAAGGGACACAATAATCTAGAGGGACCGATCGCTCTCCTTGAGATTGTGCATGAGCTAAAGCGCACCAAAGGGACGGGCATGCTGCTTAAGCTTGACTCCAAAAAATCCTACGACCGAGTGAACTGGGAGTTTGTTCGGGAGGTGCTCCTCAAAAAGGGTTTTGAGGCAGGCTTTGTTCACCGTGTCATGCACCTGGTCAACTGTGGATAGATGGCAATGATGATAAATAGTGAGGTTGGCAAGTTCTTCCGCAACAAAAGGGGTCTCCGACAAGGTGACCCTAGCTCGCCGCTTATTTTTAAGTTCGTTGTGGACGCCTTGTCGGCTATGCTCACCCAAGCCAAAGCGTGGGGCACATTAAATGTTGGTGCCCCACCTCATCCTCGGGGGGTGACTCACCTGCAATACGCAAACAATACGATGCTGCTCTTTGAGCCTAACAACCATAGTATCGCGTCGATTAAGTTGCTGCTCCTTGCCTTCAAGATCCTTTCGGAGCTAAAAATAAACTTCCTAAAAAGTGAGATGATCACCATGGGGATGGGACACCAAGAGAGCATGTGTGTTGCAAACCTACTTAATTGCAAGCTTGGGGCTTTCCAATTAAGTACCTCGGCCTTCCAATCTCCCATCGGAAATTATCAATATCCGAGTGGGAGCCACATTATGGCAAGGTGGCGAATAGGGTTAGCCCATGGCGAGGGAGGTTTATGTTGTCGGCGGCTAGGTTGATTCTTACTAATTCTAGCCTCTCCTCCCTCCCACTCTTCATTATGGGAATGTTTCCAGTTAGATACCCCTCACTCCAGGTTCTTTTGGGAAGGAACTAGAATCAAGCGGAAGTACCACTTGGTCAAGTGGGCGGCGGTGTGTAGGCCAAAATAATCAGGGGCTTGGGGATCACCATTCCAAGGTTATGAATGTAGCCCTCCTCACCAAGTGGTGGTGGCGCTTAACCCAAAATGAGTCGGGACTCTGGGCTGATCTCTCCATGAAAAATACTTCCAAGGTGGAAATCTGTTTAAAGCTAAACCTTCGGGATCAGCGTTCTGGAACGGGATCCAAGCGGTCCGACCAGCATTCATGGTAGGGGCCCATTTTGATGCTAATAACGACATGTCCACTCGGTTTTGGTTAGATAATAGGTTAGAGGTCAGCCAGCTTTGGCATTCCTACCCTCTGCTCTACCAAATAGCCACGGACACCAACTGAAGGAAATATGCCCTAGAGGCAACAATAAAGTTGTTATTTTTAATTTCCTTTCATGATAAAGGTTTATTATTCATGCTAGAATTGTATTGATCGGAAACCTTAAAGATGTGTGAATACATAAACAAATAATGTGTCCCTAGTGAGCCTCTATTAGACTAGCTCGTTGATCAAAGATGGTTAAGGTTTCCTAACCATGGACATGAGCTGTTATTTCATAACGGGATCATATCATTAGGAGAATGATGTGATGGACAAGACCCATCCATTAGCTTAGCATAATGATCGTGATGTTTTATTGCTATTGCTTTCTTCATGTCAAATACATATTCCTTTGACTATGAGATTACGCAACTCCCGGATACCGGAGGAATGCCTTATGTGCTATCCAACATCACAACATAACTGGGTGATTATAAAGATACTCTATAGGTATCTCCGAAGGTGTTTGTTGAGTTGGCATAGATCGAGATTAGGATTTGTCACTCCGAGTATCGGAGTGGTATCACTGGGCCCTCTTGGTAATACACATCATAAGCTTGCAAGCAAACGCCTAAGAAGTTAGTCACAAGGTGATGTATTACAAAACGAGTAAAGAGACTTGCTGGTAACAAGATTGAACTAGGTATAGAGATACCGACGATCGAATCTCGGGCAAGTAACATACCGATGGACAAAGGGAATTACTTATGTTGTCATAATGGTTCGACCGGTAAAGATCTTTGTAGAATATGTAGGAGCCAATATGGGCATCCAGGTTTCGCTATTGTTTATTGACTGGAGAGGTGTCTCGGTCATGTCTACATAGTTCTCGAACACATAGGGTCCGCACGCTTAATGTTCGATGACGATATAGTATTATATGAGTTATGTGATTTGGTGACCGAATGTTATTCAAAGTCTGGATGAGATCAGGGACATGATGAGGAGTATCGAAATGGTCGAGAGGTAACTATTTATATATAGGACGAGGGTATTCGGACACCGAAAGTGTTTCGGGGGGTACCGGGTACTTATCGGGTCACCGGAAGGAGTTCCGGGCACCCCCGGCAAAAGATATGGGCCTTATGGGCCAAGAGGGGAAACGCACCAGCCACAAGGGGCTGGCGCGCCGCCCATATGGGCCGGCCTAGGAGAAGACGGAAAGAGGGGAAGGGAAAGGAATGAGTGGAATAGGATTCCCCCTTCCTTCCCTCTCCCACCTCTTTCCTCCCCCCTCCGACAAACATGGCAGGGGGGCGCAGCCAAGGGCAGGAGCCCAAGTAGAACTCGTACATACTTGGGGCGCCCCTTGGCCTCTCCCCTCTCCCTCCCACCTATATATATGAGGATGGGGCACCTAGCACACCTTAGACAATTGCCTAGCCGTGTGCGGCGTCCCCCTCCACCATTTACACCCCCAGTCATAGTTTCGTAGTGCTTAGGCGAAGCCCTGCGGAGATCACTTCACCATCACCGTCACCACGCCGTCGTGCTGACGGAACTCATCTACTACATTGACATCTTGCTGGATCAAGAAGGCGAGGGATGTCCCCGAGCTGAACGTGTGGAGAACATGGAGGTGCCGTGCGTTCAGTACTTGATCGGTTCAAGCGCGAAGAAGTTCGACTACATCAACCGCCTTGTGAAACGCTTCCGCTTACGGTCTACAAGGGTATGTAGACACACTCTCCCCCTCGTTGCTATGCATCTCCATGGATAGATCATTACGTGTGCGTAGAATTTTTTTTGTTTTCCATGCAACGTTTCCCAACCGTGGCATCAGAGCCAGGTCTATGAGTAGATGATATGCACGACAAAGAGTTGTGGCCAATGATAGTCATACTGCTTACCACCAACGTCTTATTTTGATTCGTCTGTATTGTGGATGAAGCGGCCCGGACCAACCTTACATGTCCACGCACATGAGACTGATACGTCTCCAATGTATCTATAATTTTTTTTGTATTCATGCCATGTTTATAAATATTTCTACATGCTTTTGGTATGATTTGGTTAGAACTAACCTGGACTAACGATGTTTTCAGATGAACTACCGTGGTGTTGTTTTTGTGCGGAAATAAAAGTTCTCGGAATGCGCTGAAAATCAATGGAGATTTTTTCTGGAAAATATAAAAAATACTAAAACAAAAAGTTACCGCAGAGGAGTCCCATGGGGCCCACGAGGGTGGAGGGTGCCCCCCTGTGCCTCGTGGACACCCCGTGGGTCCTCCTGACTTGTTCTTGACGCCAAACCCTCCTATAAATACCCAAACCTCCAGAAAGATACCTAGATCGGGAGTTCCGCCGCTGCAAGCCCTCGTAGCCAACAAAAACCTCTCAGGAGCCCGTTCCGGCACCCGCCGGAGGGGGAAACCATCACCGGTGGCCATGTTCATCATCCCGACACTCTCCATGATGAGAAGGGAGTAGTTCACCCTCGGGGCTTAGGGTATGTACCAGTAGCTATGTGTTTGATCTCTCTCTCTCTCTCTCTCTCTCGTGTTCTTGATATGGCACGATCTTGATGTATCGCGAGCTTTGCTATTATAGTTGGATCTTATGATGTTTCTCCCCCTCTACCTTCTTGTAATGGATTGAGTTTTCCCTTTGAAGTTATCTTATCGGATTGAGTCCTTAAGGATTTGAGAACACTTGATGTATGTCTTGCATGTGCTTATCTGTGGTGACAATGGGATATTCACATGATCTACTTGATGTATGTTTTGGTGATCAACTTACGGGTTCAGTGGCCTTGTGAACTTATGCAAAGGGGTTGGCACGCGTTTTCGTCTTGACTCTCTAGTAGAAACTTTGGGGCACTCTTTGAAGTTCTTTGTGTTGGTTGAATAGATGAATCTGAGATTGTGTGATGCATATCGTATAATCATACCCGCGGATACTTGAGGTGACATTGGAGTATCTAGGTGACATTAGGGTTTTGGTTGATGTGTGTCTTAAGGTGTTATTTTACTACGAACTCTAGGGTTGTTTGTGACACTTATAGGAATAGCCCAATAGATTGATCGGAAAGAATAACTTTGAGGTGGTTTTGTACCCTACAATAATCTCTTCGTTTGTTCTCCGCTATTAGTGACTTTGGAGTGACTCTTTGTTGCACGTTGAGGGATAGTTATATGATCCAATTATGTTATTATTGTTGAGAGAACTTGCACTAGTGAAAGTATGAACCCTAGGCCTTGTTTCCAAGCATTGCAATACCATTTTCACTCACTTTTATCATTAGTTACCTTGTTGTTTTTATAATTTCAGATTACAAAAACCTATATCTACCATCCATATTGCACCTGTATCGCCATCTCTTCATCAAACTAGTGCACCAGACAACCAAGAGCCTAAGCTTGGCGATGTCCTGGAAGGCATCCCCTCTTTCGTCATCGTTCATCGGTAACTTTACTTAGAGCTATATTTTTATTCACCACATGATATGTGTTTTGCTTGGAATGTCATTTTATTTTATTTTGTTTTGCTTGCTGTTTGAATAAAATACCAAGATCTGAAATTCTTAAATGTTAGAGTCTTCACATAGTTACATAATTATTCGACTACTCATTGATCTTCACTTATATCTTTTGGAGTAGTTTGTTAGTTGCTCTAGTGCTTCACTTATATCTTTTTAGAGCATGACAGTGGTTTTATTTTGAAGAAATAGATGAACTCTTATGCTTCACTTATATTATTTTGAGAGTCTTTAGAACAGCATGGTAATTTGCTTTGGTTATGAATTTAGTCCTAATATGATAGGCATCCAAGAGGGATGTAATAAAAACTTTCATATAAAGTGCATTGAATACTATGAGAAGTTTGACTCCTTATGATTGTTTTGAGATATGAAGATGGTGATATTAGAGTCATGCTAGTGGAGTAGTTGTGAATTTGAGAGATACTTGTGTTAAAAGTTTGTGATTCCCATAGCATGCACGTATGGTGAACCGTTATGTGATGAAGTTGGAGCATGATTTATTTATTGATTGTCTTCCTTATGAGTGGCGATCGGGGACGAGCGATGGTCTTGCCCTACCAATCTATCCCCCTAGGAGCATGCGCGTAGTAATTCGTTTCGATAACTAATAATTTTTTGCAATAAGTATGTGAGTTCTTTACGACTAATGTTGAGTCCATGGATTATACGCACTCTCACCCGCCATTGCTAGCTTCTCTAGTACCGCACAACTTTCACCGGTACCATACACCCACCATATACCTTCCTCAAAACAGCCACCATAGCTACCTATTATGGTATTTCCATAGCCATTCCGAGATATATTGCCATGCAACTTTCCACCGTTCCATTTATTATGACATGCTCCATCATTGTCATATTGCCTTGCATGATCATGTAGTTGACATTGTATTTGTGGCAAAGCCACCGTTCATAATTTTTCATACATGTCACTCTTGAATCATTGCACATCCCGGTACACCGCCAGAGGCATTCACATAGAGTCATATTTTGTTCCAAGTATCGAGTTGTAATTCTTGAGTTGTAAGTAAATAAAAGTGTGATGATACTCATTATTAGAGCATTGTCCCAGTGAGGAAAGAATGATGGAGACTATGGTTCCCCCACAAGTCGAGATGAGACTCCGGATTAAATAAAAAAAGAGGCCATAAAAAAGGAGAAAGGCCCAGATAAAAAAAATAAAAAAAGAGAGAAAAAGAGAGAAGGGGCAATGCTACTATCCTTTTACTACACTTGTGCTTCAAAGTAGCACCATGATCTTCATGATAGAGAGTCTCCTATGTTGTCACTTTCATATACTAGTGGGAATTTTTCATTATAGAACTTGGCATGTATATTCCAATGATGGGCTTCCTCAAATTGCCCTAGGTCTTCGTGAGCAAGTAAGTTGGATGCATGCCCACTTAGTTTCTTTTGTTGAGCTTTCATACACTTATAGCTCTAGTGCATCCGTTGTGTGGCAATCCCTACTCACTCACATTGATATCTATTGATGGGCATCTCCATAGCCCGTTGATACACCTAGTTGATGTGAGACTATCTTCTCCCTTTTGTCTTCTCCACAACCACCATTCTATTCCACCATAGTGCTATATCCATGGCTCACGCTCATGTATTGCGTGAAGATTGAAAAAGTTTGAGAACATCAAAAGTATGAAACAATTGCTTGGCTTGTCATCGGGGTTGTGCATGATTAAATACTTTGTGTGATGAAGGTAGAGCATAACCAGACTATGATTTTGTAGGGATAGCTTTCTTTGGCCATGTTATTTTGAGAAGACATGATTGCTTTGTTAGTATGCTTGAAGTATTGTTATTTTTATGTCAATATTAAACTTTTGTTTTGAATCTTATGGATCTGAATATTCTTGCCACAATAAGAGAGATTACATTGATAAATATGTTAGGTAGCATTCCACATCAAAAATTCTGTTTTTATCATTTACCTACTCGAGGACGAGCAGGAATTAAGCTTGGGGATGCTTGATACGTCTCCAACGTATCTATAATTTTTGATGTATTCATGCCATGTTTATAAATATTTCTACATGCTTTTGATATGATTTGGTTAGAACTAACCTGGACTGACGCTGTTTTCAGCAGAACTACTGTGGTGTTGTTTTTGTGCAGAAATAAAAGTTCTCGGAATGCGCTAAAAATCAACGGAGATTTTTTTTGAAAAATATAAAAAATACTAGAACAAAAATTTACCACAGAGGAGTCTCGTGGGGCCCATGAGGGTGGAGGGCGTGCCCCTGTGCCTCATGGACACCCCGTGGGTCCTCCTGACTTGTTCGCGATGCCAAACCCTCCTATAAATACACAAACCTCCAAAACGAAACCTAGATCGGGAGTTTCGCTGCTACAAGCCTCTGTAGCCACCAAAAACCTCTCAGGAGCCTGTTCTGACACCCTACCAGAGGGGGGATCCATCACCGGTGGCCATCTTCATCATCTCGGCGCTCTCCATGACAAGGAGGGAGTAGTTCACCCTTGGGGCTGAGGGTATGAGTAGCTATGTGTTTGATCTCACTCTCTCTCTCGTGTTCTTGATATGGCACGATCTTGATGTATCGTGAGCTTTGCTATTATAGTTGGATCTTATGATATTTCTCCGCCTCTACCTTCTTGTAATGGATTGAGTTTTCCCTTTGAGGTTATCTTATCGGATTGAGTCTTTAAGGATTTGAGAACACTTGATGTATGTCTTTCATGTGCTTATCTGTGGTGACAATGGGATATTCACATGATCTACTTGATGTATGTTTTGGTGATCAACTTGCGGGTTTAGTGACCTTGTGAACTTATGCATAGGGGTTAGCACACGTTTTCGTCTTGACTCTCCGGTAGAAACTTTGGGGCACTCTTTGAAGTTCTTTGTGTTGGTTGAATAGATGAATCTGAGATTGTGTGATGCATATCGTATAATCATACCCGCGGATACTTGAGGTGACATTGGAATATCTAGGTGACATTAGGGTTTTGGTTGATGTGTGTCTTAAGGAGTTATTTTACTACGAACTCTAGGGCTGTTTGTGACACTTATAGGAATAGCCCAATAGATTGATCGAAAAGAATAACTTTGAGGTGGTTTTGTACCCTAAAATAATCTCTTCGTTTGTTCTCCACTATTAGTGACTTTGGAGTGACTCTTTGTTGCATGTTGAGGGATAGTTATATGATCCAATTATGTTATTATTGTTTAGAGAACTTGCACTAGTGAAAGTATGAACCTTAGGCCTTGTTTCCAAGCATTGCAATACCATTTTCGCTCACCTTTATCATTAGTTACCTTGTTGTTTTTATAATTTCATATTACAAAAACCTATATCTACCATCCATATTGCACTTGTATCACCATCTCTTTGTCGAACTAGTGCACCTATACAATTTACCATTGTATTGGGTGTGTTGGGGACACACGAGACTCTTTGTTATTTGGTTGCAGGGTTGTTTGAGAGAGCCCATCTTCGTCCTACGCCTCCCACGGATTTGTAAACCTTAGGTCATCCACTTGAGGGAAATTTGCTACTGTCCTACAAACATCTGCACTTGGAAGCCCAACAACATCTAAAAGAAGAAGGTTGTGTAGTAGACATCAGAGACCGGTTCCACCGATAGACATGCAACTAGTTTTGCATAAAGGTGGCTGGCGGGTATATGTTTCTCCTACTTTAGTGAATCGAATTTGACTACGGCCGGTCCTTGAAGAAGGTTAAAACATCAAACTTGATGAAACACCATTGTGGTTTTGATGCGTAGGTAAGAACGGTTCTTGCTAGAAGCCCGTAGTAGCCACGTAAAACTTGCAACAACAAAGTAGAGGACGTCTAACTTGTTTTTGTAGGGTCTGTTGTGATGTGATATGGTCAAGACATGATGTGGTAAATGTTATTGTATGAGATGATCATGTTTTGTAAGTTGTCGGCAACCGACAGGAGCCTTATGGTTGTCTCTTTATTGTATGAAATGCAAACGCCATGTAATTGCTTTACTTTATCGCTATGAGTTAACAATAGTTGGCGAGACGACCATGATGCAATGATGGAGATCAAGGTGTCGAGATGGTGACGATGGAGATCATGATGATGCTTTGGAGGTGGAGATCAAAAGCACAAGATGATGATGGCCATATCATCACATATTTTGATTGCATGTGATGTTTATCTTTTATGCATCTTATTTTTCTTAGTATGGAGGTAGCATTATATGATGATCCCTTCACTAAATTTCAAGATAAAAGTGTTCTCCCTGAGTATGCACCATTGCTACAGTTCATCGTGTGGAGACACCATGTGATGATTGATACGTCTCCGTCGTATCTACTTTTCCAAACACTTTTGCCCTTATTTTGGACTCTAACTTGCATGGTTTGAATGAAACTAACCAGGACTGACGCTGTTTTTAGCATAATTGCCATGGTGTTATTTTTTTAGCAGAAACAAAAGTTCTCGGAATGACTTGAAAATCCACGGAGATTATTTTTGGAAAATATAAAAAATACTGGCGAAAGAGTCAAGTCCAGGGGGGCCACACCCTATCCACAAGGGTGGGGGCGCGCCCCCCTGCCTCGTGGGCCCCCTGGATGTCCACCGACCTCAACTCCAACTCCATATATTCTCTTTCGCAGAGAAAAAAATCAAAGAGAAAGTTTCATCACGTTTTATGATACGGAGCCGCCTCCAAGCCCTAATCTCTCTCAGGAGGGCTGATCTGGAGTCCGTTCGGGGCTCCGGAGAGGGGGATTCGTTGTCGTCATCATCATCAACCATCCTCTATCACCAATTTCATGATGCTCACCGCCGTGCGTGAGTAATTCCATCATAGCTAGGCTTGCTGGACGGTGATGGGTTGGATGAGATTTACCATGTAATCAAGTTAGTTTTGTTAGGGTTTGATCCCTAGTATCCACTATATTTTGAGATTGATGTTGCTATGACTTTGCTATGCTTAATGCTTGTCACTAGGGCCCGAGTGCCATGATTTCATATCTGAACCTATTATGTTTTCATGAAAATATGTGAGTTCTTGATCCTATCTTGCAAGTCTATAGTCACCTATTATGTGTTATGATCCGACAACCCCGAAGTGACAATAATCGGGATACTTCTCGGTGATGACCGTAGTTTGAGGAGTTCATGTATTCACTATGTGTTAATGCTTTGGTCCGGTACTCTATTAAAAGGAGGCCTTAATATCCCTTAGTTTCCATTAGGACCCCGCTGCCACGGGAGGGTAGGACAAAAGATGCCATGCAAGTTCTTTTCCATAAGCACGTATGACTATATTCGGAATACATGCCTACATTACATTGATGAACTGGATCTAGTTCTGTGTCACCCTATGTTATAACTATTACATGATGAATCACATCCGACATAATTATCCACCACTGATCCAATGCCTACGAGCTTTTCACATATTGTGCTTTGCTTATTTACTTTACCGTTGCTACTGTTACAATTACTACAAAACTGCTATCATTACTTTTATCACTGTTACTGTTACTATCATACTACTTTGCTAGTAAATACTTTGCTGCAGATACTAAGTCATCCAGGTGTGGTTGAATTGTCAACTCAACTGCTAATACCTGAGAATATTCTTTGGCTCCCCTTGTGTCGAATCGATAAATTTGGGTTGAATACTCTACCCTCGAAAACTGTTGTGATCCCCTATACTTGTGGGTTATCTGTGATAGACTCTACATTCACATACAATGGGTGTAAGACAGTTTTGCACATGCGGAATACTTGGGTTAAACTTGACGAGCCTAGCATGTACAAACATGGCCTCGGAACACTAGAGATCGAAAGATCAAACGTGAATCATATAGTAGATATGATCAACACAGAGATGTTCACCATTGATGACTACCCCATCTCATGTGATGATTGGACATGGGTTAGTTGATTTGGATCACGTGTCACTTTAGATGACTTGAGAGATGTCTATTTAAGTGGGAGTTCTTAAGTAATTTGATTAATTGAACTTAATTTATCATGGACTTGGTCCTGATAGTATTTGCATATCTATGATGTAGATCAATGACCCGTGCTATCGTTCCCTTGAATTTTAGTGCGCTCCCAGAGAAATCTAAGTTGAAAGATGATGGTAGCAACTACACGGACTGGGTCCATAACTTGAGGATTATCCTCATTGCTGCACAAAAGAATTATGTCCTTGATGCACCACTAGGTGAAAGGCCTGCTGCAAGAGCATATACTCATGTTTTGAATGTCTGGCAAGCTTGATCTGATGACTACTCGATAGTTTAGTGTGCCATGCTTTACGGCTTAGAACCGGGACTTCAAAGACGTTTTGAACATCATGGAGCATATGAGATGTTCCAAGAGTTGAAGTTAATATTTCAATCAAATGCTCGGGTTGAGAGATATGAAGTCTCCAACAAGTTCTATAGCTGCAAGATGGATGAGAACAGTTTTGTCAATAAACACATACTCAAAAATGTCTGGGTATTATAATCACTTGACTCAGCTGGGAGTTGATCTTCCAGTTGATTGTGTCATTGACAGAGTTCTTCAATCACTGCCACCAAGCTACAAAGGTTCGTGATGAATTATAATATGCAAGGGATGAACAAAACAATTCCCGAGCTCTCCGCAATGCTTAAAGCCGCGGAGGTAGAAATCAAGAAGGAGCATCAACTTTTGATGGTTAACAAGACCAATAGTTTCAATAAAAAGGGCAAAGGAAAGAAAGGGAACTTCAAGAAGAATGGCAAGCAAGTTGCCACTCCCGAGAAGAAGCCTAAAGATGGACCCCAAGCCTGAAACTTAGTGCTTCTACTACAAAGGGGCTGGTCATTGGAAGCGGAACCCAAGTATTTGGCGGATAAGAAGGATGGCAAAGTAAACAAATGTATATTTGATATACATGTTATTGATGTGTACCTTACTAATGCTCGTGGTAGCGCCTGGATATTTTGCTCATATTTTTAACTCGAAACAGGAGCTACGGATTAAACGAAGATTGGCTAAGGACGAGTTGACGATGCGCGTCGGTAATGGTTCCAAGGTCGATGTGATCGCTGTCGGCACTCTACCTCTACATCTACCTTCGGGATTAGTTTTAGACCTGAATAATTTTTATTTCCTTCCAGCGTTGAGCATGAACATTTTATCTATATCTTGTTTAGTGCGAGACGGTTATTCATTTAATTCAGAGAATAATGGTTGTTCTATTTATGTGAGTAATATCTTTTATAGTCATGCACCCTTGAAGAGTGGTCTATTTCTGTTGAATCTCTATTGTGGTGATACACATATTCATAGTATTGATGCCAAAAGATGCAAAGTTGATAATGATAGTGCAATATATTTGTGGCACTACCATTTAGGTCATATTGGTGTAAAGCGCATGAAGAAACTCCATGTAGATCGACTTTTGGAATCACTTGATTATGAATCATCTGATACTTGCGAACCATGCCTCAGTGGCAAGATGACTAAAAATCCGTTATCCGGAACAATGGAGCGAGCCAATGACTTATTGGAAATAATACATACCGATGTATGCGGTCCGATGAGTGTTGAGGCACGCGGCGGGTATCGTTATTTTCTGACCTTCACAGATGATTTGAGCAGATATGGGTATATCTACTTAATGAAACACAAGTCTGAAACATTTGAAAAGTTCAAAGAATTTCAGAGTGAAGTGGAGAATCATCGTAACAAGAAAATAAAGTTTCTATGATCTGATCGCGGAGGCAAATATTTGAGTTACGAGTTTGGCCTTCATTTAAAACAATGTGGAATAGTTTCCCAACTCATGCCACCTGGAACACCACAGCGTAATGGTGTGTCCGAACGTCGTAACCGTACCTTATTAGATATGGTGTGATCTATGATGTCCCTTACCGATTTACCACTATTGTTTTGGGGTTATGCATTAGAGGTAGCTGCATTCACTTTAAATAGGGCACCATCAAAATCTGTTGAGACAACGCCTTATGAACTGTGGTTTGGCGAGAAACCAAAGTTGTCGTTTCTTAAAGTTTGGGATGCGATGCTTATGAGAAAAAGTTTCAACCTGATAAGCTCGAAACCAAATCGGAGAAGTGTGTCTTCATAGAATACCCAAAGGAAACTGTTGGGTACACCTTCTATCACAGATCCGAAGGCAAAATCTTTGTTGCTAAGAATGGATCCTTTCTAGAGAAGGAGTTTCTCTCTAAAGAAGTGAGTGGGAGGAAAGTAGAACTTGATGAGGTAATTGTACCTTCTCTCAATTTGGAAAGTAGCACATCAGAGAAATCCGTTCCTGTGATGCCTACACCAACTAGAGAGGAAGCTAATGATGATGATCATGAAACTTCAGATCAAGTTACTACTGGACCTCGTAGGTCGAACACAGCACGTTCCGCACCAGAGTGGTATGGTAATCCTGTCCTGGAAGTCATGTTACTAGACCATGGCGAACCTACGAACTATGAAGAAGCTATGATGAGCCCAGATTCCGATAAATGGCTTGAAGCCATGAAATCTGAGATAGGATCCATGTATGAGAACAAAGTGTGGACTTTGGTGGACTTGCCCAATGATCGGCAAGCCATTGAGAATAAATGGATCTTCAAGAAGAAGACTGATGCTGATGGTAATGTCACCATATGCAAAGCTCGACTTGTCACGAAAGGTTTTCGACAAGTTCAAGGGGTTGACTACGATGAGACCTTCTCACCCGTAGCAATGCTTAAGTCAGTCTGAATCATGTTAGCTATTGCCGCATTTTATGAGTATGAAATTTGGAAAATGGACATCAAAATTGCATTCCTTAATGGATTTCTTAAAGAAGAGTTGTATATGATGCAACTAGAAGGTTTTGTCGATCCTAAAGGTGCTAACAAAGTGTGCAAGCTCCAGTGATCCACCTATGGACTGGTGCAAGCATCTCGAAGTTGGAATATACGCTTTGATGAGGTGATCAAAGCATATGGTTTTATACAGACTTTCGGTGAAGCCTGTATTTACAAGAAAGTGAGTGGGAGCTCTGTAGCATTTCTGATATTATATGTAGATGACATATTGCTGATTGGAAATGATATAGAATTTTTAGATAGCGTAAAAGGATACTTGAATCAGAGTTTTTCAATGAAAGACCTCGGTGAAGCTTCTTATATATTGGGCATCAAGATCTATAGAGAAACATCAAGACGCTTAATAGGACTTTCACAAAGCACATACCTTGACAAAGTTTTGAAGAAGTTCAAAATGGATCAGTCAAAGAAAGGGTTCTTACATGTGTTACAAGGTGTGGAGTTGAGTCAGACTCAAAGCCCGACCATTGTAGAAGATAGAGAGAAAATGAAAGTCATTCCCTATGCCTCAGCCATAGGTTCTATCATGTATGCTATGCTATGTACCAGACCTGATGTGTGCCTTGCCATAAGTCTGCCAAGGAGGTACCAAAGTAATCTAGGAGTGGATCACTGGACAGTGGTCAAGAACATCCTGAAGTACCTGGAAAGGACCAAGGATATGTTTCTCGTTTATGGAGGTGACAAAGAGCTCGTCGTAAATGGTTACATCGGTGCTAGCTTTGACACTGATCCGGATGACTCTAAGTCACAAACTAGATACATATTTATTTTGAATGGTGGAGCTGTCAGTTGGTGTAGTTCCAAGTAGGGCGTCGTGGCAGGATCTACATGTGAAGGGGAGTACATAGATGCTTTGGAAGCAACAAATGAAGGAGTCTGGATTAAGGAGTTCATATCCTATCTAGGTGTAATACCTAGTGCATCGGGTCCAATGAAAATCTTTTGTGACAACACTGGAGCAATTGCCTTGGCGAAGGAATTCAGGTTTCACAAGAGAACCAAAAACATCAAGAGACGCTTCAACTCCATTCGTGAACAAGTCAAGGATGGAGACATAGAAATTTGCAAGATACATACAGATCTGAATGTGGCAGGCCTGTTGACTAAGCCTCTTCCACGAGAAAAACAGGATTAGCACCAAGACTCCATGGGTGTTAGATTCATTACAATGTAATCTATATTGTTGACTCTAGTGCAAGTGGGAGTGAGGGAGTTCCAAACTAGGGGGTGTCCGGATAGCCGAACTATCATCATCAGCCGGACTCCAAGACTATGAAGATACAAGATTGAAGACTTCGTCCCGTGTCCGGATGGGACTTTCCTTGGCGTGGAAGGCAAGCTTGGCGATACGGATATGTAGATTTCCTACCATTGTAACCGACTCTGTGTAACCCTAGCCCTCTCCGGTGTCTATATAAACCAGATGGCTTTAGTCCATAGGACGAACAACAATCATACCATAGGCTAGCTTCTAGGGTTTAGCCTCCTTGATCTCGTGGTAGATCTACTCTTGTAACACACATCATCAATATTAATCAAGCAGGACGTAGGGTTTTACCTCCATCAAGAGGGCCCGAACCTGGGTAAAACATCGTGTCCCTTGTCTCCTGTTACCATCCACCTAGACGCACAGTTCGGGACCCCCTACCCAAGAACCGCCGGTTTTGACACCGACATTAGTGCTTTCATTGAGAGTTCCTCTGTGTCGTCACCGATAGGCTCGATGGCTACTTCGACCATCATCAACGATGCAGTCCAGGGTGAGACCTTTCTCCCCGGACAGATCTTCGTATTCGGCGGCTTTGCACTACGGGCCAATTCGCTTGGCCATCTGGAGCAGATCGAAAGCTACGCCCCTGGCCGTCGGGTCAGATTTGGAAGTTTGAACTTCACGGCCGACATCCATGGGGACTTGATCCTCGATGGATTCGAGCCACAGCCAAGCGTGCCGCACTGTCATGGCGAGCATGATTTAGCTCTGCAGCCGGACAGTACCCTGGAGGCCGCACTCGAACCCGCTCCAATCTTCAATTCAGAGCCGGCTACGCAGATCGAGGACGGATGGCTAGACACCGCCTCGGGGGTTGCAACCTCTACGGCGATAGAGCCAAAGACTGACTTTGTCCCTCATAAAGCTCGTGACTCCGAGGTGTCGGACTCCTCGCCGGACTCCGAACCTCCCGCGCCCCCTCCGATCGAATCCGATTGGGCGCCGATCATGGAGTTCACCGCAGCGGACATCTTTCAACGCTCACCTTTCAGCGACATCTTGAGTTCGCTAAAGTATCTCTTGTTATCAGGAGAGCCCTGGCTGGACTGCGGCCAGGACAGTTGGGATGCGGATGACGAAGAAATTCAAAGCCCACCCACCACCCAATTAATAGCCACTGTCGACGATCTAACCGACATGCTAAACTATGACTCCGAAGACATCGACGGTATGGACGACGATGCCGGAGACGACCAAGAACCAACGCCTACCGGGCACGTGAAAGCCACCCCAACTCATGACGTATACATGGTGGATACACCAAAAGGAAGCGATCATGAGGAAAAACGGGACGTGGCGAAGGACAACTCCCCCAACAAACAACCAAAACGGCGACGCAAGCGCCGCCCGAAGATCGGCCTCGATAAAAACGGCACCCATACGGACCCGGCCCTAGAGCAGGGCGAAGCAGTGGACGACGCACATGTCAACAAGCAGCCAGCCGGACATGAACTGGACAAGCAACCCATCCCCGGCGAAGATGATCTCACATCACCAGAGCATACGAATCTTCATAAAAGGCTCGTCGCCACTGCAAGAAGTTTGAAGAAGCAAAAGCGGAAGCTCAAAACAGCGGAGGACGCACTCAGAATGAGATGGAGCAAAGTACTCAACAGTGCAGATAAACATGGCGCTAGTCACCAGACAAAGAGCTACCCGAAGCGCAAGTTGTTGCCCGAATTTGACGAGGAGGCCTTAGATCCCCCGCAGTCAAAAAAGAAAGAGGCCGCCTGGCCGGATAGACGACCAGATGACAGGCCAAGAGCAACAAGGGGCGCCGCACACAAGCCGGCACACGATCAGCATAAAGATCCTCGGAAAAAGGACGACCCAGTCAGATCTATTTATGGGCCAAAAAAAGAAGACTCCAGGAAGCAACATAACCCGCCGAGCATTTGAAGACAAGGGCACACCCAAATACAAGGGCGCCGCACACCCACTATGTTTCATCGACGAGGTACTGGATCATGGATTTCCAGCGGGATTCAAACCCGTAAACATAGAAGCATATGACGGAACAACAGACCCCGGAGTCTGGATTGAGGATTACATCCTACACATACATATGGCCAGAGGAGACGATCTCCATGCAATAAAATACCTACCCCTCAAGCTCAAAGGGCCAGCTCGGCATTGGCTTAAAAGCCTCCCAAAAAATACCATTGGAAGTTGGGAAGAGCTTGAGGATGCGTTTCGTGCAAATTTTCAGGGGACCTATGTCCGCCCTCCGGATGCAGACGATTTAAGTCACATAACTCAACAGCCCGGAGAGTCAGCACGCAAATTCTGGAACAGGTTCCTCACTAAAAAGAACCAAATAGTCGACTGTCCGGACGCTGAAGCCTTAGCAGCCTTTAAACACAACGTCCAAGACGAATGGCTTGCCAGACACCTCGGCCAGGAAAAACCAAGAACAATGGCCGCACTAACAAGCCTCATGACCCGCTTTTGCGCGGTGGAAGACAGCTGGCTGGCTAGATGCAGCACCAGCGACCCGAGTACATCCGAAGTTAGGGATGGAAATGGGAAATCATGACGCAGAAAAGATCAGCGCCGGAATAAGGAAAATGGCCCGAATAGTACGGCGATCAATGCCGGATTCAAAAGCTCTCGGCCGAACAACAAAACACTGCCCCTCAAGGACAACAGTGACGAGCTATCCAACCTAAACAAGATTCTGGATAGACTATGTCAAATACATGGTACCTCCGGGAAGCCTGCAAACCATACCCACAGAGATTGTTGGGTCTTCAAACAGTCTGGCCGACTTAATGCCGAACACAAGGGGCTCGACACACCAAGCGAAAGTGACGAAACCCAAAAGCAGCACTGTGGAAAATAGAAGACATTCCCACTAGAAGTCAAAACAGTGAACTCACTTCATGTGATAACACGAAAATACAGCGTGGCACCTGCAATACCAGGACACCACCCGCAGAATGGGGATAGACCCTACCAAAATTCGCCGTAGCAGCACTTCCTTCAAAGGAGTGACGCCAGGCCTTTAAGCCAATTATACATGCTCTGTACCACTAGAGGTTGTGTTCGGTTCATCCGACAACCTCCGTCGCGAAAAGCTCACTCTCCATCGCCCCATTCAAACAGTAGCCCTTAAGCACTACTGGGGCACGCAACTATCGCCAGCCCTAATGCAATACCACATTACGCGTTTTTTTACGCTTAAGAATGCCCGGTCAACGTGGCATAATTTCATTAAAAAGTAACTCTGAGTGTTCCTCGACCATGGAGAACGTGAGACTGCTTCGACAGCCACACACTAAATCAGACCTTGCAGGTCAAAGCCCCTAAAAACAGGTCATTCAGACCTCGGACATGGTTAGACGAGTCCGGCGTAACTAAACAAGGGGCTTCCCAGCCGCATACCCCCTTTATAAGGGGCCGCGTGTATAAATGATGAGAGCCAATAAAGCTCAACTTTCTTCATTTTATTCTATTTTAATACAACTTCTGCACGATATTTCTTGGAAACTAAGTCCTTCTCTTTTACAGATGAAGTACGTGCTACACCCGTCCAGGATACAGCACAACGGAGACACATGCGCAGACGTGCAGCAGGGACCCGTTGCAAGGATTCTTTTCAGATTAAGACCCTGCGTAAACCTTTCTTACTGTCTCTTGTTGATACACATCCCCCGGTTTCCCACCATAGCCGAGGAGGAGGCTGGCGTTTTGGCATCGGCCGCGTCAGAAGTTCCTGCCTGTACCTGGACACAAGGGGCTTAGGGCATTGTTCTGCCCGGTATCATAAAGACCGAACACCTCAGGGAGTGTTCGGCGTCTCGAGTTAGGCCTTATATGCATCAGCTCCGAATCATGTCTTTGCTCAAATGTTGGGTTTGCCCGGCTCCTGTGTTTTGTTGCCTTACGTTCCGCATCATCAGCTAATGCGGCACCAGGAGAACTACTGCGATTGTGCCCCGGTTCGGCCGGGCGAGCACCTCAGTAGAGAAAGCCGAAAACTGACTATCATGATATAGCGAGAGACTGGTCAACCACTCGATCGACCATCAGAATGTTTAGAATTCCTCCGCTTTGACGAAGGACCGCTTCCCGGTCAGGCACATACGCGCCCCGAGTTCGGGAAGAGCGGTGCCACCAGGGGCTATATAGTAGCCCCACATTCGAGCTCCTATGGCTAAGTGAAAGTGATAAAGCATTATAGTCCGGTTGCCTAGTTTGCTACGCTATCACCTCCTTAAAAGGACCAAGACATTGGATTAAGTGTGAAAAAGCGCTTTTCTTTTTGCAAACACCCCCGCACCATGTGCGTGGGGGCTGAAGCCAAAGACTGCCATCTTTCAGATTATACATACACATACGGCCGCACAGGAGATAGTTCAATACTTGAACACACAAGTATAAAAAGTTATTACATTATAAACATGATCTCAGAAATCATACATGTCATTCAAACATAACATCTTTCGAGCACTGCGACTCTATTAAACGAGCGCCCTGCAGGACTTCCTCAAAATAGTGCTCGGTGGGGAATCGGCTTTTGTCCGAACCCCGGGATGCAATAGCGGAGGCATCCATCTCCGCCCAGTATGTCTTACCACGGGCGAGAGCCATCCGTGCACCTTCTATGCATGCCGACCGCTTCATCGCCCCAATACGTGGCACCGCCCCAAGGAATTGCTGCAACAAGCCAAAATAACTCTTCGGCTTGGGCCTTTTTGGCCACAGATGAGCGACCACATCCGTCATGGCAAGTCCGGACAATCTATTCAGCTCAGCCCACTCAACCAGCCGATCACTCAACAGGAGTGGATGCTCCGGACTATGGAATTGAAACTAGAAAAGCTCTTCCATTTCGTGATCCTTCTGGCTTCGAAAGTGCACGACTGCGTCCGCCGCACTCGCCGCCAAGTCCAGATAAGGATCCTCCGCACCGTACAATCGGCCCAGCTGAGCATACTTCGGATCCGTGAACTTCCTACGCAGCATAAAGGGCTTTCCAGCCACAATGTCTCCGAGCTGACGCAGTTCCTCCTTCATAGCCCGCATCGCACTATGGGCATCCTTGGCTTCGGCGTCGGCCTTCTTCAGGTCCTCTTGCTCCGCTCGGCGTTCTCTTTCAAGAACCTCCAGGCGGTCGGTAGCAACTTTTAATTTCGTGGCCATTCCGGCCATCTCCTCCCTGCTTCGGCAGTGAGCAGCCTTCTCGGCTTCTAGCTCTTCTGCTGCCTATGAGGCAGCCGCCTCGCTTTTTCTGGCTTGCTCCTTGGCACGAGCAAGTTCTGCTTGAAGGCCTTCCACAGCAGCAGCACTATCTGCATCAGGCATACAAATTGTAAGGAATGAGCGTCAGCTCCCTTACTAGGCGACCGCAGAGCAACCACATACCTTGTGACTCATCAAGTCATTTATTGACCAGCGATATGTCCGCATCCGCAACGTCGAGTTGCCTCTTCAGCTCGGCAAATCCATCAGTCCGGCTGGCCACCGAACGTTCCGCCACCTACATAGGAAAGGCGACAATCTATAACGGAGATTATGATCCTCGGCACACTGTCGCTTTCGACAGCATACCAAGTCTCAGGGGCTACTATCTATACAGGGTGCACTTCATGTGCAAAACTGTCAAAAGGTATGTCATTTTTTGCGTACCTCAAATCCAGTCAGCAAACTTCCGACGGCCTCACACAACCCGCTTTCGGCGGACGAGATCCTCTCAATCACCATACTCATTAATGTGCGGTGATCTTCTGAGATGGACGCCCTCTTAAGCAAATCCTGTAGCTCCACCGGTCGTACTCCAATGGGTGCCGAACTCTCCGGACCCGCTGGACTCGGGGAGACCCTCCGTGACGACACCTCAGGGTCGCCCGCCCCGCACGACGGGGCGGCAGATGGAGGCGTTTCGCTCTCCATCATCTCCGAACGAAGGTCTCTCGACGATGAGCTGTGCTGAGAAGGGCTGAGATCCGAACTACAAGGTGAAAACTTCGGTTACCCTTAGAAATTAAATATGGATGTCCACTATTACAAAATCCCCCTCTTTACTTACGGCTCGCTAGAGGGCTGATTCCTCCGAGGAGACAGTATGGCCGGGGCTCTTCCCGGCACAGGACCTTCCGGTACAGATTTCTTTCCCCGCTTTGAGGCCTTGGCCTCCGGGTCTTCGGAAGCGGTCCTCTTCTCCCCCTGGAAGGAGGGACTCTCGATTCCTCCCTTACTAAAAGCCTCCGTGGCTGAGGTGGTAGATCCCCTGTGCCCTTCTTCGCCCTCCTCCGAAGGTGCAACCTCTAACATTTTGATTAACACGGGATCCTGCATGATCTCAGGGAGGGGGGCCGGACACCGTATCAGTTTTGCTTGCGCTATCCACTCTTGTCCAAGGGATAGCTGGTTAAAAGGCAAACCCACAGTAAATAAAGGGAAGATGTGTCCGGACACAGGGCTACTTACTTGAGTATCCGGGCGATTGCAGCTTAGTCCAGCATCCTCGGTCAATTCCGGACGCATCTCTTGCGATCCGAAGAACAGTTTGTACATCTCCGCGGGTGTCAAACCCATGAAGTGTTGAAGAGCTCGTGGCCCCTCTGGATTAAATTCCCACAGGCGGAGGGGGCGACATTTGCAGGGCAGTAGGCGCCGGATCAACACAACCTGTACCACTACGGCCAGATTGATCTCCCTTTCTTGGAGGCCTCGAATCTGGTCCTGCAACAGGGGAACGTCCTTGGACAGCCCCCAGTCATGCCCCTTGTTGACCCATGACGTCAGTCGCTATGGAGGGCCCAAGGGGAAGACGGGCGGCAGCCTCTGCCTGCTGCCCCTGGGAGCGGTGATATAGAACCACTCCTGTTGCCACAAGACGAGCTCCTCCTGAAAAGAGCCCTCGGGCCATGGAGCATCGGCCCTCTTACTTATAACCGCCCCTCCACACTCTGCCTGACGCCCCTCAATCATCTTCGGCTCCACATTGAAGGTTTTGATCCACAAAGCGAAGTGAGGGGTAGTGCGGAGGAAGGCTTCGCAGACGACAATGAATGATGAGATGTGGAGGATAGACTCCGGAGCCAAGTCATGGAATTCCAGCCCATAGTAAAACATGAGCCCCCTCACGAAGGTATCCGTCGGGAAGCCTAAACCCCGACGGAGGTGAGACACGAACATGACGCTCTCGCCAAGCTCGGGAGTAGGAATAACTTGCCCTCGGGCAGGCAGCCTATGTGAAATCTCGTAGGTTAAGTACCTGGCATCTCTTAGCTTTAGCATGTCCTCTTCCGTGACGGAGACAGCATCCACCGGCCTCGTAGGTCGGGGCCGGACATTGTCGAAGATCGAAGGTACCCGAATATGGAGCCCTGGGTGTTGGAACTCGGGGCGAGGGGCGGATTCGATAGAGGATTGAAGGAAAAGAACGGGCCTTGGTCTCATTATAAAGAGGGAGAATACCAAGAGCCATCCCCGTGACCGTTTGGAACCCGCCTTCGATGGAGGGGGCGTGGCAACGGGCGCGGTTGGCTTACCCACGTCCGTATTGATGGGAATCCCGGAATAAGGGGAACACGATCTCTGCTTCGACAAGACGTGCCAAGGAAACCGCCTCGCTAAACGCGCGGAGGTGGAACAATAAAAACAATTCGAGTAAAGGCTTGGTAATGGTGTGACGTCACGCCACAAAATACGTCAGCAGATTGAACTTGTGTAATATTATTCTCTCTACGGTGGTACGTGGAATTTATTTTTGCAGAGCCGGACACTATCCTGATGTTCACAATCTTCTATAAATTATTCGGAGGAAGAACCCGCCTTGCAATGCCGAAGACAACATGCGTGCCGGACTCATCGTTATTGAAGCCTGGTTCAGGGGCTACTGAGGGAGTTCCAGACTAGGGGGTGTTCGGATAGCCGAACTATCATCATCAGCCGGACTCCAAGACTATGAAGATACAAGATTGAAGACTTCGTCCCGTGTCCGGATGGGACTTTCCTTGGCGTGGAAGGCAAGCTTGGCGATACGGATATGTAGATTTCCTACCATTGTAACCAACTCTGTGTAACCCTAGCCCTCTCTGGTGTCTATATAAACCGGATGGCTTTAGTCCATAGGACGAACAACAATCATACCATAGGCTAGCTTCTAGGGTGTAGCCTCCTTGATCTCGTGGTAGATCTACTCTTGTAACACACATCATCAATATTAATCAAGCAGGACGTAGGGTTTTACCTCCATCAAGAGGGCCCAAACCTAGGTAAAACATCGTGTCCCTTGTCTCCTGTTACCATCCGCCTAGACGCACAGTTCGGGACCCCCTACCCGAGATCCGCCGGTTTTGACACCGATAGGGAGACTTAAGGAAATATGCCCTAGAGGCAATAATAAAGTTGTTATTTTATATTTCCTTATTCATGATAAAGGTTTATTATTCATGCTAGAACTGTATTGATCGGAAACCTTAATAGATGTGTGAATACATAAACAAACAATGTGTCCCTAGTGAGCCTCTACTAGACTAGCTCGTTGATGGTTAAGGTTTCCTAACCATGGACATGAGTTGTCATTTGATAATGGGATCACATCATTAGGAGAATGATGTGATGGACAAGACCCATTTGTTAGCTTAGCATAATGATCGTTCAGTTTTATTGCTATTGCTTTCTTCATGTCAAATACATATTCCTTCGACTATGAGATTATGCAACTCCCGGATACCGGATGAATGCCTTATGTGCTATCAAATGTCACACGTAACTGGGTGATTATAAAGATGCTCTACAGGTATCTTTGAAGCTGTTTGTAGAGTTGGCATAGATCGAGATTAGGATTTGTCACTCTGAGTATCGGAGAGGTATCTCTGGGCCCTCTCGGTAATACACATCATAAGCTTGCAAGCAAACGAATAAGGAGTTAGTCACAAGGTGACGTATTATGGAACGAGTAAAGAGACTTGCCAATAACGAGATTGAACTAGGTATAGAGATACCGACGATAGAATCTCGGGCAAGTAACATGCCGATGGACAAAGGGAATTACGTATGTTGTCATAACGGTTCGGCCGATAAAGATCTTTGTAGAATATGTAGGAGCCAATATGGACATCCAGGTTCCGCTATTGGTTATTGACCGGAGAGATGTCTCGGTCATGTCTACATAGTTCTCGAACCCGTAGGGTCCGCACGCTTAACGTTCGATGCCGATATAGTATTATATGAGTTATGTGATTTGGTGACCGAATGTTATTCGGAGTCCCAGATGAGATCACGGACATGACGAGGAGTCTCTAAATGGACGAGAGGTAAAGATTGATATATAGGACGAGGGTATTCGGACATCAGAAGTGTTTCGGGGGGTACCGGGTACTTATCTGGTCATCAGAAGGAGTTCCGGGCACCCCCGGCAAAAGATATGGGCCTTATGGGCCAAGAGGGGAATGTACCAGCCACAAGGGGCTGGTGCGTCCCCATATGGGTCGGGCTAGGAGGAGAAGGAAAGAGGGGAAGGGAAAGGAAAGAGTGGAATAGGATTCCCCCTTCCTTCCCTTCCCCCCCCCCCTCTTTCATTCCCCTCAAACAAACATGGCAGGGGGCGCGACCAAGGGCAGGAGCCCAAGTAGGATTCGGACCTACTTGGGGTGCCCCTTAGCTTCTCCCCTGTCCCTCCCACCTATATATATGAGGAGGGGGCACCTAGCACACCCCAGACAATTGCCTAGCCGTGTGCAGCGCCCTCCTCCATCGTTTACACCCCAAGTTAAAATTTCGTAGTGCTTAGGTGAAGCCCTACGAATATCACTTCACTATCACCGTCACCACGTCCTCGTGCTGGCAGAACTCATCTACTACCTCGACGTCTTGCTGGATCAAGAAGGCGAGGGATGTCACCGAGATGAACGTGTGCAGAATGCGGAGGTGCCCTGCTTTCGGTACTTGATCGGTTGAAGTGCAAAGAAGTTCGACTACATCAACTGTGTTGTGAAATGCTTCTGCCTACGGTCTACAAGGGTACGTAGACACACTCTCCCCCTCGTTGCTATGCATCTCCATGGATAGATCATTGCGTGTGCATAGAATTTTTTTTGTTTTCCATGCAACGTTTCCCAACACCAACATGATGGTTGGAGATGCCCTTAGTACGTCACCGCCGGCGATACACTTTATGCGCCCCATCTCTATGCTGGAAGCGGCGAGCTCGGATGAGCTGGTGGCCAAAATAGGTAATAGACAACTCAGCTTAGGGGCTGATTCGGTCAATTGGGGCCTGGCCACGTCTCAAAAATTATCGGTAATGTCCCTGTACCCCAAGCTGACTAAGAGAAACGCCTTGGACATAGCTAGGGGGCTCTGGAAGGTTGGTCTACCACTCAAGATTAAGATATTCTTGTGGCAAATGTTTAGAAACCGTCTTCCGACAGCGGATAATGTGGCTAAGCGTAATGGCCCATTTGATGGTTCTTGCATTGTTTTTTGGTTCACATGAGGATGTGAACCACATTTTCTTTCAATGCGCTTTAGCTAGGTTTGTGTGGAGTGCCGTTAGGGACGCATTCCACTAGAACTGGAACCTAGCATCGAGTTTAGATTTGCTATCTGTGCTACAAACCCATAGGAGGGCTAGTGCAAGGATGGTGAGGCGTTGCGTAGGGGCGTTGTTGTGGTCTTTATGGACGACCCTAAACAAAATTACGGTTGAGAAAAGATTCCCATCTCACCCAGCTGACATTATATTCAAATGGCATCTCTTCCTACAGATGTGGACACCATTGGGGAAGCAACGAGGTGCTGAGCGCACGAGGGCAACCATGGAGAAGATCTGCAACACTCTCACGCATGTGTGTCACTCTACGTAGCCGATCTTCACTTTTGGAGTCTTCGTATGGCGCCAGGAGGCAGGATTTGGTGCTTCAATGGAGCTATTTTCTGTTCCTTCCTGTATTTTTGGACTTAGCCCGTTGATCATTTTATGTTGTCCTGGGTTATCTGAACGAAGTGGTCTGTAAGATTTGGAACCTTTTTGGATGTTGCCTTGTGGCTTTATCAATTTAAAGTCGGACGCTTCTAGCATCTTGGTTCCAAAAAGATCATATCTAGCTCTTCCCTTGAATTTCCTTTACTCTTTAAAAGATGGGTCGAGGGGTACCACATCTAGCCTTTCCCTCACATCCTGAACTTCTCAAAAATAAAATGAGTAGTTACCCTCAAACAATCCCTTCCTGTCATAATTTGGGCAGGGAGTAAGCGCTCTCTCTCTCTCTCTCCAGCGCTCAACCATTGCCTACCTCCACACCTACGACACCCCGCCCCATCTACTGTCCATGGTGACCCCTCACGGCTTTGTCAAACTCCCCCACTTTCTGCTTGACTCCCGGTCGACCCCACGACCGTAATCCACCAATGTGGACTTCTCCTCCATCCTCGCTTTCCATCCCCACCCCTCTTGCTTGAGGTGGGGAAGCACGAAGGTGCTTGAGGCACTCATTGTTGCTGCTACCGCTCCACCTGATAGAAGCATTAAACAACCCCCAAAGTTTTTTATGTGCTTTGATTGATTTGAGTAGCTCTATACAACGGATACATTGGTCAGTAGAAGCTTCATCTCTCACCATGTGCGTCGCCGATTGTAGCTACAACCGGAAGAATTGTTGCACCACCTTGTCCTTTGTTGGCTTGAACCCCTTCTCAACGTCGTGGTGGTGCCAGTATCATTCTTTCGACTCTCCAGTGCCTTCTCTGCCTGGAAAAATTGTAGCACCACCTCGTCCTCTGTTGGCTTGAACCCCTTCTCAGAGTCCTGGTGGTGCCAGTATGATTCTTTCGACTCTCCAGTTCCTTCTCTACTCGATGTGAGAAAGTAAAGAGGCAAAGAAGAAATAAGAAGTGGAAGAGAGACTTTCACGTGGGTCCAACTCTATTGAAAATTAGCTTTGGAGGACATGCTAGGTACACACAAATTTTTTAACTCGAAAAAATTTGATGAACTGATTTTTACAGAGGTACCCTTTTTACAAAAGGTTTAGTTTAAGGTAAGAGATAGAGAAGCTTGACTACACCAGGTGCCACACTACACCTGAAGGACAAGTTTCATAGACGCGCTCTCATCAATGATAGAAGAGATACCACATATGCATTAAGCTAAATGACAAGGTTAGGCCATATTTTCAAAGTGCTAAAGGAGTTTGCCAAGGTGACCCTTTTTCTCCTTTCTTGTTTAATACAGTGATGAATGTTTAACGAAAATGATTCGGCTCGGAGTAATGGATTGTTGATAGGGTTGGTTCCAGACCTTATTGGGAAAGGGGTTGCAATATTGCAGTATGTTGATGATATATTTATCTGTATAAACGTGATGCTTATAAGATGAACAACTTAAAATTATTGTTTTACTTGTTTGAATTGATGTCGGGCTTGAAAATCAATTATGATAAAAGTGAAACTTATGCTTTAGAACTATATAATTATTTTTTATGTGTACTGTGAGTTTTTTGGCTGTAAGGTGGGGAATCTGCCCATGAAAATAACTAGGTGTTCCTTTGAGTTTCTCCGCCTTAAAATCCATGGATTGGTATTTTCATGGTTGCTAGAATGTGGAGGAAATTGATGCGTGGATTGGGAGCACAACCTCTTCTCATGGTCGTTTAATTCCTAAGAACTCTAGATTATGTGGTATGCCCTCATATATCATCTCCATGTTTTGCTCAGTAAAACTACTCTTGGTAAATTGGATAAACTTGGAAGAAAATTCTCTTGGGAAGGGGTAGCTTAAAGAAGAGATACCACATGGTTAGATGAGATAAAATTTGCATGTCTGAACATAAATGTGGTTTCAGTGTTATTGATCATAGAAAGCAGGATATTAGTGTGTTGGTGAAATGGTGGTGAAACTGGAATCTCGTGATGGGTTTTGCTAAAGAATTGTGAGGGCTAAGGAGTTTAGGAATAAGATTGTAGCCTCTATTAAACCTAGATTTTTTATTCTCCATGTTGGAAATTGATAAGTTCACTTTGCATCATTATTTCTTATTACAATTTATCATATTATAATGATATATTTCACATTATTATGCAATTCTAATGTTTTCTCCCTTAAAATGCAAGTTATATTAAGAGAGGGGGATTACCGACAACTGAAATTTAGGACCTAGAATAGCAATAGAAGAGAAAGCAATTCTCTAGAGCTCAAAATGAAGTGTGGATTTTTGGAGAACTATTTTGGACTATATATAATGAACATTGTTGCATAGAAGTGCGAGGGGAACCACCAGGCAGGCACACGGCCAGGTGGCGTGGCCTACCCCTGGCCAAACCCCCTGCACATGTGGGTCCCTTGTGGGTCACCTCTCCCGATGCTCTTTAGCCATAAATTCCCATTTACCCTTGAAAAAATCATAAAAAATTGCAAGGACTTTCCGTCGCTCTCTGTGAGGCGGAACTTAGGCGGAGCACTTGTGCTCTTCGGTGAAGTGATTCTAGCAGGAAACATCCCTCCGTAAGGGGTAATCAAAACCACTCATCATCACCAACACTTCGTTCATCATGGGGATCATCATCTTCATCAACATCTTCATGAGCACCATCTCAGCTCCAAACCCGAATTCTTCCTTTGTTTCAATCTTTATATCAAACCTTAGACTGGTACCTCGGGGTGCTAGTCGTGTTGATTACATCTTGTATTTAATGCATGTTGATTTAATTGGTAGAAGATTGTTAAACATATATTTATACCCACTGGTCATGATCAATACGATGAGTTGTGAGTGGTTCCATTAGTTCTTAAGGACATGGGAGAAGTCTTGTTACTAGTAATCATGTGAAGTTGATGTCCCTTCAATGTTTTGATATTATGTTGTGTTGTTTTCCTCTAGTGGTGTTGTGTGAACGTCAACTACATGACTCTTCACCATCTTATTTGTGCCTAGGGGAAGGCATTGTGGATTTTTTATAGATGATGGGTTGATGGAGTGATAGAAACCCAGACCCTAGTTTGTGAATTATTCTGTAAGAGGCTGTTTTGGATCCAACTGTTTAAAGTTATGGTTGGATTTGTCTTAATTAATTCTCTTGTAGTTGCGGATGCTTGCATATGGAGGGTATAATCATAAGTAGGTATTTTTTCAAGTTAGGATAGTACCTAAGCTTTGGTCCACCCACATAACACTTATCAATACAATGAAAGTAACTCGATGAATCATGGTGAAAGTAAGTTGATGATATTCATGTGTGTCCTCAAGAGCATTTTAGTCATTATAAGAAGTATCACCGACTTGTCCTTGGCACAATTAAGGATTGGGACACGTGTTGCACTTTCTTATCTTGCTACTTGATACCTTGTTATAATTTATCTTGCTATCAAAACTCTCTTACAACACTTGCAGTGAAATCTTGCTGAAGATTGCTTGTCAATTCCTTGTGCTCCTCATTGGGTTTGACACTTTTACTTATAGAAAGCATTAAGATTGATCCCCTATACTTGTGGGTCGTCAAAATTCTATCATGAAAGTCAAAGAGTACTATGTGACTGATAGAGGAGTGCTTTTGAATAAAGTGGATATTGTTTGATTCTAGCAAGACCCTTCGTTTGGGGAGATGCCTTTATGCGACAAATACCCTTTTTTTAGATTTGTCATGATCAACAATGCAATGTGGATGATTTTTTCTCTAAAATAAATTAATCTAAAATTTAGATAGCGCTTTGATGAGATGTTATCTACTCAGTGGAATGCTATTGTTCTTTATACTAAATCCTTGAATGGCTCTTGTGATCCTAATGAAATCATGTTGAGTCTTACTAAATCTGGAACGTTCACCACCAGATCAGTGTATTCTTGGTTAGAGAGGAACCTTTTTGGGTCTAATAATGAGTTGCTTTGTAAAGTTAACATCCCCTTGAAAATCAAAATCTTTTTTTGGCAGTTGTTCCATGATGTTCTGTTGACTAGGGATAATCTTCAGAGAACATAATGGGAAGGCAATCCTCTATGCTCATTTTGTAATGAACATGAATCTTCTGATTATTTGTTCTTTGTGTGTGGGGTTGGTTATCTATTTGGGATATTATTAGCAAAGCTATTGGGGCTAGTAGTTGTCCCAAAATCTATGGTAGTGTATATCCTGGTTATACACGTGTTCTTTATCGCGTGTTCTTTCTTGTCTTATTCGATAGGTTTGTTAAAACAAGAGGATGCAGTTGCTATCAAGGCGGGGATCAGGCAGCCCCTGAATGAGGCGTCTTTGCTAGCACACTAAATGTCGCCGGTGCTTGTAGATCATGTGATGCCACTGAAGAGTTGGTTCCTGAAGAGAGTGTTGGTTCCTGGATGTGGCTTCGCTAGACTTTGGTTTATTCGTTGTGGTGATCTGTTGTTTGGACTGTGGTTGTTTGCTCTAGCGTGCTTTTGTGTTTTTGCAAGAGGTTTCCTAGTACTTCGCTGGTTTTCGTTGTGGTGGTATCAGGTTTTTTTCTCGTAATAGGCGCTTCATCTCTAGCGGGTTTTCTGATAGTGCACTGGACCCGCTCTCCCTTTCCTAGTCTCCTGCTCTGGTTCTTTTTTATGGCACTTCGATGGCTTTACTAAAAATTGTACATTGTTATCTTTTCGTTGAGCGGTTAATGGAAGGTGGAATGGTTGCTACCATGGCCTCCTCCGCTAATGGGGTGGGTGGCGCTATCCATTGATGGGCATTTTGTGCTGTGGACGGTTTGGCGGGCTCGGGAATGATGTTGCAAGATGAAAAGGGAGTCGTTTTATTTGTTGCATACCAGCATTTTTTCATTCAATGAGGCCCTTGAAGCAGAATTACATGTGATTATGGAGCGAGTGAGTCTTACTATCCAACGGCCAAATCTCCCAGTTCAGCTTCAATCAGATTATGTGGTTGCTCTTTCGATGCTTGCAAATGGGTCTCTCGGCATATGGTCACCTCATGGCGGAGATTAAATGCTTTGAATAATAGAGTGTTTTATTCTGGTAAAAGTTTTCCATGACCAGAATAGGGTTGCACACGGCTTAGCAAACTATGATAGATCTAAGGATAACACTGTGTGCTGGCTTAACCAATTCACCCCCTATTTTCTAAACTCGGCGCTAAGAATTGTAATTCCATGATCTTGAAATATGATGTTCCGTACAGGGGCGCCGTATGAAACAACAACGATGCAACGCTATTCGTTTCCTTTTTTAAAATGCTATCCGGTTCGGGTGTTGGAACCCGAAAATCGTAAACCTTCGTACTTGTTACGATTCAACTAATCTAAACATCCTCCTAATTTTCAGGTGGAGTGGGCTTCACCCTCTCCTTTCATCCGATCAAACACTCCCACGTCAGATCAGATGGAGTGGGCCTCACCCTCTCCTTTAATCTGATTATACCTGGCCATGGGTAGCCCGACCCGGACGGCCCGACCCGACCCGGCCCGAAAATCTCAGGTCGGGCTCGGGCCTGGAAATCGGACCCGATAGGCAGATCGGGCTGGGCTCGGACTTGCACAAAACAAGAGTTTAGCCGTTGCCGGGCCGGGCCCGGTCGGCCCATGTCGGGCTTTTTCGGGCTCATGCCTGATTTAGTCGCCCGATGGTCGGGCTGGGCCGGGCTTGGGCCTAGGTTTTTAGCACCGGGCTTTTTTGGCCCGGCCCGAAGCCCAGCCCGGCCTGAGTTTTTTTGTTTTTTTTTGAAAAGGAGGACACATCCCCGGCCCCTGCATCTGGAAGATGCATGCAACCACTTTATTAATTATTCACAAAGACCTTACAAAGGACAACACCTGTCGCTACTCCTATACCCTTGATGAAGGGATGCCGAATATCCGAGCCGAATACCAAATAGACAACCTGGCCCGAGGTATGCCCAGGTATAAATCCGATCAAACACTTCCATGTCAGATCATCCCATAAACTTACGTATTAGGTGGATGTAGAATTGCTCGTTGGAACCCAAAGCACAGATGGAGCGGCTTTGTTGGGTCAACCTTGGTCAGCAGCATTTACACAGATGCATGCATGGTTGCATGTCAGCAGCAGTAGTTGTTATTTAGCAAGGTAGTAATGGGCAGGTCGGCAGCAGCAGTAGTTGCGTGCCTTACTAGCTAAGATGTCAGGGTAATGTCAGGATAGAATTTAAGGATAACATGCACTTAATGCATGGCAGTGCGGCTAGGAATTTTCTTCCTTGTTCACACTAGTAGCACTAGTCCAGATACACTGTATCTATCAATGCCGGTTGTGGCATAGTCGGTTTGGCAGCCTATAAAAGGACATGTGTACCTCTAGTTGTAAGCATTCCATTCTGATCAATACAAGACAATCAGCCTCCGGTACTCCACTCCGGTGCTTGTGTGTGTGCATTATAGACTGCACTAGCTGCAGTGCTTTTCCGTATATCAGTACACCACTAGTAGTTCAGTACACCACTGGTAGTTCGGGCCAACAATTGGCATCAGAGCCTCAGGTTATGCCGAAGCATATGCCGAAAGGAGGCGTCGCCGACGACGGTTCCAAGACCGCCGAGCAAAGCTCGGCTGAGGACACCCGTGCGGCGGACGCGCTCGCGCTGCGAGGCAGGCCGGGAGGTGAGCTGGGTGCGCCACGCTCCGTGCGAGACGTGGGCATGTCCAGCACCTCCTTCCCTCTCCTCATGCGGACCAACTACCCCAGTTGGTCGGTCATGATGAAAGTCATCATGGAAACGCGGCATATGTGGAAAGCCATGGAAACCTGTGGTGTCGAGTACGAGGAGGATCGGCTGGCGATGGAGGCGATCTTGCGCTCCGTCCCAGAGGAGATGGTGCTCACTCTTGGCGCCGAGGAGACGGCCAAGGAAGCATGGGAGACCATCAAGACTCTGCGCATCGGCGTGGAGCGCGTACGGGAGTTGAAGGCCCAGACCTTGTGCCTCCAGTATGAGGAGATCCGGTTCAAGGTCGGTGAACAAGTCGACGACTTTGCCTTGCGGCTGCAAGGTCTCGTCAACGAGCTCGCAACTCTCGAAGATCACATCGATAACAAGATGGTGATTCTCAAGTTCCTCCGCGTCGTCCCCAGGCAGTACAAGCAACTGGCCTGGTCCATCGAGAGTTTGGTGGATCTCTCCACCATGACGATCGAGGAGCTGGTAGGGCGGCTGAAGGTCGTCGAGGAGCGCGGCGATGAAGCCGACAACCGTGCTGGCGGCGAACTACTGCTCACCAGGGAGTAGTGGGACGCGCAGCTTCAGCAGCGCGGCCGCGATGGCTCTTCCGGTAGTGGGGGAGGCGCCCCCACGGGAAGCAGAGGTCATGGCAGAGGCGGAGGTCGCACCCAGAGCGGCGGCGGCAACCGCAGTCGCAAGCCAAGCCGGGCAGGGCGAGGCGCTGGCAACGGTGGCAAGTGCCGCTACTGTGACATGCCAGGTCACTGGATCCGGGATTGCCACAGGAGGAAAGCCGACGAGGCAGCCGCGGCAACGACAAACCTCGTCCAGGCTGACATGGACGGCGGGCCGACAATGATGCTGGCAAGAGTCGAGCCCGTGCAGGAGAGCACAGCGTCTCTCGCGACCACGACTCCGACAACCACCCATTCTGTGGAGGAGGCACGGAGCCCGTCCATGGGAACCATCACTCCAGTGACAGGCCACACCTCGACAACGACGTTTTCGGAGCTTGTCGACTGGGAGGCGATGAAGGCTCGGGTGTGGGGGAGCCACACCCCGACGAGGGCGTCCCTGAATTCGGGACCCGATGAGATCGCGCAGGTTGGCGCGGCAACGACGCATATGGCGGACCATGCTCCGACCATGATGCTGGCGACCATCGACTCCGTGCAGGAGCGCACGGAGTCTCAGGTCAGCCACGCCCCGACAACAAAGTGTTCGGGGTCCATCGTGTTGACGGGAGATGGCTCCCTGACAACGGCATGTGTGTGCGGCTACGTCTTCCTCAACGAGGAGAGAGCCGTGACCACACCCATGCTTGCAGGCGGCAAGCAAAGTGAGGGTTGGTTCCTCGACACCGGCGCCACGAACCACATGACTGGTTCGATCGACGCATTCGCGGAGCTGGACCGCTCAATCACCGGGAAGGTGCGGTTCGCGGACGGATCCATGGTGGAGATCCACGGGCGCGGGACCGTCGTCTTCGCCGACAAAGGGGGTGATCACAGGGCGTTCACGGATGTCTACTTCATCCCGGCGCTCACGAGCAGCATCGTGAGTGTCGGACAGCTCGACGAGGGCTGGTTTGACATCGGCATCCGGCGCGGTGTTCTCACCGTGCGCGGCTAGCAGAAGAGGCTGCTCATCGAGGTAACCCGCTCGCTGAACCACCTCTACAATTTCTTCTTTTGACCCGTGCATCCTGTGTGCCTTGCCGTGGGCCATGTACCCGACACGTGGCGTTGGCATTCCCGGCTAGGACACCAGCACTTTGACGGGTTACGAAAGATGGCACGAGGCAACCTCGTTCGTGGGCTACCTCACATCGAGCACGCTGATGAGCTGTGTGATGCATGTCTTGCGGGGAAGCAACGACGTTTGCCGTTTCCCGAGAAGGCACGCTATCGGGCGCAGAAACCCCTGGAGCTGGTTCACGCGGACCTCTGTGGCCCAATCACCCCGGCAACGCCAGGAGGGCGTCGCTACATCCTGCTGCTTGTCGACGACTATAGCAGGTTCATGTGGGTGCTGCTCCTCGCCTCCAAGGACGAGGCGGAGCAAGCCATTGTCAAGCAGCAAGCGGCAGCAGAGGTCGAGTGCGGCCACAAGTTGCACGTGCTGCGCACGGACCGTGGCGGCGAGTTCACGTCGGCCACGTTCTACAAGCACTGCGACGAGAAAGGGATGCAACGTCACCTCACAGCCCCTTACTCGCCGTAGCAAAATGGCGTCGTCGAGCGGAGGAACCAGACGGTGCTCGGGATGGCACGCTGCATGCTCAAGGCAAAGCAAGTGCCAAGCACGTATTGGGGGGAGGCCGTGCTCACGGACGTCTTCATCCTCAACCGCTCCTTCACAAGGAGCGTCAATGGAAAGACGCCTTATGAGGCGTGGTACGGAAGGAAGCCCGATGTACGCTTCCTCCGCACCTTTGGCTGTGTCGGGCATGTCAAGATGGCACGCCCACAGCTGAAGAAGCTCGACGACAGGAGCACCCCAATGGTGTTCATGGGCTACGAGACGGGCTCTAAGGAGTACAAGATGTATGACCTCATCTCAAAGCGTGTGCATGTCTCTCGCGACGTCATCTTCGACGAAGACGCGCGATGGACTTGGGAGGCGTCGGGGGAGGCCCCGGCAAGCAGCTCCTTTACCGTGGAGTACCCGATGTACTCTACGACCCCGGGAAGCAAAACCCCGGGAAGTGCCACTCCTGGAAGCTCGGGAGGTGTGGATCCGGGAACAACAACCCCGAGAACACCGTCCCCGGGTATGGTGTCGTCGGACACCATAACGTCAAGCAAGATGGGTCCCGGGAGGCAGTTCGCAACCCCGCCAACGGCGATGTCGGAGCTGTTCGACGCCGATGACAGCGTTGGCGCCCCCCACAGGTTTCGGCGCATGGGGGATCTCCTCGGTGAGGCTGCGGCAACACCGCAATAGCCCGAGGATGAGGACGCAGATGATGACGAGGTCCTGCATCTGATGGCTGGCGAGGAGCCGACCACGTTCGCGGAGGCCGAGCAAGAGGAGTGCTGGCGCCACGCGATGCTAGATGAGCTGGCGTCGATCAACGACAACGCCACTTGGACACTCACCACACTGCCTGCTGGGCACCGAGCCATCGGGCTCAAGTGGGTGTTCAAGGTGAAGAAGGACGAGCACTGCGCCATTGTCAAGCACAAGGCGCGCCTCATCGCAAAGGGCTACGTGCAGCATGAGGGGGTGGACTTCGAGGAAGTCTTTGCTCCGGTGGCAAGGCTGGAGTCGGTGCTACTCATCCTTGTCGTGGCCGCTCACCGCGGGTGGGAGGTACACCACATGGATGTCAAGTCGGCGTTTCTCAACGGCGACCTTAACGAGGAGGTGTATGTCACCCAGCCACCCAGGTTCGTTGCAAAGGGCCATGAGCAGGGCGTGTATCGACTACACAAGGCCCTGTATGGTCTCCGGCAAGCCCCAAGGGCGTGGAACACCAAGCTCGATGCAAGCCTCGCATCCCTTGGGTTCTCACGCAGCGCTTCTGAGCACGGTGTGTACTCGCGTGGCACCGCGAACACGCTGCTCATCGCCGGCATCTACATCGACGACCTGGTCATCGCCGGGGCAGAGCCTGAAGAGGTTCAACGCTTCAAGGGAGAGATGCATCGTCTCTTCAGTATGAGCGACCTCGGGCTGCTCCGGTACTACCTCGGGCTAGAGGTGAACCAGGAGGGTGGTTGCATCACGATCACGCAGACGGCCTACGCCACCAAGATGCTCGAGCGAGCAGGCATGAAGGACTGTCATGCCGTGCACGCTCCAATGGAGGCACGGCTGAAGCTCAGCAAGGAGAGCTCCGAGAAGGCGGTGGATGCTACACTCTACCGTAGCATCATCGGGAGTCTCAGGTACCTCGTGCACACCCGACCGGACATCACGTTCGTTGTCGGGTACCTGAGTAGGTCCATGGAAGCCCAGGCAAGCGATCACCTTGCTGCCGTCAAGCACCTGCTCCGGTACATCGCGGGTACGCTCACGCATGGATGCGTGTACCGTCGTGGCGATGGCGAGAGGTTGGTCGGGTACAGCGACTCTGACCACGCTGGTGACATGGACTCCCGGAAGAGCACCTCGGGCATACTATTCCTTCTCGGAAATAGTCCCATCAGCTGGCAATCGATGAGGCAGAAGGTTGTCGTTGTATCTTCGTGCGAGAAGGAGTACATCGCGGCAGCTACAGCGGCCTGTCAAGGCATTTGGCTTGCTCGCCTTCTCGGCGAGATGCTGAATCAGGACACCGCCCCTGCGCTCATCTTCGTCGACAATAAGTCGGCGATTTCCCTCTGCAAGAATCCAGTGCTTCACGACCGCAGCAAGCACATCGATCTCCGCTATCACTTCATACGTGACTGAGTCGAGAAAGGCACGGTGATAATGGAGTTCATCAGGACTGGTGAGCAGAAGGCGGACATCCTGACCAAGTCACTTGGTCGTGTCCGGTTCCAGGAGCTGCGCGACAAGGTCGGGACCATCAACACCAAGCTTCTTCGACAAGGTTGAGGGGGAGAATGTTGGGTCAACCTTGGTCAGCAACATTTACACAGATGCATGCATGGTTGCATGTCGGCAGCAGTAGCTGTTATTTAGCAAGGTAGTAATGGGCAGGTCGGCAGCAGCAGTAGTTGCGTGCCCTACTAGCTAAGATGTCAGGGTAATGTCAGGATAGAATTTAAGGATAACATGCACTTAATGCATGGCAGTGCGGTTAGGAATTTTCTTCCTTGTTCACACTAGTAGTACTAGTCCAGATACACTATATCTATCAATGCCGGTTGTGGCATAGTCGGTTTGGCAACCTATAAAAAGACCTGTGTACCTCCGGTTGTAAGCATTCCATTCTGATCAATACAAGGCAATCAGCCTCCGGTACTCCACTCCGGTGCTTGTGTGTGTGCGTTATAGACTGCACTAGCTGCAGTGTTTTTTCGTATATCAGTACACCAGTTCAGTACACCATTGGTAGTTCGGGCCAACAGGCTTTGCTACACCTACGTGACTTTACGTGCAAAGGCGGGTTACGAGGTGATTTGTCAGGTTTTAGGTCTAGCATCATTTTTGCAGATGGAGCGACGAAGAACTTCTTTCTGTAGCCATCAGACACGAGGAGCGCGCGAGAAATGGAAAATATCTAGGCAAACAGCGCGGGAGCCACCCGCGGAAACAATCCCGTGCGCACACGTAGGCACGGGAAGGAACAGAGGAGACGTTCTAGAGGCGTCGCGAGCGCCAACCCCCGAACCTTCTCCAAATCTCCATTCCCCCCTTTCTTAACACTCGCCGCCGCCGCCGCCGCCACAGAACTCCCACACGACATCCACTCCCTTCGCCCTGCTCTGGATTGAGTGATTAGCTTCTCGATTCGATCAGCACCGGGGCCAGCCGATCGATGGACGTGGACTCGGCGCCGGCGCTGAAGAGGAAGGGCGCGGACGCGCCGGAGCTGTGGCTGGACGACGACGTCGGCCCTGGGTTCCCGGTCGCCTCCCGCGCCACCAAGATCCGCCGCCTGGTACGTGCTTAGTGACCCAGTGCGGCTCCCTCTCCCTGTCTCCCCGTTCTCCCCTTCTCGAATTTTTTGCGCTAATCAAGCGGTGCCGGTTCTTGTGTTTGGTCGTTGGTGTGCGCAGGACCCGGACATGATGCCCGTCGTGCCCGGCGCGTTCGTGCCGCCACCGCCACCGGGAACGCAGCTGCCTGTGGCAGGCTTCGGGGTGGTGGAGGAGGCGCCGATGTGCGGCGACGTGGCGGTGGTGCCGGTGGACATGGCGACGGCGCCGCCGCTGCCGGCGAACGAGGAGCGGGCGATCGTCTTGTACCGGCCCGCCGAGGCCGAGCGCAGGCTGCTGCTCGGCCCGCTCCGGCCGGGCGGCCATCTCCGCGTCAGCCCCGAGTGGATCCAAGCGCTCAACGGTACGTGCCTCCGCGCCTTCCTCCCTTCCCTCGAGTCACGCTCGTAATTAATTTGGCCTCATGCCTCTTGGCTGCTTGGATCAAAGAATCTAATCCGCAAGTCGATCCGATTAAGCAGGCACGACGCTGCAGGAGGCGAGCAGCCGCCGCGCGCTGTTCGAGGGGCTCGCCGGAGCCGAGAGCTCCAACCTGGCCATGGTCCCCTGGGCGCCGCCCCGCGCCCAGGCGGCGTCCATGGCCGAGGAGATGATGGAGGCCGAGGACGGCGAGGGCGCGTCCATGGAGGTGGAGCAGGACAGGGCCGAGCAGCAGCTCCCGATGCCCCAGTGGCCGCAGCAGCAGCAGCACTACATGGTGCAGCAGCAGCCGATCCCGGTGGCGTGGTCATTGTGAAGTGCCGCCGGTGTAGTGTCTGGAGGAGAATCCGTAGGTGCAGGTGTCGGTAGTAGACTAGTAGTTTTGGTCTGCGCCACTGCTCTGGTTTCCATGGTGCGAGCAGATGAGGTGCGGAGAGCAGGAGACGGCCAGATGACACCGTCCGGTTTAGCGGGAGGGGGCGACGGTGGTCTCGTCAGTAGGTCCGAACACTAGACAGGAGAATGGATGGATAGCCTTCCAAGGGCAGCAAGATCAGTGTGGTTCTCTTCCATTTTTGTTTGGACCAGAGCAAGAGGAGGTGTTTGTTGTATCCTTGGGCCGTCCATGGCATGATCCTCTATCGTTTGTTCAATCGAGCCCCAAAGTCACAGAAAAGTTTACCAAAAAAGTAGTCCTAGTTGTGTGCATTTCGCCTTGCTCTGTTTTTCAAGTGCTCGCAGTTGAGAATTTTCTAGCACCAACGCTGAGATAAGTACTCCCTTCGATTACAAATACTCCCTCCGTTGCAAAACACTTGTCATGGTTTTAGTTTAAATTTGAACTGAATTGAAAACACTACAACCACACCAAGTAGTTTGGAACTGAGAAAGTAATATAAGATGTTCTAACCTTTTCTGTAAATGGGATGTATATATCACGTTTTATTGGAGTGCGGCGTTTTGGTGTCCGGGCTCAGACGAGCCCGGGCATGAACAGTAAAGCCATAAAAATAAAATAAAAATCAAATTTATTATGATGCAATATGCTCAAATGCGTGAAAATTATGCAAAATTTCATGAAGTTTGGACAAGCTAGAAGCTCGCGGCAAAAGAAAGACAAATTCTAGTTATGTGAGAAACATTTGAAAACGGGTCTGTCTAGGATATTCACTTTTTGTGGTCTTTTTTTTCCTAGTTTTTGTTTTTGTTGCTACATTATATATTTGTGCGAGCTTAGATGTGACATCCTTAAAAAACATCTAGATGTGAATTAGACAAACTGTTTGAGAACAGCACATTGTTTGTTCATAAATGCACATTGTTCAAGTATGATTTTGTCTTTTTTTACCATGCGCTCTTTGAATGTTCAAACTTCATGAAATTTTGCACGAACATCACACACATGCACATCTTGCTTGTAAAAAGAATTCGATTTTTTTTAATTTTTTTACTATTTTAAATCATGTTACTGTTCCCGGGCTCCATCTGAGCCTGTGCACCGTAATGGACTATCGGTTTTATTGTGTTTGTTTTGTTCACTCATTTCGGTTTGTATGTTATCCATGTTAAAATATTTGTAAATGAAGAGTCTAACATTATGCCATGAACAAATAATTGTATACCTTCTTTTTACTCGAGCAAGTAAGCTTATGCTAATACGATGAGCCTAACAAAGCATAGAAGAATTAGTAACCCAAATAACAGAGAACTTACATACAACTCAACTCAGCGCACCAAAACTATCTAATCAAGCTCATGAAGCAGCCACGCGGTAGGAAAACGGAACATACAAGCAAGGTCGAGTTGTGGTGCCGTTGCAGTCACGATGAGGGTTCGCGGGGAAGGATCAATTCACCATTGTTCTCCACATTGTTATCATTAGTGGCAACTCCTATACAAAAAAAAAAAAAAAAACTCCTATACCACATCTGTTGCAGTATTCAAGTATGAAGATTTCAAGTGTGAACTTTAAAAGATATCAATGTGATGCTTGAACTGAGATTGCTTACATTGCGTAAAAACTCCTCCTAGTTCCTAAAAAAAATACTCCTACAAGTACAGATGCACGCAACACACAGATCCAATACAGTCAAAAGATCAATTTAAATTTCAAAAGAGGCACCATAGATTCGATTCCGCAATAGATTCAGAACTGCCATGGAGCTGGCAAACTTCCATAGTTCTAAAGACCTGAGCTTTCTGAAGTTACAGTCTGACCAGGCTCTACTGAGACTGAGTTGGGCAAGAAGTGTTGTTCGTGGCTTAAGAAATAGTACTCCCTCCGTTTCAAATTAGAAGATGTTCTAAACTTCCAGAATCTCCCTTAGGTTTAGTTTTCAGACTATTATGCACAACTTCCGTGCAGTGGAGCTTAATTACAGGAACGATGCATACGACTAGGAGTCCATGCTCCTTCAGGTCATCTGCATCTGTTGAGCCAAAGGGAGATTCTGGAAGAAACATCAATCAAACTAAGAGAAGGAAATAGCATATGATGCTACCCCTAAGCCTTCTGGATTTCAGTACTATGAGTGACAAGTAATTTTGGACGGAGGGAGAAATAAGTATAAGAAATACACCATGAACAGAATATATGCACACAAGTAAAGCAATCGCACCCAACCAGCAAAGACACATGCATTTGTTAACGAGGTTCGGCAATGTGCCTACGTCCCCGGGAGCCGAATTTCGGCGGCTCCATCCATATATTATCTTATCCACATTTAGGCAGTACATCAGCGGTATTATATACCCAGGTATTTAGTCTGTTTTCTGTACACACGACACAGCAGCCCATAGGACCATATTCACTTCAAGAGATTGTTCGCATTGTTGGTCTTATCGGATATGGGCGAAGCTGCTGTTGAACATGCCGCTGTGGGAAGCCTTGGGTGCAGGCTTGGCTACCTCAGGAGTGCCAAACACGTTCCAGAAGCGGAGGGTCTCATCCGCAGAAGCCGATGCTACCGTGCAACCATCAGGACTCTGCAGTTTGACAGCATGAGAGGACGATCAAACGACGAGCAGGTTAACATGTCCATAATATCTGCAAATGAAATGGCGAAAAGAATGTACCTGTGCCATGAAAAGAACACGGGAGGTATGGCCAGTGAGTTCAGCCATCTTGACCATCGAAGGGTACTTCCACAATGTCAGCTGGTTCTGAGTGAACCCGTGTGAGCTCAGCAGCTCCCTCTCGTTCTTGTTCCACAGAAGAGAGCACACCTGCGACCCGGTATCAACAGAGTTCAGGCATGCGCCGGTGTGCGTGTTCCAGAACTTGATGCATCGGTCGCTGCCGCCACCGCCAGTTGCCAGCAGGTTGCTCTGGAATGGGCACCATGCCAGCGCCTTCACAGCGGCCATGTGGTCCTCGAGCCTGTGCAGCCACTGGTTGCGGCCTGCAGACGGCATGGAGGATGCCATCGACACGTCCCAAATGTGCAAAAGGTTGTCGTTGCCACCGCTCGCCAGTTGCTGCCCTGAGCCAGACCACTTGAGCCCGCACACCTCCTGATTGTGCCCCTGGTACGTCTGCACGGCATGGTCCCTGATCCTCACGTCGTTGTTCACGATCCCGCCGTCCATGCCACCGGTCGTCAGGATGTTGTTGTTCCATGCCAGCGAACCGACCCTTGACTCGTGCACACCTTTCAGAGTTCTCAACTGCATACAAAGAAGAATGTAATTAAGCATCTGATCAAGCTCGTTAGGACATAGACAATATTTTGGGATGCTGGAAGTGTATACTACTAACCAGGCGGCTGGAGCTGGTGTCCCAGAGCTGGATGTCAGACGAGTTGAGCCCAATAGCAAGATGCCGGCCATCAGGAGCCCAGCTGACGCTGGTGATGGGGCCGTTGTCCTCCTCGACTGTCACGAGCTCAGATGTGGATCCACTGGAGGCGTCCCACAGGTACATGGTGTCGCCCAGCGCAATGGACAGCACGTTGTTGCTCCCCCAGTCCATTAGGTTGAGGTAGTAGTCGTCGACGAGGTCCGGTGCATCCAGAGTCCTCTCGGCAGACTGCAATTGTCAAGTGAAGAAGTGACATCAGTAACCACCACCAAATGCTACTACATATGTAGCTTCAATGCATTAGTAGAACCACGATGTATGCGCATACCTGGGGAATGTAGCGCCTCTGCTTGGCCGGCTTGGCCTGGTGAGAAGAAACCGTGTCGGCAGCAAATACGTTCTCTGGCTCCGGCGGCTTGTTCCTGAAGGCGAGGATCCGTGTCCGGTTGTTGAGCAGCTTCTCGGCCAGAAGCCTCCGGTAGGCCTCCTTGGAGGGGGATGCCACTGCGTTCTCCTTGTCCTTCTTGCCCTCCGTGAGCAGGTAGTGAGCCACGTCCATGTCCATCGCCGACCGATCCGGGATGAACCTGTCCCCCTGCACGCACGCACACAAGGGAAAAACACCCGGTCAGGCATTCCGTCGAACACCTTACGCGCACACGCATCTGCGGGATCTCGGATCTAAGAACTCACGTAGCACTTGGCCGACGGGTTGCGCGTGCTCAGCGGCGGCATGTAGGGGCGGGATCCGGCCTCCTGGAGCGGCGGCCGCTGCACGGCGGCGCGGCTCTTGCCGGAAGAGATCGAGCGGGAGCCTGCATCCATGGTTAGAACAGAAGAAAAAGAACAGGCAAACAAATAACAGTAATCGCAACAAGAAAAGGCGGCGCGGAACTGCAGAAGTAAACGCGGATCGATGGATCGATCGGGCAAAAATTAGCACAAGAACGAGCGGATTGGCGAGCAGAGACGGGGATCCCTCGAGAGCGAGAGGGCTTCGTCTCCCCCGGATCGGCGAGGGGAGGCGGCGGCGAGCACGAGAGGGAAGGCAGAGAGGGAGAGAAAGTCACAGATTGCTCGATGACTTGTGAGATTTAGGGATTTGATTGGGAGCGGTATTTGTAGGGGTCGACGACAGGGGCGCACGGCGGGAGGCCGCAAGCTCGCAACGGCTAGTTGCCAGGGAAGAGAGATAGGAAGAAGGGGAATTTAGATTTTGGTTCCTGTGTATATACACCTGATATGGAAAAATAATAATAACTAAAAAGTAAAAATGTTTTAAAGATTTTAGAATAAACTTGACTTTCTTTCACACTAGTATACAAATTTTCACGAATAAAAAATCATCAGTGTTGACTTCAGGGCAATATTTTTTATTTGCCACTATATTATAGTTCACTATTCACACTATTTTGACCGAAATTTTTGTCTTTTTTGAAAATAAGTTACGTATTTTTACTTTTTTTTGGAATTGATTTTACAAATACAAAGTTCAAATTTATTTCAAAAATATTTTAGAATATTTGTACTTTTATTTAGTTACCAATTTTTTCATATAGGGTGTATATACACCCATAGACAAAAAGTTCATTTTGTATATACAAACCACAACGGTGTGTTTGGTTTCCATCCCGAAGAGGAATGGTACGGGTTGGTTCCATCCCCGAGGCCCATTTCCGTGTTTGGACCGTCGAAGGAACCAGAACTAACCGATTTCAGGGGACGATATATTCTGTTTTATGCCGTTCTGAGCAGTGTCTTCGAATCAAGCGGACCATGCAGAACTGCTCGCTCCCACAAACACAACAACAAGAAGCATTCGCCGCCACGGGGCAACCAGCGCGTCGTCAGGAGCCTCGCATTCAGTCGGCCGCCGCGCTTGACGAAGTAGCCGCTCCAAGCGCAAGCCGTTGGCCGCGCCAGACCGTCGTGGGTCGTGGTCAATGTAGCGTTCTTCCTCAAGTTTGGCATTGATCCAATTTTGGTGTTCTTATTGGAAATATGTCCTAGAGGCAATAATAAAGTTGTTATTATCATATTTTCTTATTCTCGATAAATGTTTATTCTCCATACGATAATTATATTGACCGAAAACTTAAATACATGTGTGATAAATAAACAGACATTGTGTCCCTAGCGGACCTCTACTAGACTGGCTCGTTGATTAAAGATGGTCAAAGTTTCCTAAGCATAGACACGAATTGTCATTTAATAATGGTTCTCCTAATGATGTGATGGACAGACCCAACCGTAGCTTAGCATCTGATTGTATCATCTAGTTTTATTGCTACATCTTTCTTCATGTCAAGTATTTGTTCTTTATACCATAAGATTGTGCCACTCCCTAATACCAGAAGAATACTTTGTGCGTGTCAAATGCCAGTTCGTAACTGGGAAATCATAAATGTGTTCTACAGGTATCTCGGAGGGTATTTGTTGAGTTGCATGGATCAAGACTGAGAATTGTCACTCCATGTGACGGAGAGATATCTCTGGGCCCTCTCGGTAATACAGCATCATGAATAGCTTGCAAGCATGTGACTAATGAGTTTAATCATGAGGATCTTACATTACAGAACAAGTAAAGAGACTTGTCGATAACGAGACTGAACTAGGTATGACAATACTAACGACCGAATCTCGGACAAGTAACATATCCCAGACAAGGGAATTTTATACAGGATTAACTGAATCCTCGACATCGTTGTTCAAACCAATAAAGATCTTCATTGAATATGTGGGGGTCAATATGAGCATCCAGGTCCCGTTGTTAATTATTGATCGGAGAGGTGTCTAGTTCATGACTGCATGTTCTCCAATCCGTAGGGTCACTCAAAGTGTAGATAATCCCCGGGTGGTTTTGGTAATTATTAACAACATATAAGTCATTGATCTAATGCTTATTGGTAATAGATTTCAAAGAAGATCAATGATTTGCATGGCAAGAACTAGTGAATGTGGACCCATGCTAAGGACATGGAATTGGCAAAGCTTCAATACTCTACGTTTTTGGTTTAGTGATCCGAGATCACATTGAGTCTAATAGGAAAGTCAATACTATTGAAAGTTGATGAGGTCTTGATGATGCGTTTGTTGCTCAAGAGCTTAGAGATATTGCTTCAACACCGTCAACCACATTCTCCATATCACATATGTCCAAACCCTAAAGTATCATCTCGGTCCCACCAAAAATCTCTATCCCGAACACACCAAGTTGATTATATACACTACCAGAGCCAATCCCTAACTTTTCAGTTCTACCGATATGGATCCCAGTTTCACCGAGATGGCATGACCAAGTTTTTGTGATAAAATTGCTTCACTTCGGAATCACCGAGTTGAAATGATCGGAATTACCGAGATGAGGTTCTTCCCTAGCCATTGCACGTCGGTCGGTCCAAATTGTTATGATCGGTCTCACCGAGATGTCCAACATTCAAATCTTTTACACTGGCCGGTCTCACCGAGAATTTGCTTCGGTGTCGCCGAGTTGGGTCAAAAGGTTGTAACGGTTGGATCTTTGGGTGGAGCCTATATATACCCCTCCACCCCCTCTTACTCTCTAAAGGAGCCATCAGAACGAAACACAACTTCCACCATTTATTTTCTGAGGAAGAACAACCTACTCATGTATTAAGATCAAGCCATTTCATTTCTAGCATTCCCCAAGTTGCTTCCCACTCAAATCCTTCTCCTACCCAGGACAAATCTGTGAGACAATGATTGAGTGTTGGGGAGACTATCTTTTGAAGCACAAGAGTGAGGAATTCATCATCAACTACACATCTATTATCTTTTGGAGAGTGTTGTCTCCTAGATTGGTTACACTAGTGGAAAAATGGCTAGCCACAACTTTTATTCATGGTGCGCCATTTTCCATCAATGTCAGCACTATTTTTTCTAAATAGTGTTGGCGTCGGCCAAATCAGTACGTCAGCTTCCCATGCTTAGTGTTGGCGTTGCTTTTTTAGAAAACCCATAAATCTGTTGGCTTATATGCAGTCACCGTTTGAAATGCACCGGTGGCGTTGGTTTTCTTTGCACGCCATAGATTTGTTAGTGCTGGCATTCGTTTTCTATGCATGCTAGAAACACTTTTTCCATTAATTTGGTCAAGTGTTTTAAATGGAAATATTGATGATTTTAAATTTACATTATTTTAAATGGAAATATTGATGATTTTAAATTTACATTATTTTAAATGGAAATACTGATGATTTTCAATTTATATTATTTTAAATGGGAATACTGATGATTTTAAATTGACATTATTCTAAATGGAAATATTGATCCATTTAGGACATTTTAAGTGTTTTATCAAAATATATACTCATCATACTTATTTTTACTATTTATCAATTTAGGACTTCTATTTCTTTATTACCAGTTCAAATTTTGAGTCTTTTATTTTGTCAATTCTTCATTAATGTTAGTCCTTTTTTATTTGGCATGTGATTAGCTATGGCGTTGCCCTTTTATCCAAGGCCGACAATAACCTATTTGAGTCAACTTAGTAAAAGACCTAAGTCACCGCTCTCTCTCCTTTCACACCCCACCCGTCCCGGTCGTATACATAACTCCCCCCTGACCAAAGTCGTCGCCGCCCCGTCGATGCCCCGTTGCCGCTCCGTCGACGCCCCGTTGCCGCCCCCTTGCTGCCCCTCGCCGGCACCAAGGTTAGAACCACTACTCCGTTCACGGACACGCCACAAGTCCGGGATCCATTGGGATTTTCTTTGTGTCATGTATATTCCAAAGTTAGTTGCATGGATTGCTTTCTGTAGAAATTGTAGTAATAATCCGATTGCTATTGTGTAGAATCTGATTTTTATAATGAATTTTTTATTATAAATATTTTCAGTGTCCAGATTATTAGAAATAAATAAAATGAACTCCTATAAATTACCAGTGTAGAATTTATTTACTTGTGTGTCTCCCTCCGTTGGCGGATCTGAGCTAGTTTAGTAGAAATGGATAGAATGTCTTATGTTTAGAAAGCAAGGCAAGTCCTCATGTCCAAAAAAATTAGACTGGTAATTTGTTATAACTATCACCGGTTCCAGGAGAAAGAGAAAATAGCATTGGAAGTTAAAAGTCTGGAACTTATCGAGCTTTTCTATCGATTGATCCTCTATAACCAACATATCTAGTTTGTTATGCAATTTGCTGGTGTAGGTCACCACATGATATCTAGTTTAATTAGTTCTATACATTGCAATATTTGAATTACTTTACATTGGTGTCAATATTCAGTGATATGAAATTGCATATTATCTTGATCGTATACGCGTGGTGTTTGTAGGTCATGGCCAATTCTGGAGGCAACAACAAGTTGGTGTGCAATGTGGACATGACCAACAATGAATTCTTAGACACTTATGAGTATGTCATTAAGAGCGTGCAAGGGGAAAATGATGAGCTAAAGGGGGAGATTAAAGAGCCACGCAAGCAGACTATTCAGCTCATTCAGGAGACTAATCAGCTTAGGACGAGAGGGATAAGCTCGTCAAGGATCGGGATAAACTGAAGGGGGAGAGGAGACTCCTCAGGGCTGAGAGGATTGACCTGAAGATGGACATAGATCATTTCAGAAGAGAAGGAGAGGGGGATAGAAAGAAGCTTCGCCAACTGGGCATACTCCTTGATGAAGATTAATTTTTTAAGTAGCTAGCTAGTTCAGCTTATTAGTTGATGATGATCAAGTAACTAGAGTACTTGAGTGAGAAACTTTTGTGAAGTTTAATATAAATTTTTTGAGTTCATGAGCCCTTCTATAATGATTATCTATTAAGTAAGTACCTAGTGTTGATTAAATAGCTAGTGTTGATGAGCAATTTTCTTTATTACCAGAAAAACCATTTGCTCGCGTTGGACAAGTAGGAACGCCAGAGTTATGATGTAACACCCCATGTATCAACTACAATGATCACCTCTTAATCATGCCAAGTCATCATCCTTTGCAATGCTTGATCATAGTGGTTAAGCAGTTCAATTCAAATCCCCCTTTGAAATCAATTCAAATTCTAAGTGCAATTTGAAGTTGCTAGAAAAATGTTCATAATTCAGCAAATCTTCAAAAACAATTTGTTGTTAAGGAAAACAACATCAGCATAAGGTCAAAGTGGGCATAAGCATTTTAAACAGTGCCAAAACAACACTATGAATGCCTTTTCTATTTTTGAAAAATCCAAATGGCTTCAAATAATTCTCAAACTTGTTGAGGCAGTATCTAAAAGTGTCCTGGATTTAATGGACCAAATTCCACAATTTTCCTAAGCTATTTGGATGCCCAAACAATTCCTTTCACCTATCTGTTTATTAAATAAAAGAAAAGCAAAAATTAGAGAGATAAGAAGATGGCACTGTGCACTTACCTGTGCATTTGCCTGCGCACTTGGCCCAGCTGGCCACTGCAGCCTAGCCCACCTCCTGGTCTCCTTCTTCCTCTGTTCACAGAAGCCCCGTGGACGCTGGGCGCACGTCCATGGCGCCGATGGCCACGGGGCAGCCATCTGCCGATGCCCTGAGAGGATCTGAGAGTCCCCTTGCTCTGGATCGAACCCTAGCGCCATTCCTCTCCTCCCCGCAACATTCTCTCCTCCCTGCGCTCGCTCGAAACCTTGTTGTCATGGCCAAGCTCCACCGCGCACCCACTTAGCTCCCCGCAATCCCTGCCTGTGCAAGAAGGACCGCCGCCGACCGCTGCATCAATGCCGAGCACCAGCACGACCTGGGAGCCACCACGATGGCGGGATCGACTCCTCTTCCTCCCCTGCATCCGCTGGAGCTCGTCGACGTTCTTGTCACCGTCACTGCATCCCACGCCTCCCCGGGCAACTCCCCTTCACCGCAGTGAGCTCTGCGCCGTAACCCCCTATTCTCTGCCCCTCTCTGCACGCGTAGCTGTCGTCCCCCTCGCAGCCGCGCTCGCCGCCGCCCGTACTCATCTTCGGCGTGGCCACGGTGACCTTTTGGTGTCGTGTGTGACACCGCCGTGATCACCGCATAGTGTAGACCACCCTAGCCCTTTTGGTATGCATGTTTGCGTGCCGCAACGCCATCCCCGTCAAAGCCCGATCACCGTCGCCGCCTGACGTCGCTGCAATGGCCAACTCCGGCCACCACTGTCGCTCCCACTGCTACCAAACAGCGGAGCATCGAACGACCATTTGGACGGACCTTGCCGCGCCCCTCCCCGTGCCCCGTAGCGCGATCTCGATGAGGTCCCAAACACCACCACCGCCTCCACTCGTCGCCGATGCCTCGGCCGACCACCACCGACCCCTCCGATCGCTGCTTAGGACGCGCGACATCGTCGGCTTTCGAACACGGCCTCGCGCGCAACGAACGGAGCACTATGGCGCCGTTCCGACTAACTTCGGCGAGGAGACGTCGTGAAAAGGCTCGCCGGAGCCCTCTCTGGCATCCGTCGGCATGGCACCGCCCCGAGGCCACCCGCTGGGACATTGACCAGTGGCCCTGCTAGCCCCACCCCAGTTGACCCAACTGCCCCACTGGATTATCAGAAGACCCGATCAACGGGATTGAAGACCAGGCCCTGGCACCGCACAACACTCCCCTTAGTTGTACGACACCGCAACGTTACTATTGAGTGCCGAGGGTGATACCTCGTTAGCACTTCTAATGCTAACTCTATGGAGTAGTTACCCGGTCGTGGCCATCGAGGGTTATTCCTCCTTTTCCACTTCTGATAACGACGATGTCGTGCAACACCTCAAGTGTGAACCTCGAGGGTGATTTTCTCTTACGTTCACCTTGATGTTTACATCAGGTGGGAATCCAACGAGGGTGATGCCTCGGGTTCCTTCCTGATGTGGTAGCCACACGATTTGCCTTTACATTACTATTGTTACTGATTAAAGTGGATAAAGACGGGTCGGCCCTGAGGGGTACCCGCGCGAGCATATTTGCGAGTGATGTAGAGTCGGGTTGACCTGGAAGTGCCCGCAAGATAACTATGTGGCATATCCGGGCATTCTTTGCCCTTGTCGCAAGTCCACGAGACGGGGCGACGGGGTCACATCAATCGTGAGTCTTTGCTCGTTACCGCGCGCTCCTAATTCTCTAATGGTTTGGATATTTGATCCAAGTAGGCCTCTAGCCTTTTTCGCACTAACCACCATGTGGGAATAAGTACGGGCACTCTACGTCGTATGTATCAACCGAAAGCTCAACAGACGTCAGCGACTGAGCGGCACACACCGGGTTGGACTGCGTAAGCACCTGTATTTTTTAAGGAGGTAGCTAGGTTTGGTCACCGGCCGCGTACGCAACATGCAGGAGTGCAAAGGGCAATGGGCCCGAGACCCATGTGCGCTTAGGATGTAGATCAGCGTGTTGACCTCTCCGGTGAGCCTAAGTAGGACTGCGGTGTTTTGATCGGTCGATGGCGGTCATGACATGATGGTGTGTCCGACCGGAGTTGATCGAGCGTGTTGGGTAAGTTGGTATATCCCTGTAGGGAAGTATTATCTATTTGAATAGTCGGGTCCACAGTAACGGACACTCGGAGTTATATCCCGATTGATACAACTAGAACTGGATACTGAATGCTGAGGCATGTAATGGATATGTGGCTCTGAGATTGCTTTCCCGCGGGGAGTCGGGGAAGGATCTCTGGGCGTTATTTCTACAACATGTTTGTTAAATATAAACTGCTACTCTATACACTTCTGATTGCTGCAAGATGCTTGGAGCTGCTTGAAGATGCTAGTCTTTGATAGGCTAGGCTTTCCCTTCTCTTTTGGCATTCTCCAGTTCAGTCCAGAGATACTACCCATTTCTTCGATACCTATGCATATGTAGTGTAGATCCTTGCTTGCGAGTACTTTGGATGAGTACTCACGGTTGCTTTGCTCCCCTTTTTCCACCTCCTTCCTTTCTTCCCGGATGCTGCAACCATATGATGGAGTCCAGGAGCCAGATGCCACCTTCGACAATGACTACTACCACACCGAGGGTGCCTACTACTACATGGAGGCCGCCGACGACCAAGAGTAGTTAGGAGGCTCCCAGACATGAGGCCTTTCCTTTTCGATCGTTGTTGCTTTTGTGCTAGCCTTCTTAAGGCAAACTTGTCTGTACTCAGATAATGTTGCTTCCGCTAACTCGTTTGTTTTCGAGCCCTCGAGGCCCCTGGATTGTAATATAAAGCTTGTATTATTTTAAATTTGTGTCTAGAGTTGTGTTGTGATATCTTCCCGTGAGTCCCTGAGTTTGATCATACACATTTGCGTGTATGATTTAGTGTAGGGTCAAATCGGAGGCATCACAAGTTGGTATCAGAGCCGACTGCCTGTAGGTAGCCCCCTTTCCAACTCCTTGGCCGAAGTCGAGTCTACTCACTATAAAACTTTTACTAACATGGGTGTGTGTCTTACGGTCCCATGTCGCCATTGGGTGGTATTAGGATATTTTATTCCTCGTCTATACTCTGGGATTCTCATCTCTCTTCTATTCAAGTTAAATGATTTTGCTAAAATCTAACTTTAGGTTCTCGAAAATACTTTCTCCCGGAGAGCCCCTTCTGTCCAGATGATCGCTTGCTGCACCAAAAGATTTTGAATATGCTCTCTGATGTTTCTCGAAACCCTTGTGCCCTCCACCGTTGCAATTCCATATCACCGATAAACCCACTAATGATAACCACATACACTTGCCATTCTTACAATCAGTCCCCGTTGATCTTGTTATTACAAGATACCCTGTAATACTTTCAGATATTTCGAGAATCCATTGTGCATGTTGTGTGCAGCTCCTTTTCCGCATGAATACATGTACGAATAATTCCTCACAATTATCGGGGATTCGTTCATCCCTAGTTGTTCATGTTCTTCACAAAAGTCTTCGAAATAACATTCAATCTTCGGAAAATCCTCAGCAACCTATTGTTGTTGAAATTCTTGCTTGCTTGCATTATGTTTAATCCCATAACTCTAGTAATCTTATTGGCATCCTTTGTCCTTATCATCTTGGGTCCATTGATTCAATGTGTGCGAATGCCGGCAATCATCAGTTGATCATTATAAATTATCTTTCCGGCTGAGACGTCATTTTGAACAGGAGCTGGTTCTCGACCAATCAAATTGCCGTCGATTGTACCCCTAAGTCTATTCAACTTATCCATCCTTTATTAGAGCTTTTGCTTTTGATCCCTTGATTTGGAAATCATCATTCCTTTGCATTCAAGCTTGAATTAGTCAGTTGTTTATATAGTCTGATCTCCTTGCATTCTTTCTTCTCCTGGTTGAGTACCAATGCTCACATCAGATCCCTTGTGGACCACCAGATCCTTTCTTGGATTTTATCCGACAGTGTACTTCATATTTAATCACCTTGTGAGTTCTTTCCCAGATACATAATGCCTCTGGTAACTTGTATCCTCTCCTTTTGTCAACCATGCTCTGCTTTCGAGCTTGTGTTATTTACTCTTGAAGTTTGTGGTATATGTCCCTAAGATGCCCGATGGGTTGAACCTATGCCTTCCATAACCTGTGAGAACCCAAAAGTCTTCATGGGAGCTTTCTAACTCTAAATATTTTTAACAAAGAGTAGTGACTGAGAAGTTGTGTATTGGAGAAGTGGGAGTTGACCTTGAACTTTGCGTTCATGCCCATGGACACGATGTAGATCTTATCATGGAAGCTTCTCGCAAAAATAATTACCCCCCTTGTTATGAGTTCATCTTGTATCTGTGAGTTAAACCTTTGCAATCGTGGTTCTGACCATATTTTCTCCTTGATTCCATTTCTCAGACAAGTTAAAGCACTTGTCTTCTGTTGATCAATACGTCTCCGCAACCTCTATTTTTGATCTTTCTTCGAGTATCACCCTCCGGTATCTCGAGAATATCAAAGAACTGTGTTGCTTCCTATGAGTCTTCATCTAGTATTGCTTCTCACTGATTTCAGATTTCCCCGGGGTTTTGAGTTATTAGTCACTCGAGAACACCAATAAGTGAATCGATTTCGCACTCCAATTCAATAACTATAAGTAATTTTCATTGCTTATGAGTTAAATAATCCTTCAAGTCATTCCTAGCCTGGCCGGCTATATCATTATCGTGCTAAATTTTAACTGTGCTACCTGGTCCTTCTTCCCGGAGCAGAATTTTTGATGACAAGCTTGATTCCGAGTTTGTGTCATATTCGTGGTTCTAACAACATTTCTCTTCATCATTCCTTTGGCTTGATGTCATCACCGGTTGATTACATCTTCATGAAATCTCTCACAAATGTGTCGTGGTCATCATCAACATTCTGAGGTCTTCCAGGATACCAATTGAATTCATGGTGAAAAATACCATCCTTGCCCCTCGATGATTTGTGTTATCATCGATAACATTCTTGCCTCCCCCCAACACAAACTTGTTCATATAAATTTTTGGAAACACATCTTTTTGACATGTCGATGGATTACTGCTTAACCCATCGGCCACCTCCTCATATTTTCCCTGGTAAAATTGCATGATATGTTCTAAAATTTCCCCATGGATCCTTTGTGTTCCCAAGGTCCGACCTTTATCTGATGACCATGTCGATGCTACCCCGAAGCATGACTGTGGTACTCCAACTGTCAATAAGGACATTTGAAATGCAATGCTAAATGTTTCTTGTCCACTTATCCAAACACTGTTGTATGGTTAACACCATGAATTTCCTCTCCCCTTTACCTAAATGGTAATCTGTCGACGTTCTGGATATGGGGGTATCCAGACTTGCCTGCCTACGGCCCAGTGTGGCCCGTGTTCATCTACCAAGCACTCAAGACCCTCGTGAGGGGCCAAGCCTCGCAGGGCGTACGACACACGTCCTCCTCAGGAGCGGCCTCACCAGGCAGGCTCGCGAGGGAGGCGGAGAGATCAAGGCATGGGGTACCTCGCGAGGTTCCCATGACGACCAAGGCCAGGCGGGTGCCAGCACATGCAGTGTACCCGTTTCCTCTTTGGTGCTAAGGGGGCAAGCGCAGGCGCGGAGTACCAAGGCGTTAGGTAAAGGTTTCCATATCGGTGCAACAAGACTAGGACTAGCAGTACGGAAAGATGGAGGTCATTGTGGATCCCAAGACGGCGTCATCACCAGAGCCTTTGGCAGGTGAAGACCATCTTTAGTCAGGATAGCCTGTATTGGCTGTCCCCTTTCAAATCCTGCCGTTGTGGAATCCCTTCCCGTTCAATATTTGGGAAGAGGACCAGGGCCTCTATAAATAGGACTAGCCACCACCATAGCAAGGGGGGATCATTCAGTTCATCCACACACCTCACCAGCACAAGAACACCTCTCCTCATGAGGCTGTTCTTCCCCTTTTACTGTTCATCATCAACCCAAGAGGCAATCCACCACCACACACAGGAGTAGGGTATTACACCACAACGATGGCCCGAACCTGTATAAATCTCGTGTCTTGTGTTGTGATTTCGTCTAGCTAAACCCAGGGATTGCGACGAGGCAGAGAGAGAGAGAGATTCGATAGGGGGAAATCTTCGCACGCACCCCAGTGTTCGAACCTTAAGGGTTTTGCCGGAACCCGGTATCCGACATTTGGCGCGCCAGGTGGGGGTGCGCCAGAGTTCTTCCTTCCGTCGATCTGCGTATTGTCGCTTTGTCGCATCCATGTCTAATGCTTGCCGAGCCCGCGCTGAGCGTCGGGCCGCTCTCGCCGCTCAGGTCACCCAGACGGCCCCTGTCGGCGGCCCCCCTCGTCGTTCTCCGTCGCCTGCCGCGAACGCCGCCACCGGCCTGACAGGGCATGAGCACCAAGCGTCCTCGCTGAACCCCTCGGTGCGGCGGAACGCTCGCACCGCCACTCCATTGATGACTCCAGCTGGGTCGTCGTCCCACGCTCGACACGCTCCCACGGACGCGCAGGCCGCGCTGCTCACGATGCGCGAGCTCCTGCGTTACCTCCTCGTCGACGACCTCTATGAGGATTGGCTCGCCCGCATCACCGAGCTCGTCAGCGCCGCTAGAGGCTACCCCGCGTCGTCCCTCTCGCTGCCTCACCCGCCGCCGTATGGGCGACGCGGCTCAAGGAGCGCCTCCACCACCTCAGCCCCAAGGCGGCGCCCTGGCTCTGATTTCTACTACACAACCTTCTTCTTGTAGACGTTGTTGGGCCTCCAAGTGCAGAGGTTTGTAGGACAGTAGCAAATTTCCCTCAAGTGGATGGCCTAAGGTTTATCAATCCGTGGGAGGCGTAGGATGAAGATGGTCTCTCTCAAACAACCCTGCAACCAAATAACAAAGAGTCTCTTGTGTCCCCAACACACCCAATACAATGGTAAATTGTATAGGTGCAGTAGTTTGGCGAAGAGATGGTGATGCAAGTGCAATATGGATGGTAAATAAAGGTTTTTGTAATCTGAAATTATAAAAACAGCAAGGTAACAAGTAATAAAAGTGAGCGTAAACGGTATTGCAATGGTAGGAAACAAGGCCTAAGGTTCATACTTTCACTAGTGCAAGTTCTCTCAACAATAATAACATAATTGGATCACATAAGTATCCCTCAACATGCAACAAAGAGTCACTCCAAAGACACTAATAGCGGAGAACAAACGAAGAGATTATGGTAGGGTACGAAACCACCTCAAAGTTATCCTTTCTGTTCTATCTATTCAAGAGTCCGTAGTAAAATAACATGAAGCTATTCTTTTCGTTCAATCTATCATAGAGTTCATACTAGAATAACAGCTTAAGACACAAATCAACCAAAACCCTAATGTCACCTAGATACTCCATTGTCACCTCAAGTATCCGTGGGCATGATTATACGATATGCATCACACAATCTCAGATTCATCTATTCAACCAACACAAAGTACTTCAAAGAGTGCCCCAAAGTTTCTACCGGAGAGTCAAGACGAAATCGTGTGCCAACCCCTATGCATAGGTTCATGGGCGGAACCCGCAAGTTGATCACCAAAACATACATCAAGTGGATCACGTGAATATCCCATTGTCACCACAGATAAGCACGACAAGACATACATCAAGTGTTCTCAAATCCTTAAAGACTCAATCCGATAAGATAACTTCAAAGGGAAAACTCAATCCATTACAAGAGAGTAGAGGGGGAGAAACATCATAAGATCCAACTATAATAGCAAAGCTCGCGATACATCAAGATCATGCCATAGAGAGAACACGAGAGAGAGAGATCAAACACATAGCTACTGGTACATACCCTCAGCCCCGAGGGTGAACTACTCCCTCCTCGTCATGGATAGCGCCGGGATGACAAAGATGGCCACCGGTGAGGGATCCCCCTCCGGCAGGGTGTCGGAACGGGCTCCCAAGACGTTTTTGGTGGCTACAGAGGCTTGCAGCAGCGGAACTCCCAATCTATCTTCTGTTCTAATGTTTTCGGGGTATATGGAGATACATAGGTGAAAGAAGTCGGTCGGGGGACGCTCGAGGGGCCCACGAGACAGGGGGGCGCGCCCAGTAGGGGGGGCGCCCCCACCCTCGTGGCTTCCTCGAAGCTTCTCTGACGTGAACTCCAAGTCTCCCGGATCATGTTCGTTCCAAAAATCACGCTCCCGAAGGTTTCATTCTGTTTGGACTCCATTTGATATTCCTTTTCTTCGAAACACTGAAATAGGCAAGAAAACAGCAATATGGGCTGGGCCTCCGGTTAGTAGGTTAGTCCCAAAAGTAATATAAAAGTGTATAATAAAGACCATAATCATCCAAAACTGATAATATAATAGCATGAATGCTTCATAAATTATAGATACGTTGGAGACGTATCAAGCTCCAAGGCGCGCGGCCCCCAGGCGTGACCCGCCATGCCCGGTGCCCGCGCGAGAAGAAAGAAGCTGTCAAGAAATCCCCCGAGAAGGTACCCACGTGCTCCCTGCACCGGCACGACAAGACTGCATGCTGCCAGTCGTAGCGGTGCGCGGGCATCACCAAGAGCAAGCTCTGCGGCAGCAAGGGGCTCCGGTGGCCACAGCAGGCTGTCGCGCCTTCACCCTCGAGCTGCGCAGCATTGCCTGGCCGGGCAAGTTCTAGCCAGACCTGCCTCCTCGCTATGACGGCACCCCCGACCCCGAAGAGTTCTTGCAGCTCTACGAACTGAGCATCGAAGCGGCCAAAGGCGACGAGAAAGTTATGGCGAACTGGTTTCCCATGGCGCTCAAGGACGACACCCGCTCATGGCTCTTGAATCTGCCTCCCGGCTCGATCTCTTCCTGGGACGAGATACGCAGTCGCTTCATCGCCAACTTTCAGGGCACTCGCGACCGCCCCTCGGCCGCGGGTGACCTGCGTCGCATTAAGCAGCAGCCTGGGGAGACCTTGCAGACGTACATCCAGTGCTTCAATAGCGTCCGCGTCAAGATCCCCAAGGTCACGGACGAGGCTATCATTTTGGCGTTCTCTAACGGTGTCCGTGACGTCAAGATGAAAGAGGAGCTGGCCATCCATGAGGAGCTGTGCACATCCCTGGAGCTGTTCAACCTGGCGACCAAGTGTGCAAGGGTTGAGGAGGGATGCCTCTCCCTCCTCGAGCTACCAGCTGCCGACCCAGAAGAAAAGAAGCTCAAGGCCAAGGATGTCAAGCATAAGGGAGCAGCCGTGCTCGCCGCAGAAATGGACACGAAGCATGGCAGGGATCAGCCGGAGTCGTCCAAGGACAGCCAACCTTTCTGCGTCTACCACAACCTCCACACCCACAACACCAACAACTGCCATGAGCTCAGGGCAGTTCGAGAAGGATGATTCATCCGACGCTCCGGGAGCAATGACCGGGGCTACGGCCGAGGAGGAGGACGTAGCGGAGGATGATGGGACGATCGTGGCCCTCGCCAGGAATGGCGCGACCGACCTCGTGAGGATCGCTGGCAGGACCAGCCTCGCGAGGGCGCCTAGAGAGATAAGCCTCGTGAGGGCGCTTGGAGGGATCAGCCTCGCGAGGACCGCCCATAGGGAAATGTAGGTCTTCCTCCGCTACCACCGCCAAGAAGGAACGACAACCACCACAAGGACGAGGGGGCTGGGGGCTTCCAAGAGCCACGTGTGATACGTCTCCAACATATCTATAATTTTTGATTGCTCCATGCTACTTTATCTACTATTTTGGACTATATTGGGCTCTATTTTCCACTTTTATATTATTTTTGGGACTAACCTATTAACCCGAGGCCCAGCCCAGAATTGCTGTTTTTGCCTATTTCAGTGTTTCGAAGAAACGGAATATCAAACGGAGTCCAAACGGAATGAAACCTTCGGGAACATGATTTTCTCACCGAACGTGATCCAGGAGACTTGGACCCTATTCCAAGAAGTAACAGAGGCGGTCACGAGGGTGGGGGGCGCCCCCCCAGGGCGCGCCCCCTACCTCGTGGGCCCCTGTTGCTCCACCGACGTACTCCTTCCTCCTATATATACCTACGTACCCCCGACAGATCAAATACGGAGCCAAAAACCTAATTCCATCACCGCAACTTTCTGTATTCACGAGATCCCATCTTGGGGCCTGTTCCGGAGCTCCACCGGAGGGGGCATCTACCACGGAGGGCTTCTACATCAACACCATAGCCTGTCCGATGAAGTGTGAGTAGTTTACTTCAGACCTTCGGGTCCATAGCTAGTAGCTAGATGGCTTCTTCTCTCTTTTTGGATCTCAATACAATGTTCTCCCCCTCTCTTGTGGAGATCTATTCGATGTAATCTTCTTTTTGCGGTGTGTTTGTTGAGACCGATGAATTGTGGGTTTATGATCCAGCTTATCTATGAATAATATTTGAATCTTCCCTGAATTCTTTTATGTATGATTGAGTTATCTTTGCAAGTCTCTTCGAATTATCTGTTTGGTTTGGCCAACTAGATTGGTAGTTTTTGCAATGGGAGAAGTGCTTAGCTTTGGGTTCGATCTTGCGGCGTCCTTACCCAGTGACAGAAAGGGTTGCAAGGCACGTATTGTATTGTTGCCATCGAGGATAACAAGATGGGGTTTTTATCATATTGCATGAATTTGTCCCTCTACATCATGTCATCTTGCTTAAGGCGTTACTTTGTTTTTAACTTAATACTCTAGATGCATGCTGGATAGCGGTCGATGAGTGGAGTAATAGTAGTAGATGCAGAATCGTTTTGATCTACTTGTCTTGGACGTGATGCCTACATATATGATCATACCTAGATATACTCATAATTATGCTCAATTCTGTCAATTGCTCAACAGTAATTTGTTCACCCACCATAGAATATTTATGCTCTTGAGAGAAGCCACTAGTGAAACCTATGGCCCCTGGGTCTATTCTCATCATATCAATCTCCATCACTTTATTATTTGCTTTGTTTTTACTTTGCTTTTTACTTTTCACTTTGCATCTCTATATCAAAAATACCAAAAATATTATTTATCATCTCTATCAGATCTCACCCTCGTAAGTGACCGTGAAGGGATTGACAACCCCTAATCGCGTTGGTTGCGAGTAGCTATCGTTTTGTGTAGGTACGAGGGACTTGTGCATGGTCTCCTACTGGATTGATACCTTGGTTCTCAAAAACTGAGGGAAATACTTACGCTACTTTGCTGCATCATCCTCTCCTCTTCGGTGAAATCCAACGCAGTGCTCAAGAGGTAGCAAGAATAATTTCTGGCACCATTGCCGGGGAGGCTAATGCAAGCAAGTCAACCATACCAAGTACCCATCACAATCCCTATCTTCCGCATTACATTATTTGTCTCTCATTTTCCTCTCCCCCACTTCACCCTTGCCATTTTATTCGCCTTCTCCTTCCCAATCTCCTCCTCTCTTTCCCTTTTGCCTTTTCCCGTCGCCTTTCTGTTTGCTTGTGTGTTGGATTACTTGTTTCCATGGCCGAATCAAAAAGGACTACGGATTTTCTCCCGAGCTCTCGTGCCTTGGACAACCCCTCTATCCTCTCTAAGCTCATAAATAATGATGCTATAGAAAGACCCACCGGGGTCTCCCATGAGAGCTTGAATAATTTTGATGACGATGACTGTGGAATTTTTTGCTATTTACTTGATGAGTCTTTAAAGGATGCCTGGGATAGGTTACTTAGGATTCGGGCTAGTTATGTACCACAATATCAAATTGAAATTTACCTAAAAAGTTTTTATGTTGGCTTGCCCGCTTCCTTCAAACAAGTTTTAGATTCCATCTTTGAAGAAGGTTTTCTTGAAGGGGATGCTATAGATACTTATGAAAGAATGAAAACTATATTTGGGCACCCCATGAATGATAAGGTTGAATCAACTACTCTCTTGTGCTTTTATCAAAACGAAATTATTAAAGAGATGAAGTCTAGTTTAGAGGCAAATTTCCGTAACGTGCTTAATCTTACTTCTTCCATTAATGGGCATGTGCTTAACTTAAATAGAAGGATGAATGCCATAGAAAGGAGATCCTCCTCTCCGAGTGCCAAAGATGGCAAAACCTAGCTCTATCCTTGCTTTTATGCCTAGCTAGGGGCGTTAAACGATAGCGCTTGTTGGGAGGCAACCCAATTTTATTTTTTGTTTTTTGTTTTTGCTTCTGTTTAGGAATAAATAATCCATCTAGCCTCTGGTTGGATGTGGTTTTATCTTTTAATTAGTGTTTGTGCCAAGTAGAACCTATAGGATAACCTACGATGATAGTTGATTTGATTCTGCTGAAAAACAGAAACTTTGCGCTCACGAGAAAAACTTCAATAAATCACAGAAACGTGCTTTTGCATTGATTCTTTTTGATGCTGATCAATAGACAAATTGTCCAGTACGTCCTATTTTGGTAGAATTTTTAGAGTTCCAGAAGTTTGCGTTAGTTACAGATTGCTACAGACTGTTCTGTTTTTGACAGATTCTGTTTTGCGTGTGTTGTTTGCTTATTTTGATGAATCTATGGCTAGTAAAATAGTTTATAATCCATGAATAAGTTGGAATACATTAGGTTTAGCACCAATATAAATAAAAAATGAGTTCATTACAGTACCTTTAAGTAGTCTTTTGTTTTCTTTCTCTAATGGAGCTCACGAGATTTCTATTGAGTTTTGTGTTGTGAAGTTTTCAAGTTTTGGGTGAATTCTTTTGATGGATTATGGAACAAGGAGTGGCAAGAGCCTAAGATTGGGGATGCCCATGGCACCCCCAAGATAATCCAAGGACACCAAAAAGTCAAAGCTTGGGGATGCCCCGGAAGGCATCCCCTCTTTCATCCACTTCCATCGGTAATTTACTTGGAGCTATATTTTTATTCACCACATGATATGTGTTTTGCTTGGAGCGTCTTGTATTATTTGCGTCTTTGCTTATTAGTTTACCACAATCATCCTTGATGTACACACCTTTTGAGAGAGCCATACATGATTTGGAATTTTCTAGAATACTCTATGTGCTTCACTTATATCTTTTGAGCTTGACAGTTTTGCTCTAGTACTTCGCTTAGATCTTTTAGAGCACGGTGGTGGATTTGTTTTACAGAAACTATTGATCTCTCATGCTTCACTTAGATTATTTTTAGAGTCGTTAATAGCATGGTAATTTGCTTAATGATAACATACTTGGTATTCAAGATTTGTGAAACTTTCTTTTGAGTGCGTTGAATACTAAGATAAGTTTGATGCTTGATAATTGTTTTGAGATATGGAGGTGATAATATCTAAGTGATGCTAGTTGGGTGATTATGAATTTAAAGAATGCTTGTGTTGAAGTTTGTGATTCCCATAGCATGCACGTATGGTGAACCGCTTTGTGATGAAGTTGGAGCACAATTTTATTTATTGATTGTCTTCCTTATGAGTGGCGGTCGGGGACGAGCGATGGTCTTTTCCTACCAATCTATCCCCCTAGGAGCATGCGCGTAGTGCTTTGGTTTTTTATGACTTCTAAATTTTTGCAACAAGTGCATGAGTTCTTTTGATTAATGTTGAGTCCATGGATTATACGCACTCTCACCTTTCCGCCTTTGCTAGCCTTTCTAATACCGCACACTTTTCGCCGGTATCATACACCCACCATATACCTTCCTCAAAACAGCCACCATACCTACCTATTATGGCATTTCCATAGCCATTCCGAGATATATTGCCATGCAACTTTCCACCGTTCCGTTTATTATGACACGCTCCATCATTGTCATATTGCTTTTTGCATGAACATGTAGTTGACATTGTATTTGTGGCAAGGCCACCTTCATAATTTTCATACATGTCGCTCTTGATTCATTGCATATCCTGGTACACCGCCGGAGGCATTCATATAGAGTCATATTTTGTTCTAAGTATCGAGTTGTAATTGTTGAGTTGTAAGAAAAATAAAAGTGTGATGATCATCATTATTAGAGCATTGTCCCAGTGAGGAAAGGATGATGGAGACTACGATTCCCCCATAAGTCGGGATGAGACTCCGGACGAAAAAAATAAAAATAAAAAAAGAGGCCATAAAAAAAGGAGAAAAGGCCCAAATAAAAAAATGAGAGAAAAAGAGAGAAGGGACAATGTTACTATCCTTTTACAACACTTGTGCTTCAAAGTAGCACCATGATCTTCATGATAGAGAGTCTCATATGTTGTCACTTTCATATACTAGTGGGAATTTTTCATTATAGAACTTGGCTTGTATATTCCAATGATGGGCTTCCTCAAAAGTGCCCTAGGTCTTCGTGAGCAAGCAAGTTGGATGCACACCCACTTAGTTTCTTTTGTTGAGCTTTCATATACTTATAGCTCTAGTGCATCCGTTGCATGGCAATCCCTACTCACTCACATTGATATCTATTGATGGGCATCTCCATAGCCCGTTGATACGCCTAGTTGATGTGAGACTATCTTCTCCTTTTTTGTCTTCTCCACAACCACCCTCCTATTCCACCTATAGTGCTATGTCCATGGCTCACGCTCATGTATTGCGTGAAAGTTCAAAGAGTTTGAGATTACTAAAGTATGAAACAATTACTTGGCTTGTCAACGGGGTTGTGCATGATTAAATACTTTGTGTGATGCAGATAGAGCAACAGCCAGACTATATGATTTTGTAGGGATAACTTTCTTTAACCATGCTATTTTGAGAAGACATGATTGCTTTGATTAGTATACTTGAAGTATTATTACTTTTATGTCAATATGAACTTTTGTCTTGAATCTTTCGGATCTAAATATTCATGCCACAATTAAGAAGATTTACATTGAAATTATGCCAAAGTATCACTCCGCATCAAAAATTCTTTTTTATCATTTACCTACTCGAGGACGAGCAGGAATTAAGCTTAGGGATGCCTGATACGTCTCCAACGTATCTATAATTTTTGATTGCTCCATGCTACTTTATCTATTGTTTTGGACTATATTGGGCTTTATTTTCCACTTTTATATTATTTTTGGGACTAACCTATTAACCGGAGGCCCAGCCTAGAATTGCTGTTTTTTTGCCTATTTCAGTGTTTGAAGAAACGGAATATCAAACGGAGTCCAAATGGAATGAAACCCTCGGGAATGTGATTTTCTCACCGAACGTGATCCAGGAGACTTGGACCCTACTCCAAGAAGTAACAGAGGCGGTCACGAGGGTGGGGGGCGCCCCACCCTAGGGCGTGCCCCCTACCTCGTGGGCCCCCTGTTGCTCCACCGACGTACTCCTTCCTCCTATATATACCTACGTACCCTCGACAGATCAAATACGGAGCCAAAAACCTAATTCCACCGCCGCAACTTTCTGTATCCACGAGATCCCATCTTGGGGCCTGTTCCGGAGCTCCGCCGGAGGGGGCATCTACCACGGAGGGCTTCTACATCAACACCATAGCCTGTCCGATGAAGTGTGAGTAGTTTACTTCAGACCTTCGGGTCCATAGCTACTAGCTAGATGGCTTCTTCTCTCTTTTTGGATCTCAATACAATGTTCTCCCCCTCTCTTGTGGAGATCTATTCGATGTAATCTTCTTTTTGCGGTGTGTTTGTTGAGAACGATGAATTGTCCCTCTTCGAATTATCCGTTTGGTTTGGCCAACTAGATTGGTAGTTTTTGCAATGGCAGAAGTGCTTAGCTTTGGGTTCGATCTTGTGGCGTCCTTACCCAGTGACAGAAAGGGTTGCAAGGCACGTATTGTATTGTTGCCATCGAGGATAACAAGATGGGGTTTTATCATATTGCAAGAATTTGTCCCTCTACATCATGTCATCTTGCTTAAGGCGTTACTCTGTTTTTAACTTAATACTCTAGATGCATGCTGGATAGCGGCCGATGAGTGGAGTAATAGTAGTAGATGCAGAATCGTTTCGATCTACTTGTCTCGGACGTGATGCCTATATACATGATCATACCTAGATATACTCATAATTATGCTCAATTCTGTCAATTGCTCAACAGTAATTTGTTCACCCACCGTAGAATATTTATGCTCTTGAGAGAAGCCACTAGTGAAACCTATGGCCCCTGGGTCTATTCTCATCATATCAATCTCCATCACTTTATTATTTGCTTTGTTTTAACTTTGCTTTTTACTTTTCACTTTGCATCTCTATATCAAAAATAGCAAAAATACTATTTATCATTTCTATCAAATCTCACCCTCGTAAGTGACCGTGAAGGGACTGACAACCCCTAATCGCGTTGGTTGCGAGTAGCTATCGTTTTGTGTAGGTACGAAGGACTTGTGCGTGGTCTCCTACTGGATTGATACCTTGGTTCTCAAAAACTGAGGGAAATACTTACACTACATTGCTGCATCATCCTCTCCTCTTCGGGGAAATCCAACGCAGTGCTCAAGAGGTAGCAACGTGCTATCGCTTGCATCTTGGGCGGAGCCCAGGCCCCAGCCTCTTAGTGCATCTTCAAGCAGTTCGCTCGCGAGGTGAACGCAGTCCTCCCCAAGCTCGAGGCCACGCACCCGCTCAGGTGGTCCAAGTGCGCCATCACCTTCAGCTCAAGTGCGCAGCTACTGCCGGAGTCCTCCCGATGCTCTATTCCCCAGTCATCAACAACGTGCAGGTCACCAGGACCCTAATCGATGGCGGCGCATGCCTCAACGTCCTATCCATCGAGATGTTTGACAACCTTCAAGTGCCATATGATTAGCTCCAGCCTACCAAGCCTTTCTCTAGAGTTACCGATGGCTCCACCACCCCGATAGGGTAGGTCCGCCTCCCTATCACCTTCGGGCAGCGCGACAACTACCGCACCGAGCTCATCGACTTTGACGTCGCCCACATCCACCTGCCATACAATGCCATCCTGAGGTATCCAGTCCTGGCCAAGTTCCTGGCAGTTACCCACCACGGCTACAACGTCCTCAAGATGCCATGAAGCGGTGGAATCACCACGGTCCCCTGTGAAGAGAGAGATGCGGTGTGCTCCCTCTAGTGTGCCTCCCAAGCCGCATCGATCAAAGACCCAAGCCACACAGGCGAGAACCCTCCAGAGGCCACTCCCAAGAAGAAGAAGAAGCCGCACCGCCCAAGGCCTAAGGAGGTTGGCCTCTCAGGCGGTGCCGCGTCAGGATCAGCGCATGTGCATGGGGCGCCTCCCTCCCTCGCATAGGAAGGTGCGCCCGGCGCCCTCCTCGGGCAGGGCTCGGGGGCTCTCTTCTGGAGGTCCTCAGACCTTGCCCACATCACGAGGAAGGCGCTTGGGCACCACTTGGAGGCGTGCTTCGCGGCACGTTTCCCTCAGGAAGGTGCAGGACAAGGAAAGCTTAACGTTCAGGAATTCGTCACCAAGACCACTCAGGAGCTTCAGGAAGCAAGATCGCCGCATGGTGATCGCCGCATGGTGATCGCCGTATGCCTGGCGTAGCTCCCCATCCAGGCGAGGATGGCAGGCTGCGCGTTTGCATCGACATCCCAGGGCTCAACCGAGCTGCGTCTCAGGAGCGTTTCTGGCCTTCGCATGTGGGGCGCTGCGAGGGTCTGTCACATAGCTACGTTCGCATGCCTTTCGACTTGCCGAACGCGGCTGCCATCCACCAGCAATACCTGCGAAGCATTCTGGCAGCTCAGGAGGCCAGGCACCATGAGGTCCTGGCGGAAATGGAGACGGTTCTCAGGGAACCACTTGGACCCCCGGAGCCTCCTGAGGCTCAGGGTTCTGGTGGCTCGTGAGGAGCGGCTCACTCAACGCACGTCTTCTGCTACTCCAATACCCCTCCATCTGCAACGGAACCAGGTGACATCTTTCAAGTTCATTTCAGCTGGGAGTGCCCTCAGGGCTGCATCATTCCCAGGCCACGTTGGTCCATCCCTACGGCATGTATCCCTTTTCCTTATGTTTGTAGCTTACCTTACTGGGGGCGCCCCTCGGGCTGCATCATCCCCAAGCCGCTCGAGCTTGACCCAGTGGCGTGTATCTGTTCTACCGTTACCTAAGCTGGTCTGCTTTTCATGCTTAATCTTCTTACGATTACCACCTACTCAATCACTGCCTACCATGGGCCTCGCTTTCTCTCTCGTGCAAATCGCTTGCGCGTTAAGAGGGGGGCTTCTGAGCATTGCGACTCAGGAGCTCTTACTGGCTCCCCAGCCCTCACCCCTGGCCTTGACCACGACATCGCGACCTGGAATACCAATGGTGGATGAGCTCGCTCGGGGGCCAGGACCTGAGGACGTAGAGTGTTTGTACCTAACCATCCCGCATGAACACACATCTGTCCAAGATCCAAGACCAGGTGCAACCCGCCTTGAGGTAGGGCCTCGTGATTCCTGTGCTGGCTCACGGGTGCCCAGACACACCTCCTCCAGCCCTGCCATGCAAGCCACATGTCAGGGCGGGGCTGTAGACTCCCCGGGGGCCCTCCTTAGAGGGCCCCCCTCCCACGCACCAATGGAAGCACCATGCTCTGCGCTGGCCGTCGACACTGCCGAGGAGCGGCTATGCCCGTACACATGCGGAAGCACTATGCTCCGCACTGGTGATAAACAACTAAGGGTGGCCCCGTGCCATTTCCACCTCAGGGAGCCCAAAGCTTGGTGTCTGGCCTTATCGCAACACCTCCCCTCGGGAGCGTCGCGCGAGGGGGCTAGGCACTGGGGCTGCACCCGGGCCACGCCCAAGCGTACGCCACCTAACCAGGTCCTCCAGACCTGGTCATCGCGCGCCCCTCCCCGAGCAGAGCCAAGGTATGAAGGTCGTTTGAACGTCAAGGGGGACTCCTGAGCATCGTGACTCAGGAGCCTAACTAGTCACGTAGCCCCTCAGTCCTTGGTCCCGTCCTGGTTTCCGATCGGGGCTAATGGTGGTTGAGGTATGCGCAGGGCCGGGCTCTGCCGATGTAGAACACTAGACCTACCCCTACGTTCCCTCCCTATTTGCTATTTGCACGTCAAGGGGGACTCCTGAGCATCGTGACTCAGGAGCCTAACTTGTCACGTAGCCCCTCACTCCTTGGTTCCGTCCTGGTTTCCGGTCGGGGCTAACGGCGGTTGAGATATGCGCGGGGCCGGGCTCTGCCAACGTAAAACATAAAGCAAATAGGAAGGAAACTGCAAGCAAAATTTGGAGCAAATATTACAAGCCATAACTGTCTTCGCAACACCAGACACAAATTTAAACGCCTCCACGAGGCATGGTTCACATTGCAGGAATTAAGCAGGAAAGAAGCCGTCACCCCTGGATACTGCTGTCGCCCGCCAAGGACTTCACCCCCGTGGTAGCGCAACCTGTGCTTCCACTTGGGACTGCAGGACCAGCACCACCGCCTGCCGTGGGCGCAGAAGCAAAGGCGTGGAACTTCCCCAGCAAGGCCTCCACCTGGCTCTTCACGGCCTCTGCGGCAGTAGCGAAGCACTCGCTGTCCACGGGCTTTAGTAGCTCGTTAAGATTGGCGTTGGCGTCGTGAAGGTAGAGATGGCTGAAGACACATGTTAGCGCTGCAGAAGAAAGGACACGAGCTTTTGTCTCGGCCATGGCGCTGGCGTCGTTCACGACTTCCTCAAGCGCTTCGACCAGGTAAGGGAGTAGCTGCGCAGGGCCTTCCTCGCCGGTAGCTAGCGGCTTCTCCAGGCCATGGTCATAGAGCGTCTTCAGCTCCACACGGGACCTCTCCTCAAGGAGTGTGAAGGCCACGCGGTCCTCTGCAAGGATCTTCGCCTTGGCGTCCACCTCGGCCTTCTCCGCCTTCACCGCCTGCTCTAGCGTCTCCAGCCGGCCATGCTCGATGGCCTGCACTTCTGCTATCCGCGTCAGCTCGGCATCGCGGTCCTTGACAGTGTCTTCCCGAGCCTTCATATTGTCCTCCTCCGCTTGGCGGCCGCGAGCTTGTTCAGCGTGTTTGTCGCGCAGAACCTGCAGCTCAGCCTCCAGCACCTTGCAGCGGTCCTGGGCGGCCGTGGCATCCTTCAGCACCGACTCGCGAGCCGCTGCGGCTTGGGCGGCAGCCTATTTCTCCTTCTCAGAGGCCGCCGCGACCCGCCCCAGCGTCGCTCGGACAAAAGTGTCAAAGTGAAGCCAGCCGGAAACTAGCTCCAGGCGACCGGCTGCCAGGTGGGAGTCGGTGCCCTGGAGGTCTTCACGCAGCTGGATTATCTTGGAGAGGGCGCGATCCAAGACATCAGAGGAAGCAGAAGGGCCCGGAACCAGTGACGTAGTAGGAGGGGAAGGAGGAAGCGTGACCGCGGCTCGAGAGACTTGGGGCCCCTAAGCCTTGGGCACCTCGTCAACAACATCAAGTATTGGCCCCTCCGAAGCTAGCGAGGCCATGGGGATGGCACCTCACCAAGGTGGTCCTCTAGGCCTCACGAGGATGACTGGGCGGGGGATGTGCGGGCATCGTCACCTCCCCTCCCCATGGGCGAAGGAGCAACTACGGCGGGCGTGGCGGCCCCGGACGGTGTCACCATGTCCTCCTTCTTCTTCTTCGCCATAGGCAGTGGCCTAACCAATCAACGGAGAACATCAAGTACAAGCCACATAATCAAGAACAAGGCTGAAGCGCGGATACTTACTGGTCATCCGCGACATAGTTCACCATTCTCTTGCTAAGCTTGAAGCCCGAGAACCTTGAGACTCGGGTCGCAGTCGCGGGAGCTCCGGAAGCAGGAGGAGACGCAGCGGAAGGCTTGGAAGCATCTCCAGGTGGCACCTGAGCAGAGGAAGCCTCTCGGGAGATCAGCGCTGACCTATTCTTCCTCAGAAACACGAGCGGGCCGGCATCCTCCCGGGCGGCATCAGCCTCAACATCGTCTGGCAGGGTGCAGAGAATGTCAGACATGCGCGGAGGGGAGGTCTCCCCCATCCCCTCGAGGGTCTCCTTCGAATCGCGCTCCTCGTCCTCTTCCTCCCCCCCTCCCTTGCGGGAGTCACCCGAGGACACGTACACCAGCCCGCCTCCCCCTCGACCGCGGGCGGCTCCGGTGGCACCAGGCCGTGACCATCAAAGGTGGGCATAGCCTCCACCACCAGCGCCCGATCCTCGTGAAGGAACAAAGGGGAAGGGGTACCGTCCATACCTTCCTGGTCGTCTCCAACCAAGAGTCGAAGAGCTGAGGCCAGGTCATCGTCAGCCAGGGCCACCGGATTCAACGGAGCTTGTCGTCAGCACCCCCAAGCGTCTATAAGGGGCGCGAGTGCGCCTGAAGCGGGGCCACTCACTGCATCAGGAATTCCCTCAGGAGTGTGGCCCCCGTCAGCTTCACCGCCTTCACGTTGCCTGGCTTCAAGTTGGCATTCATCTTCTCCAGCATCGACTTTGCCCGGTGGTCGTCAAGCTTCACGGGAGACCACCCCTTGTCAGGCTGGGGCATCCTCGTGGGCAGCACCAACCGGGAGTGGGTGCATCTGGCATCCATCATGACCCACTTGATCCGGTAGTTGTCATCCCTCTTCTCGGTCTTTGAGATCGCGTTGGCCTTGGCATACGCAACGAAGTTGGCGCATGCCGAGGTGTGCTCACCATTGATTCGGAGGGAGAAGAAGTGGCGCAGCAGAGCCGCGGACGGCATCACCCCAACATGTGCCTCGCAGTAGTAGGCGAAAATCCACAAAAGGAGAATGGAGTTGGGATGGAGATGAAGGGCTTGCAACCTGTAATGGCGGAGGATGGCGTAGAAGAAGTCGGAGAAGGGGGGAACCAGGCCGGCGACGATGGCGTTCATGAAGAAGGGGTAGAGAGTGCTCCCTTTGGTCTCCGACTCGGTGGAACCAGCCCGGAGTTCGGTCTCCCCCATCTCGCTGCCCTCCACCGCCATCATCAGGTGTGTGGCGGCGAGATTCTTCTCCGACATATTGGGGGCATCCATGGCGGTCGAGTACCTGGTCGGCGGTGCGTCAGTCTTGACCTTGCGGGGTGCCCTTGCTCGCTGAAAGGGAAGGACTGGAGCAGATCTGGAGATTTTGGAAGCAAGGAAGGGGATCCGGAACAAGGCAAAGGAAGGCAATGAAGGCAAGCCTTACCCGCGCCAGTCTTTTTGTCAGTCGTGCAGTTGCCAACGCAACATGGGGAAGTGGAGACGCGCACGTACAATCAGTCGCCACGCGTCAACCAAGGCCGCAGGCTTGAGGGCCTGCAGCGCTTCGCACTTGCCCCTTGGCTTCGCCGCTAAGCCAAGTCTGAGTGCGCCTTGGGCCCGGGGGCTACTGTCGGTGTTCTAGATATCGGGGTATCCAGACTTGCCTGCCTATGGCCCGCTGCGTGGTTCCACGGGCGGCCCAGTGTGGCCCGTGTTCATCAACCAAGCACTCAAGACCCTCGCGAGGGGCCAAGCTTCGCGGGGCGAACGATGCATGACCTCCTCAGGAGCAGCCTCACCAGGCAGGCTCGTGAGGGAGGCGGAGAGATCAAGGCACGGGGTACCTCACGAGGTTCCCATGATGCAAGCCATGACGACCAAGGCCAGGCGGGTGCCAGGCAGGCGCCAGTGCATGCAGTGTACCAGTTTCCTCTTTGGTGCTAAGGGGCAAGCACAGGCGCGGAGTACCAAGGCATCAGGTAAAGGTTTCCATATTGGTGCAACAAGACCAGGACTAGCAGGATGGCAAGACGGAGGTCATCATGGAGCCCAAGACAGCGTCATCACCAGAGCCTTTGACAGGCGAAGACCACCTTTAGTCAGGATAGCCTGTACTGGTTGTCCCCTTTCAAATCCCGCCGTTGTGGAATCCCTTCCCGCTCAATATTTGGGAAGAGGACCAGGGCCTCTATAAATAGGACTAGACACCACCATAGCAAGGGGGGATCATTCAGTTCATCCACACACCACACCAGCACAAGAACACCTCTCCTCGCGAGGCTATTCTTCCCCTTGTACTGTTCATCATCAGCCCAAGAGGCAATCCACCACCACACACAGGAGTAGGGTATTACACCACAACGATGGCCCGAACCTGTATAAATCTCGTGTCTCTTGTGATGTGATTTCGTCTAGCTAAACCCAGGGATTGCGACAAGGCAGAGAGAGAGAGAGAGAGATAGAGAGATAGATAGAGAGAGAGATTCGATAGGCGGGAATCTTCGCGCGCACCCTAGTGTTCGAACCTTAAGGGTTTCGCCAGAACCCGATATCCGACATAATCTACTTACTATCCTATCATGGATATCGTGTTCTGCTTGTTCTTGGGAAAGATATACTCTTGATACTTGGTTTAAACACATTTTCCTTTCTGTTGGTCTGATTAATATACTAATCATATTTTCCTTTCCATTCTTTTGTTTAACCTTTTCGTAAACTAACTTATCTCAGCAGAGATAATTTCCTGCTTAGGTAAACACCTCGATGTACAACTCTGTCAGTAAGACCATGTTACTACTATTGATGACATTCCAGTAACCACCGATGGACAAGAACTTTGCCTATTGGTCCACCTAGTTTCAACGAGCAGGAAAATAGTTCTCTTTCTCCCTCGCTCTTGGTAATAACGTTGTTGCCAGCACAACTGACAGGTGAAAGTGAAACTAATACCTGGGTGGTTTTGGTAATTCTTAACAACATATAGCTCACTGACCTAATGCTCTTTCAAGATGATCATTTCAGAAAGTTCAGTGATTGGCATGGCATGGACTAGAGATGTGGACCCCTCAAAATGCTAAGGACACTTATTGGCAACAAGCTCAACACTACATTTTATTTTTAGTGATCCAAGATCACATTGAGTCCATAGGAAAGCCAATACTATTAAAAGGGGATGAGGTGTTGCTTAATGGCTTACTTGCTCAAAATGCTTAGTGGTATGCTCCAAAACCCTCGGCCACTTTCTCATTTCCACATATGTCCTAAACCTAAAAGTCACACTCAGCCCCACCGATTTGATATATCCGGCGCCATCGAGTTGACTTGATATAGACACTGCCACAAACCCTAATCAGTTCGATTTCACCGATAGGGATCTCGGTCTCACCGAGATGGGATTGCAAACTCATTGTTTCCTTTTCGTAACATTTCAGTCCCACCGAAATGAGCGAATCGGTCCCACCGAGTTTGCAATGCAAACTCCCAGTTTCCTTTTCGTAACCTTTTGGTCCCACTGAAATGAGCGAATCGGTCCCACCAAGTTTGCCTGACCAACTCTCTATGTGCCTATTACTGAAATCGGTCCCACCTAGTTCATGTGATCGGTCACACCGAGATTACATTGTGCCCTAACCCTAGCGCATCGGTCCCACCGACTTGATCGTATCAGTCCCACCAAAAGTCCTAAAGTTCATATTTTGACCTGAATCAGTCTGACCGAGTTTTACCATTCGGTCTCACCGAGTTTGGGAATCTGTGTGTAACGGTTAGATTTTGTGTGGAGGCTATATATACCCCTACACCCATTCTTCATTCATGGAGAGAGCCATCAAAACATGCCTACACTTCCACCATTCATTTTCTGAGAGAGAACCACCTACTCATGTGTTGAGACCAAGACATTCCATTCCAACCATAAGAATCTTGATCTCTAGCCTTCTCCAAGTTGCTTTCCACTCAAATCATCTTTCCACCATAGCCAAATTTGTGATAGAGGGTTGTGTGTTTGGGAGACAATCATTTGAAGCACAAGAGCAAGGAGTTCATCATCAACACACCATCTATTACCTTTTGGAGAGTGGTGTCTCCTAGATTGGTTAGGTGTCACTTGGGAGCCTCCGTCAAGATTGTGGAGTTGAACCAAGGAGTTTGTAAGGGCAAGGAGATCGCCTACTTCGTGAAGATCTACCCAAGTGAGGCAAGTCCTTCGTGGGCGATGGCCATGGTGTGATAGACAAGGTTGCTTCTTCGTGGACCCTTCGTTGGTGGAGCCCTCCATGGACTCTCACAGCCGTCACCCTTCGTGGGTTGAAGTCTCCATCAACGTGGATGTATGATAGCACCACCTATCAGAACCATGCCAAAAAAAATTGTGTCAACATTGTGTTTGCTCTCCAAACTCCTCCCATTTACTTTCTTGCAAGTTGCATGCTTTACTTTCCGCTGGTCATATACTCTTTGCATGCTTGCTTGAATTGTATTGTGATTGCTTGACTTGGCCTAAATTACTAAAATCCACGAAGAATTAAAATTGGGAAAAAGTTAGGTTTTTATTTGGTCAAGTTGTCTAATCACCCCCTCTAGACATACTTTCAATCCTACAAGTGGTATCAGAGCTTTGGTCTCCATTTGTCTTGATTTCATAGCTTTGGTGATCATAGCCTTGGTTTCACAACCTAGGATAGTATGGCGTCTAGCAAGGGAAATTACCACCGTAGAGGTCCTTACTTTGATGGTACTAATTTTGCTAGTTGGAAACATAAGATTAAAATGCATATTCTTGGACATAACCACGCCGTTTGGGCTATTGTGGGTATTGGTTTGGAAGGTAAATTCTTCGATGGGAGGGAACTGAATTGCGAAGCTACTGCAGAAGAATTGAAGATGTTTCAATACAATGCTCAAGCTTGCGATATCCTCTTCAACGGATTGTGCCCCGAAGAATTCAGCAAAATCAGCCGTCTTGAGAATGCAAAGGAAATTTGGGATACTTTGATTGATATGCACGAAGGTACCGACTCCGTCAAGGAATCCAAGTTGGATGTGCTTCAAAGTCACCTTGACAAGTTCAAAATGAAGGATGGTGAAGGTGTCACTGAAATGTACTCTAGGCTTGCTCTCATCACAAATGAGATTCCGGCTTAGGAAGTGAAGAGATGACCGACAAATTCATTATCAAAAAGATCTTGAGATCCTTGGATGGAAAATATGATATTGTGTGCACTTTGATCCAAATGATGCGAAACTACAAAGATCTCAAGCCAACCGAAGTCATTGGAAGAATTGTTGCTCATGAGATGTCACTCAAGGATAAAGAAGAGCTTCACAACAAGTCTAGTGGTGCTTACAAAGCCTCATGTGATGCTCCTACACCATCAAATGAGAAACAAGCCTTCAATGAATAATTGAGCTTAATGGTGAAGAACTTCAATAAGTTCTACAAGAGTAGAAGCAAGGAAAGAAGTTCCAAGTCAAGGTCCTACAATGACAAAAGATCTTCTAGTCGTGAGCGAAATTGCTACAATTGTGGAAGACCCGGACACTACTCCAATGAGTGTATGGCTCCCTAAAAAAGAAGAGAAGACTCACCTAAAAGGATAAGCAAAAGGGAAGAATCACCTCCAAGAGACAGAAGGAGTAGAGATGATCACTATGAACGAAGAACCTCTCAAAGAAGCAAGGATTCAGAAAGAAAGGACAAGTCATCAAGGAGCTACACAAAACAAAGACATAAAGCTCGTGTTGGTGAATGGGTGTCCGGCTACGACTCTGACCACCACTCCGAGAGAAGTTATCACTCTGACTTTGAATATACTCAAGATGAAGGTGTTGCTGATCTAGCTCTTGTGTCAACCAACTCCCATGACATATTTGATTCATCAAATGAAGGATTGGAAGATGCTTCATGGCTAAAGGCCCCAAGGTAACACATCCCGAGTATGTTGATTTCAATAGTGATGAAGATGACTTGCTAGGTGATGATGATTTACTTGTTGACAACTCTAGTGATGAATACTATGAGGAAAATGCTATTAATCATGCTAATTAAGATGAAACAAATGACAATGATAAGAAGGAGATTGAGCGTCTAACTAAAGAACTAAACACTCTTAAGTTAGCTCATGAAGCTACTTTAGAAGATCATCGAGAACTTTTAAAAACTCATGAGAAGCTACGCTTCGAGAAGCTCAATCTTGAGCAAGAACATGGGTTCTTAAAAGCCATCAATGATGATCTTCGGAAGAAAAGTTCTTCTTACATTTCCAAGCATTTACTCTCACTACAAAAAAAATACACTTCCGTGATGATACATGTTTGTCACAGTAGGTCACTGTAAGTGCATCTAGTGCCCCTTAGTGATTTTGGTGTATTCAAGACTTATAGTTTAAGGGACTAATATGTTTGTGAGTGTACATAGGCTCTATAAGTCGATGAGGAGTTTGATATTTACAGTGAATGTCGACCCCTAAAAATGAATGTCTTTAGCTGAAGACGTTGGTTCTCCTGAAGACTTTGAACGTGAAGAAATTGGTGTGACCTTGAAGACTTGGATATTCATGCGAGGATTATGAAGCGTGAAGACTTTTGTTTTCATAGTTTCATTTTCTCTTTCTTGAGACACAGGAAACACCGTACTGTTAAAGGGGGTCGAGGTAATACTAAGGAAACTGATTTCCAAGTGATGCTCATCTCAAAATCCTACACCTACCCAATCCTTTCGAGTGAAGCCATTAGAAATCTCATATCAGTTTGGTCAATTTCTTTAGTGATAGAGATGAAGATCTTCTGGTCTCTAAGGAATTTGTTCTGACTGAGGAGTTAGGAATTCACCAGTGTGGATTGCCTACCCAATGAGGAACATGATAGCCCTGGGGAATTCGAACCTCAAATTCGACCGTTGAGGTGCTACACGCCCCCTGTCCAAAATATCCTACCACCTAACGGTCATATATCATTGAAGGGCATTTATGTCTTATCATGTCGGGCTGCTCCCTAGGCTATAAATAGCTGCCCCTACAACCAGTAGCTGGTTGGCTGCTCCGAGAGAAACTAACACTTGTTAATTGAGAGCATCCCATCCTCCGAGGACTTTGAGCGAAAATCATCAAGTGAGGAAAACCCAAAACCCAAACCCAAACACCTACAAACCCAGAGTGATTGAGCATCACTGAAGAGATTCTTCCTGTGTGGAATCGATGCTTGTTACCTTTGAGGACTGTGTATCCTCCAGACGGTTAGGCGTCATGGTCTGAGCATCCAAGAGGAATTGTGGATCGCCGAGTGACCAAGTCTGTGAAGGTTTGGAAGTCACCTGTGAAGACTTAACACAAGTGTTGGGCGAGGTCTGTGTGATCTTAGCTCAAGGAGAATACGGTGAGGACTGTGTGTCCGGGACTATGTGTCCTCGAGTTTAAATGCTCAGCCGCTCCAACCAGATGTACAACTGTCACAACAGTTGGAACTGGTCAAATCATTGTCTTCACCAAGCCTACTGGTTCTATTTCCTCAACCCTCTCATTTCCTCATTCATGTGTTGATGAACCTGATCATTACTGTTTGAAGACTTTGACTGAAGAATTTCTCTATTTCCTCAATCCAATTTCTTCAGTCACATTATCTTCAGCCTTCTTATCATGTGTTTACGCTTTCTGTACTCTGTGTTTGTTTTTCATTTCATCATGATGACTCTGCTATTGCTCTATTATGCTTATACCTGAGTACTTATTTCGCTGCTAGTTGTTCGTGACTTAGGAATTTCCTCACCCTGAAATTCTTCAGTGACAAATTTGTAAAAGTTGCCTATTCACCCCCCTATAGTCGACTTAACGCACTTTCAGTCACGTTTTCTGTCATGCATGTACATCCATGACGACTTTATGACAGAATCAAGATAGTCATACTTGTGCTATCATAGAAGTGTTCCATGACATTACCAAAATTATCCTCACGGAAGTGTCCACTTCCATGACGATAAATCGCGCGTCATAGAAGTGCTTTCGTCAAGGGTGATCGACACATGGCATCCACCATAATAGGTCTCCATTAAGCTATCGGGTCCGGTTTTGGATCTGACAACCCGTTAATAGCCCGAACCGATGGGGATTTTCCACGTGTAAAATTCTCATTGGTCAGAGGAAACACGTGTTGGCTCACCGTTGGGACAGATGTCATCCACTCATTGGACAGCAGGCGCCTATGATATGTCAACACGTGGCATGTCCCAATGAGGTGGGCCCATTACCTTTTGACCAAGTTTCTTGGATGCCTACTCAGGGTACCACCAGATCAAGTTGAACCCGGCCGACCGCCTGAAGACCGCCTTCATCACACCATTCGGAGCCTTCTGCTACCTAACCATGACATTCGGCTTGAGAAATGCCGGTGCCATTTTTCAGTGTTGCATGCAGAAGTGCCTCCTAAAACATCTCGGCAGAAATGCCCACATCTATGTAGACAATATTGTGGTGAAGACAGAGAAGCACGGCACCCTTCTGGAAGATCTCGAGGAAACTTTTGACAACCTATGCCATTTTCAAATCAAGCTCAACCCCGAGAAATGTGTTTTTGGAGTACCAGCCGGCCAACTCCTTGGCTTCCTGGTCTCTAAACGCGGCATTGAGTGCAAGCCTGTGAAGATCAAAGCCATCGAGAGGATGGAGATTCCCACCCGACATCGAAACATCCAGAAGTTCACCGGGTGCTTGGCGTCCCAGGGCCGCTTCATCAGTCGGCTGGGAGAGAAGGCTCTTCCCCTGTATCAACTCATGAAGAAAACCACTCACTTCAAGTGGAATGTCCAAGCGGATGAAGCCTTTCTCTAGCTGAAGAAGATGTTGACCACGCCGCCTGTCCTGGCGGCTCCGACTGACAAAGATCCCATGCTTCTTTACATTGCCGCAACCAGCCGGGTGGTCCGCACAATCATTGTGGTACAGCTCCTAGAAGACGGCAAGGCACAGCCGGTCCAGAGGCCCGTGTACTATCTGAGCGAGGTGTTATCAGCCTCAAGGCAGAACTATCCCCACTACCAGAAGATGTGCTATAGCGTGTACTTCGCCGCCAAGAAGCTCAAGCCATACTTTCAAGAGCATCCCATCACAGTCGTTTGCACTGCCCCGCTTGCCGAGGTTATGGGCAGTCGGGATGCATCAGGCCGGGTGGCCAAAGGGACTATTGAGCTGGCGCCATACACCATATTCTACCAGCCTCGCACCGCCATCAAGTCCCAAGCACTGGCCAACTTCCTCGTTGACTGAGCCAAGACCCAGTACCCGCCGCCAGCGCCGGACTCCACCCATTGGCGGATGCACTTTGGAGGCTCAAAGATGCGCACCGGACTGGGAGCCGACATCATCCTTACCTCTCCCAAAGGTGACAAGCTCAGATACACATTGCAAATCCACTTCGCCGCCTCCAACAATGTGTCCGAGTATGAGGTGCTCGTACACGGTCTCCGGCTGGCCAAAGAACTCGGCATCCTCCGGGTCTTGTGCTACAGCGACTCGGACTTGGTGGTCCAACAGTCGTCTGGTGACTGGGACGCCAAGGATGCAAACATGGCAAGCTACCGCTTCCTCGTCCAGCAACTTAGCGGGTATTTCGAAGGGTGCGAGTTTCTTCACGTGCCACGGGCAGACAACGAGCAAGAAGATGCCCTGGAATGAATCAGCTCCACCCGGCAAGCCATACCAACTGGCGTCTCCCTTCAACGCCTCCTCAAGCCGTCTATCAAGCCTTCGCTAGAATCAGATTCCATCTTCGTGTCGGCTGCCCCCGGAACAGTCGGCTCGGGGACTTCGGCAGGCGGCTCGGGGACTGCTGCAGTCGCACCCAGCCTGGGGACTTTAGATCCCGGCCCGGGGACTTCAACAGCCGGCCTGAGGACTTCAACGACACAGCAGGCGGTGGCCGACTCCAACCCGCCACCTCCCAACTCAACCGCCCTAGTTGAAGTGGTCGTGCTGACGGTAGAAGAAGTCACAGCTCCATCATGGGCGCAACCCATTCTCAACTTTCTGGTGAACAGAGAGCTGCCGACTGATGAGATCTCGGCCCAACAAGTACAGGATGGGCAGGGGCCTACATGATAGTAAACAAAGAGCTTGTCAGGCACAGCGTGACTGGAGTCTTCTAGCGTTGCGTGGAGCCAGAGACAGGCATGTCAATCCTCAAAGACATCCATCAAGGCGAATGCGGCCACCACGCGGTCTCTAGATCACTTGTTGCCAAGGCTTTCCGCTACGGCTTCTTCTGGCCGACTGCTTTGGAAGATGCCAAAGACTTGGTCAAGCATTGCAAAGGGTGCCAGAAATTCAGCTCCAGGCAACACTTGCCGGCTTCTGCACTCAAGACCATTCCCCTCACTTGGCCTTTTGCCATCTGGGGGCTGGACACGGTGGGCCCATTCAAGACAGCACGCGGCGGCATGACTCATCTGCTTGTCGCTGTGGACAAGTTCACCAAGTGGATTGAAGCAAAGCCAATCAAGAAGTTGAATGGGCTGACTGCCGTGACCTTCATTGCAGATATCACCATCCGGTATGGCATACCACACAGCATCATCACCGACAATGGCACGAATTTTGCCAAAGGAGCATTGGCCCGTTTCTGTGCAACGCAGGGCATCCGACTGGACTTAGCGTATGTTGCCCATCTGCAGTCAAACGGCCAAGTCGAGCAAGCAAACGGCCTCATCCTCTCCGGCATCAAGCCTCTGCTGGTCGAGCCACTGGAGCGCTCGGCCGGCAGCTGGATCGATGAGCTGTCGGCGGTCCTCTGGAGCCTGCGCACCACTCCAAACAAATCAACCGGCTTCACTCCTTTCTTCCTTGTGTATGGGGTCAAGGATGTCATCCCAACTTACATCGAGTTTGACTCACCTCATGTCACCATGTACACGGAGGCGGAGGCGAAGGAAGTGTGAGAAGACGGTGTCGATCTGCTGGAAGAGGGCCGGCCGTTAGCACTCAGTCGGTCTGCCATCTACCAGCAAAGCCTGCGCCGCTACCATTGTCGGAAGGTCAAGCCAAGATCCTTCCAAGAGGGAGACCTTGTGTTCCCGCTGATCTAGCGAACAACCGACCAGCACAAGCTCTCGGCCCCTTGGGAAGGCCCCTTCATCATCAATAAGGCCTTGGGCAACGACTCCTACTACCTCATCGATGCAGAGAAGCCCAGGGCGCGCAATGGGGACAACTCCGGCAAGGAATCAAAGCGCCCATGGAATGCAAACCTCCTTCAAAGATTTTACAGTTGATGCAGTTGTTGGAAATATGCCCTAGAGGCAATAATAAAAGGATTATTATTATGTTTCCTTGTTCATGATAATTGTCTTTTATTCATGCTATAATTGTGTTATCCGGAAATCGTAATACACGTGTGAATACATAGACCACAATATGTCCCTAGTGAGCCTCTAGTTGAATAGCTCGTTGATCAATAGATAGTCATGGTTTCCTGACTATGGACATTGGATGTCATTGATAACGAGATCACATCATTAGGAGAATGATGTGATGGACAAGACCCAATCCTAAGCATAGCACAAGATCGTGTAGTTCGTTTTGCTAGAGCTTTTCCAATGTCAAGTATCTTTTCCTTAGACCATGAGATCGTGTAACTCTCGGATACCGTAGGAGTGCTTTGGGTGTACCAAACGTCACAACGTAACTGGGTGACTATAAAGGTATACTACGGGTATCTCCGAAAGTGTCTGTTGGGTTGACACGAATCGAGACTGGGATTTGTCACTCCGTAGGATGGAGAGGTATCACTGGGCCCACTCGGTAATGCATCATCATAATGAGCTCAAAGTGACCAAGTGTTCGGTCACCGGATCAAGCATTACGGTACGAGTAAAGTGACTTGCCGGTAACGAGATTGAACGAGGTATTGGGATACCAACGATCGAATCTCGGGCAAGTAACATACCGATTGACAAAGGGAATTGTATACGGGGTTGCTTGAATCCTCGACATCGTGGTTCATCCGATGAGATCATCGAGGAGCATGTGGGAGCCAACATGGGTATCTAGATCCCGCTGTTGGTTATTGACCGGAGAGCTGTCTCGGTCATGTCTACATGTCTCCTGAACCCGTACGGTCTACACACTTAAGGTTCGGTGACGCTAAGGTTGTAAAAGATATTAGTATGCAGCAAACCAAAAGTTGTTCGGAGTCCCGGATGAGATCCCGGACGTCACGAGGAGTTCCGGAATGGTCCGGAAGAAAAGAATTATATATGGGAAGTCGAGTTTTGGCCATCAGGAAAGTTTCGGGGTTCACCGGTATTGTACCGGGACCACTGGAAGGGTCCCGGGGGTCCATCGGGTGGGGCCACTCATCCCCGAGGGCCCCATGGGCTGAAGTGGGAGGGGAACCAGCCCCTGGTGGGCTGGTGCGCCCCCCCTGGGCCCCGTCTACGCCTAGGGTTGGGAACCCTAGGAGAGGGGGCGCCTCCACTTGCCTTAGGGGGAAGTTTCCCCCCTTGGCCGCCGCCCCCTAGGAGATCCCATCTCCTAGGGCCGGTGCCCCCCTGGGGTCCCTATATATAGAAGGGGGTGGGAGGGAAGCCGCACCCTGACACCTGGCGCCTCCCTCCCCCTTGCTACACCTCTCCCTCCCGTTGTCGCTTGGCGAAGCCCTGTCGGATCCCTGCTGCATCCACCACCACTCCGTCGTGCTGCTATATCTTCGTCAACCTCTCCTTCCCCCTTGCTGGATCAAGAAGGAGGAGATGTCACGCTGACCGTACGTGTGTTGAACGCGGAGGTGCCGTCCGTTCAGTGCTAGGATCTCCGGTGATTTGGATCACGACGAGTACGACTCCCTCAACCCCGTTCTCTTGAACGCTTCCGCTTGCGATCTACGAGGGTATGTAGATGCACTCGTCTCTCTCATTGCTAGATGAACTCATAGATTGATCTTGGTGAACGTAGGAATTTTTTTGTTTTATGCAATGTTCCCCAACAGTGGCATCATGAGCTAGGTCTATGCGTAGTTCTCTATTGCACGAGTAGAACACAAATCTGTTGTGGGCGTAGATGTTGTCAACTTTCTTGCCACTACTAGTCTTATTTTGCTTCAGCAGTATTGTGGGATGAAGCGGCCCGGACCAACCTTACACGTACGCTTACATGAGACAGATTCCACCGACTGACATGCACTAGATGCATAAGGTGGCTAGCGGGTGTATGTCTCTCCCACTTTAGTTGGAGCAGATTCAATGAAAAGGGTCCTTATGAAGGGTAAATAGAAGTTGACAAATCACGTTGTGGCTTTATCGTAGGTAAGAAAACGTTCTTGCTAGAACCCTATTGCAGCCACGTAAAAGATGCAACAACAATTAGAGGACGTCTAACTTGTTTTTGCAGCAATTGCTTTGTGATGTGATATGGCCAGAAGTTGTGATGAATGATGAATGATATATTGTGATGTATGAGATCATGTTCTTGTAATAGGAATCACAACTTGCATGTCGATGAGTATGACAACCGGCAGGAGCCATAGGGGTTGTCTTCATTATTGTATGACATGCGTGTCAATGATTTAACGCCATGTAATTACTTTACTTTGTTGTTAAACTGTTAGCCATAGTAGTAGAAGTAATAGTTGGCGAGCAACTTCACGAAGACACGATGATGGAGATCATGATGATGGAGATCATGGTCTCATGCCAGTGACGAAGATGATCATGGAGCCCCGAAGATGGAGATCAAAGGAGCTATATGATATTGGCCATATCATGTCACTACTATTTAATTGCATGTGATGTTTATTATGTTTATGCATCTTATTTACTTAGCACGACGGTAGTAAATAAGATGATCCCTCATAATAATATCAAGAAAGTGTTCCCCCTAACTGTGCACCGTTGCTAAAGTTCGTCGTTTCGAAGCACCACGTGATGATCGGGTGTGATAGATTCCTACGTTCACATACAACGGGTGTAAGACAGTTTTACACATGCAAAACACTTAGATTAACTTGACAAGCCTAGCATGTACAAACATGGCCTTGGAACACAGAGACCGAAAGGTCGAACATGAGTCATATGGAAGATACGATCAACATGGAGATGTTCACCGATGATGACTAGTCCGTCTCACGTGATGATCGGACACGGCCTAGTCGACTCGGATCATGTAACACTTAGATGACTAGAGGGATGTCTAATCTGAGTGGGAGTTCATTAAATAATTTGATTAGATGAACTTAATTATCATGAACTTAGTCTAAAATCTTTGCAAAAATGTCTTGTAGATCAAATGGCCAACGCTCATGTCAACATGAACTTCAACGCGTTCCTAGAGAAAACCAAGCTGAAAGATGATGGCAACAACTATACGGACTGGGTCCGGAACCTGAGGATCATCCTCATAGCTGCCAAGAAAGCATATGTCCTAGAAGTACCGCTAGGTGAAGCACCCATCCCAGAAAACCAAGACGTTATGAACGCTTGGCAGTCACGTGCTGATGATTACTCCCTCGTTTAGTGCGGCATGCTTTACAACTTAGAACCGGGGCTCCAAAAGCATTTTGAGCAACACAGAGCATATGAGATGTTCGAGGAGCTAAAAATGGTTTTTCAAGCTCACGCTCGGGTCGAGAGATATGAAGTCTCCGACAAGTTCTACAATTGTAAGATGGAGGAAAATAGTTCTGTCAGTGAGCACATACTCAAAACGTATGGGTTGCACAACCGCCTATCCCAGCTGGACATTAACCTCCCGGACGAGGCGGTCATTGACAGAATCATTTAGTCGCTCCCACCGAGCTACAAGAGCTTTGTGATGAACTACAACATGCAGGGGATGGTGAAAACTATTCCTGAGGTATTTTCAATGCTGAAGTCAGCAGAGGTAGAAATCAAGAAAGAACATCAAGTGTTGATGGTCAATAAAACCACCAAGTTCAAGAAGGGCAAGGGTAAGAAGAACTTCAAGAAGGACGGCAAAGATGTTGCCGCGCCCGGTAAGCCAGTTGCCGGGAAGAAGTCAAAGAATGGACCCAAGCCTGAGACTGAGTGCTTTTATTGCAAAGGGAAGGGTCACTGGAAGCGGAACTGCCCCAAATACTTAGCGGACAAGAAGGCCAGCAACACTAAAGGTATATGTGATATACATGTAATTGATATGTACCTTACCAGTACTCGTAGTAACTCCTAGGTATTTGATACGGGTGCCGTTGCTCATATTTGTAACTCACAGCAGGAGCTGCGGAATAAGCGGAGACTGGCGAAGGACGAGGTGACGATGCGCGTCGGGAATGGTTCCAAGGTCGATGTGATTGCCGTCGGCACGCTACCTCTACATTTAGCCACGGGATTAGTTTTAAACCTCAATAATTGTTATTTAGTGCCAAGTTTGAGCATGAACATTGTATTTGGATCTCGTTTAATATGAGATGGCTACTTATTTAAACCCGAGAATAATGGTTGTTCTATTTATATGAGAGATATGTTTTATGGTCATGCCCCGATGGTCAATGGTTTATTCTTAATGAATCTCGAATGTAATATTACACATATTCATAGTGTGAATACCAAAAGATGTAAAGTTGATAACGATAGTCCCACATACTTGTGGCACTGCCGCCTTGGTCACATTGGTGTCAAGCGCATGAAGAAGCTCCATGCTGATGGACTTTTAGAGTCTCTCGATTATGAATCATTTGACACATGCGAACCATGCCTCATGGGCAAAATGACCAAGACTCCGTCAAAGCATCGAGATGGACCTAGAGGGGGGGGGGTGAATAGGTACAATTACAAATTTTAATTGTTACTTGGCAATTTTAGGCAATAATGCGGAATATGAAGATGAGCCTAACAATTGCACGTGAGCACAAAGTACTAAGTAAACAACACAAACACGTAAGTAGGCAGGCACAATATAATGTACGTAAGTGTAACGAGACAAGTAACCACAAGTAGAGAGTTAGGGTTAGGAATAACCGCAACTCCGGGAGACGAGGATGTATGCCGATGTTCACTTCCTTGGAGGGAAGCTAGTCACCGTTAGAGAGGTGGATGTTACCACGAAGGCACACCTACGCCACGAAGGCTCACCCTATTCTCCCTTTGAGACAACACCACAGAGGCGTTTCTCAACCACTAGTGGTAGACCTTGGGGTGGTCTCCAAACCCTCACAAACTTTTCCGAGGGTAATCACAAAGTTCGATTCCTCTCCGAATGACTCCTACCGCCTAGGAGTCTCCAACCTCCAAGAGTAACAAGAACGATGGGAAAAGCTCAAAACTTGCTCAAGTCACGAATTCCTTTGCTGCAAAGAAGGGGAAGGAGTGGATCTATCACTTGATTGGAGAACTTCTCTCAAATGCTCCTAGAACACTTGGGAATCTAGGATTTAGTGTGGATGAATGAGAGAGAGAGTAAGGAGTGTTCTTGATGGGCTCAAAGTGAATGGTCGACCTTATCCCGTGGAAGAAAAAGGTATATATATATATATAGGTGGTGGGTAGAAGTGACCGTTTGGGGTACAGGATGGGCCGGACGTCCGGAGAACGTTGGACGTCCGGAGGCACAAATAGGTCCGGACGTCCGACAGTCATCGGACGACCGGCCGCTGTGAAAAGTGTGACCCACAATCTAGTGTACAGGATATGGACGTCCGAGCTGGGCCGGACATCCGGAGCACGGACGACTGGAGGGTCCGGACGTCCGTAAAATTGCTTCTGTTGTGAAAGTGTCGGACATCCGGAGAGTTCCGGACATCCGTAAAAATGCTTCTATTGTGGAATGCCGGACGTCCGGAAGTGGCCGGATGTCCGGGCAATCAAGAAGGACCGGATGTCTGTAGAACACCGGACGTCCGAAGGCAAGGTATAGAAATAGTAGCTTTTGAGCAAGTTTTTCACTAGATCCATCGATCCCCTCTTAATAGTGCGGGATCCCTATACTCAAGAACAAACCATAAATGAAGTCAACATCTTGTATCTCCATTCTTGAGTTATATGCTTTTTGTCCCTAGTCATGATCCATGCACACGGTCTTTGGAACATAATCCTGAGATATACTTGATAAACATGATTAGTCCCGAGCATATGTGTTGTCATCAACATCAAAATATGATTAAGGGCATGATTGCACTTTCAATCTCCCCCTTTTTGGTAGTTGATGACAACTCATATGCATACTCATAATAGTAATCGGAAGTATTTGTTGTGGAGCTCGATAACCATAATAAGAATGAGTAGCAAGCGAGCTCCCCCTCAAAGTGATACCATAGATACTACTAAAACAAAATGATGAGGGCTCCCCCTCAAAATGATGCCTCCAGTATAACCAAATCTCATACACACGATAATCAAGAGTTAAACTTCATATAGATTCATCACATGTAGATTCACCAAATCTCAGATTCAACAAACTCATAACATAGGTTCAGTATAGGCTAAAACACAACCATAACAATAAGTTTGATTACATAATGAGCTAGAATAACATGCATATGGAGCCTACTCCCCCTTTGGCATCAAGTATCCAAAAAAAAGAACTAGGGGGAAAACATAATAGCATTAGAGATCATCCTCATCATCATCATCATGAACACCACTGCCACCAGCCTTGTCGAAGAAATCAGCCCACTCAGGACCGGAGGGAAAACCAAAGTCAGAAGGGGGGTCTGCAGGAAGACGCTCATCGTCACTCACATCATACACTCCTGAGTCCCTCAGACGAGCCTTCAGGGTGTTCTTGGAAGTGACCATGCGAGTGACCACATCATGCTGTTGGGAGCAACGGTAGGTGAACATCTTCATCATGGCTGAGTGAGCCTTCCCAAGAAAACGAGCAATGTGCCCAAAGGGGGCATCACTGGAAGGAGGATGGGTAGCATGAGAAGGAACACTAGTGGCGGTGCGACTAGCAGTAGCGGGAGGAGGAGGAACATGATCAGCCGCCATGTGAGCGGGAATGACCCATCGCTCATGTACATGAGTGCGGGCAATAGGAAAGGGAGCTACACTTTTGATAAAAGCCTGAATAAACGGTGCATGAGGAAAAGCCCTCTTGTGCTGGAAGCTAGCAAGGCGGATCTCATGCCATAGAAAGTGGGGAACATTGATCTTCCCTTTAGGAGATGTGAAGAGGCGATGCATGAGATCAATGCATTAGCTGCTGCAAGAGCCCTTGTCACCCATCTTGGGATAGATGGTGCGGAAGATACACTGATAAATGATGTTGAATGGAAAGCGCCAAATGGAGACTTGGTTTAGACCCTTTTGTTTTTCAGTGGTAGACAAAGTTGATATAGGTCTAAGGAGATCCGCACAGACCGCAATGCCCTTGGGCTTATGGTTGGGGTCATCCTTGTGGATTTTGAACCCAGTGTCGGGAAATCCAAGGGCAGTGACAAACTGAGCATAAGATGCTGTGAGTGGAGTGTCGGAGGTCATCCATGTGACAGTGTTATCAGGAGCAAAGTAACATGTGGCATAAAACTGATGGATGGCAGCGTGGTTAAAATCATGTTGAAAGGCGAATGGAGCAGCTAGATTGGACGACTCAATGAGCTCAATGGCTCCCGGATATTTCTCCGGATGAGTGCGAATGTGCTCAAGATCAATGCAAACATGAAGTGACAAGCCCTTAGGGATGACAATCGTGGTGAAGATGTCGGCTTGGACATTTGTGCGAAAGCGACTATCCTGAGAATCCCTAACAACGGTAAATTGATCTACATCACTACCCAATTTAAGATATGAAGTTTTGGGCACCTCATTGAAACGCTTAATATGACGGACCGAGTGGCAGTGGAGGCTCAATTGAGATGTGGCGAGCATCACCGTGGGGTTGCACCAGAGGAGGAGGAGGGTGAAAGGTTGGACGACGAGTGCCCGGCTTGGGTGCAGCGACGCGAACGCCAACCATCGGGGACGGATCCACCTCCTCAAGCTCATCCTCAAAGTCCGACCCCTCCGAGGAGGAATCACTGGACGAGCTAGGAGGATGAGTGACACGTTTCCGAGGGTGATCTTCCTCCTGGGAGTCGTCGGAGCCACCATGACGAGACGGACGAGCCGGCCCTCCGGCAACTTGCTTGCGAGCTGAGTGCTTGGACCGAGGCATCGTGACCTAGGGGAGAAGGAAAGCACATATCAACACCCCTCCATAGATCAGGGTGAATGCATGAGGGGGGGGTGGGAGGTTGTGCCCTACCTTGAACGGAAGAACAAGGAGGGGACGAGCGGCGTGCTGGAGCAGGTGGCCGACGGGCTGGACGGGCTGGACGGGGAGCCGCAGATCCGCGGCGGAGAGAAGCCCCGGTGAGGGGCACGGCGGAGTGCGGCCGCGGTGAGTGGTCACACGGCAGGAGCGGCGGCGGCGGTGGGGTAACTAGCGGATAGAGGTTGTGGTCAGTTGAGAAACCCTACCGCGCTGTATATATAGTGGCCAGTAAAAACGTCCGGACGTCCGGAGCCTACGGATGACCGGAGTCGAATATGCGTCCGGACGTCCGGGGGGTACGGACGACCGGAGTCGGGACCAGCAGAAAATAGAGGATGACAGAGATTATTCTACGGATGACCGATGGCTTCGGACGACCGGACAGATTGTGACAGAAGGTTTATTACGGACATTCGGAGTCTTACGGACGTCCGTCGTTTCTGTGTCTAGGCCAACTAAGGGAACCAGAGTGGATTTTATGGACGTCCGGAGAGGCCGGACGACCGGTCGATGGTAATCAGAGAAGAATGTACGGACGTCTGGATGCCTACGGACGACCGGCAGTGAAGAACCACACGGACGTCCGGAACCTACGAACGTCCGACACCAGAAGTTTGACAGGAGGCAAAGGTGCAAGTGCTGATCATGATGAGGAGAAGGCAATTTTCGTCCACAGTAAAAATTTATTTAAGTAGTAACTAATACCCTACCTCATCCAATCATAGCCATATACTACAAGTGGTGGCTAATGCCACAATGTCTGAGTAGACATGACATGACACGGAAAGATTTGAACTTTGAGTGCATAGTCACTACTCCATCATGTTAAAGCACCATAGGTCTAGACCCATGGTTACTTTGAGAGTGTTTGTTCTTTTTATGCATTGAGTAGGGTGGGAACATTCATGAATTGAATGTCTCCCCCTAAGTATATGCCTACATCATGACAAGACATTAGATTCATGTATGAATGGGTACTAGATTTCACATAATGTTGTCAAGCTCCAAGATACCAAGTTCACGCCTAAGTCGACAGAACCTTGCTTCATCTAAAGGTTTGGTGAAGATATCTGCTAGTTGAAAATCAGTGCCAATGTGATCAATGTGAATATCACCCTTTTCAACATGATCTCTCAAGAAATGATACCTAATATCAATGTGTTTGGTGCGGAGATGATCTTTGGGGTTCTTAGCAATATTGATGGCACTTTCATTATCACACAGAAGAGGCACATTTCTATAGGTGATACCGTAATCCTTCAAAGTTTGCCTCATCCATAACAACTGAGTTGCACAACTAGCGGCAGCAATGTATTCAGCTTCTGCGGTAGAGAGAGCAATACAATTTTGTTTCTTCGAGGACCAACTCACCAAGGATCGTCCAAGAAACTGACATGCACCGGATGTGGACTTACGATCCACTTTGTCTCCAGCCCAATCCGCATCCGTGTACCCAATGAGATCAAACTTAGCATCCTTGGGGTACCAGAGGCCCAACTTTGGGGTGTGAACAAGGTATCTAAGAATATGCTTAACCGCCTTATGATGACTTTCCATAGGGAAAGCTTGAAATCTAGCACACATGCATACACTGAACATGATGTCTGGTCTAGATGCACAAAGATAAAGCAATGAACCAATCATAGAGCGGTAAGTAGATGGGTCGAAAGGAGTACCATTTGTGTCTTCAGTGAGAGTAATTTTGGTTGGCATGGGTGTCTTGCATGGACTAGCATCAGACATACCAAACTTTTCTAGAATATCCTTGAGGTACTTTGCTTGAGATAAGAAAATTCCTTCTTGAAATTGTTGAATTTGAAATCCGAGAAAGAACTTCAAATCCGTATTGAGTGACATTTCAAAATTCTTGGTCATTGAAGCCGCAAACTTCTTGCACAAATGAATGTTAGGAGAACCAAAAATGATGTCATCTACATAGATTTGGCATAGGATCAAATCACCCTTGTCCCTCTTAGTAAAAAGAGTGGGATCGATCACCCCTCTCACAAAACCATCATCGAGTAAAAACTTCTTCAGATGATCATACCAAGCACGAGGTGCTTGTTTGAGGCCATACAAAGCCTTATGAAGTTTATACACATAGTCTTTGTGAAAGGGATCAACGAACCCGGGTGGTTGTGACACATATACTTCTTCTTGTAGAGGACCGTTAAGGAAAGCACTCTTCACATCCATTTGATGTAATGTAAAACCATTGAAAGCAGCATAAGCAAGTAAGATGCGAATGGATTCAAGACGGGCAACGAGGGCAAAGGTCTCACCAAAGTCCAAACCTTCAACTTGTGAGTACCCTTGTGCCACTAACCTTGCCTTGTTGCGGATGATTACACCATTTTCATCTTGCTTGTTCTTGAAAATCCATTTTGTTCCAATGACGTTGTGCTCGGTAGATGGCCTCTTGACTAATGACCACACTTGGTTGCGTTCAAAACTGTTCAACTCTTCTTGCATAGCAACTAGCCAATCGTTGTCCATCAATGCCTCTTGTACCTTGAGTGGCTCAATACTAGACACAAATGAGAAGTGAGCACAAAAGTTTGTCAAATGTTTACGAGTGACTCTACCTTCCGAGATGCCGGTGAGGATTTTGTCAACATCAACACGACCGGCCACTCGAGGCATGATGGAGGTGAGGGTTTCACGAGGTTCAACTTCATGTCCATCATCCACATCTTCAACATATGGATCATTCACGTGTGGAGGAAGATCTTCTTGTTCATGTTGCATTTGTTGAGGTTCATCATCAATGATTGGACTTTCTTGTTCTTGCTCTTGATGATGATCTTGTTCTTGATGATTATCATTAAGAGAGACTTGATCATCCTCTTCAACTTGGGCTAAGGGTATCGGTTGAACAATAGGAGCTTGTGGTGGTATGGATGTTGAAGTAGTTTGATGATGTGTGAGACCTCCATCTTCTTCTTCATCATCATGAGGTTCTTGTTCCATAGGAAGAAGTGCACCAACACCCATGGTCAGAATGTCTTGAGAAGAATCTTCTTCACCTACATCACTTAGATCAACTTGCTCCCCATGGGAGCCATTAAATTCATCAAACACCACGTCACAAGTTTCTACAACACATCCATTGGATTTGTTGTAGACTCTATAGGCGTGAGAGTTTGATCCATAACCAACAAATATACCCTCAATTGTTTTGGATTGAAATTTTCCTAACCGTTCCCTTTTGTTGAGGATGAAACATTTGCACCCAAATACACGAAAGTACTTGACATTTGGCTTGTTTCCAGTTAGAAGCTCATATGGAGTCTTTTCCAATATAGTGCGGAGGAAGAGCCGGTTTGATGCATGGCATGCGGTATTGACAGCTTCGGCCCAAAAACTATGTGGTGACTTGTATTCATCCAACATGGACCTTGCCATCTCTACAAGTGTACGGTTCTTCCGTTCGGCTACACCATTTTGCTGAGGAGTGTATGGAGCTGAATATTGATGCTCAATCCCTTCATCACTAAGAAATTCTTCCAAAGTATAGTTCTTGAACTCAGAGCCATTGTCACTTCTTATTGCCCGGATTTCTTTGTCAAACTTGCGTTGGGCTTGCTTGGCAAAATCAATGAAGGTGATCTTCGTTTCGTCCTTGGACTTGAGGAAGAACACCCATGTATATCTTGAGTAATCATCAACAATGACAAGCCCATACTTTTTCCCACCAAGACTATCCCATGAAGGAGGCCCAAAAAGATCCACATGAAGGAGCTCCAGGGGCCTTGAAGTAGATACTATGTTCTTGGGTGGGTGCTTTGATTGATGTTGCTTCCCGGCTATGCATGCACTACACACACGATCTTTCTCAAAAGAGACATTGGTTAGTCCAAGGATGTGATTCCCCTTTAAGAGATCTTGAAGATTTCTCATGCCGACATGGGCTAGCCGGCGATGCCATAGCCACCCCTTGTCAGCCTTGGCCATTAGACAAGTTGCATGGAATGTGCTCTCTTTCAAGAAATCAACCGTGTAAAGGTTGCCATCCAACTCTCCAACAAAAGCCACTTCGAGAGTATCTCTCTTAAAGACTTTCACATCCGTTAGTCCAAAAAGTGTATCATAACCAACAGAAGCCAATTGGCGAATAGAAAGCAAATGGTATTTAAGGGATTGGACAAGCATAACATTTGCAAGAGACATGTCGTTTGTGATAGCCACCTTGCCCAACCCGAGTATCTGTCCTTTTGAACCTCCACCAAACATAATGCTCATGAATGGTTGAATAGCTTCCATGAAATCGTAGAGCAATTTGCTACCTCCGGTCATATGATTTGTACATCCACTATCAATCACCCATTTCACTCCACCGGAGAAGCTTACCTTGACCTTGTCATAAGAGCTTTGGTCCTCTCCTTCTTCAACCATGGCCTTTGCCATTAGGCACTTGTGAGCGTTGCCCTTGTAATCTTTCATGTAGTTGTAGGTGACCACGTCACCACTCTTGTTTACTAACCTCAACGTGTTTTGAGAGTCTTGAGCAACTCCGGCAACACCACTAACATCATCCGGATCAGATTCTTCTTGAGCAACCATTGCCATTCCATCTCTCTTCTTGAGCTTGGAGTTCAAAGGATTTGACAACTTATTCTTGGGAAAGGTCTTGGGAAACCTTGGTTTATCTTCTCTCTTCTCATAAGGGCACTCGTTGGAGAAGTGATTGGTTTCTTCACAGTTGTAGCATTTTCTTACTTTCTTCTTTTGAAATCTTCCCTTGAATTTTCCGGCGCTAAACTTCTTGACAAAAAGAGCCATGTCTTCATATGAAGGGCCCTCGTCGGATTCAATCTCATTACCATCTTCATCATCATCATCTTCTTCTTCTTCTTCACTTTGCCCATCTTCACATACTTGCTTGGCCTTCAATGCAAGATTGATCTTTGATGATGGTGAACCATGCATGGCAAGATGTTTTGTGGCATTGGCCTTTGACTCTTCAAATAGTTGGAAGGTGGATATGATGTCATCTGTAGTCATTTCCTTGAAGGTATGGTGTTGTCTTATGTCCCACACCATTTGATGATGATATGGAGCAAGAGCATGAAGCAACTTATCCACAAGAAACCTCTTAGTCATATTGAATCCATCTTGTGTCTTGTCACACTCACATGACTCAATATCCGTAGTGAGAGTCATGAGACGCTCAAGGAGTTGATTGGGGGTTTCACCCTTTTCCATACAAAAGTTTTGCAATTGCCCCTTGGCAATTTCATATCGAGCACTCCGGAGGGTAGAAGTGCAAGTCCTGGATCGTATAATACTTTCCCATAGTTCCTTGGCACTTCTGATGTGTATGAATGGTCTCCTTTGCTTTTCATCCATACCTCTCCTTATACACATGATTGCCGTGTCATTGAGGTTCTTGTCATATATTTCTCTTGGTGTGGGGTTCTTTGGATCAACCACATGATAGCCATACTCTATAATCTCCAGCATCTCATCGTTTCCATGTCGAAGATGATCCTGCATAGCAACTTTCCACAAAGCAAAATCGGAAGTAGCAGAAAGTAAAGGAGGTTTGCCTTGAGGATTATATCTTGGTTTCTCAACCTGAGGTCTTGCATAAAGCCAAGGAACACTGGCGTGTTCATTGCTAGGAGGTTGTTGACCAAGTGATGATGTAGGCACAGTTGGCCTCGAACCCACACCACTTGAGTGTGGTGCAAGCACCACGGACAACGTGGCTAATCTCAGTTGGACCAAGGCCTCAAGATAAGCATCATGCTCCTCTTTTTGCTTAGCAAGGGCCCGTTCTAGATCCTGAGACGTAAAGGACTTGACTTCAGAGGAAACCTCGCCTTTATCCCTAGGATCTACAACCAGGGGAGTCCCATCTGGGTTCATCTCGCTCTAGGGCGGTTAAGCCACAAGAATAGAGCACGAGGCTCTGATACCAATTGAAAGGATCGAGATGGACCTAGAGGGGGGGGGGTGAATAGGTACAATTACAAATTTTAATTGTTACTTGGCAATTTTAGGCAATAATGCGGAATATGAAGATGAGCCTAACAATTGCACGTGAGCACAAAGTACTAAGCAAACAATACAAACACATAAGTAGGCAGGCACAATATAATGTACATAAGTGTAACGAGACAAGTAACCACAAGTAGAGAGTTAGGGTTAGGAATAAGCACAACTCCGGGAGACGAGGATGTATGCTGATGTTCACTTCCTTGGAGGGAAGCTAGTCACCGTTTGAGGGGTGGATGTTACCACGAAGGCACACCTACGCCATGAAGGCTCACCTTATTCTCCCTTTGAGACAACACCACAGAGGCGTTTCTCAACCACTAGTGGTAGACCTTGGGGTGGTCTCCAAACCCTCACAAACTTTTCCGAGGGTAATCACAAAGTTCGATTCCTCTCCGAATGACTCCTACCGCCTAGGAGTCTCCAACCTCCAAGAGTAACAAGAACGATGGGAAAAGCTCAAAACTTGCTCAAGTCACGAATTCCTTTGGTGCAAAGAAGGGGAAGGAGTGGATCTATCACTTGATTGGACAACTTCTCTCAAATGCTCCTAGAACACTTGGGAATCTAGGATTTAGTGTGGATGAATGAGAGAGAGAGTGAGGAGTGTTCTTGATGGGCTCAAAGTGAATGGTCGACCTTATCCCATGGAAGAGAAATGTATATATATAGGTGGTGGGTAGAAGTGACCGTTTGGATACAGACGTCCGAGCTGGGCCGTCCATCCGGAGCACGGACGACCGGAGGGTCCGGACGTCCGTAAAAATGCTTCTGTTGTGGAAGTGTCGGACGTCCGGAGAGTTCCGGACATCCATAAAAATGCTTCTGTTGTGGAATGCCGGACGTCCGGAAGTGGCCGGACGTCCGGGCAATCAAGAAGGACCGGACGTTCATAGAACACCGGACGTCCGAAGGCAAGGTATAGAAATAGTATATTTTGAGCAATTTTTTCACTAGATCCATCGATCTCCTCTTAATAGTGCGGGATCCCTATACTCAAGAACAAACCATAAATGAAGTCAACATCTTGTATCTCCATTCTTGAGTTATATGCTTTTTGTCCCTAGTCATGATCCATGCACACGGTCTTTGGAACATAATCCTGAGATATACTTGATAAACATGATTAGTCCCAAGCATATATGTTGTCATCAACATCAAAATATGATTAAGGGCATGATTGCACTTTCACTCTGTTCTCCGGAACAATGGAGCGAGCAACCAACTTATTGGAAATCATACATACTGATGTGTGTGGTCCAATGAGCATTGAGGCTCGCGGAGGATATTGTTATGTTCTCACTCTCACTGATGACTTAAGTAGATATGGGTATGTCTACTTGATGAAACACAAGTCCGAGACCTTTGAAAAGTTCAAGGAATTTCAGAATGAAGTAGAGAATCAACATGACCGAAAAATAAAGTTCTTATGATCGGATCATGGAGGAGAATATTTAAGTCACGAATTTGGTACACACTTAAGGAAATGTGGAATCATTTCACAACTCATGCCACCTGGAACACCTCAGCTTAACGGTGTGTCCGAACGTCGTAATCGCACTCTATTGGATATGGTGCGATCTATGATGTCTCTTACCGATTTACCGCTATCATTTTGGGGATACGCTCTAGAGACAGCTACATTCACTTTAAATAGGGCTCCGTCTAAATCTGTTGAGACGACACCGTATGAATTATGGTTTGGGAAGAAACCTAAGCTGTCGTTTCTAAAAGTTTGGGGATGCGATGCTTATGTCAAGAAACTTCAACCTGAAAAGCTCGAACCCAAGTCAGAAAAATGCGTCTTCATAGGATACCCTAAGGAAACCATTGGGTATACCTTCTACCTTAGATCCGAAGGCAAGATCTTTGTTGCCAATAACAGATCCTTTCTGGAAAAATAGTTTCTCTCAAAAGGGGTAAGTGGGAGGAAAGTAGAACTCGATGAAGTACTACCTCTTGAAACGGAAAGTAGTGCAGCTCAGGAAAATGTTCCTATGGTGCCTACACCGACTGGAGAGGAAATCAATGATGATGATCAAGGTACTTCGGATCAAGTTGCTACTGAACTTCGTAGGTCCACAAGGACTCGTTCCACACCAGAGTGGTATGGCAACCCTGTCCTGGAAATCATGTTGTTAGACAACGGTGAACCTTCAAACTATGAAGAAGCGATGGCGGGCCCAGATTCCAACAAATGGCTTGAAGCCATGCAATCCGAGATAGAATCCATGTATGAAAACAAAGTATGGACTTTGACAGACTTGCCCGATGATCGGCGAGCGATAGAAAACAAATGGATCTTTAAGAAGAAGATGGACGCGGATGGTAATGTTACCATCTATAAAGTTCGACTTGTCGCTAAGGGTTATCGGCAAGTTCAAGGAGTTGACTACGATGAGACTTTCTCTCCCGTAGTGAAGCTGAAGTCCGTCCGAATCATGTTAGCAATTGCCGCATACTATGATTATGAGATATGGCAGATGGACGTCAAAACGGCATTCCTTAACGGCTATCTTAAGGAAGAACTGTATATGATGCAGCCGGAAGGTTTTGTCGATCCTAAGAATGCTAACAAGGTGTGCAAGCTCCAGCGATCCATTTATGGGCTGGTGCAAGCATCTCAGAGTTAGAACATTCGCTTTGATGAGATGATCAAAGCGTTTGGGTTTATGCAGACTTATGGAGAAGCCTGCTTTACAAGAAAGTGAGTGGGAGCTCTGTAGCATTTCTCATATTATATGTGGATGACATACTTCTAATGGGAAATGATATAGAACTTTTGGATAGAATTAAGGCCTACTTGAATAAGTGTTTTTCAATGAAGGACCTTGGAGAAGCTGCTTACATATTAGGCATCAAGATCTATAGGGATAGAGTGAGACGCCTCATAGGTCTTTCACAAAGCACATACCTTAATAAGATATTGAAGAAGTTCAATATGGATCAGTCCAAGAAAGGGTTCTTGCCTGTATTGCAAGGTGTGAGATTGAGCTCGGCTCAATGCTCGACCACGGCAGAAGATATAGAAGAGATGAGTGTCATCCCCTATGCCTCAGCCATAGGATCTATTATGTATGACATGCGGTGTACCAGGCCTGATGTAAGCTTTGCCGTAAGTTTGGTAGGAAAGTACCAAAGTAATCCCGGCAAGGAACACTGGACAGCGGTCAAGAATATCCTGAAGTACCTGAAAAGGACAAAGGGCATGTTTCTCATCTATGGAGGTGACGAAGAGCTCGTCGTAAAGGGTTACGTCGACACTAGCTTCGACACAGATCTGGATGACTCTAAGTCACAAACCGGATACATGTATATGCTGAATCGTGGAGCAGTAAGCTGGTGCAGTTGCAAGCAGAGCGTTGTGGCGGGATCTACATGTGAAGTGGAGTACATGGCAGCCTCGGAGGCAGCGCATGAAGCAATATGGATGAAGGAGTTCATCACCGACCCAGGAGTCATACCCAATGCGTCGGGGCTGATCACTCTGTTCTATGACAACACTGGAGCTATTGCCCTTGCCAAGGAGCCCAGGTTTCACAAGAAGACCAGGCACATCAAGCGTCGTTTCAACTCCATCCGTGAATATTTTCAAGATGGAGACATAGATATTTGCAAAGTACATACGGATCTGAATGTCGCAGATCCGTTGACTAAACCTCTTCCGCGAGCAAAACATGATCAACACCAGAACTCTATGGGTGTTCGATTCATCACAATGTAACTAGATTATTGACTCTAGTGCAAGTGGGAGACTGTTGGAAATATGCCCTAGAGGCAATAATAAAAGTATTATTATTATGTTTCCTTGTTCATGATAATTGTCTTTTATTCATGCTATAATTGTGTTATCCGGAAATCGTAATACACGTGTGAATACATAGACCACGATATGTCCCTAGTGAGCCTCTAGTTGACTAGCTCATTGATCAACAAATAGTCATGGTTTCCTGACTATGGACATTGGATGTCATTGATAACGGGATCACATCATTAGGAGAATGATGTGATGGACAAGACCCAATCCTAAGCATAGCACAAGATCGTGTAGTTCGTTTTGCTAGAGCTTTTCCAATGTCAAGTATCTTTTCCTTAGACCATGAGATCGTGTAACTCCAGGATATTGTAGGAGTGCTTTGGGTGTACCAAACGTCACAACGTAACTGGGTGACTATAAAGGTATACTACGGGTATCTCCGAAAGTGTCTGTTGGGTTGACACGGATCGAGACTGGGATTTGTCACTCCGTATGACGAAGAGGTATCACTGGGCCCACTCGGTAATGCATAATCACAATGAGCTCAAAGTGACCAAGTTTCTGGTCATGGGATCATGCATTACGGTACGAGTAAAGTGACTTGCCGGTAACGAGATTGAACGAGGTATTGGGATACCGACGATCGAATCTCGGGCAAGTAACATACCGATTGACAAAGGGAATTGTATACGGGGTTGCTTGAATCCTTGACATCGTGGTTCATCTGATGAGATCATCGAGGAGCATGTGGGAACCAACATGGGTATCCAGATCCCGCTGTTGGTTATTGACCGGAGAGCCGTCACGGTCATGTCTACATGTCTCCCGAACCCATAGGGTCTACACACTTAAGGTTCGGTGACGCTAGGGTTGTAAAAGATATTAGTATGCAGCAAACCGAAAGTTGTTCGGAGTCCCAGATGAGATCCCGGACGTCACGAGGAGGTCCGGAATGGTCCGGAGGAAAAGAATTATATATGGGAAGTCGAGTTTCGGCCATCGGGAAAGTTTCGGGGTTCACCGGTATTGTACCAGGACCACCGGAAGGGTCCCGGGGGTCCACCGGGTGGGGCCACTCATCCTGGAGGGCCCCATGGGCTGAAGTGGGAGGGGAACCAGCCCCTGGTGGGCTGGTGCGCCCCCCTGGGCCCCCCTCTGTGCCTAGGGTTGGGAACCCTAGGGGAGGGGGCGCCTCCACTTGCCTTGGGGGGCAAGTTTCCCCCCTTGGCCGCCGCCCCCCCAGGAGATCCCATCTCCTAGGGCCGGCGCCCCCCTGGGGTCCCTATATATAGAAGGGGGTGGGAGGGTAGCCGCACCCTGACACCTGGCGCCTCCCTCCCCCCCTTGCTACACCTCTCCCTCCCGTAGTCGCTTGGCGAAGCCCTGCCGGATCCCTGCTGCATCCACCACCACGCCGTCGTGCTGCTGGATCTTCATCAACCTCTCCTTCCCCCTTGCTGGATCAAGGAGGAGGAGATGTCACGCTGACAGTACGTGTGTTGAACGCGGAGGTGTCGTCCGTTCGGCGCTAGGATCTCCGGTGATTTGGATCACGACGAGTACGACTCCCTCAACCCCGTTCTCTTGAATGCTTCCGCTCGCGATCTACAAGGGTATGTAGATGCACTCCTCTCTCTCGTTGCTAGATGAACTCATAGATTGATCTTGGTGAACATAGGAAATTTTTTATTTTATGCAATGTTCCCCAACAGCAATATGTACCATGCTATATTTTGTATTAAGCGCAAGACATCGGGTCCCCCGAAGAGCACTCGGGGACTACCCTTTTTATCTATATGATAAGTTTCATCTCTATGAATGTGTTACTTCGTTTTCCCACCTTGCACCGGGTTCAACCAGTTGGCCCGGGGGGCTTGCCGCCTTGTATTATGTCAATGCTACCTGAAGTCGGACAAGTAAAGTGCCGGCATCTAAGCCTTCTCTTACCACAAGCCATAGCTCGCAGAGCGACTGTCCGGCTGGCAAGAGTCAAAGGCAGGAAACGATGCCCACATGAAATATGGCTAAGGACAAAAACATTTACATAAAACAGGCCGGCTTCCAGCCTCATTGGTCGGCTTGTTACTTACCTTGCTACGTCCTAAGCGGACAAAGTACTTGTCCTCCCAAATGGCTAAGTACTTGTCCCAGCCACAGCCCACAGAGCGGCTGCCCGGTTGGCAAGACAGCAGCCAAGGGCAGCAAAGGAAAAAGCCAAAAAGGATCAAAAAGCAAGAAAAGTTGGAATTCGACACAAGCACAACATGTGCGAGATAATATTTACAGAACATGGTTTTTAAGGCAGAATTCAACAAAGTTTGAATACACCCCCAGTGGGTGGAACTGCGCAAATTTAATAGTATTGTTCAAAGGACTACTAGGCAGGAGGACATAAGATAAAAGTTGGCCGCCTAGGCCAAGGAAGCAACAGGTGGGACCGGCAGGTTGGTGGAGTTGGCGGCGCCGTCTGGTGGAGTGGTTGGCTGGCGAGTCTCGGCTTGGTCGTCCCCAGCAGTAATCGACGCGCTCACACGCAGCTCGTTGCTTGAGGCATGGTCGAGTTGAGGCTGGTCGTCTGCTCCATCCTCCGGCGCGGCGTCTTCACCATCCTTGCTCTCCTCGTCTTCGCCCTCGTCACTGGAAGCAATCTCCTCCACCGAGTCCTCGCCGTCTTCAGGGTTCAGCCCGAACAAGTCTGGCGGCACCTCAGCACCCTCTTTGTTCAGCTCGGGGACAAAGAAGCTGGTGTCGGTGTACTCGGCAATCGCCGCGGCGCGATGAATGAGAGAACCCCTCACCACCACCAACTCCTTGTTGGCCTCCTGCCGGAACATGGCCAACTGGGCTAGATCTAGCCCAAGATACCATGCCCTGACAAACTCCAGGGCCTGCCGTGCACCTGCCCGGGCCGAGGAGCCCTTCCATGCTTCGAAGCGGCCGACAACCATGTCCATCCAGTTGGCAGTCCGACTGGGGGTGCGCGGAGCTTGGACGCCTGGCCAGAGTGCGGAGATCACCTGGGCTCCGACACGCTGCAGCCGGTGGAGCATCCGATGAGCCGGCTAGAGACGAGCCTAGATGGCAAGGAGCTGCTCCTCGAGCGACCGACGGGCGTTCGGCGTAATCTCCGCACTAGCCTACCTTCGCTCTTCGCAGCGAGCTTCGATGGCTTGGTTGGCGCCAACAGCATAGCCATGGAAGTACTCTACGCAAGACAAAAAAAGAAATATGAAGTCAGAAGTCGGATCATATAATAGTCGGCGAACGAAGGAAAGAAGAAGGCAACTCACCATCGACCATGTCCTCGATATGGCCATAGCCGTCGTTCAGCACCCTCTCCATATCGGCCCAGTTTGAGCACTGAGTCTCGAACTCGGCTTGGAGGGTGGCCTCACTATCCTTGGCCATCTGAAGGGCCGCCTTGTGAAGATCCGCCTGGTCGGCCAGCTCCTTTGACCAGGCGGTCGCGCTCCTAGGTCGCCTTGCTGCACTCCTCCTTGGCGCGCAGCTTGGTCTGAGCCTCGCTCAACTGTTGCTACAAGGCGGCGTTGGCCCCTACAAATATAGCAAAGAAAGATGGCCAGTAAGCAAGAAAGAAGACAAGAAGTTGCCGAAGAGATCCGGCCCGACTGCTCAGCAGTTGGCCCGAATCTCGGGGACTACACCCAGCGGGTGCACTGACACGCCCCCGCGAGAGAGAGAAGGAAGAGTGCTTACTCTGACTCTCAGACAAGTCAGCAGTCCGCTGGGCCAGCTCCCGGACCTGGGAGTTGAAGCGGCTGCATGAAGGTTGTGATAATCCTGCAACAAAGACAAAAGAAAAGAAAGCAAGTCAGCACTCGAGCCTGCTTGAAAGTTCCAGGCCGCCTGCTCAGCAGCCGGCCTGGAACTCAGGGACTACACTCAGTGGGTGCGCTAACACGCCCCCACGGAAGAGCACAAGAATCGAAAATGAGAAGCATACCGGATGACCGCTCACGATGCCAGGAACTCCTGCGTGTAATGCTGGAGAGCGGTGTCCTGAGCCTGGAGCCGGGCTCAGACGTCCTGCGTGGCTGCATTCAGAACGGCCATTCCGCCCCCAGGCATCCACTCCGGCGAGCCAATGCTGGTGGCCTCCACCTCCAGGCCCGACGATCTTGTAGCCCCGGCCTCCTACAATAGTGGCGCTGAAGCTGCCTTTGCCGCACGCTGGCATGCCGAAGAGCGGTCCGCGATGGTCGCCCCCGCTGCTAGCTCACCAGCAGCCGGTGGCACTAGTGGTGCATCGGGCTGGCCGCCTTGGTCGTCGACGACCGGCGCCAGCGGAGGCATCTCCGCCCCAGGGTGACGCTGTCGCCCTCTTCCCTCTCCATGACCAAATGGTTGCGGCCAGCTCCTCCAGGCGGTGCTGAGATCTCAGGCGCGGGTGGCGCAGCGCGAAGGGGGATGACGAGTTGCGGAGTCCGGCCATGTGCGGCCTCTTCCGCTTTCTCCTTGACTGTGGTGTCCGCTTGGGCCTTGGCGCGGCGTTGGCATGGGCCTTCGCAACCGCGTCCGCCTCCTCCTGCGCCGCCTTGGCCGCCGCCGCCTTCTGCCGCTCCGCCTCCTCCCGCTCCTCGCACGCCTCATGCGTGTTCCTCTCTGTTGCCGCATGCAGCTCGGCAAGCGGGTCCACGCTGTGGGTGTTGGCGGAGCCCTCCGCCGTCCCGACCACGGAGGCGGCGCCAGACCGCTCAAGAGAGAGCGGGGCCCTGATCAAGCGAAATAAAAGAGAACTCAGATTGACGTTGCAAGGAAAAGGAGGAAAGGACGCGAGAAGAAGTCAAACACATACGCAGACACCATCTAGGGCTGCATGACGACCTTCTTGAACCGGGCTGCCGTCATGGCGGCCTCCTCCTGTTTGGTCGCCGCTACAGTGCTCCTGGGCTTCTTCTGCCGACTGCCAAACATCGGTGACGCGGCTCGGCGCTTTAACGCACCACCTCAGGCAGTCAGCGCGGCTGATGAGCTGGCGCTTGCCTGGTCGGTGGCTGGCTGGCGGCGCGGCGCATTCTCCTCATCATCATCATCTGGCCAGTCGTCGAGGCCGCCTCCACCTCCGGAGCCGCCTGCTCCACCACCACCACCCGTGGCGTCGTCTTCTTCCAGCGCGGCTGCCCCCAAGTCGGGGTCGTCCAAGTCACTTACCGGTCGGTCGGGGAGATATTCGTGGCTCTGCTCCAAGGTGTCGGCTGCCAACTGCGTGGTGAAGATCTGCTCCATGGCCGACTGGTCAGGCGGCAAAGAAGAACCCGACAACTAAAGAGAAAAGAGAAGAATTGAGGACTCACCACATGCGGTAGGTGCGCGCGGGAGTACGACTCCTTGCCGAACTGCCACTCCTCCTCCGGGAGCTTGCAGTTCGAGATGTAGTTCACCAGATGAGCCACCTCCATGCGCGGCATCTCCTTGGTGCACATCCGACACGAGTCTTGGTGCCCGCTCATCTGGCTGATCGTATGAGGCCGGCCTTGAAGGGGGAGCACCCCGCGCACCACAGAGGCGGTCAGCAGATCCAACCCCTTGAGGCCTTCTACCTCCGTCAGCACCTTAAGCCGCGCGATGGCGGCGAAGGAGGCGGCCGATAGCATCTTCGGGCGAAACACCCAGTTGGTGTGAGGTTCAGCAGGCAGGCCGGCTACATAGGCCGGCAGGGTGATGAAGTCAGCTGCTGGGTGGACGTTCTTGACATAAAAATAAGATTTTTTTCCATAGCTTGACCGACTGTGTCAAGCTGATGGCTGGGAAGTAGTTGTCGACGCCCGGACGCCGCACTGAGCCGCATTCCCCTTGGCGTAGGTGCCGAGCTTGGTGTCGAAGAGCTCCCCCCGGAGCTCGAGGGTGGGGAGGATACCGAGGTAGCCTTCGCAGAGGGTCACGAAGCCCGACAAGAACACCACCATGTTCGGTGAGGTGGTGCGGCTGGAGTCGATAGAACTAGAGGAAGGAGCGGAGGAAGCCGCTCGCCGGCAGGCGGAAGCCGCGAAGGTAGTGCGACCAGAAGTTGCCGCGTTCGCCTTCTTCCGGCGCCGGCAAGATCTCCCTCTTGCGCGGCAGGCGTACCTCTATGAAGCCTTCGCCGGGCAGCCGCCACGTTTGGCGGAGGAAGGCGAGGTGATCCTCGTGGATGTCGGAGCCGTCCCAAGCCCCGAAGGTCGGATGCTCGTGCGCCATGAGCACTTGGAGCTCGACGGAGGCACGGTGCGGTAGCAAGTACGCGAGCCTCCTGCGGAGCAACGATGGTGCGGGGTGGCTGTAATCAGCGACGACGAACTGCAGCGGCAGCAGAGAGAGGAAGAAGAAGATGGCGAAGGAGGAGGAGGGCGCGCGTGCATCTGCCGCTCCCCCTCCCCCTACTTATAGCCCTGGACAGCGGAGCCGAGGGGGCGGGGTGGGGGGATCATGGGATTAACTGCACCCACGACCCCGTGTTTATCGCGCCATAATGATGTGTGTTTATTACGCCCCGGGATGCCAACCGTTTGCCTCGGCCACAACAGATCCGCATGTGTGCTGGGGCATGGTAGTGGCGGGCCCCCGCCTGTGGCGATGTGCCGTCGCGTGTGTGGGCTGGCAGGCTGGTCCAGCTGGCTAGCGCCGCGTAACATGTGGTCAGCAGGTGGCCGGCTCGACGCCCGGAGAGCGCCGCCTAGCTCCCGCCTTCGCATTTCGAAATCACCAGACGACGAGCCTTGTCGCGGACGACTCCTGGTTGTCGACTCTTCAGATTCAGAAGCTGCTGAGGCCTCTTGCCTGTTCAACCGCGATGCCCCACCAACTTCGGGGACTACTGTCGGAGTAAATGGCCACGGGTAGCCCTATCTGCTCCCCATGACGCTTCAAGACATCAGGGCCGGCTGCACCCCTCAAGCATCGAAGACAAAGGACCGCCTTCTTATGGCTGGCTAGTCCAAGCGGTCGGCTGCAGGAAGGCGGCAAGGCCCAATGAGCGGCCCCGGAGTGGGCCGACTCTGAGCTGGCGGTGTAACGCCCCGAGACCGACGCTCCAGAAGACTTCCAGCTACTCCGAGTTTTATCGTGTGATTTTTTTTGTTTGTGCATTCATCATGTCATCTCTTGCATTGCATCATGTCATCATGCCATCATATCATTAATTTTATAACTCTTTTAAATAAATTGTATGGATTTTTCGATCGATTTAAATCGAGGGATATTCACATGGTGATTTATCTTTAAAACATATTCAAAGTCTCCTACTATTATTAGGGAGCTATATTAAATATTCCACTAATTCGGAATCACCCATAAACACACTTGCAAAATAATTTCGTTCCTTTTCTGCTTCAAGTTTGGTCTCCAACCTTGCCCATAAATTCTTTCGTCATTTTCCGGAGCCCCACCGAAATCCTCAACATTTTTGGACCTTCCTAACCCTCACTTCCTATTCAAACCATTTGATTTAAATTCAAATGAGTTTGAATTTAAATCTTTCAATCATGGCCTTTCTATTTTTCTTGGAACGAGCATATTTTTGTGAGTCCGGGAAAATTATCCCCATGCGCAAATCTTTCCCCTAACCTCTCTTTCTTTTCTTTCTTTTCTCTATTCTGTTTTATTATTCATTAGTAAGAGAGAGCCAGCCCAGCCAGGCCTCTGGCCACTTCTTTCTCCACCTGGGCCGACCCAACCGCAGCCCACTACCTAAGCCGGCCCAAGGCCCAGCCGCAGTGCTCGCTGCTAACCCTAGCCGCACCCAACGCTCCGCTCGATCCCATCTCTCCCTCTCGTGCCCTGCCTGCCGCCACACACGCACGTCGCCAGGGAGAGGATCCCACGATCATCCCATATCTCTCCCTCGATCCATCTCCTCCTCCTCCTCGTTCCCACGCAGCGCCGATCCCCATCTCTCCTCGAGCGCCTTCCCTCCTCGCGCGATCCCCTCTCCCTTTCCCCTCGCCGCCTCCTCCCTCCACCGGCGCCAGCCGTCCCCGTCGCCCGAGCCCTGCTCGATCCCCTCCTCCCTTGATGCGCCGTCGCAAGAGAGAGAGAGAGAGGAGCGCTGCGCCCTCATCCCGTCCCCTCGGCCTCCTCCTCGAGCGCCTCCTCCACCCGGCAACCATGCCCCGTCGCCCCTCCGGTCGCTGCGACCAGGAGCGCTGCCGCCCTCAACCCTCCTCGCCGTCGTCCATGGCCACGCCGCCTTCGCGCCTCCCCGTCGACCACCGGAGCCCGCCGCCACTGCCGAATCAGGTTGCGCTTCGCCGGGGACCTCCTCTGCGCCCCTTCTCGCCTCCCTCCTCGTGCCAGGGAGAGGAGCTCCCTCTTCCTCGCCGTCCTTCGGCTCGTCATCACTCTGGCGCCCGTTCCCAGCCCCGGCCGCCCTCTGCCTTGGACTCAGGTAGCAGCCATGCCCTTGCTGCTGCCTTGCCTTGCTCGCTCACGCCTCCTTTTGCACCGGTATCTTCGTGAGCTACCGGAACTGATATGTTGCCGTGGCATCATTTTCGGATATGTTGCCGTGGCATCATTTTCGGATATGTTGCCGTGGCACCATTTTTGTTTCGCCGCCGTGGCACCCTTTTCATTCCGCCATGGCGACTAATGCCTCGTATCATGCTCATGTTAACGTTTTCATAAAAATTGGATAAAACTTGTATATGTCATCCGCATCATGATAACAACAATTAAAATGTTTAAAATTGTGTTTGTATTAAACTACTAAATGACATATGGGGATTTTCCGGAATTGTTGTTTGTTGTTTCCGGCCTCATTTAAACTTGCCTAAATAGTTAGTTCAATTATGCTTCACCTCTTGCCATGCTTAACAACATTTAATATTGTTTGGCAACTTAAACAAGAGAGAACTAAATAATTGATGTGGTATTTCGTCAATATGCAACTCGTTGCATATTGAGCTCCACTTAACTTGTAGTATTGTGTGTTGCACTTTGCCATGCCATGCCTCATTAAACCGGACACACATCATACTTGATTGTGCATCATGCCATGTTTATGCTTGTGTGTTTACCATATTGTTTGCTTCTTTCCGGTTTGCTTCCCTCGTTAGCTTCGGTTTCGTTCCGGAGTTGTGAGGATTCATTCGACTACGTCCGTTTGTCTTCTTCATGGACTCGTTCTTCTTCCTATCGGGATTTCAGGCAAGATGACCATTACCCTCGATATCACTTCTATCTTTGCTTGCTAGTTGCTTCGTTCTATCGCTATGTTGCACTACCTATCACTTGTTTACCATGCCTCCCAAGTTGCCATGTCAGCCTCTAACCTTTTCACCCTACCTAGCAAACCATTGCTTGGCTATGTTACCGCTTTGCTCAGCCCCTCTTATAGCATTGTTAGTTGAAGGTGAAGTTGAAGATTGCTCCATGATGGACAGGATTATGATTGGGATATCACAATATCTTTTATATTATTAATGCATCTATATATTTGGTAAAGGGTGGAAGACTCGGCCTTATGCCTGGTGTTTTGTTCCACTCTTGCCGCCCTAGTTTCCGTCATACCGGTGTTATGTTCCCGGATTTTGCATTCCTTACGCGGTTGGGTGATTTATGGGACCCCCTTGACAGTTCGCTTTGAATAAAACTCCTCCAGCAAGGCCCAACCTTGGTTTTACCATTTGCCTACCTAAGCCTTTTTCCCTTGGGTTCTGCAGACTCAAGGGTCATCTTTATTTTACCCCCCCCCCCCCCGGGGCCAGTGCTCGTCGTGAGTGTTGGTCCAACCTGTCAACCGCCGGTGGCCACCAGGGGCAACTCTGGGCTGGCCTACCGGAAGTTTGGACAATCCGGTGTGCCCTGAGAATGAGATATGTGCAGCTCCTATCGGGATTTGTCGGCAAACCTGGAGGCTTTGCTGGTCTTGTTTTACCATTGTCGAAATGTCTTGTAAACCGGGATTCCGAGTCTGATCGGGTCTTCCTGGGAGAAGGTATATCCTTCGTTGACCGTGAGAGCTTGGGATTGGCTAAGTTGGGACACCCCTGCAGGGTATAATCTTTCGAAAGCCGTGTCTGCGGTTATAGGCAGATGGGAATTTGTTAATGTCCGTTGTAGATAACTTGACACCAGATACGAATTAAAACGCATCAACCGCGTGTGTAGCCGTGATGGTCTCTTTTCGGCGGAGTCCGGGAAGTGAACACGGTTTTGGGTTATGTTTGACGTAAGTAGGAGTTCAGGATCACTTCTTGATCATTGCTAGTTCACGACCGTTCCGTTTGCTCTCTTCTCGCTCTTATTTGCGTATGTCAGCCACCATATATGCTTAGTCCCTGCTGCAACCTCACCACTTTACCCCTTCCTTTCCTATAAGCTTAAATAGTCTTGATCTCACGTGTTTTGAGATTGCTGAGTCCTCGTGACTCACCAGATACTATCACAACAGTTGCAGGTGCCGATGATGCCAGTGCAGGTGATGCAACCGAGCTCAGTTGGGAGCTCAACGAAGACCTTGGTCGTTGCTATGTTTTGTTTATTGATGATCAGTACTGGAGCCCAGTTGGGACGATCGGGGATCTAGCAGTTGGGTTGTCTTCTTTTCTTTTGGCTTTGTCCGTAGTCGGACTATGTGTGTACTCTGAATGATGTATGATTTATTTAAGTACTTGTGTGAAGTGGTGATTGTAAGCCAACTCTTTATCCCAGTCTTGTTCATTACATGGGATTGTGTGAAGATGACCCTTCTTGCGACAAAACCACAATGCGGTTATGCCTCTAAGTCGTGCTTCGACACGTGGGAAATATAGCCGCATTGCGGGTGTTACAAGTTGGTAATCAGAGCCATCCCCGACTTAGGAGCCCCCTGCTTGATTGTTTGCTGGCGTTGTTGAGTCTAGAAAAAAATGTTTTGTGTCTTAGGATTATATATATCGGAGAGTAGGATTCTTTTTACTCCTCAGTCCCTTCGTCACTCTGGTGAGGTCTCCTGACGTAGATGTTTTGACTTTCCTCTCCTCAAATTTCACTAATTTTTTTAGGATAACGCGGGTATCTTGGAATCGTTCCGATGGTTTTGTGACGAGAACATTGTTCTTGGTGCCTCCTGTCTTTTATGTGGCATTGACCCGGGGAGTTGAGCTCCGAGGTGTTGTCGTCACAATTTTATCGTTGCAGTTCTGGAATACTTGAGTTTTGCCGACATCGAAAATCTCTTTTATGCAGTTGTTGGTGAGATAACCTTGACGCCACCCAGTACTGGGGCGGGAGTTTGGGAGTATTGCCATAACTCGTATAACGGATGCTTTTCGAAGGTTGAGGTACACGATTTTCGAAGGTTTCTTGGTTATGTGTGGACGGATGGATACAGCTTGGATGTAGGGATTGTTAGTTTTGGGTGAGATATATATTCCTTCCCCTGTATCCCCAACACCAGATTGCATAACCAGAAAGTTTCGGGAGTTTTATAGGTGGGAATTCAAGTAGCTCCTAGAATATCTTTTCGACAGATGCATGATATGAGATTGGGGTTCGACGTCTAGTGGTTCGCCTTTCCATGGTCGTTTTTACAGTGGTCTCGTTGTGTCTTAAAGAACCCTTGGCTATGCTGGTTCGGGGACACTTCATATGTCATGTGCACTACCTTGTACATGATGGTGCTGTACAATCGAGCCCGTGTGGGCCCCACCACGAAAACTTCGGATGGAATCTCTATCATATGTTTGTTCCGGCTTATTCTGCAAGCCAAATCCTTTGTTTTGTTTTATTTGTGGTATCCGAGTTGCTTCGAAGTCAAATGTTGAATCCATACCTTCCCTAAATGGTGTTCTCATATTGTTATGTGAATACTAATCCTTCTTCATCATCGAGATTGTCATGTCAATTCTTTTCCAACCGGCGCGCTTCTCTTCGAGATAATCCCATCATTCTCCCCATCCGCAAGATCAATTCTAAGTTTTTCTCAACGGTGTTTGTTTCATCTGTCCCAAGTTGCCTTTGTTTTCCCGCCCTCCCACCCTTAACTTCAAGGACTCAGATTTCTTAATCGGGTATCCGTTTTATTGATGGGAAGTCTCTCCATTCTTTTCCGTCAATGTTCTTATCCGGTGATTCTCAAGAAGATACTAACGGAGTTTCAAGTTCATCATTCTTTGTTCTATTTTCGTCTTCGGTGGATCCAATTCAAGCTTTGTCAAGCTTATCATTTCCCCGTTTCAAATGTTTTCCCATGCCGGTGCATCTCACAATCGTTCACCTCTCTCTCTTCATATCCGAAGTGCCGAAGATATCTCAGAAGATTTGTGTTTCCATTCTTAATCCGTTCAAGTTATTTTGAGGTTGTTATCTCATTCAAGCCATTTAATTCAACCGGTGCAATCCCCCCTTTCAATCAATCGTTCAATGGTGTATCTTTTAGTGGGCCCTAACCCACAGGTCTTTTCCCAGGATCTTACCTGACTCTCATAATTTTCCCGGAGCCATTCCCAAATTCTTTTCGAAGTTTGACGTAAGAATGAATTTCATCAGTCAAATGTCTTTCTCCAAGATCTTTCAAATTCTTTCGTCGTTGGTTCAACCTTTCTAATTTTCATTCTGGAGTGTCTCAACAATTCATGGTGGTTCTCATCATCATTCTCAACATTTGAAGACCGAAGAAGAGTTCCTCTTAAATCCTTACCCGTTCTTCCAGAGACTCATGGTTTTAGCTTCTTGCCATCCTCTCTTAATTGTTTTGGATTGTGAGAATTCTTTTCAACCATCCGACGCATTTCAGGAGTTGCTTCCTTTCTTGATAATCATTTCTGAATATTACTCATTCTCAACCTTCAACTCTTGTTCTCCAAATCTTACCGGTGCATCGTTCAAATATCCTCTAATCAGTTCATGATCTCTTCGTTCTCATGTATCTAAATCCCCTCAAGTATCTTCATTCGTTTTCTAATTCTTCCCGGTGATTCATTCTCTTTCATCAGTCATTTTTGAATTCTTACCGTGGTTCGTTCAAGATTTCACTTCCTTCGTTATCATATCAATTTATTCGTTGTTTCCAAATCCCACCGGTGGTTCCATCAATACCTTCTCAAGTTTACGCTTTATCCCTCTTAATCCTATTTACGAGAATAAGTAGTATGCCAAATCCGTTGCTTGTCATCAATTTAAATCGGTGAAGGATAGGCATGACATAATTCTTATTCTTGTTTCATCCAAGTGATTAATCCTTTCCTTCGGAGTTTGTTCAGGAGGAATAAATTCTTGGCTTCTTGTTGTTCGTCTTTTCTTTCTGGAGTTCCAAGTTCTCTCGATTATATCGTCGCGAAGCTCCTTCTAAATCATTGCAAGGATTCACCTTGTATTTTCAACTTCTCTTTCTTTTTATCATCCTTTTATTACCGAAGTTCTTCATGGAGGCTCTACATGGTGGTTTGTCAAGGATTCTTTTCATTCTTTAATTGTTCTTCAAGATTTCTCTTGAAGTTAACATCCGCCAAGCTATACTCAAAATTAAATATGGTGCTCAACACATGTTTTGTTTTGAGGCATTCAAGCATTCTTCATCTTGCATTCCAAAGTGCAATCCTTTCTACCTTATCTTTTGAGGTGGTGTTATATCATTCGTGACAATTTCCATTCATGTTTCATGATTCATATTGTTGTCAAGAATGAGGTATTTTAAATCCATTAATATCTTCGTGGAGTTATCTTGGTATAGATTTCACCTAAAGCCTTCCCTAAGGAATGTTGTATCGTGGCACTTATCAATGATCCAAGTTTTCTCATATCCTCTCGGCAAAAGCAGTTTTCATCTCTTCATTGATCTCAAGCAAGCAATTGTTTCCGTTAGTGGCCGGTTGTCACCTCATAATTTTGGGAAGTTTTCCATAAGCCCACTACAAGCTTATTCGTTTCGTTGTTGGTTTTCCAACAACTCCATTATAACCTTCTTGGAAGGGTGCTTTCCAAGCTCATTTGTGGCAGAAGTTGGCATTTTCTTCTCCATTCTGTTATTCCAATGATCTATCTTCTATTCTTTCTTACGAAGGCTTTGTGATGTTGCTCTCTTCACTCATCTTCTCGTATTGAGGATCGTGTTCTTTTCGTGCTTATCCATTTAATCAGAGTATTGTGTCATCTCTTCAAGTTCTTTTCATCTTATCAAGTCATGTGTCTCTTTTCAACCGGAGTGCTGTCCGAATTTGATCTTCCTTGTTCCTTGTTTATCTTGTTTCAACCAGAGTGGTTCCAATTCCTTCTTGTCCATTGTACTCGTCATTCATAGCTTTGCAACCTCCAAGGTTCAAATGGTGTTCCTTCTTTCTATTCTCTACCGTAGTGCTCTCAATTGTGTTCAACTCCGTTGTGTTCTTTCTTTCAACTTTTCAACCTCTCAAGGTTCTTTGGTTTCACTCATTGGTCCAAGAAGCAACTTAGTTTTACCTCCTCTCTTCCTCTCCGTTTCTCTCCGGTGCCATTCTAGATCTCGGGACGAGATCCTCTTGTAGTGGTGGAGTGTTGTAACGCCCCGAGACCGACGCTCCAGAAGACTTCCAGCTACTCCGAGTTTTGTCGTGTGATTTGTTTTGTTTGTGCATTCATCATGTCATCTCTTGCATTGCATCATGTCATCATGCGATCATATCATTAATTTTATAACTCTTTTAAATAAATTGTATGGATTTTTCGATCCATTTAAATCGAGGGATAATCACATGGTGATTTCTCTTTAAAACATATTCAAAGTCTCCTACTATTATTAGGGAGCTATATTAAATATTCCACTAATTCTGAATCACCCATAAACACACTTGCAAAATAATTTCGTTCCTTTTCTGCTTCAAGTTTGGTCTCCAACCTTGCCCATAAATTCTTTCGTCATTTTCCGGAGCCCCACCGAAATCCTCAACATTTTTGGACCTTCCTAACCCTCACTTCCTATTCAAACCATTTGATTTAAATTCAAATGAGTTTGAATTTAAATCTTTCAATCATGGCCTTTCTATTTTTATTGGAACGAGCATATTTTTGCAAGTCCGGGAAAATTATCCCCATGCGCAAATCTTTCCCCTAACCTCTCTTTCTTTTCTTTCTTTTCTCTATTCTGTTTTATTATTCATTAGTAAGAGAGAGCCAGCCCAGCCAGGCCTCTGGCCACTTCTTTCTCCACCTGGGCCGACCCAACCGCAGCCCACTACCTAAGCCGGCCCAAGGCCCAGCCGCAGTGCCCGCTGCTAACCCTAGCCGCACCCAATGCTCCGCTCGATCCCATCTCTCCCTCTCGTTCCCTGCCTGCCGCCACACATGCACGTCGCCAGGGAGAGGATCCCACGATCATCCCGTATCTCTCCCTCGATCCATCTCCTCCTCCTCCTCGTTCCCACGCAGCGCCGATCCCCATCTCTCCTCGAGCGCCTTCCCTCCTCACGCGATCCCCTCTCCCTTTCCCCTCACCGCCTCCTCCCTCCACCGGCGCCAGCCGTCCCCGTCGCCCGAGCCCTGCTCGATCCCCTCCTCCCTCGATGCGTCGTCGCAAGAGAGAGAGAGGAGCGCCGCGCCCTCGTCCCGTCCCCTCGGCCTCCTCCTCGAGCGCCTCCTCCACCCCGCAACCATGCCCCGTCGCCCCTCCGGTCACTGCGACCAGGAGCGCTGCCGCCCTCAACCCTCCTCGCCGTCGTCCATGGCCACGCCGCCTTCGCGCCTCCCCGTCGACCACCGGAGCCCGCCGCCGCTGCCGAATCAGGCTGCGCTTCGCCGGGGACCTCCTCTGCGCCCCTTCTCGCCTCCCTCATCGTGCCAGGGAGAGGAGCTCCCTCTTCCTCGCCGTCCTTCGGCTCGTCATCGCTCCGGCACCCGTTCCCAGCCCCGGCCGCCCTCTGCCTTGGACTCAGGTAGCAGCCATGCCCTTGCTGCTGCCTTGCCTTGCTCGCTCACGCCTCCTTTTGCACCGGTATCTCCGTGAGCTACCGGAACCGATATGTTGCCGTGGCATCATTTTCGGATATGTTGCCGTGGCATCATTTTCGGATATGTTGCCGTGGCACCATTTTTGTTTCGCCGTCGTGGCACCCTTTTCATTCCGCCATGGCGACTAATGCCTCGTATCATGCTCATGTTAACGTTTTCATAAAAATTGCATAAAACTTGTATATGTCATCCGCATCATGATAACAACAATTAAAATGTTTAAAATTGTGTTTGTATTAAACTACTAAATGACATATGGGGATTTTCCGGAATTGTTGTTTGTTGTTTCCGGCCTCATTTAAACTTGCCTAAATAGTTAGTTCAATTATGCTTCACCTCTTGCCATGCTTAACAACATTTAATATTCTTTGGTAACTTAAACAAGAGAGAACTAAATAATTGATGTGGTGTTTCGTCAATATGCAACTCGTTGCATATTGAGCTCCACTTAACTTGTAGTATTGTGTGTTGCACTTTGCCATGCCATGCCTCATTAAACCGGACACGCATCATACTTGATTGTGCATCATGCCATGTTTATGCTTGTGTGTTTACCATATTGTTTGCTTCTTTTCGGTTTGCTTCTCTCGTTAGCTTCGGTTTCATTCCGGAGTTGTGAGGATTTGTTCGACTATGTCCGTTTGTCTTCTTCATGGACTCGTTCTTCTTCCTATCGGGATTTCAGGCAAGATGACCATTACCCTCGATATCACTTCTATCTTTGCTTGCTAGTTGCTTCGTTCTATCGCTATGTTGCGCTACCTATCACTTGTTTACCATGCCTCCCAAGTTGCCATGTCAGCCTCTAACCTTTTCACCCTACCTAGCAAACCATTGCTTGGCTATGTTACCGCTTTGCTCAGCCCCTCTTATAGCATTGTTAGTTGCAGGTGAAGTTGAAGATTGCTCCATGATGGACAGGATTATGATTGGGATATCACAATATCTTTTATATTATTAATGCATCTATATATTTGGTAAAGGGTGGAAGACTCGGCCTTATGCCTGGTGTTTTGTTCCACTCTTGCCGCCCTAGTTTCAGTCATACCGGTGTTATGTTCCCGGATTTTGCGTTCCTTACGCGGTTGGGTGATTTATGGGACCCCCTTGACAGTTCACTTTGAATAAAACTCCTCCAGCAAGGCCCAACCTTGGTTTTACCATTTGCCTACCTAAGCCTTTTTCCCTTGGGTTCTGCAGACTCAAGGGTCATCTTTAGTTTACCCCCCCCCCGGGCCAGTGCTCGTCGTGAGTGTTGGTCCAACCTGTCAACCGCCGGTGGCCACCAGGGGCAACTCTGGGCTGGCCTACCGGAAGTTTGGACAATCTGGTGTGCCCTGAGAATGAGATATGTGCAGCTCCTATCGGGATTTGTCGGCACAGCGGGAGGCTTTGCTGGTCTTGTTTTACCATTGTCGAAATGTCTTGTAAACTGGGATTCCGAGTCTGATCGGGTCTTCCTAGGAGAAGGTATATCCTTCATTGACCGTGAGAGCTTGTGATGGGCTAAGTTGGGACACCCCTGCAGGGTATAATCTTTCGAAAGCCGTGCCTGCGGCTATAGGCAGATGGGAATTTGTTAATGTTCGGTTGTAGATAGCTTGACACCAGATACGAAATAAAACGCATCAACCGCGTGTGTAGCCGTGATGGTCTCTTTTCGGTGGAGTCCGGGAAGTGAACACGGTTTTGGGTTATGTTTGACGTAAGTAGGAGTTTAGGATCACTTCTTGATCATTGCTAGTTCACGACCGTTCCGTTTGCTCTCTTCTCGCTCTTATTTGCGTATGTCAGCCACCATATATGCTTAGTCGCTGCTGCAACCTCACCACTTTACCCCTTCCTTTCCTATAAGCTTAAATAGTCTTGATCTCATGGGTTTTGAGATTGCTGAGTCCTCGTGACTCACCAGATACTATCACAACAGTTGCAGGTGCCGATGATGCCAGTGCAGGTGATGCAACCGAGCTCAGTTGGGAGCTCAACGAAGACCTTGGTCGTTGCTATGTTTTGTTTCTTGATGATCAGTAGTGGAGCCCAGTTGGGACGATCGGGGATCTAGCAGTTGGGTTGTCTTCTTTTCTTTTGGCTTTGTCCGTAGTCGGACTATGTGTGTACTCTGAATGATGTATGATTTATTTAAGTACTTGTGTGAAGTGGCGATTGTAAGCCAACTCTTTATCCCAGTCTTGTTCATTACATGGGATTGTGTGAAGATGACCCTTCTTGCGACAAAACCACAATGCGGTTATGCCTCTAAGTCGTGCTTCGACACGTGGGAGATATAGCCGCATCGTGGGTGTTACAGGCGGCCACCAAAGCGGCCGACTCCTAGCAGGCGGCCACCAAAGCGGCCGACTCCTAGCAGGCGGCCCACTCATGTGCCCTCAAAGTTTGCACCCACATAATGGTGATGGGATAGGGCGCGACAACAGTACAACCGGCCACGCCCGAATCCTGGGCCGAACATGGCCACAGTGCATCATACCGGGCGGCCATCCCTAGCCCTGCGCGGCACTGTTGCCATGATGCCCATGACATCATCCATAGCAGAGGAAGCCATGCTCCCACGATGGGCTGATGGTACGGCCCGCAGGCGGCGGGTGCTACCTGTCTATGAGATACCCGAAGACGGCAGTCCCTGACCAGTCGGCGTGGGGGTAGGCCGACTCCAAGCAGCCGGCCCTCCCCTTCCCTAGAAGCTTGTGCACCATTAACCAGATAAGATGGGAAGTGGCTATTGTGAATGCCCACCAGGCGGCGTACTGTAGCCACGCTCTCCCCGACCAAGCCCTCGTCATCGGAGGCAGGGCTACCGTGATGAGCAGCCGACAGGACCCACAAGCGGCAGGCCCAACCTGTCGCCCGAGATCCCGGCACCCGGCGGGACCCATCAGGCGGCGAGCCCCAGCAACCGGTGGAGAAGTCGGCGACCATAGACACTGAGAGCACGGGCCTGCACTCGGCCAGATTACCATTGTACCCCTGGGAGGTAGGCCTATATAAACCCCCAGGGCACCCATGCAAACGGTTCAGCCTCTTAGAGATTACACCCACGTATAGAGAGAGGAGTAGAGCTAGCCTTGCCCTTCTTCCTCCTCTAACCGAACAACTCAGGGAGCCAGCTTGTAGCTACTTGTTGATCTACTGATCATGCGGAGACCCCGCAGAGCAGGATTAGGGGTGTTATCTCCTAGGATAGCCCCGAACCTGGGTACGATGCGTCGGCGTGCATGTCTCCGCCTTATCCCCTTACCAGGCACCGACGATGTTTTACTAGCTTCCACTATGATTAGCCATCCTTTGGCATATGTCGCCCCAATCACCCGACACTTAACGCACTTTCAATTGGTATCAGAGAAAGGTACTCCCTTGTTCTGTGTGATTTTGGTTTAACCACATGGAGTTTTAGTTATGTCAACTGTAGGAATGAAGAAAGTGACATGCCCCATCTTTGACAGCCATGAGTATCCCAAGTGGAAGGCCATGATGAAGAAGCGACTCATGGAGATGAACAGCAAACTGTGGATCGTCACTGAGATTGGTCTTACCGATCTATGCAAGATGGCGGAGGCTGATGATATTCGCAAGTCTACTCAACCTCACGGCAAAGGATGTCATCTGCTCCTGTTTGTCCCAAAATCAGTCCAGGAACATCATGCATCTCAACCATGCGAAGCTTATCTGGGACCGACTCTCTGAGGTCTATGAAGGCCATTGTACTCGTCATAATCCTTGGTTTGAGGATTTCAAGGAATCTCTCAAGGAGATGACTTTCTCCCCAGAATCATCATCCACTGCACCATGCCTCATGGCAAAGGGTGCCAAGGTAACTGAATGCTACCTTTCCAAATCCAGTGATGATGAATTGGGTGATGAATTTGGACCCAGCTACACTAAACTTGCTTCCCTTGCCACTAAACAACAAAGAGCTCTTGAAAAAGTTCAAAACATGCTTGATGAAAGCGATGATATGTTGGGTGAGGAAATGAATCAAACTAAGGCTTTGACGGATAGTCATCAGAGACTTCAGTCTAGGTTTGACAACCTTCAAAATCATCATAACACTCTCTTAACTGATCATGAGAAGCTTTCTTATGAATTTATTCAGAGAAAGCAAGATCTTGAGAAGTTAAAAGCGAGTTATGAAGATCTTCAGAAGGAAAACGATTCATTGCTTGCTCAATAGATTAGTTCCATTTAGGAAGAATTTATTCCACCATGTCTGAAATGCATTGAGCGTGAATCTGCTAATTCTTCACCTGAATGTTCAAATGCTTCTATTGCTGCAAATTCTTCAAATGTCTCTGTGGTCACAAATTCCTCATCTGAGGATACCACAAGTATCACTGACGGTAATGCAGGGCTGAAGGAATTGTATGTGACAGGCATTTACAAAAGCCTCAAAGGGCATCAGACTCTTTGTGATGTGCTCAAAAAGCAGATCTTGAATAGTAACCCTAGGAAAGAGGGTATTGCCTTTGAAAGGAAACTAAATACTGATGGGACCTACTAGAAACCTGAGCAGTATCCCAAAACCTCATGGGTTGCTGCAAAAGGACCTCCTATAGATCCATGCACTCTATCTGGCTTTACTCGTGATTCTTCATATTCCTCTGATGAGTCTTTTGACTCCAACTATAAACTGTTCAAGAATCAGAATGGTGAAGTATTTGCTCGATATGTTGGAACTAACTGCAGGAACGATCCCTTTATGAAGAAAATGTGGTTTTCCAAAAGGTGCCTTGAAAATATTCAGGTGAATGTCATCATGACACCACCTATGAAGAAAAGGAACCCCAGATCAAATTCTTCATATGGACCAAATTCTTCACCTGGATCAAATTCCTCACGTGGATCAAAATCCTCATATGAACATCATCGTGCTAACACTTCTGTTTCGCAGGGAAAGTCTAAAGGCTATGAATATGTGCATTATTCCTCAAACCATTATGTTCATAAGTCCTCGAAGAATTTCTCTGCTTATTCATATGCTTATCCTAACCACTCTTCTGTGAAACGAAGTGCACTGGCTTCAATGCCATCTTTTTCTTATGGAGCTCGCAGAATGATGAACTCTTTGACACCCCTCCAGATGTGGGTGGTGAAGAAAAAGAACTAATATCTTATGCAAGGTCAGGTCTCCAGACAAACTTAATCGTCTGAACAATTTGCTGAAGACCTGAATGTGCTTGAATGGATGCAAGCTAATCATGAAGAAATGAATTACTCATTTATCACATCCTCATATTGCTATATCTTTTACTATTGATGAAACTGATATCATATTCTTCACTGATGAAGTATATGGGTTCGTAAGTTGCACTAATTCATCTGCAGGATGAACAACCTAAAGCTAATGAGTGGGTCCTCGACAGTGGATGTACAAATCACATGACCGGTGAGAGGAACTTGTTGATGGACACTGATTTGTCACCATCTCATCTGAAGCATATCACCTACGCTGACAAAGGCAAAAGCAAGGTATTGGGTCTAGGTAAGTTTGCGATCTCAAAGGATAGACACATGGACAAAATCATGCTTGTCGAGTCCATAGGATTCAACCTCATGTCTGTCTCAATGCTTTATGATCTTGATATGGTTGTCATCTTTGGCAAATATCGTTGCATTGTGCTAATGGGATCTGACAATTCCAAAGTCTTCGAAGGCTTTAGGAAAGGAGACTTGTATATTGTTGATTTCTCTACGGGACCACAGCCTGCCACATGTCTACTTGCAAAAGCTTCAGAATGCTGGCTATGGCATCGACGACTTGGTCATGCTGGGATAAGGAACTTGCATACACTCGCGAAGAAGAAGCATGTCATTGGCATCGAGGGTGTCAAATTCCTCAAAGATCATCTTTGTGGGGCTTGTGAGGTTGGAAAGATCACCAGAGCCAAGCATCCCTGAAACACTATCATGACCACTTCTCATCCCTTTGAATTACTTCATATGGATTTCTTTGGCCCTACTCATTATGCCACGTTCTCTAGTTCTACATCATTATATGCCTTTGTCATAGTTGATGATTATTCTCATTATACATGGGTGCATACAATCACTTCCAAAAATGAAGTGCAGGAATTCTTCAGATGATTTTCCTCAAGAGCTTCTACTAACTTCCGTGTGAAGATCAAGCATATCAGGAGTGATAATGGAACTGAGTTCAAGAACACTGGCCTCGATGACTATCTTGATATACATGGTATTACTCATGAGTTATCTGCTCCCTATACTCCTCAGCAGAATGGCGTCGTGGAGCGCAAGAATAGAACTCTGGTTGAGATGGCTCACACCATGCTTGATGAATACAAGACACCTTAGCTCTTTTGGCTTGAAGCTATTGATACTGCATGCCACATCATCAACAGGGTATATCTTCACAAATTCTTCAAAAGACCTCATATGAACTCCTCACTGACAAGAAACCCAATGTAAGTTATTTCAAAGTCTTCGGTGCTAAATGTTGGATTAGAGATCCTCACCATCACCCTAAATTTGCACCGAAAGCACATGAGGGTTTTATGCTTGGTTACAGAAAGGACTCGCACACCTACAGAGTCTTCAACATCAATCATCACAAGATTGTTGAAACTGTAGATGTGCGGTTTGATGAAACTAATGGCTCGCAAAGAGAGTACCTACCTCCTGTGCTAGATGAAATGTCACCTGAGGAATCCATCAAGTTCAAATCTACTGAGGATATCATCCCTACCGAAGAATCTGCTGAAGAAGTCATTCCGGATCGTGAAGAAAATCACACTGGTGCTGCTGAAGAAAATGGTCTTGAAGAAATTGCTGGGCCTAAGTAAAGTCATCAACCTGCACCTCCTCATGTTGCAAACGAAGTGCAGATCAAGAAAATCATCAGCGACATCAACACACCAGGTGCTCTCACGCGCTCAAAAGCTTCACACTTGTCTAACTTTTGTGGGCATTTTGCGTTTGTCTCTATCACAGAGCCCACTAAAGTTTATGAAGCATTCATGGAATCTGAGTGGATTCAAGCCATGCAAGATGAATTGCTTCAATTCAATCTCAACAACGTTTGGGAGCTTGTCAAGCGACCAGACCCACGCAAGCACAACATCATCGGTACCAAATGGATATACCACAACAAACAAGATGAAAATGGTCTTGTGGTGAGGAATAAGGCTCGTCTTGTCGCTCAAGGCTACACACAGGTTGAAGGAATTGATTTCGATGAAACTTTTGCACATGTTGCTAGACTTGAAGCTATTCGCATCTTGCTTGCTTACGCTAACCATCAAAATATCATCTTACATCAAATGGATGTGAAAAGTGCATTCCTCAATGGTAAGCTTGAGGAAGAAGTATATGTTGCTCAACCACCAGGTTTTGAGGATCCAAAATTTCCAGATCACGTCTACACACTCAACAAGGCTCTCTATGGCCTCAAGCAGGCACCTCGGGCGTGGTATGACACATTGAAGGAATTCCTCATGAAGAAAGGCTTCAAACCCGGTTCACTTGACCCAACTCTTTTCACCAAAGCATATGATGATGAATTATTCGTGTGCCAAATATATGTTGATGATATTATCTTTGGTTGTACTAACCAATGTTACAGTGACGAATTTTCCTATATGATGAGTGGGGAATATCAAGTGTCTATGATGGAAGAGTTGAAATTCTTCTTAGGTCTTCAAATTCGTCAACAACACAATGGCATATTCATATCCCAGGAAAAATACCTCAAGGATGTGTTGAGGAAATTCTGCATGCAAGTTGCAAAGGTGTCAAAATCCCTATGCCCATAATGGCCATCTATGCACCGATGAAAATGGTAAAGACTTTGATCAAAAGGTATATCGCTCCATGATTGGCTCTTTATTGTACCTATGTGCATCTAGGCCAGATATGCTTAGTGTTTGCATGTGTGCCCGATTTCAAGCTACACCAAAGGAATCACACCATAAGGCTGTGAAGCATATTCTTCAATATCTAGTTCACACTCCAACACTTGGATTATGGTATCCCAAGGGATCTTCCTTTGATCTCATTGGATATTCTGACTTTGAATATGGTGGTGATCGGGTGGACCGTAAGCCATTTCCTTGGACGATCCTTGGTATGTTGGTCCTCGAAGAAGCAGAACTGCGTATCACTCTCTACTGCTAAAGGTGAGTACATTGCTGCTGGATCCTGATGTGCTCAATTGCTATCGATGAAGCAAACCCTCAAGGACTATGGCATCAATGTTAAGAATGTGCCACTCTACTACGACAATGAGAGTGCTATCAAGATTGCTCACAACACAGTTCAACACTCGAAGACAAAGCACATCCAGATTCGTCATCATTTTCTTCGTGACCATGTGTTGAAGGGCGACATCTCCATCAACCACGCAAATACTGAAGACCAGCTGGCCGATATCTTCACAAATCCCTTGGATGAGAAGATATTTAGCAAGTTACGGTGTGAGCTAAATATCTTAGAATCTTTGAATGTTCTTTGAAAAGGACACACATCCTAACACTTATGCAAACTTGATGACTTAGAGGTGCAACACACGAAGTAACGTTTTTCTTCAATCAATGAAGACTAACCCTCTAAGTTTGAAGAAATTAATGAAGAATTTGATTCTCAGAACCCTACGACAATTGTATGCGGTGTGTGAAATCATCATTCTTATACAATGGGTTACGCCACCAACCAAAGTTGAAAATCTTCAGTTTGAGTTTTTCTTCATATTTGAAATTCCTCAGTTGTTCAATTTCTTCAACTTTGCATTGTCTTCACTCTTTTCGTCGGTGTTCTTCATTGACTATATATATACTTGAGTTTTTATGTCCTCTACAACATTCACTTATTGTTAATTCTCCAACTTGCTTTTTCTGCTAAGTGAATGTGATCGGACCTTTTCCCCCTCTATGCTAAACTCAACCCTGTCTTTTCACAAATTCTTCATGCGTGTTCTATTTGAAACCCGTTCAAAATCTTCACTGTGTCCTTGTCAGTTGAAGAATTTGCGAATGAAACATTAAAATATTCTTATCTGAATTTTTGGCTTTTGCCGCTCAAACCGTTCCACATCACACGATAAGGTTTATCTATTCACCCACGATCTCCACCACACTGTATGTGGGTGACATATGTCACTAGGATGAGAAGGGTCAGGGGCACGTTCGTCCATTTTCCTCGAGCGAGCGGTTTTTCACCTCGGCTATAAATACCCCTCACCCTCCTTAGACTACACTTACCCCTCTCGATCTCACTCCCCTCGCTCGATCTCTCAAGCCCTAGCGTTGCCGCTACCTTCATCGTCGTTGATGAGGAAGAGCTTAACTGCCTCGACCCCATCGCCGTCGTACTTGCACCAGCCGCGGATATCTTCACTCCGCCGCCATAGTTCTCTTCCTCTACCAAGTTAGGGTGTGGAAGGTCTGGACTGACGAACTTCCAATCTAACACTCCCAATTCGTCGTGTTCGTCGTCAAGGGTAATTAAAAGTTACTTTTACTGCCTTTATTGATTTTGATGATTTCCATAAAATCTTCAAAAGGTGTTTATTCTTCAACTTCCACACTCTAAACACCTCACACAATCATATGTTCTTGATCTGTTTCTCTAAGTAGCGTTTTTCCTCAAGATTCCTCAATTGTGTGAATTTCACAATCCATACAACTCTGGAACCTAAGTCAAAGAATGCTTAGTGAAATTCTTCAAGACCTATCTAGTCAATTTCCTCAAACTTGTTCCATTTTGCAAAAACTTCTGAGAACGCATATGACCTCTCCAAATTCTTCGCACCTACACTCTGTTCACAGGTACACATGTCTGCTGCTGAATCACTATGTTCTCATCAACTTAACTCATTTGCAGCATTCTTCGAAGAAAAGTTGCATACTTCTTCATAGAACTCAATAGTTCAAAATTCTTAGCTGAAGAAAATGGCAGATGGCAAGAAACCTCAGAAGGGAGGGAAGAAACTGGAATTCAACACTGCTTTTGAAATCCCTGATGACATATATGCAGGGTATTGCACACCAGATGAGGCAACTCATGGAAAGGAAACGAAGAATGAGCGCAAGGTGTGCATTCAGAAAATTGAACGAAGATGGGCACGGGAATGGAGGGAGTACAGATATGTAACTCCAAAATACATGAAGAAATTCGCTTTACCCTCCTTGCCCAAGACCTCCGTTGGCACCTGGCCAATTGCTGCTCCAGTAGCCTCAAGCGCGGTGAGGACTATCCAGATGAATGGGCCAAAACAAGCCAAGTTAGCCAAAATGGCCAAGGAAGCAGTGAGGAAATTCAATGAAGGATCAGCTGCTGCGCTGCTGAGGCTCTGCTAGCAAGCCTAAGAAGGCTATGCCCAAGAAGCATGCGCACAAGCCCAGTTCCGTAGCAATGCCTCACGGCCAAGCTCATCAAATCCCTCACGACATATTCCTCAAGCAGTTCCACTTCCTAGTGTTGCAAAACCTTCACTGCTGCTGCAAAATCCTCGACACCTGCGCATCTTGCCTCGTGCCAAAGGACAATGGTATCCTCAATTTCTTCAGGAGCATCTACAAGTTCTTCAGCTCCTCCTCAGTTCTCAATAGGCCCCAACTCTGCTGAAGAAAAAGGCTACTGCTGGACGAGGCACCAGACCAAGTCCTCACAAGAAGCAAGTTGCCTTCCAAGTACCATCAGATGATGACGAAGATGATGATGAAGAATTAGCCAAAATCATCAAAGACAAACAACAAAGGGCCGCTAGAGCCAAGGGCAGTGTTGTGCCACTCATGCTGGATCTGAAGAAGATCATGTACTTCATTGACCTCTGGCACAAGGACCCAAACACTCCCTTGCCAGAATTAAATCTCACACTTGGCCAAAGTCATATGTTGACGGCCTTCATTTATGAAGAAAAATGGAAATTTTAGAAAGCCAAGTTTGTGAAGAAAGCCCAATACAAGAAACAATGCTTTCTGAAGGACAACGTTCTAATGCTATCGCCTGAAGAACTTGTCGCTCTGCAATCTGAGATCAAGAAACTCAGTGATGGATTTTACGCCTACATGGCAGAATGGCTGGGAGCCAAAGTCGGATTCGTCAAAATGGCAAAGGGATTTACACTCAATGTTGCTGCTCCAACGCACATTCAAATTCCTCAGGCTGAAGCATCTGCACAACCCACTGAAGAACATGCCAGCACCGCTGATGAAAATCAGGCTGCTGATGAAACTGAAAGCACCAGGGCTAATGAAGCTATTACAGCCGCTGAAGAAACTGCCAAGGCAACCACTAGTTTTGCACCTGAAGAACAAGTCGGGCCAGCTGAAGCATCTGACGCTGTGCCTGAGGAAACTAAACAAGCCAGGACAACTGCATCAGTTGTGCCTGAAGAAACTGCACCAATTTCCTCTGCTCGTCCTGCGCCAACACCAAGTCCTATTCTTCCTTCTGCATTAGAAGTGAAGAGGCTGCAGAGCAAGCTGCACTGAAGAAAAGGAAAGCATCTGCTTCCTCAGAGTCTTCTGCTCCCAAGAAGGCGAAGACTTTGACCGGCTCATTTGCAAATCCAGTTGATGCGGTTCCTCTTTCAAGCATGCCATCAAAGGAAATCATTCCTTTTGGTGAAGATTACAAGATTCCAAGTGAATTCGATGAAGAAGATCCTTTTGCCGCTTCAACAGAGCAGATGGATGAAGAAATTGAAGTGGACAATGTCACTTCAACCCCTCTGGTATCATCGCCCATGCCTCAGTTCACGGCTGAAGAGGCAAACGTTGAAGAAATGAATGAAGAAGAAGAAGGCGTGGACATTGGGTGCACCACTCCAGTGTTGAATGATGACTATTGGGAAAGTCATCACCCCGATTCCCCCATGTTCACCCCACTGCAACAGATTCCTCAGTCCCCAGTTCAGACTAAAGAAATTCACACGGGCTCTGATGAACCTCAAGCACCTCTTCTTACCATGCCTAAAGAAATTATATCCACTAGTGCTGATGATAAAGCTGCTGAAGAAAAGGAGACCCAGGCTGCTACTGAAGCAGAAACTGAAATTCCTCAGCCTGCGGCTCCTGAGACTGTGATTCCTGAGGATGTGAAGACATTGACTGATACACCTCAGCCCAAGTCGAAGAATCCGTTCTCGAAGACGCCGAAGTTCAAAGTTGATGACTTCTTCCACGAGCATGTGTTCTTCAAAGAATACAACCCATATGACTCTGCTCGTCTTCAAAGGAAGCATTTCTGGACTGTCAGCCAAGCAAACTTCTATTCTTCACTGCTTTTTGATAAGGACAAAGTCTTTGACCATTAGCATATTCCTCATGTGGACATGGAATCGCTGCCATGCTTCACACCAGTCCTCAGTGTTCTTCATGATGTTGGATTGCTCAACTTCTGCACCGATATATGTGATTGGAATGAAGAACTAATTCTTCAGTTCTATGCAACGCTGCACATCACAGGAAATTATGATGATATAAATTCTTGGGTGTTGGACTGGATGACAGAGAACACTCACTTCAAAGCACTGGCCTCTGAATTGCTTCATGCCCTGCGTGTCAGTCCTCCCCTTGAAGGTGCGTGTCTTATGTATCATGAACCTAAACTCACATATCACTACATGCAAGCATTGATGAAGCCGTTGAAGCCCGGTCAAGCCCCAAGGACCAAATTCCTCGTGAAGGAATTGCTATATGTGCCACGGACTGTCTATCGCATCCTGACCAAGACATTGAGTCCAATCAAAGGCCACGACTCGAATGAAGAAGAAGTCGTTGGCATCATGAAGAATCTGCTATTTAATATCATGCATAGTATTCCAATAAACTACCATGACTTCTTCATGAGGACTCTGGCAAATGTTGCGTTGTCTCCTTTTGAATTGAAGCCTTAGGCTCCCTGGATTATGAGATTCCTCAAATCAAGGTCTTCAATCAATTACAAGGCTGACACACTCAACCATGGAAGCTACTTGCCCCCCATTGAAGTCCTCAAGCGGACGTTTTCCTCAGCTGATGAAAAGGGCAAGGCCACTGCTACTATTGATGAAGGCATTCGTCCATTGGATGGACAGTTCCACACAGCTGCATCTTACTCCACCAATGACGACTCTGCCACTCATGACTCTTTCGCCAATGCTTCAAAGCAAAATCCTCAAGGCACAGCTCCAAGGGTGATGACAGATCGTGAGCTTCTCCTCAGTCTTCATCAGAAGGTCGATCGCAACCACAAATGGGTCAATCGTCAGTTTGGTTCAATTCTTCACAACATGACTGCTACACACAATTCAGTGAAGATGAACCATTACTACCTCCATGAAGTATTTGATCGCACCTGGGCTGTTCTGACTCATCTCTATGGTGCAGAAGATCTTAAGCAGATGGGCTTCAATCAGGACTTCAACTGGTCTAAGCGACCGACGAAGATATTCAAGAAAGTCGAAGTTCCTTCTTTGGTGGCCAGCTCATTTTCTTCATCACGCGTCATTGATGAAAATGAAGATTTAGACGACACTGCTGCAGGCCCTACTCAACAACTGACCCCAACAACGTTGGCACTCCTCCATCAACTTCGTGATGATATTCTTCAGGGCAGTTAGTCCTCACTTTTCATCCCTTTTGGTCATCTGATGACAAAGGGGAGACATTTGAGTTAGTCTTCAAGCGGGTCTATCTATATGGGTGTTTTTTGTTAAGTTGCAACTCTCGCTCTTCTAAAGTGTTTGTTGGATTGAGTTGTAAACTTAAGTCTGATGGTGACCTGATACTTTTGCTCTGTTTTTCTACATGATATTTCCTCATCTATCTTATGCACGCATGCTGAATTACATCACTCACCATATTTCATCATGCATTTCAAATTCTTCATTCGATATGTTAAATGCGTGTATGAATTACAAGATATAGGGGGAGATCTCCATGATTCTATTGTTCAAATGTGCATTGCTTCAAAAGCAAATTCCTCACTATGCACATCTTGAGGGGGAGTTCTTCTATATCTTGCAATCAAATTCCTCAATATGAGTATTTACACTTCATATGTTTATCCCCGTTGAAGACTTAACCTATATTGTCATTAATCACCAAAAGGGGGGAGATTGTAAGTGCATCTAGTGCCCCTTGGTGATTTTGGTGTATCGAAGACTTATAGGTTAAGGGACTAATATGTTTGTGAGTGTACACAGGCTCTATAAGTCGAATAGGAGATTGATATTTACAGTGAATGTCGACCCCTAAAAATGAATGTCTTCAGCTGAAGACTTTGGTTCTCCTGAAGACTTTGGTTCTCCTGAAGACTTTGAACGTGAAGAAATTGGTGTGACCTTGAAGACTCGGATATTCATGCGAGGATTATGAAGCATGAAGACTTTTGTTTTCGTAGTTTCATTTTCTCTTTCTTGAGACATAGGAAACACCATACTGTTAAAGGGGGTCGAGGTAATACTAAGGAAACTGATTTCCAAGTGATGCTCATCTCAAAATCCTACACCTACCCAATCCTTTCGAGTGAAGCCATTGGAAATCTCATATCAGTTCAGTCAATTTCTTTAGTGTTAGAGACAAAGATCTTCTGGTCTCTGAGGAATTTGTTCTGACTGAGGAGTTAGGAATTCGCCAGTGCGGATTGCCTACACAGTGAGGAACATGATAGCCCCGAGGAATTCGAACCTCAAATCCGACCGTTGCTGTGCTACGCGCTAGCTGTCCAAAATATCCTACCACCTAACGGTCATATCATTGAAGGGCATTTATGGCTTATCATGTCGGGATGCTCCCTAGGATATAAATAGCCGCCCCCTACAACCACTAGCTAGTTGGCTGCTCTGAGAGAAATTGACACTTGTCAATTGAGAGCATCCCATCCTCCGAGGACTTTGAGCGAAAATCATCAAGTGAGGAAAACCCAAAACCCAAACCCAAACACCTACAAACCCAAAGTGATTGAGCATCACTGAAGAGATTGTTCATGTGTGGAACCGATGCTTGTTACCTTTGAGGACTGTGTATCCTCCAGACGGTTAGGCGTCATGGTCTGAGCATCCAAGAGGAATTGTGGATCGCCGAGTGACCAAGTCTATGAAGGTTTGGAAGTCGCCTATGAAGACTTACCACGAGTGTTGGGCGAGGTCTGTGTGATCTTAGATCAAGGAGAATACAGTGAGGACTGTGTGTCCTCGAGTTTAAATACTCAGCCGCTCCAACCAAACGTACAACTGTCACAACAGTTGGAACTGGTCTACCAAATCATTGTCTTCACCAAGCCTACTAGTTCTATTTCCTCAACCCTTTCATTTCCTCATTCATGTGTTGATGAACCTGATCATTACTGTTTGAATACTTTGACTGAAGAATTTCTCTATTTCCTCAATCCAATTTCTTTAGTCACATTGTCTTCAGCCTGTTTATCATGTGTTTACGCTTTCTGTACTCTGTGTTTGTTTTTCATTTCATCATGATGACTCTGCTATTGCTCTGTTATGCTTATACCTAAGTACTTATTCCACTGCTAGTTGTTCGTGACTTAGGAATTTCCTCACCCTGAAATTTCTCAATGACGAATTTGTAAAAGTCGCCTATTCACCCCCCTCTAGTCGACTTAATGCACTTTCAGTCACGTTTTCTGTCATGCATGTACATCCATGACGACTTTATGACAGAATCAAGATAGTCATACTTGTGCTATCGTAGAAGTGTTCCATGACATTACCAAAATTATCATCACGGAAGTGTCCACTTCCATGATGATAAATCGCACGTCATAGAAGTGCTTTCGTCAAGGGTGACTGACACATGGCATCCACCATAACAGGTCGCCATTAAGCTACCGGGTCCGGTTTTGGATCCGACAACCCGTTAATAACCCGAACCAATGGGGATTTTCCACGTGTAAAATTCTCATTGGTCAGAGGAAGCACGTGTTGGCTCACCGTTGGGACATATGTCATCCACTCATTGGACAGGAGGCGCCTATAATATGTCGACACGTGGCACGGCCCAACAGAGGGCCGTTTCGGTGAAAAGATCGGCCTGTTTGACTTGGTCAAAAGGTAACGGGCTGGCCCACGGAAAGCTTGTTAACGGCATGTCCGTAGATAGCCCATTTACGGCCTGCTAACTCCTGACCCGTTACGGCCTATCGGAATTAAGCCTAGTAGCTTCATCTGGGCCGTCCAATATGATTCCAGCCCGTTGTAACTTCTGGCCCATGTATGGCCCATGATGTCTTTTGGCCCACATGAGGCCCTCTGTAACTCTTGACCCATTAAAGGCCCGATATGAAACTGGCCCATAATGAACAGTGTATCGCTTTATACCCATGAATGGCCCATTATTCCGTCGGCCGTTTCTAGCTCGTGTTAACTTTCGGCCTTCTAAGGGCCCATTTATTCTTGGGCTCATTTCTAGAATTTGGTTTGTTACGGTCCGTTACTGGCCTATTCCGTTTGTGGGCCAAATTCAGCCCGTGGTTACAATCGGCCCGTTTGTGGCCCGTTAACCCGTTGGCTATTTTCATAGCGTTATCAAATACAGCCTATTAACGGCCCATTATGGTCCATGAATAGTATGACCCATGTTTTGTGAAATGATTATACGCCCTGTCGAAGGCCCATGGATTCTACGGTCCATAGAAGACCAATGGATCCTACGACCCGTAGAAGGCCCATGGATCATACGGCCCATAGAAAGTCCATGGATCCTACGGCCCGTAGAAGGCCCATGGATCATACGGCCCATAGAAAGTCCATGGATCCTACGGCCCGTAGAAGGCCCATGGATCCTACGACCCGTACAAGGCCCATGGATCCTACGGCCTGCAGGAGGCCCATGGTTACAACAGTCCGTGTGTTGCCATGATTATTGTGGCCTAGTTACCAAAAATAGGTTATTATGGCCATTAGAAAAACACGGAAAAAGAACTGCAGTGACTACAAGCAAACAACTAAACAAGACAATAAAGAAATAAATAAGCAAGCAACTAATGCTAGCCTATTACAACTATTACACATATTACATCCACTGGGCATCAAAGTTCGCCACCAGTGAAAATATAGGGAACAAAGCAGCATATTACATACACTGGCCATCAAAATTGGCCACCAGTGCAAATAAACGCGGCAGCAAAACAAGTCCATAACTGAAACAACTTCAGAAGATCTCAAGAAACATTATCCTGGGTATCCATCATGTTGGCAATAAGCTTAGCAAGCTTATTAGCTTTGTCCTGATTGGCGCTAAAATCCTCCAACGCTTGCTATTGCACCAGAAAGTATGCATCTGAATGCTCCAGGGACTTCCGTAGTCCTTCCACTTCTTGTCGCAGCACAACTGATCAATGTCTTTCAGCTTGTAGTTGAGACTCAAAAAACCGAACTGATTTAGACAGTGAGTTTGAATAGCTTGTGCAAGCGGTAGTGGCCAGTAACTCGAACAGTAAACCAAGACAGGACTTTGGGGTTGCCTCACTATCTTCAAGATAGTTTTCCTTAGCTGTTTTATCAGCTTTGTTGGAGACCAACAAGGATGTCTTACGATCCTGAACCTTATCTCCATTACTTCCTTTATCATTGCTTAATAAGGCACTCTTCCCCAATATTCTGTCAGCATTCTAAAAGAAGAAACAAGCAGACACATAATAGGTTTAGCATGTACTAGTATATGAAACTCATTTCGATGAACCAGTTCATTAGTAAGGTGGACAAGATTAAACTACCAAGTCTTCTATTGCCAAGTAGTACATTATAAAAGCATCAAACAAACATATATCTATGTCCTATGGTAACTGCATTGTCTTGCCAAATCAAAATAGAGACACGGTTCAAATCATATCAATTCAAGAGAAAGCAGCACTGAAAGAATACAAAGCATGGGAAACTACACGGCACAACAAGATTTTAGATGGGTACCACAGGTCTACATGTACAACAACACTGTTGGCCCTATTATGATGCTAGTAATGTGCATGATATGAGAAGTCAATTGTATACACAATTGAAATTGAAATCAACAGAGCTATTTATAAGAGGAAACCTGTTAAAGAAACATGCGTAAACATACCTGTTGTGCCATTGGAGTTTCCATTGGATCGTTCAATTTAAAAATAAGTTTGTGTGAGTAAATACAATCATACAAGAGCAAAGCAGTATGCACGATAGAAATGGAATCTTATGAGAACAGTTATTCTTCAAGTTTAAGCACTTGTTCTACATGAACAGAGTACAGTAAGACGGAAGCATATAGTACTTAAAATAAAATGAGCTCATAGACCTTACCACATTCTTTGTTCGGGACCAGTACAGAACAAGGCGTTCCCAGTCATCGTCCAGTAAATGTGTCTCAGGAGAACATAAGGGAATTTGATGAGTTTCTTTGCCAGTGAAGTACGTTTTCTTCAGGTAATTCCGATACTGCCACCAAGCATTCTTGAAGATAGCAGAGGTATTAGCACAGGTTACCTCATCATGAGTTTCCAAATTGGTCCTTCTCTATAGAGAAAATGGGAAAATTTGCTGTATTATAACCATCATGGAGGTAGAATGTATGGGACAAAGCAAAGTAATTGCCATGAATAACATTACTTACACATAACTCCTGGAGAAACACCTACAACTGGCATTTTCTTTCATCTTCAGTATAATATTTCCATGATGGGAAGATATGCACATAGGATTAAACAACATCAAATGCGATAGATGCTAAACTATGAATGGCTGGTTGTGCTTCCTCCACAGGAATATGTGTACTAACTGGTGGAGTTGGGGTTCGCCGTGGTAGTACTGGCGCTTTGGGCACTGGAGTTGTCTTACTAACTACTCTTGTTTGGGAGATCTGTGGTGGAGATGGTGCTGTGTCAACAAGAACTGGGTTACTATCTGCTGGGGTTGGGGTTAGATTGGGTGAAGCTGGTTCTCTGTCCATCGCAGTAAGGGTAAAATCTACAAGAGTCTAGGTTATGTGTGGTAGGGCTGGTTCTCGTGCATGTACAACCGGGGTGCTATCTCCACCAAGAGGTAGCAGTGTTTTATTTGAAGACCGTGTTTTTACTCCGCTAGATACCGCCATCACCCGCTCCAATTCAAATGGCTAATAAATAGGAAACATAGTTGAATGTACAGACATTCTATGACAGACATATGCAATAGATAGTGGAAAAAAGAGGACATTAAATAGTTGAGATGTATATTGTTTAACAAAAACGGATAGCAAGACATAATTTCACATATATGATGTCTATCCAAACTGGATAGCATAGCATAACATAATTCAAAGATATGATGGCTAACTAAATAGGATCACATGACATAATTCACATACATGTTATCTAAGTAACCAAGATCGCATGATTTAATTCACATATGTGATTTATATGCTAAGCAGAGGGCATTCACATATATGATGTCTGAACTAAGAACATGGTGTTGAATATTGTGTATATGATGTCTAAACTATGCAATGCAAGACACCATATGCATGATATGAGTTGTAGAACCATGCCAAGTTAGAGCATACACCTCGGTGGGGGAATATGACTGGTCATCTGTCTCTGAATCCATCTCTGAGGAGCTATCGGGACCCAGCAAGAGATCTGCTTCGACAGGTAGCACTGTCTGCTCTGAAGGCCTTGTTTTCACTCCAGATTTTTCCATCACCCACTCAAATGGCTGATTCACAGGAAGAGTAGTTTAATGTACAAACATTGTCGACAAATGGAAATTAATGAAGAAAAGGATGGGCTAGATATCATTCAAATATATGATGCCTGGTTAAACAGGATGGCATTGCACATTTCACATATATTATGGCTGGCTAAAAGACATGAGACTGCATAATTCCCATATATGATATTGAAACTAAACAGGTGGCATTACAGAACATGTCTAAACTAAGCAGATGACATATATGATGTCGAAAGTAGGCACTGCAAGGCAACATATGCATGATATGACTAACATCATCATGCCAAGTTAGAGCAAACACCTTGGGGGTAAATAGGAGTGGCCAGCTGCATCTGAATCCGCCTCAGAACAGATATCTTCCTCTGATTACAATCTGGAGAGGGGGAGGGTTTGCCATTGAACCCACCATGGAGCGATGTCTGCATGACATTGTATTGCCGCGCAAAACTCTTCTCTTTTTCGCTACATGTTCAGCATGACTGTGTACAATATCTGACATGCATACAAAAAATATAGTGAGATTATGTAAGGAGAGCATGCAAAAATCTAGAGTAATGGTAACAACCAGTGGATGAATCCAAAAATAATGATAGCAGACTGATGATTGCTCTAATTTAATAAAAAAACAGATGATGATTGCTTTACTATTTGTTTCCCACCCAAGATGAACAACATAGGCATACCCTAGGTGAACCAGATATTAGACAGAGATACTATTCATTGCTGCCTCGATATGTGCCCCACAACTAATTTAGAACTCAAGTTTGAACATCAATTTGGACCTGACTTGGAGTCTAAGAGGTGAACAGGACAATAAAGTAGCAGGTAATATTAAGCAATGCATAACATAAGCAGAAACAAAAGAGTGCGACCTCTCTTGTGGACCCGTGTACTCCTCAGGTTCATCTGCTGAGTCGATGATGGTGATGCCGTTGTCGTGGGTGTCGGCGGCAGGGAAGGAGATCTGAGGCGGCGAAAGACGGTCAGGAGTCGTGATGTCTGGTTTGGTGGATGCTTCTGTCAATGGAGCAGCTCAGGTGAGGTGGACGACGTCGCGGCAGGAGCAGGACAAACCACACAAAGTTCCCTTCGACACCTACCTATAACTAAAGTAATTCTCTAAGGGCTCATTTGGCTTGCATGATTCTAAAAACACAGGGATAGGAAAAACACCGGAATAAGATAGGAATGCACATGGTAAACATAGCATTTGTAAATAGAGGGTTTCTATCAACTTGGGTGTTTGGTTCCAAAGGAATTGGAAGAGCAGAGGATGCAAAGAAACATGGCCAAAATAAAGTGAAACCATATGAAAGCATGTACAGTTAGAATGTTATTCTGCCACTAATGCACTTGGTCTTGTTTTCATGCATAGGATTTTGAAAAAATAGGTCCAGGTGGATGTTTTGCTCCATTCCTTTCAACAAAATGCATGAATAATTGAATAGTAGAGTGCCGTAGGAAAATTTCCTATTGCTATGTATTTTCGTTGAACCAAAATAGCCCTAATGGATCGACATGAATGTAGAGTAATAAGTGATGCAAAAAGTGTACAACCTCTTTGCCGTAGCCGTGTCGACCTCAGCATCATTGGGTTGGTCGCTGAAGAAGTTGAGGTAGAGGTGGCTGTCGGAGGTGTGGAGGAAGATCTGAGGAATCTATAGACGGCGTCCAGGGCACTGCTTTGTTGTGATGGGTCGTTCTTTCGTTGGAGCAGCTCCGGTGAGCTGTAAGACGTCAAGGTTGAAGCAACACAAGATAGGCATCGTTAAGCTCAAGTGGGATTCTAACAGCATCTCCAATAGATGATGTAACATAGATGTAAAATTTACATCACCAAAAACCACCTAACTACAACAGATGAGGTAAAAACTGTTGATTCTAAACTTAATTGTCGGAACTGAAATTTAGTGTGGAATCTGAATGTTACTGTCGAAACTGAACGCAATGATAGCAGAGAGACACTTGACATGTAGTTTAGGGAGGACCTGTAGTTCATCTTCAACCTGCACCCCCTAAGCCGCTAGCCACCACCGGCTGAACCGCCGGCCCCCGTGCTGTCTCGCCGCCCCGAAACAACTCCCCACCGCCGATCCGCCGCCGCCCCGTCCAGCCCTCTAGCCCCCCCCCACTGAGCTTTTTCTCCGGTGATCCCCATGCCACCACTCCACCACCGCGCCCCCACCGTCGGCAACCACCGCCCCCACCCTGAACTCTAAGATACATAGTGGGGTACCTCTCCGGCGAGCCCCCCTCCCCGCTGCGGGTAGTTCTTCCATAACTCCAGCGAGCCCCCCCCCCCTGAAAATCAACTGACCCAAAAGTTGATTCAGTCAACTGAAGTGTAGCTAAATCGGAGCAGAGCAGCAGCACGAGCGAGGGGGAGAGCATCAGCAGCAGCGCGAGTGAGCGAGCGAGAGTCAGAGCAGCAGCAGCAGCGCAAGCGAGCCAGCAAGAGCCAGAGTAGTAGCAGCAGCGCGAGCGAGCGAGCGAGCGAGAGCTGGACCAGCAGCAGTGCGAGCGAGCGAGCAAGAGCCGGAGCAGCAGCAGCGCGAGCGAGCGAGCAAGAGCCAGAGCAGCAGTAGCTGATCCGGCTGGTATGGAAACCGCCGCCAAAGAGGCCTCGCATTGGGGAAGAGCCGCCATGGAGATGTCGCCCGTGGCGCCGGCTTTGAGGTAGCTGCTCCATGGGGGTGCGGGATGGAGCACCGCCGGCGCCGGGAGGTCAAGTTAAGGAGAAGGTGCGATGCGATGAGTGTACAACCTCTTTGGTGGCGCCAAGTAGGCCTTGGCTTCGTCCGAGGAGTCGGTGAGGATGTTGTGGTTCCGGTGGAGCAGGTTAAGGCGGCACTGTGGGGATGGAACAACCCTGATAGACGAGAAGATCGTCGAAACAGCTCCTTGGAGGTGGAGGACGGGGCGGCTGAACCGGCGAGATGACGAGATGGACAACAGATCCTCATCCGAGGAGGTGGACGAGGGACGTCGAGCTGTTGCAGTGGACGACATCGTCGGGGAAGAGGCTCCGGCTGGGCAGCGATGAGGTGGCGGACGGAGGAGGGTGGGGTTTCGCGGCTAGAGCAAAGAGGTTATGGCGGCCTGGGATTTCGAATGGCAAAAAGGAGGCGATGGGGGGCATGACTTAGGGACACGCTTGTCCAAAATGTAGGGTGTGTTACAAAAGTACCCCCACCGATTTGAACTAGTGGCCCTTTCGGCTCAGGGTTAGAAGGGGGATTTCGCGTGTCGGGATTTGGCAGCCGGAGGGAGTTTTCATGCGTGTTGTAATTACGGGATAGCAAGGCACGGGTGGTGAAGGCGCCAGTTTTGGGAGCATGATATCTGACTTTTCGGGATATAACAAGTGCAGGTTGAATTTTAGGGACAAGCCTAACGTGTAATATTGTAATTGTACGTACCAAATCAATTCGCACTTCCCTCAACGAAAAAATGAAAAAAAAAACTATTCACACCACACAAAGAGAGAGTCTTATCCTGTTTTACTATACAAATGCTATTCAAAGATACTCCCTCCTTCCATTTATATAGGGCCTAATGCGTTTTTCGAGGCTAAATTTGACCAAATATTAGAGAAATAATATATGACATGCAACTTACACAAAGCACATTGTTAAATTCGTGTGTGAAAGGAGCTTCCAATGATATAATTTTCACATCGTGCATGTCATGTACTATTAATCTTGTTAATAGTCAAAGGCGGTCTTAAAAACGCATTAGGCCCTATATAGATGGAAGGAGAGAGTATGAGTCCATGTTATATCTAATTAAAATTTTTCGTTGGCTGTATAATGCATGTAACCTACTCATACCAACATTTTAGTGCATTCCAAATGTTTATACTACCGCTGCAATTCGAACTGAATTTGAATTCATTTCTCTATTTCAATAAGAATCTATAATCATGATTGTTGACAACTTCAACCATCATTCGTGTATTACCTTAACAACACAACACATGATTACTATAGAGATAGATATGAAATATGTCTACTATATGAACTCGAATTCAATTTTTTGAATACACTTGATGTTGATTCCAAATAATAGTACATTTTATGTACTAACTATATATTCATAATCTAAACCATGTTCCATACGTACACCATGTTTATCACACAAAGTATAGTGCCCCGCCCCCTACATTATGACAAGTATTTAGCCCTGAGCTGCAATTGCCACACATTAGCCCAAATTATAATCAATGTTCTATATATTATATGTAGTACTAGCAAGATGCCCATGCGTTCCACGGAACATCAACATGATCAAGGGGAGGCCTTATTTGCAAATATGGAGAGGGGTGTGGGTATCTTTTTTCAAAATTGCCATAGTTTCCTTCCTATCCATCAGATATAAATCGGACGGCCTATATTGCAGGATGGCAGGCACACCATCATCAACAACTCTGTTTTTTTATCAAAGTAGAGATAAAATATATTATATGTAGTATAACATGTTCATAACCACACCATGTGTATCACCGTTATATATATTCACGCATGCGTCGGTTTAAAACACTATGATAAATTCTTCAAATATCTGAATTCGCTTTTTATAATGAATTATGATCTCTATTCATCTTTTACACCCACACAATCCTCTTATCTTTGTAGCTAGCACTAACTTTCTCTCGTGCATGCACACACCCGCATCCCTCTCACCCTCCCTCAGCATTCTCTAGCTCCATCGTGCAAATTCGTCTTTTCACTTTAGGTCGTTCACCCATGGTGTGTGTAGGCCCCCCCAACTCCTTCTTTACGACACACATCGATCGATATGCCTCTCTAGCCAGGTGTGCCTACCACAAACACAAGCTTCCCCTCTTCTCTTCTCACCGTCCATGCCTCACTCCCACCACTCTTTTCATCGATCTCGTACTCGCACACTCCTTCCCCCTCGATATAGTATGCCTCTCGCACCACCTCCTAGATGCATCCCTCTCTCTTTATCCTTCTCTTGGGCCTTATTTGCTTCTAACATATACATGCATGTATACCGATCGATCTCCCTACATATACCTAGGTCGACTTTAACTATTTTCCCCCCACCCATCGATCGACGTACCTCACAAGTTATGTCTCTCCTTTCTCTGATAAAGGACGATTGATCTTCCTATGTAGATACGTCTACTTACCACATCCATATCGTCCCCCCTCATCATTCGTGCATGCCTCCTGATCCGTCTCTCACATGCACGTGCACAGACAGGTAGCCATCCCCTCTCTTATTGATATTGCAGGTGTGCCCTCCGCTTGTCTAGCAAGCCTCTCCCACCATTCGTTAGAAGCAAATCCACTACCACCCCCTCCAACAATCTAGCTCTGTCTCTCTCCCAACCTTATTCCTCTCCTACACATATGCATGGATGCCAATCGATCTCCCTTAATACATAAGGTAGGCCTCTTTCCTCCTCCACACATATACCAACCATTGTACCTCTATAGTTAATTAGGCCTCCCCCTACCACCGCACACCAATAGTCGAGCGCTGTAGGTAGGTATCCATGCCACAGAGACAAATTGCACCTCTCCCCTCTCACGTTCTAGTAGGCCAGCCACTCTATATCTTTGACGTGGGCACACACAAATTTGATGGAACTCCTTATCGATCACACGCGCGCGCGCACACACACACATAATCATCCCTCTCTTCGATTCTATGGATACCTCAAGCCAATGATACCTCCACTCTCTTCTAGTGGATCGCCCCCTCTATATATATGATATTTCCAGGACTCTATTTCACACACATTGCATATGTTACATTTTTTGATTGACACCCCCCCCCAAAACACTCACGAACCCACACATTATATCTATCTACATTTGTATCTCTCTCACACAACCCCACGTAGGTGGTGTACGCACACGAAGAGAATAGGTGCACATACTCATGCTTCGTGCCCAGCCACACCCGCACGGGTACACGGTGGAGCTCATTTATGTACGAAATGGCAGCCCACGTGCTAATTTGAACGCGTGTAGCAGTTGTTTACCTACGGAGGTCATGTACCACGCGTGCATGAAACAAAGTTCGACTTGATGCGTTGGTACGTTATTTTTAAATAGAGTTATATTGCTCAATGGCGAATGTAAAATGATTTTTATGGAGAAAAAGGTAGTCTGCTCCACTATATACAATGGAGCCTGCCTGCCTGGGTTTTTTCTCTCTTTGGAGTATCTCACACAAGGCAGCGATGGCCTCCCTCTCTCTCTCACCATTGGTCACTGATCCGGCCGCATCCCGTCTGCCGGTGGAACGGGAGGATGTGCATCATTTCTCCGTTCGACGATGCCGAGGCAGCAAGTCCCAATCTGTGGTACCCGTCGTTCTCTTTGACCAAGCATCGGCGTGGTAGGGCCTACACCACCTACTCGCTGCCGTAGTAAGGGCAGATCCTGCCCGCCACCACTCACCTAGTTACATCCTGACGACCCCCAAGTATCCCCTCCGGCCTTGCTCCACTGCCCGTCTTCCCACGTCACTGCATGCATGTGGATCTTCCATAGTTCTTTGCCCAAAACGTAGCTCGTCCGGCGTACTTTCCATATTGCAATCTCGTCCTCACATCGTTTTAGACAAACACAACCGTGTTGTTATCTTCCCTTAGGACAGGAATATGCTTCTTTTTTGTCGTCGCATGTGTCATCAACTTTATTGGCTAGTAATTGTTTCCTTTCTACCTATTTTTTTTGCAAACAGGGCTATCCATTTCACCTCATTGCTATTGCGACCTTTTGGTGAACTGCACAAATCCCTTTTTTCCTAAGAGTGTTTTGTGCAGTCGTACTAAAATGTCACACGGGCAACATCTCTACATTTCAGTGCGGCTGCACAAAGGGAGATTGGTTTTGCTCTATCCTCCTCATCCAACTCCGAGCCTAATCTTCTTCAACTAGTTAGTCTTAAGAGAGACTACAAAGGTGACCGGCTTCTATTTGTGTGTTTATTGTTTCATCTGCAGTACTTTATTATTGTAATCACACTTAATATCTTTGGAACATGGACACTCATCTCTATTTTAGTGGAACTGCACAAAATGATCGGAATGTTGCATGCTCCAGACAGCTACTTTTTTTCCCAACATGCCTTGTTGTTTTAGACAGAGTTGGGGGGATATTTCTACCAATGAAAGCAGCTAATTTTTTTAAATAATACATTTTTTATTAATTTTCAGAAATAATACATCGAAATTTTATTTTCCAAAAATAATACGGCCTCATCCCACTAGAGGACGACTGCGGCCTCTCGTCCTACTGCTAGACGACTGAATCCAGTCGGCCTATAGGAGGACGACAGGTGGCCCGTACTCCACGTGGCAGCTGGCGATTGGCTCGGCCACGTCGCAGCGCTCCCACTCGTCCCTGCATGGGTCGTCGGTGACTGGGACCCATACGATAGGGCCTAGTCGTCCAGCTGCTGGACGATCGTCCACTAGGAGGACGACAGGGTCTCCAACCCCGGGTCGCCCGCCTCCTTCCCTCGCGCGACCTTATCCCCTGGCTCTTCTCTGTTCTTCTTTCTGTTCTTCTTTCTTCTCTCTTCCAACTAAAAAGTAACCCATTTATACTCCAAAGTGAGCCATTTTCTTCCCGATTCGCCACCGTAGATACATTGTAGATAGTTGGGGGAGGCAAGGGAGACCTCGATCTACTGATGGGGTAGCTCGTGGTGGTCGTGGTGAGCATTTTTGTGGAGGTGGTGGAGATGGTGGTGAGCAAGTTTGTGGAGGTGGAGATGGATGCGGCAGTGTGGTGGACGTGAAGCTCCGGCTCCGGTGATTGAGGGTCGCTGTTCGTCGGCGTTGCTTCGCACGCTTCAAGGGTATAATTTTACAGACATTTTCTCCGGTAGATGTTGTGCGAATATTGTAGATGTTATTTTCTTCACTAATATTTTGTATTAGGTGTGCGAATATTGGTATTTGCTCCGGTAGTAACCGATATATTTTTAGATGTCTAATATTTAGTTGTGTGAATATATTCAGTTGCTCCAATAATATGGCGTATTATATGTGGATGTGGATGTCAGTTTTCCCGCAAAAAAAGGATGTCCGTTTATTTTAGTTGGTGTGGTACTATACCTACTATATATAGATGTCAAACATGTTGTTGTATCAATTTTTGAAGTTGTTCCGGTAATATCCTAAAAATATTTAGTACTTCAATATTTTTAGGTGTGTGAATAATTTTAGTTGATCCATTAATATTATGTAATAATTTTAGGTGTGTCAATTAGGATTGTGAATATGTTTAGTTTGTCATGATGTTTAACAGTTGTTTGTCTATGTTAAATAATTTTATAGGTGAGCCGAGTTGTCTGTCTATGGATATCATGTTCGATGCCGATGGCATCGGCATGCCTACCATCGTTCTGAGTTGGACACGTCGCAGGGTATGTCACAATCTAAGTTTTGTTCGTTTTGTACACTAGGGTTCAATCTAACTTTTGTTTTCCGCGGAGATGCTTTGCTGCTGATCAGACCAGACGAGCTTACACGGCATTAAACGAGCAGTTTGATGCGTACACTGGGGTGATCTGGCAGCCATACACGCAAGAAGCCATAGATGCAAGATGTCCGTGTTGTGCACAAGAGATGCCGATTATTGGATGACGAAATCGAAGATCATCTTCGTTGTCTTCGTCGAGGAGATGGCCCAACAGAGGGTTATGAGGCAATTTGGTCTTCTGCAATTGGAGACACCTCCCCCTATAGAGGCCCCGCTGCACAGAGACATCCACAGGTACTGTCTAGTTATTAATATTGCACTGTCCTTCAAAATTGTCCATAGTTAAGCTGTTAGTTAATTGTTCAACGAACACCAAAATTTTAGGATCACAAAGAAGGGGATCAACAGGACTGCTACTGAGTGGCTTGATAGGGTTCATCCATACGTTACACAATGGGAGACTGCGAGCACACATCTCTGGCACGAGAATCACAACTTTGATATGGACGAATTCAATCTCTATCTGCAGCGGTACATGACCGGAACACGGTTATGCATCATTCATCACAATCACCTAGATGAGATACCTGCCCCTAATACGGCGGATATGTACCCGAGCTATGATACTTCGGGCTCTAGGCAGCAAGCGGTAAGATATATTCTATTCATATAATGCAAGTAGTCCATACATACTTTGCCATGCGCACGTAATAATCGTCCTCACAATTTCAGGCTGAGTTGACTCGCGGACTTGGCGAGGAGGTGTCCACCTTTCAGCGTTCACTGTCGTCTGCACCTCTAATGCTTCCTCGGGCTCAGGTCCAGACCTGGATGTCGCGCATTGAGGAGAAAGTACGATCTGTGTATCGGGCTATTACGTGCACACGCACTTCGGACGTACTTCACCAGCATCCCCCCCGCCACTCCACGCACCAGTAGCCGCCGCGTCACTCGACTGGTCAGCTCGAACCCACACATCACCGACATGATCCGCGTCCACGTCTAGCAGAGCACTGGACGGCCAGGCCACCACCTCCTGACCAGGCCGGTAGTTCGGCGTGGCAGCACCAGCCGGATCCCACGTCTGCCTACATGTTTTGGCCACGACCTCCGCCTACAGGTATGTTTCTTCATATTTATTCTTGTGAATATCAATTGGGCATGTATTTCATCATTGCTTATGTTCGTCCATCCAACAGGGTCCTACGGATATCAGCCGTATGGACATGACGCGTCTATGTCCGGATCCGGGTGGGATAGTGACCATGAAGGTGGGCATAACAGACAGGATTTCTTGTCACAGCACAATGAGTGGATGGACATATATACGACTCCTGCACCACCTCCCACACAAGAAACACAACATAACCAGGCATGGTCTGATCTTCCTCCCCGTAACGTTCGGGCACCCCACAGGTATCTGTGGCCGACGCTGCCTACACCACCTCCACGACGTGCCGGACAACATGGTTGATGCTTGTCTACCACTATATCTATCTATGTACGCGAGGGACATATGTATGTACCTATGTATGCGGTTGGAACTAATCATCTTCCTGGTGGACGACTGGAACTAATCATCTTTCTGCTGGACAATTAGTAGTAATAATCTTTCTTCTAGACAACTACGACTAGTAATCTTCCTGCAAGACGACTGCGACTTATCATCTTCCTGCAAGACGACTGGTGGCCAACCTTATAGACGATTGCCCAGTCGGCTCACTGGTGGACGACTGGACCCTAATCGTCCACCAGGAAGACGATTAGGTCCAATCTTCTTCCAGCAAGATGATGCCGTATTATTTGTGAAAAATATCAAAACGGCGTATTATTTCTGAAAATTAATAAAAAATGTATTATTTTCAAAAATAGCAATGAAAGCATGGATCAATTTTAATTTAACACCTTCTCGCAACTTTGTCTTCAGTTGTGATGTAAATATTAGCTCTGATCTGCTAATCATTGGGATGCATTAGCAAGGAAGTTAGTTTTTTATTGTTTCCGAAAGAGCATCGATGGCAAGACACACGAAACAAAAGCTGAAAGCTCAGAGCATTGTACAATTTCATGTCGCCGGAAAATTATTTGTATAGTACGTCAATTATGTAAACAAATACTGGAAGCTTGATAGCATTGACAAAAGCCTCTTCAGCATATGGGTCCATGTGCCATGCACAAAATTATACTCCTCCGTTCCTAAATATTTGTCTTTTTACAAATTTCAAATGGGCATATTTTAGAGCGTAGATTCACTCATTTTGCTTTTTATGTAGTCACTCGTTAAATCTCTAGAAAGACAAATACTCCGGAGTATATTTTAGAACTAAGGGAGTAGTGCACAACTGCATGGGAGACTCAGCCCGGTCATTGCGCCACATTAATAGTGAGTAATGGGCAGTCAAATCATAAGCCCCACCTTTACATTGTAAGTTGCTCAGAAGAAGCAACCATCAATACGCTCTTCTTCTAATCCGCTCATACTACTCCATCCATCACTGTTTATAGAGCGCGCTTCAAAAAAAATCTCTGGGACCAAGGCGACTAGGGATCGGACTGAAAAATAGCATTGGTAGTTATAGCACGGCATCTATTACTAGAGGAAATAATGCGTACACACATGCATGCAGTGCTTCCACCCCGGGTAAACACATGCATGCACTTACTCCACTCTGTAGTACATCGAGAGAAAATTGTCTACTTGATTGCGGTTACCACACCCTAATTAATTGAGCATTAAACCAACCACATCTAAAGTCTCTCTGGTGGTGGAAATGCATTGAGAGAAATGCATCAGAATGAAGCACGCCTTGTAAACTGTGACGGAGGTAGGAGTAGTATGAAGGTGCAAAACCAAGTACGCGTATGGCCAGCTGGTCAACGCACCTCCTCTTGGCATATCACTGACATGTGGGACCGGAGTGTGAGCAAACCGATCCCAATTGAATGGCAAAATGGCCAACCCGCCGTTCCTTGAGAGAGACGAGGAGCGAGAACACACAGACGGGCTTGCACGGAGGCCAAGATATATTCGAGCATGGTTGATCGATATCATCATTACACGTTCGATGTTTTTTAGTACTATACTATTGGGCTGCCATTTTCCGCCCTTCTCCCAAATAAATGTGTACTTTATCAGAGATTAAAATAAAATAAGAGTACAGACGCTCCACCATGTGGTTCTAGTAGTAGTACTACTTGTACTACTAAACCTTGCGCTTGGCTCTTCGCCTCTTCGTGAAGTCGAACAATGATGGTACTCCGCATGTTGGGTACTACAGTGTATGCCTCTGGCAATCTGACACGAAATAAACTGATGCATGTCCACCACCTGGGCGAGGGTATGTTGCATTAGTCAAAAGGCGTAAGCGAGCTTCACCTTGTCCTACAAGCTTCTCCTCGTTCTGCGAGTTGATGCGACACACCAAAAAGTAGTGTTAGTCCATACTCCCTCCTTTCCAGTTAATATGGCTTAATCTTTTTTGTGGGTAAATGAGAGAGATTTATTCATATATAAGAATTCTTAGGACAATCAGCCAAGAGACTGGTCACTAGGAAGTGAGGTACCCCGCAAAAAAAATAAGAAGGAAGCGAGGTGTTTCATCAAGCCAGCTCTCGGCCACATTCAAAGTGCAGCAAGCACGGTTCGCACAAAGATGCGCCGCAAGGTTTGCTGACCTGTTTACATGTTGAATAACAAAAAAGAAGAAATATTACCGAGCGCTCCTATTTGTAACATGATATGAGCCAGAATTAAGCGAGAATTGTGGCGAGTGTTCCATGCAATCAACTTCCATTATCACATGCGAGAACCCTTGAAGAGAACCAAATGTGTTGAAGATTGCTTTATCACATTTTAAAATATAATAAGAGTGCAGACGCTCCTCCATCCGGTTCCTAGTAGTATAGTACATACCTCTATAGTAGTAGTAGTAGTACTAGTAAACTTTGTGCATGGTTGTTCGCCTCTTTGGGAAGTTGAACAATAATAGTACTAGTATAGTGTATGCTTGTGGCAATCTGACACTGAATTAACTATTGCACGTCCACCGCCTGAGTGAGGGAGAGCTTGCATTTGTCAAAAGTTTCTCCTTGTCGTGCGAGCCACCGCGCGCAAGCTTCTCCCGTCCTGCAAGCTTCTCCTTGTTCGACAAGTTGACGGGACACATCAAAGTAATGCTAGTCCATACTGCCTCCTTTTCGGTTAATATGGCTTAATTTCAAACGAGATAAATACACTGTCTGTCACTGTATATTTGTAAAAAATACAGTCAATGGACTTCATAATACGCTCATTCCGCTCAATATATACATTTTCTGGTGTTTATATGGTCACTATCTCCCCTGGCTGAGTATGTGTGTGCATGCACGTGCAGGTGGAGCACTTGAGCGTGACCGTGTGTGTTCCGTTGTGTGCTCGGACATGCATGCATTAGGGTGTCGCGTGCGTTTTTTCATCCATGTGTACGTGTGACTTTTGCATGCATGCACGAGGTTGTAGTCCCTTACATTCACATGTTCATAAGTCAATGGAAGGTTTAATCATTCGTTGTTCATGCATGCATTCCCGATATTAATACATTGGTACAGACAATTTTATTGAGGAAAACGAGCCCATTAATTGAGTACAAAGGGGACCAATAAGCCAGGACGGAGGGGGTACAAGTAGTGAACCAGAAGGAGGGAGTAGGTACTAGTAGTGCAGTACTACGTAACAATGTGTAGTAACAAAATTCCTCTATGCACATCATGTCTACATGTCATGCGCGAAAATAGAGATAAGTTACAAGTGAGACTCAGGAACAGTCATACACGTAGGGGGAGTAAGTGTAGGAGGCACTAAGGAGCAGCCAAATCACACAGTAAGTTAGTCGGAAGAAGCAACCATCATTTCACTCTTCAATGACACGTATGCAATATAAAATGGTTGATATGGAGAGAAAAAGAAAACCATTATATATACACTAGCAGGAGCCTAAGCTACAAGCCTGCTTGCTTGGGTTGCTCTCTTCACAAGCATAGAACATCAATGGCCACACCGCTGGTCACATATCCGGCCTGATCCCGCCGCTGGGGGAAGGGAACAATGTTCTGCATAGATGCGGTCGATATCGGTGAGGGAGAAAACCCATAGTCGGTGTGTCCCAATCAGGGGTCCCTGCAGTATGGGCTGATGCCGCGTCCCAACCGCCCTTCTAGCTATAGCTTGGCGTCCCAGGTAGTACATCTTCCTTTTGGAGCCGGCTTGCTCCACTGCCGCAGCTCCCCACGTAGCTCCATCTCCATGTCGATCTTTCTCTACTTCTACCGGCTTCTATTTGTGATGAGTTTATATCTCATGAACTAGTGCCAGTACTATTATTCTAATCACACTTCTTCAATATCTTTTCCATCAGGGATGCTCAGCTCAATTTTAGTGGAACTGCACAAAAGCATTGTATGATCCGAGGGTGCTAGCTGTCTTTCCTACGACAGGCTCTACCTAGCCATGAAATTAAATCATGTTTAGGGTTTAGGGTTTAAGTCATAGTGACCCCATCAGTAGTTTTTCTTTTGTACACGCTCTCACAACTTTTGTATTTAGTTGTGAAGTAAATATTGGCTATGATATGTGAATCATTGAGATGCATCAGCATGTGTGTTAGTTTTCCTTTGTATTTGATGGAATGTTGTAACGGGGCAACCTTCGAGCAGGAATGAAAATGGAGTGGGAAGTTTATGTTTTTCCGGAGAAAAAATGGAAAGGAGAGAAACCAAAGTTTCGTTTCGTTGGATCGTGCCATCGAGCAATACGTTTAAATCACGTCTATCGCGTTCGTGTCTCACCCTCCTCCACGACTTGCTACCTCTTGAGCATGTGTTGGTTTTTCCTTTGAAGAGGAAAGGGTGATGTAGCGAAGTAGCATAAGTAATTCCCTCAGTTTTGAGAACCAAGGTATCAATCCAGTAGGAGGCTCCTCCCAAGTCCCACGTGCCTACACAAACAAACAAGAACCTCGCAACCAACGCGATAAAGGGGTTGTCAATCCCTTCACGGCCACCTGCAAAAGTGAGATCTGATAGAGATAATATGATGAGATAAATATTTTTGGTATTTCTATGATATAGATTGAAAAGTAAAGATTGCAAAAGAAAGTAGATTGGAAACTTATATGATAGAGAATAGACCCAGGGGCCATAGGTTTCACTAGTGGCTTCTCTCAAGATAGCATAAGTATTACGATGGGTGAACAAATTACTGTCGAGCAATTGATAGAAAAGTGCATAGTTATGAGAATATCTAGGCATGATCATGTATATAGGCATCACGTCTGCAAAAAGTAGACCGACTCATGCCTACATCTACTACTATTACTCCACACATCGACCGACTCCTGCCTGCATCTAGAGTATTAAGTTCATAAGAACAGAGTAACGCATTAAGCAAGATGACATGATGTAGAGGGATAAAGTCAAGCAATATTATATAAACCCCATCTTTTTATCCTCGATGGCAACAATACAATATGTGCATTGCTGCCCCTGCTATCACTAGGAAAGGACACCGCAAGATTGAACCCAAAGCTAAGCACTTCTCCCATTGCAAGAAAGATCAATCTAGTAGGCCAAACCAAACTGATAATTCGAAGAGACTTGCAAAGATAACCAATCATACATAAAAGAATTCAGAGGAGATTCAAATATTTCTCATAGATAAACTTGATCATAAACCCACAATTCATCGGATCTCGACAAACACACCGCAAAAAGAGTTACATCGAATAGATCTCCAAGAAGAGGAATGACAACTTTGTATTGAGATTCAAAGAGAGAGAAGAAGCCATCTAGCTAATAACTATGGCCCTGAAGGTCTGTGGTAAACTACTCACAACTCATCGGAGAGGCCTTGGAGATGATGTAGAGGCCCTCCATGGTCAATTCCCCCTCCGGCGGAGCGCTGGCGAAGGCTCCAAGATGGGATCACGCGGATACAGAAGGTTGCGGCGGTAGAAATAGTTTTTCTGTCAGGACCCCGACTCAATGCCACATCGATCTAGCATGTAACACCTCATATCACTTTGCGGCCTCACGCACGGTATTCCCACGGGTGTCGCCTTACCTTTGCCCGGGACTGTTTACGCCTTTTGGCACACGTATATGATAGTGTCGCTAGCATCCATATGATAAGGAGCCCAGACTGACATGTCTAGTCGTCATGGTTTCAAATAGCGGATAGCGGGCTGGTAGCGGATTGGGTCCGCGTAGGGGAATGCATATAGCAGACGATATTGTGGGCGCTATGTCCACATAGCGGAATTGTAAAAACACTATATTATTGTGTATATTTCTAGATCCTTAACAAAAAGTAATTACATTTAATTTGAGCAATAGCGGGCGCTATTGCGCTAGCGCTATTGCGGACGCAATAGCGGATGCTATCTCCGCTATTTGAAACTATGCTAGTCGTAAACCCAAAGTGGAACAAACTTACAGGGACAAGCATCCATGAGCCAGCATCGAACGTGTCAGTCATCAGTGAGTGAATCCAGGCTGTAGCACTGGGCTAGCAGGACTCCGGTAAACCGGGCTGTAGCGGGCTAACAGGACTCCGGTACTCATCGCGTGACATTTCCCCGAAGGGACAGACACAGGAACGAAGAAGGACACATGCCGGCCAGCCTAAGTGTTCCGGAGCAGTAGCAAGCTACCATGGCTCAGTGGAAGCACTAGGAGACATTTCCCGGTAAGAGAGGCTACTAAGGATAAACAACTAGATAGTCAGATCCCACACATACCAAGCATTTCAATAACATACACACAATATGCCCGATATGTGCAAATACAACATGGCATCACAACATGACTCTACAACTCAAGTATTTTATTCAATAGGCTCCGAGGAGCGAGATATTACAAACATGGGTCTCACGACCCAACATTCAGAGCATACAAGTCAAAGCACAAGCGGAAGCTTAACATGTCTGGGTACAGACATCTATAAATGAAAAAGGCTGAGAAGCCTGACTATCTACCAGATCCTGCCGAGGGCACAAGATCATAGCTGAGGTAACAAGCTAAACGTTGAAGTCCACGTGGAACTACTAGTGAGACTGAAGTCTCTCTGCAAAAACATAAAATAGGCAAACGTGAGTACAAATGTACCCATCAAGACTTACATCAGAACTAACTACATATGCATCATTATCAACAAAGGGGATGGTGGGGTTTAACTGCAGCAAGCTAGCTTTGACTCGGTGGCTATCCTGAACTACGACTGCAAGTAACTCTTTTGAGGTGGTGCACACGAGTCCACATATTCACCAACCAATACACCACTATGGATCCGCTCCCGTATCCCTACGAGAACGCCATCCATAGAACTCACGCTTATCTTGCGCATTTTAAAGTATCCACTTTCACTTGTCTCTGAACTGTACAGGCAACCCAGAAGTCCTTTACCGCGGACACGGCTATTCGAATAGATGATGTTAACCCTGCAGGGGTGTACTTCTTCACACACGCTCTCACCACTTACCGTTGTTTACACGACATGTACTCGGCAACCTTCAAGCGGAAGCCCAACAAGGGTGTCGGCCATGGCCTACCTAAACACTCAAGTCTCTAGTCCAGGTTTACTACCTATTTAGGTTCCATCCGCAGGGAGTCCGGCCGAGGTTTCCACATACGGCCCCGAACGATGTGTACAGGGTTCTGTGACACCAAACGGGCGCCCGGCATACCCGGCCACGTGCTTACCGCATCACAGCCCACCCCTCCGGTCAGCGCTGCCCACGGCCTCCAGCACACTACAAACACTAGAACCTACTTGCAACTCCTGGACAGAGGACAAGGGTGATTAAGAAGCCGAGAGGGTCTATTGGTTTCGGGCCCAATGCGTGGTAGTATCTGTTTCATGGATCACAAACACAGAACTCAGTTCCTGAGGACGGCTTCAATGAGACAACCCACCATGTACTCCTACATGGCCTCTCACCGCTACCTTTACCAAATCGTGTTCACACACTTAGTTCACACACAGTAGGACATGTTCACACACCTCTGATTCACCCCCGATGAATTAGACCTGACTCAACTCTAAGCAGTAGCAGGCATGACAAACAAGCATGAATGAGTAGGCACACCAGGGCTCAAACAACTCCTACTCATGCTAGTGGGTTTCATCTATTTACTGTGGCAATGACAGGTCATGCAAAGGATAAAGGGGTTCAGCTACCGCAGCAAGTAACAGATGAATTGTTGTTGTCCTAATGCAGTAAAAGAGAGCAGGAGCGAGAGAGCGGGATTTTATCGGAATGAACAAGGGGGTTTTGCTTTCCTGGCACTTCTGAAGATAGCATTGAGTCTTCATCGGTGTCAACGATCACAATGTCGGTACAACGTCTACCGAGCGGGAACAACACCGACAAACAGAGAAGAAACACGATCAATGCAATGCACAATGTGATGCATGCTATGACATGGCAATAAGAATGTGTTTTGGCTAATGCAAGCTAGAACAGATTTAGATGAGTCCATTTGAACCAAAGATTCAAATGCAAACCCATTTTAAGAGGTCATAATAGTGCATTAACTTGTTTCATCTAAACAGCAAGGTTAAGGTGTTCTAACATGCATGAAACCAGTACAGATGGATAGATTGGATTTTTCTGATCATTTTTCATATATAATTTGTTTGATTACAGTCTACGGTTGATTTTCTATGATTTTTAGAAGTTTTGGTTATTTTCTGGAATTTCCTGTATAAAAATAAATCCAGAAAATACTTATTGCGTCAGCATTGCGTCACTCTGACGTCAGCAATCAACGAGGCCGGTCCAGGTCAAACCTGGCCAGTGGGTCCCGCGTGTCAGAGTCATTAGTGGGTTAACTAAAAATTATTTAGCGCTAAGCTAAAATTAGCAGGGCTCTGGGCCCACTTTTGTTGACCCAGGGGAGTCAAACCCTGGCCAACTCGGGTCAAACCTACCGGCGGCTCGACGCCGGCGAGGTCCGAGATGGCGGCGATGCGCGGAATCGCAGCACAGGCCATGGTTTGTGGCGCGGATGGCACCGTTGGAACCCTGAGCCTCGTCCGCGTTGGCTGGTGCTAGTGGGGTCGCCGGAGACGACCAATACCGACGGTGGTGTCCGCTTCCGCGGCGGCCGGAGTTTGGGTGCAGAGGGTGGCGATGCTACGGTGCACTAGAAGAGAAGCCGAAGAGTGCTACGTGCTCCTGGGGGTTCACCGAGCATGGTGACGTGCTCAGGCGCGGGCTGCGGTGGCCTGGCCACGGCGGCGAGGAACCACGGCGGCGGTGAGCTTTCGGCTCCGGTGGACCGTGGGGCTAGAGGAGGAGAACGACAGCAGGGAGAGAGGGGTTAGGTAGAGGAGCTCACGGTGGGGGCGTAGGTGATCTCAGAGGGCTCGGGGACGGCCTGGTGATGACGAATTGGTCGACGGCAGCCGTCGGTGCGGAGGACGAAGATGGCGTCGACGACGGTGCTCTAGGGCGTCCGGGGTCTTGTGGCTCGGCGGTAAGGACGGGGACGTCCCGACGGAGCTCGGGGGCGCGTCGAAGAGGCTCGGAGATGGCTGTGGCCGTGGTGGAGCTCGGCGGCGGCGACGGCTGCGTTCGGTCGCGCTCGGGGAAGGAATAGAGGGCGAGGGAGAGAGCAGAGAGTGAGGGAGAGGAGCGAGGGGGTTCCAGAGGCGTGCATGGCGGCGTTGGAGATGTCCAGGCGTCGAGGATGCAGGCAAGCGGGGTGGAGGTGGCCGCATGGCGGTGCGTGCGCGTCGGGCACGCGCCCGTCCTCCTGGCATGGAGGGAGACGAAAGGGGAGGGGCCAGGTGGGCTGGGCCGCACAGGTGGGCTGCCAGCTGGGCCGGCCAGGTAAGTGGCCCAGGTAGGCGTTCTCTCTCTCTCTTTTCTAAATTGTTTTCTGCTTTCTATTTTTCTGTAACTTCTGGGCTTTATTAAAAATGTCAGGGCTTTTCCAAAAATCATGAAACTAATCATGACTATTGTTTGGAATATATCCAACAGTAAACATTTTAGTTTATGATTATTTGAGCATTTAAAATATTTAATAGCATTTAAATGCCCAAATGCAAATACTATAAGATTTAATTCAGAGCCCAAATATGTCATGGAAAAATGTGCAACACCCCTGGTTATGTCACCAGCATTTTCCAGAAATGATGAACATTTTGAAAGCCCTTTGGACTCACTGGAAATATTTTAGTTGAACCTAGTTGAATTCATTTGGTGCTAGGGTTTAGGCAATCCCTATTTCAAGTTTTCAAAAGAATTTAAACATGATGCATGGAAGCTAAAGCAAAGACAAGCAAGGCCTGAACTGGGGATGTGACAACTCACCCCCACTAAACAAGAATCTCATCCCGAGATTCAAACGCAGGGTAAGAAGGCATAGGTACACAAGCTAACACGATCTTCACGATCCAGGTTGCACTTCAAATGAACGCTGATTCGATCACCATCATTGTCTCGAAGTCTTGCTCTGAGAACTCCAACTAACATGACAACGAGAGGAAAGGAAAGACTCTAAAAGAATCGATCTTCTCGAAGGTCGAGCAACTCAGGATTAACTCACAGAATAGGACATGAAAACATCTCTAGAGCTGAGAGGCAAAACAAGCATCAGGAGCGACGGAAGAAACAATTTGACGAGGGTTTCAAAGTAGCGAGGGAAATTGCCATGATTCCAAAACAGGGCACCTCAGGGAAGGTGACTCGAAGAACTATTCCCTTAAGTGGCAGAAAGAATTACCTTTGATTCAGAGATCATTGAAACTCTTTATACGAGCCTAAGGCAATTCTCGAGTGATTGTTTGGAGGGGTTGGGTAGAATGGCATACTCGGACTAGAATGGATGATGTGGACTACCTTGTTGAACACAACGCAATGGATGACCTTTGCTTATCACCGGAAATGAATGGGACCCATGACAGGACCACTTTTGAAGAAGATCCTGGACAGTAACTGCTGAGAAGGACAACCCATGGAAAATTGGCCCGATGGGGTGCAAGCTGGGAACAACATGCAAATGTTGGAAATGTTCCAACCATCATATCTGCCTGAGATTCAGATCTGGTTGGAAACAAGATATTTCCAACAGCATGTATGGAAAAGAAAGTTTGCAACACAAACAGACGAGACGGAGTTGCGAGATTCTCGGGAATGAACTACGATAGCAAGCTCCAAAACATGAGTTGGTTCTGCTACAAACCCGTGAACACGCTGTCCAAGAAAAGCATGACCACGTAGTAGTCTTATAATGAAACACTATTGAGGTCAGGTTAGGATCCATCATCAAGGATTTCGGAGTCTTTACGCACGCTATACCTCTTTTCCTTGAACAAGTCAATCAGTGGCTTGGGGTGCTAGGGAACATATGGAATGAAGGTTGCAAGTCTCCAAACCACAGGATACTTCGCACATATGCATGAATGACTTGGGATGATTCCAGAGGAAGCAACAACAAGCTTTCTCGAATTCACGGCGGCAACTTGCATTGATTGCGTGTGAACTTAAAGAAAGTCGCTACTTTCATCCAAACATATGCTTCATGAACAGAACATGAAGGCATTGTTTATAAAGTTTCCAACACTAGCTTAATGTTTAACAAGATCATGGAGAAGATAAGGATGTTTTCGATGGGCTCAACTACAATTCATCCTGGTTTCCATAAAGATGGAATTCCATAATTATGAGAATAAGTGATAGTATTGGTCAGACCAAAGGATATAATGGTGTATGCTCGAGGGATCAACCACGAGTAAGACAACATTAAGAACATCGTTGGTCCTGATTTGATTTGAGGATAGCCCACACTCAAACCAAAGTTTTGACAAGGCAATAGATCCAACAACTGATCACGAGGACCAATTGGTGAAGATATCATCTTTCTACAACACACACACACACAAAGATATCCCTTTGGAAGTGAACTAAGTTAGACAAACTTTTATCTCCCAACTCTCCAAGTTGTTGTTTGGCATAACCAACTAGCTCAGAGGTATCCAACACAGATTCTTGGAGAAAAGTGGTTTATTGGAAAACCAACTTGATCACGAGTTCAACATAACAGTCAGGGGACAACCTGCTAATGCTTCCGAGAAGATATTCAGAAAATCACGAACCACCGGTATGTTACTAAGCTCGAGAACAACCTTGCTTTTCAGGGCAAGATGATATGATCAAAAGAGCGAGGGTTTGACACAATCCTAACTCATTGATCGAAGAGTGCTCCTTGGAAAATGGACTAGGTAGCATGATCAATCCTAGAGTGATGATTCAATAATCAATATACTAAGAATGAAGCTACAGTCCTTTAACTACCAAGCACCGAATTGCTAGGAGTATAGATTTCACACATCACGATTCACTTGTCGGTATTTCGGTTGCAACAACACGGGGACCGAGAAATGAATAATGAGGGCGAGAAGTATCACTGTACCAAGAGTTCGTAGGCTGGTGTGCAATTCCCAAGACATTCTTGATATAAAGATGGAATTACTCCAAGGTAGAACAGAATCAATAGCTGGATTGGCATTTTGATTTGCGAGATACAACTACTTTGACCCAATCCTAGATATGGACGATGTACTGGAGTTTGTTTCTCCTAGTCATTCCGGAATAGAATGGCTTGACGGACCACAAGAGTAATAGGCATCGATGGACGAATGCACGCATTCTCTTGACTATCAATTGATAGACGAGGGCCAGAATACAACTAAAGAGAACAACCCAAAGGAACATATAATTTTCTGAGTTGTGGATGCATAGATTAGTATGTCAAGCGAAGCTCAACATTTCTTCCGGATAACCCATGCGGAAAGGTAGAACATGCAGATTCACAATTATGAATGGAGAACTCATCGAGAGCACTCTTGTTGTGACCTTTTGGTTCAACGAGGAACTTATGCCAAGGATAGTTCATGGTATTTGGAAGAATGATATACCACGGACCTCAAAGACTATCACAAGGTCACTAATATCCTAAAGGAACGAGCAAACACTATCAACGAGAGGTAAGTAGGGTGAGTCTCGGGTTCAAAGCCCAGGAATAAAATGAATACTAACTAAATAGCATCACGGGATGCTTTCGGGAATGACGGCCAGAATCATCACACTGGGGACACAAAGCATGGCTAAGTTACTAGGTGATACTCTAGACACCTAGGGTCATAATAATAGCTCCAACATAAATGTCGAGGTAATGAAGTACCTCAACACACTAGTTAGTGTGGTTGATCTGGCACAAAGGAACTTCGGAACGGGAGGAAGGGATTTTGCAAATGCTTCAGACTATTTTAGAAACCTGGGTAGACTCGGACAGCATAATGGTTGTAAATGCTCGAAAAGATTTGAGACATGCTACAAAAATGGTGGCATAACCACTCGATCATCATAATATCAAGGTTTTGAGATCAACTATGAACACACAGAGGTAGTAGAAACTGAACTGAGGCTTAAATCCAACAATCTTATAAGTCTACGGATTAGTAACACGTGATCCTGATAGAGAGAAGAGAAATCCTAGTTCCTTAACCCCGTAGAAAAGGTAGGATGACTCAGATCAGAAGGGCATAAGGTATAAGGAGTAAAAAGAACCCTATGTTCCATCCCACAATCAATTCCCTTATATAACTAAAGAATTTCTAGACTCAACTTCGACCAGTTTGGCTTGGTAATCCTACACGCAGTCAGGCTCTGATACCAAAGCTGTCAGGACCCCGACTCAATGCCACATCGATCTAGCATGTAACACCTCATATCACTTTGCGACCTCACACACGGGATTCCCACGGGTGTTGCCTTACATTTGCCCGGGACCGTTTGCGCCTTTTGGCACATGTATATGATAGTGTCGCTAGCATCCATATGATAAGGTGCCCGGGCTGACATGGCTAGTCGTAAACCCAAAGTGGATCAAACTTACAGGGACAGGCATCCATGACCCAGCATCGAACGTGTCGGTCATCAACGAGTGAATCCAGGCTGTAGCACTGGGCTAGCAGGACTCCGGTAAACCGGGCTGTAGCGGGCTAACAGGACTCCGATACTCATCGCGTGACATTTCCCCGAAGGGACAGACACAGGAACGAAGAAGGACACATGCCGGCCAGCCTAAGTGTTCCGGAGCAGTAGCAAGCTACCATGGCTCAGTGGAAGCACTAGGAGACATTTCCCGGTAAGAGAGGCTACTAAGGATAAACAACTAGATAGTCAGATCCCACACATACCAAGCATTTCAATAACATACACACAATATGCTCGATATGTGCAAATACAACATGGCATCAGAACATGACTCTACAACTCAAGTATTTTATTCAATAGGCTCCGAGGAGCAAGATATTACAATGGGTCTCACGACCCAACATTCAGAGCATACAAGTCAAAGCACAAGCGGAAGCTTAACATGTCTGGGTACAGACATCTATAAATGAAAAGGGCTGAGAAGCCTGACTATCTACCAGATCCTGCCGAGGGCACAAGATCATAGCTGAGGTAACAAGCTAAAGGTCAAAGTCCACGTGGAACTACTAGTGATACTGAAGTCTCTCTGCAAAAACATAAAATAGGCAAACGTGAGTACAAATGTACCCAACAAGACTTACATCAGAACTAACTACATATGCATCATTATCAACAAAGGGGATGGTGGGGTTTAACTGCAGCAAGCCAGCTTTGACTCAGTGGCTATCCTGAACTACGACTGCAAGTAACTCTTTTGAGGTGGCGCACACGAGTCCACATATTCACCAACCAATACACCACTACGGATCCGCTCCCGTCTCCCTACGAGAACGCCATCCATAGCACTCACGCTTATTGAGGGAGTCCTGGACTAGGGGGTGTCCGGATAGCCGAACTATCATCATCGGCCGGACTCCAAGACTATGAAGATACAAGATTGAAGACTTCGTCCCGTGTCCGGATGGGACTTTCCTTGGCGTGGAAGGCAAGCTTGGCAATACGGATATGTAGATCTCCTACCTTTGTAACCGACTCTGTGTAACCCTAGCCCTCTCTGGTGTCTATATAAACCGGATGGTTTTAGTCCGTAGGACGAACAACAATCATACCATAGGCTAGCTTCTAGGGTTTAGCCTCCTTGATCTCATGGTAGATCTACTCTTGTAATACCCACATCATCAATATCAATCAAGCAGGATGTAGGGTTTTACCTCCATCAAGAGGGCCCAAACCTGGGTAAAACATCGTGTCCCTTGTCTCCTGTTACCATCCGCCTAGACGCACAGTTCGGGACCCCCTACCCGAGATCCGCCGGTTTTGACACCGACATTGGTGCTTTCATTGAGAGTTCCTCTGTGTCGTCACCGATAGGCTCGATGGCTTCTTTAATCATCAACAACGATGCAGTCCAGGGTGAGACTTTTCTCCCCGGATAGATCTTCGTATTCAGCAGCTTTGCACTGCGGGCTAATTCGCTTGGCCATCTAGAACAGATCGAAAGCTACGCCCCCGGCCGTCAGGTCAGATTTGGAAGTTTGAACTTCACGGCTGACATCCGCGGAGACTTGATCTTCGATGGATTCGAGCCACAGCCGAGCGTGCCGCACTGTCACGATGGGCATGATTTAGCTCTGCAGCCGGACGGTGCCCTGGAGGCCGCACACGAGCCCGCTCCGACCCTCGATTCGGAGCCGGCTGCGCAGACCGAGGACGGGTGGCTAGACACCGCCTCGGGGGCTGCAACCTCTACGGCGATGGAGCCGAATACTGACCTTGTCCCTCGTGAAGCTCGTGACTCCGAGGTGCCGGACTCCTCGCCGGACTCCGAACCTCCCGCACCCCCTCCATTCGAATCCGATTGGGCGCCGATCATGGAGTTCACCGCTGCGGACATCTTTCAACACTCACCTTTCGGCGACATCTTGAGTTTGCTAAAGTATCTCTCGTTATCAGGAGAGCCCTGGCCGGACTGCGGTCAGGACGGTTGGGATGCGGACGACGAAGAAATTCAAAGCCCACCCACCACCCACTTAGTAGCCACTGTCGACGATCTAACCGACATGCTAGACTTCGACTCCGAAGACATCAACGGTATGGACGACGATGCCGGAGAGGACCAAGAACCAGCGCCTACTGGGCACTGGAAAGCCACCTCATCATATGACATATACATGGTGGATATCCCAAAGGATGGGAACGACGAAGGAACAGCGGAGGATGACCCCTCCAAGAAACAGCCCAAGCGCCAGCGTCAGCGGCGCCGCTCTAAATCCCGCCACAGCAAGAATGGAGATTCCGGCACCGGAGATAATAACACCCCAGATAGTGCCGAAGACAACCCCCTCCAGCAAGATTCAGCACAGGAGGACGGAGACGCCAGCCCTCATGAGAGAGCGGCAGACGAAGAGGTAGAGGATGATAATTACATGCCTCCCTCCGGAGACGAGGCAAGCCTCAATGACGAAGAATTTGTCGTGCCTGAGGATCCCGTCGAACAAGAGCGTTTTAAACGCAGGCTTATGGCACGACAAATAGCCTCAAGAAAAAGCAGCAACAGCTTAGAGCTGATCAAGATCTGCTAGCCGACAGATGGACTGAAGTCCTTGCAGCCGAAGAGCATGAGCTCGAACGCCCCTCCAAAAGCTACCGCAAACGCAAGTTGCTCCCCCGATTAGAGAAGGATGCATATAAACCCGCATCACCAGAGCACGATACGGCTGACCGGCCACCCCGTGGCCACGACAGAGAGGCCTCTAGGCCCTCCACTAGAACCGTACCCCGGCATCGCTCGAAAAGCACAAGACCACATGGGAACGCTCTGAACTTGCGAGATATATTGGAGGATAAGGCAATACAATCAAGATCGATCTACGGATCGCGTGGGCGCCCCATGATACGTGACGACAACCGTCGCGCCGGACACATCAAGTCCGGCCGGGCCGAACACAGTAGACAAAGCTCTTTTGAGCTTCGTCGTGATATAGCCCAATACAGAGGCGCCGACACCCACTATGCTTTACAGATGAAGTAATGGATCATCAAATCCCCGAAGGGTTTAAACCCATGAATATTGAATCTTATGATGGCACAATAGACCCCGCGGTTTGGATCGAAGACTATCTCCTTCATATCCACATGGCCCGCGGTGATGATCTTCACGCCATCAAATACCTCCCACTCAAGCTTAAAGGACCAGCCCGACATTGGCTTAAGAGCTTGCCAGCAGAGTCAATTGGGAGTTGGGAGGACCTGGAAGCCGCATTCCTTGATAACTTCCAGGGCACGTATGTGCGACCACCAGATGCTGACGACCTAAGCCATATAATTAAGCAGCCAGACGAATCGGCCAGACAATTCTGGACATGGTTCTTAACTAAGAAAAATCAAATCATCGACTGTCCGGATGCGGAGGCCCTCGCGGCCTTCAAACATAACATCCACGATGAGTGGCTTGCCCGGCACCTGGGACAGGAAAAGCCGAAATCCATGGCAGCCCTCACATCACTCATGACCCGCTTCTGCGCGGGAGAGGACAGCTGGCTAGCCCGTAGCAACAACCTCAGCAAAAATTCTGGCAGTCCAGATATCAAGGACCGCAATGGCAGGTCGCGTCGCAACAAGAACAAACGCCGCATTAATGGCGACAATAGTGAGGATACGGCATTCAATGCCGGATTCAGAGGCTCTAAACCCGGTCAGCGGAAAAATCCATTCAAAAGAACTACTCCGGGTCCATCCAATTTGGACCGAATACTCGATCGCTCATGCCAGATACACGGCACCCCTGAAAAGCCAGCTAACCACACCAACAGGGACTGTTGGGTATTCAAGCAGGCAGGCAAGCTAATTGCCGAAAACAACGACAAGGGGCTGCATAGCGATGACGAGGAAGAGACCCGACCGCCGAACAATAGAGGACAGAAAGGTTTCCCCCCACAAGTGCGGACGGTGAACATGATATACGCAACCCACATACCCAAAAGGGAGCGGAAGCGTGCACTCAAGGATGTATACGGGATGGAGCCAGTCGCCCCGAAATTCAACCCATGGTCCTCCTGCCCGATCACTTTTGATCGAAGGGACCACCCCACCAGCATCCGCCATGGCGGATTCGCCGCATTGGTTTTAGACCCAATCGTCGATGGATTTCACCTCACCAGAGTCCTGATGGACGGCGGCAGCAGCCTGAACCTGCTTTATCAGGATATAGTGCGCAAAATGGGCATAGACCCCTCAAGGATTAAACCTACAAAGACGACCTTTAAAGGCGTCATACCAGGTGTAGAGGCCAATTGTACAGGCTCAGTTACACTGGAAGTGGTCTTCGGATCCCCGGATAACTTCCGAAGCGAGGAGTTAATCTTTGACATAGTTCCGTTCCGCAGCGGCTATCATGCTCTGCTCGGATGTACCGCGTTTGCAAAGTTCAACGCGGTGCCGTACTACGCATACCTCAAGCTCAAGATGCCAGGCCCTCGAGGAGTCATCAAGGTCAACGGAAACACGGAACGCTCTCTCCGAACGGAGGAACATACAGCGGCTCTCGCGGCAGAAGTACAGTGCAGCCTCTTAAGGCAATTCTCGAGTCCGGCCGTTAAGCGACCGGACACGACTAAACGCGCCCGGAGTAACCTACAACAAGACCACCTGGCACGTTCCGAGCACGCGTAGCAATGCGGCCCCAACCCCAGCCCCTGCAAAATTGCAAGACCGGTCCTTCGCGTACATCATTATGCTCTGAAGATACCATGGGCATAGGGGCAGGGGCACGACCACGATAAGCCCAGAATGCGGCTTAACCACACCAGGGGCTCTCAAGTGTGTCGTTCTTGTTTTTCTTTTTCTTTTTTTTACCCACAGGACTCCGTTCATCAGAGGCCCTGTCCGGCAGTAGACCTGCCAAACTTACGATGCAACAGCCAGGGAAGGAGAAAGTCTACGACGAATATCTAGGTGGTCTCCATTACGAGCATTAAATCTGTTTTATACACCATTCCGCAACCTACCCCTGGAGGGGGACATGTTTAATAGTCCCATCCCTTGCTTATCGCACTATTTGTATCGTTCTGCATTCACAGCAGTATTACTTGAATAAACAATGCAGCACCTTTTTGCTTATAATTGCATTTCTTTCTTATACATATGTTCATTTATGACATGTTGCATCCGCACACTTTGGTACGGCTAAATACACCAGGGGCTTATGTTTCCCGCATCATGGTGTGATAAGTCCGAACACTTTCACAAGTGCGGCACCCCGAACTTATAGCATTATATGCATCGGCTCCGAATCATGTCTTGGGTCAATAGTTGGGTTTTCCTGGCTCCCATGTTTTGGTACCTTACGTTCCGTTATATCGGCTAAGGTAGCACTGGGAGAACCACTGCGATTGCGCCCCAGTTGAGCTGGGCGAGCACCTCAGTGGAGAAAGCTAAAACTGACCGTCATGATGAGGCGAGAGCCGATCGCTGTTCGAGAGGTTTTTTTTTCGAGTCCCTAAAGACTTATGCCGCTTAGAGTGAGGAACCGGCTTTGTCCGGCCCAGGCGTGGATAGCGCCCCAAATTCGTCCTTCCGAACACTAGGGGCTTCGCCGAAATTTAAAATTATAGAGTTATATGGCTAAGTGAGAGTGTTCAAGCATTATAAGTCCGGTTGCCTTGTTCGTTGTGTTGAGCGCCTCCCTAGATGGACCAAAAAATGGGAACAAGAGTGCTCAAATTTATCCCGAACACCCCAGCACTCGTGGCATGGGGGCTGAAGCCGACGACTTGCCATCTCTCAGATTTGATAAATGACCGCACAGAAGGTAACATTTTAAATTAACAAGCGTTGCTTAGAGCATATGAACAAAGTTTTCAGCGCACAAGATAACAAAATGCGAGTCTACTCAAATATTACATCTTTGGAGCACTCACCCGCAATAATGTGGGCACCCTTCAGGACACTCTTATAATACATCTCGGGCGTGCGATACTCCTTTCCCGGCGGTGGAGCGTCCGTCACAAGCTTCTCAGCATCCATCTTGCCCCATTGCACCTTTGCGCGGGCAAGGGCCCGACGGGCACCTTCAATACAGGCGGAGTGCTTGATGACTTCAACCCATGGACACGCATCCACCAACCGCCACACCAGGCCGAAGTAGCTCCCAGGCATGGCCTCCTTGGGCCACAGCCGAACTATGAGGCCCTTCATGGCCTGTTCGGCCACCTTGTGGAGCTCGACTAGCTACTTCAGCTGGTCGCTAAGGGGTACCGGATGTCCGGCCTCAGCATACTGAGACCATAAGACCTTCTCCGTCGAGCTCCCCTCCTCGGCCCTATAGAAAGCGGCAGCATCGGACACGCTGCAGGGCAGATCTGCGAACGCTCCTGGAGAGCTCCGAATTCGGGTAAGTGATAGGTAATTCACAGTCACATGCTTACTTTACATGAAAAATGCCTTACTCGCCGCTATTTTCTTCAACGCCTCGATTTCCTGGAGGGCCTTGTAGGCTTCGGCCTTAGCGGCTTTGGCACTCTCAAGAGCCGATGCAAGCTCGGACTCTCGAGTCTTCGAGTCGCGCTCCAAACTCTCATGTTTTTCCACGAGAGCCTGGAGCTCTTACTGTACCTCCGCCACCCGCGCCTCCTGCTTCTCTCGCTCGGTGCGCTCCGCGGCCGCATTATGTTCGGCCGCAGACACCGCCTCCTTCAGGGTCGCCACCTCGTTCGTGGCCCCTGCAATACCCACGTTATCCTTGTCATTTTTCTTGCAACCAAATCCTTTTCTGTAAGGTACAATTTTAATAAGGTGTTACTCACCTTCCTTGTCCTTGAGCTGCTTCTTGGCACGTCCGAGCTCGTTCTCGGACCGCTCGAGGCTTTGCTTCAAAGTATTGACCTCCGCAGTCAGTGCAGCACAGGTCAGTAGCACAGCCTGCAATCCCATATTGACATATTTTTTATGACTCCTGCGTATAACTTTTTACATCCTCAGTCCGGCTTTTCTTTCCGAACACGGAACCGAGCATCAGGGGCTACTGTCTATGCGGTACTATTTTACATATATCAAAATTCTTACCTCAAAGCCTGTTAGTAGGCTACTGCAGGCTTCGGTCAGCCCGCTCTTGGCGAGCTGAACCTTCTGAATCACCGCACCCATGACGGTGTGGTGTTCCTCTTTGATGGAAGCACCGTTGAGCACCTCCAGCAAGCTATCCGGCGCCTCCGGTTGGACGGAGGCCGCCGGCGCCACGGTCTTGCCCTTCTTACGAAGGGGCCGCCCGCCGGACTCCGGAGCCACTATAGGTTCTGGTGCGGAGTCCGGTGCAAAGTCCGGGAGGTTGCCCTGCAGCACCTCCGGGGCCTCCTCCTCCTGGCGGGTCCCTTCCCAGGATCCCACCTCAGCATCATCCGCATCTCGGGGGGAGGAGGCCGTCGGAAGGGAATCCATATCCGACGCACCCAAGGACCCGCTCGACGAAGCGGGAAGATCATCCTTGGGCGGACTACAGGGTTGTATGCAGCATTAGAAAGACACCATGTGGCGAAAAGAAAAATCATGAAGTTATTCAGGAGTCAGGATACTTACGATCTCGCCAGGGGCTTGGCCCTTGGAGGCCAGTCCTCGTCGTCGTCGCCGGCGTTGGCAGAGTAGTCCGGGGGAAGAGTCCTTCCCTTCTTGGACCCTTCGGCCTCCCTCGTTGGGGAGGCCTTCCTTTTCTTCCCTCCCCCCGCTGGGGGAGAGGCCTCTTTCTTCTCCTCCTCGCCTTCATGGGAGGAGTCCGCCTCGGTGTCATCGTCCGATGACACCTGAAAACGGGAACTCTTTCGAGTGCCCGTGGCCTTCTTCTTGGCCTTCTTCTCCGGCACCACGTGGGGTGCCGGAGCCAGCAGCCCCCTTAAACGGGCGTCCGCTGGGTCTTCTGGCAAAGGGGCCGGACAGATAGTCTGCTCGGCCTTCTTCAGCCAGTCCTTCAAAGGAGAGGGAGTTTAGATCCCGCATAGAGTCAAACTATGGAAAACAAGTGTCCCGTAAAGGGCAAAATCGCTTACCTCGCTAGCCGGACGCTGCGAGCTGAGATAGTCTGCTCGGCCTTCTTCAGCCAGTCCTGTCAAAGGAGAGGGAGTTTAGATCCCGCATAGAGTCAAACTATGGAAAACAAGTGTCCCGTAAAGGGCAAAATCGCTTACCTCACTAGCCGGACGCTGCGAGCTGAATCCGCAATCTTCGGTAGCGGATGCGGGAGCCTCGGCGCCCTTAAATAGCACCCTCCAGGACTCTTCGTATGTAGTGTCGAAGAGCTCGTTCAAAGTCTGGTGCTGCGCCGGATCGAACTCCCACATATTGAAGTCCCGTTGTTGGCACGGGAGAATCCGGCGGATGAGCATGACTTGGACTATGTTGACAAGCTTGAGCTTCTTTTTCACTAGCTTTTGGATGCAGGCTTGAAGTCCGGTCAGCTCCTCTGAATCACCCCATGTCCGGCCACTCTCTTTCCAGGAGGTGAGCCGTATGGGGATGCCAGATCTGAATTCGGGGGCCGCTGCCCATTCAGGGTCACGCGGCTCGGTGATGTAGAACCACCCCGATTGCCATCCCTTAATGGTTTCCACGAAGGTGCCCTCGAGCCAAGTAACGTTGGGCATCTTGCCCACCATGGAGCCTCTGCACTCCGCTTGGCTGCCCTTCACAACCTTCGACTTGACACTGAAGGTCTTGAGCCACAAGCCGAAGTGGGGCTGGATGCAGTGGAAGGCCTCACACACGACGGTAAACGCCGAGATGTTCAGGATGAAATTCGGGGCCAGATCATGGAAATCCAGGCCGTAGTAGAACATGAGCCCTTGGACAAAGGGATGGAGTGGGAAGCCCAGTCCGCGGAGGAAATGGGAAAGGAATACTACCCTCTCATGGGGCCTGGGGGTGGGGATGAGCTCCCCCTCATCAGGGAGCCGGTGCGCGATGTCGCTGGACAGATATCCGGCGCTGCGCAGCTTCTGGATATGCCCCTCCGTAACGGACGAGGCCATCCACTTGCCTCCCGCTCCGGACATAGTTGGAGAAGGTTGAGGTGAGATGTGCGGACTTGGGCGCTGGAGCTCGAGTTCGCGGAGATGGATAAGCAAAGGAGGAAGAAGGCGTAGGTAAAAGGGTTGGATCTTTATCCCCTTATATGGGCGGACGAAACCATACGTCCCCACCGGCCTGATAAAACTCGCTTAACTCCCAAGTGCCGCAATCAATGGCGCGGTTGGGTTACCCACGTCCGTATTGATGGGAATCCCGGAATAAGGGGAACACGATCTCTGCTTCGACAAGACGTGCCAAGGAACCCGCTTCACGCGCTGAGGTGGTACAATAAAAACAATTCGAGTAAAGGCTTGGTAGTGGTGTGACGTCACGCCACAAAATACGTCGGCAGATTGAACTTGTGTAAATATTATTCTCTCTACGGTGGTATGTGAAATTTATTTTGCAGAGCCGGACACTATCCTGGTGTTCACAATCTTTTATAAATTATTCGGAGGAGGAACCCGCCTTGCAATGCCGAAGATAATATGCGCGCCGGACTCATCGTCATTGAAGCCTGGTTCAGGGGCTACTGAGGGAGTCCTAGACTAGGGGGTGTCCGGATAGCCGAATTATCATCATCGGCCGGACTCCAAGACTATGAAGATACAAGATTGAAGACTTCGTCCCGTGTCCGGATGGGACTTTCCTTGGTGTGGAAGGCAAGCTTGGAGATATGGATATGTAGATATCCTACCTTTGTAACCGACTCTGTGTAACCCTAGCCCTCTCCGGTGTCTATATAAACCGTATGGTTTTAGTCCGTACGACGAACAACAATCATACCATAGGCTAGCTTCTAGGGTTTAGCCTCCTTGATCTCGTGGTAGAACTACTCTTGTAATACCCACATCATCAATATCAATCAAGCAGGACGTAGGGTTTTACCTCCATCAAGAGGGCCCGAACCTAGGTAAAACATCGTGTCCATTGTCTCCTGTTACCATCCGCCTAGACGCACAGTTCGGGACCCCCTACCCGAGATCCACCGGTTTTGACACTGACACTTATCTTGCGCATTTTAAAGTATCCACTTTCACTTGTCTATGAACTGTACAGGCAACCCAGAAGTCCTTTACCGCGGACACGGCTATTCGAATAGATGATGTTAACCCTACAGGGGTGTACTTCTTCACACACGCTCTCACCACTTACCGCCGTTTACACGACATGTACTCGGCAACCTTCAAGCGGCAGCCCAACGAGGGTGTCGGCCACAGCCTACCTAAACACTCAAGTCTCTAGTCCAGGTTTATCGCCTATTCAGGTTCCATCCGCAGGGAGTCCGGCCGAGGTTTCCACATACGGCCCCGAATGATGTGTACAGGGTTCCGCGACACCAAACGGGCGCCCGGCATACCCGGCCACATGCCTACCACATCACAGCCCACCCCTCCGGTCAGCGCTACCCACGGCCTCCAGCATACTACAAACACCAGAAACTACTTGCAACTCCTGGACAGAGGACAAGGGTGATTAAGAAGCCGAGAGGGTCTATTGGTTTCGGGCCCAATGCGTGGTAGTATCTGTTTCATTGATCACAAACACAGAACTCAGTTCCTGAGGACGGCTTCAATGAGACAACCCACCATGTACTCCTACATGGCCTCTCACCGCTACCTTTACCAAATCGTGTTCACACACTTAGTTCACACATAGTAGGACATGTTCACACACCTCTGATTCACCCCCGATGAATCAGACCTGACTCAACTCTAAGCAGTAGCAGGCATGAGCATGAATGAGTAGGCACACCAGGGCTCAAACAACTCCTACTCATGCTAGTGGGTTTCATCTATTTACTATGGCAATGACAGGTCATGCAAAGGATAAAGGGGTTTAGCTACCGCAGCAAGTAACAGATGAATCGTTGTTGTCCTAATGCAGTAAAAGAGAGCAGGAGCGAGAGAGTGGGATTGTATCGGAATGAACAAGGGGGTTTTGCTTGCCTGGCACTTCTGAAGATAGCATTGAGTCTTCATCGGTGTCAACGATCACAACGTTGGTACAACATCTACCGAGGGGGAACAACACTGACAAACAGAGAAGAAACACGATCAATGCAATGCACAATATGATGCATGCTATGACATGGCAATAAGAATGTGTTTTGGCTAATGCAAGCTAGATCAGATTGAGATGAGTCCATTTGAACCAAAGATTCAAATGCAAACCCATTTTAAGAGGTCATAATAGTGCATTAATTTGTTTCATCTATAAAGCAAGGTTAAAGTGATCTAACGTGCATGAAACTGGTACATATGGATAGATTGGATTTTTTCTGATCATTTTTCATATATAATTTGTTTGATTTGGAGCTACGGTTGATTTTCTATGATTTTTAGAAGTTTTGGTTATTTTCTGGAATTTCCTGTATAAAAATAAATCCAGAAAATACTTATTGCGTCAGCATTGTGTCACTCTGACGTGAGCAGTCAACGAGGCCGGTCCAGGTCAAACCTGGCCAGTGGGTCCTGCATGTCAGTGTCATTAGTGGGTTAACTAAAAATTATTTAGTGCTAAGCTAAAATTAGCAGGGCTCTGGGCCCACTTTTGTTGACCCAGGGGAGTCAAACCCTGGCCAACTCGGGTCAAACCTGCCGGCGGCTCAATGCCGGCGAGGTCCGAGATGGCGGCGATGCGCGGAATTGCAGCACAGGCCATGGTTCGTGGCGCGGACGGCACCGTTGGAACCCTGAGCCTCGTCCACGTCGGTTGGTGCTAGTGGGGTCACCGGAGACGACCTATATCGATGGTGGTGTCCGCTTCCGCGGCGGCCGGAGTTCAGGTGCAGACGGTGGCGATGCTACGGTGCACTAGAGGAGAAGCCGAAGAGTGCTACGTGCTCTTGGGGGTTCACCGAGCACGGTGATGTGCTCAGGTGCGGGCTGCGGTGGCCCTGGCCACGGCGGCGAGGAACCACGGCGGCGGTGAGCTTACGGCTCTGGTGGACCGCGGGGCTAGAGGAGGAGAACGACAGCGGGGAGAGAGGGGTTAGGTAGAGGAGCTCACGGCAGGGACATAGGTGATCTCAGAGGGCTCGGGGACGGCCTGGTGATGACGAATCGGTCGACGGTGGCCGTCAGAGCGGAGGACGAAGATGGCGTCGACGACGGTGTTCCAGGGCGTCCGGCGTCTTGTGGCTCGGCGGTAAGGACGGGGACGTCACGACGGAGCTCGGGGGCGCGTCGGAGAGGCTCGGAGATGGCTGTGGCCGTGGTGGAGCTCGTCGGCGGCGACGGCTGCGTTCGGTCGCGCTCAGGGAAGGAATAGAGGGCGAGGGAGAGAGCAGAGAGTGAGGGAGAGGAGCGAGGGGGGTCTAGTGGCGTGCGTGGCGGCGTTGGAGACGTCCAGGCATCGAGGACGCAGGCAAGCAGGGTGGAGGTGGCCGCACGGTGGTGCGCGCGCATCGGGCACGCGCCCGTCCTCCTGGCAGGGAGGAAGACGACAGGGGAGGGGCCAGGTGGGCTGGGCCGCACAGGTGGGCTGCCAGCTGGGCCGGCCAGGTAAGTGGCCCAGGTAGGCGTTCTCTCTCTCTCTTTTCTAAATTGTTTTCTATTTTCTATTTTTCTGTAACTTCTGGGCTTTATTGAAAATGTCAGGGCTTTTCCAAAAATCATGAAACTAATCATGACTACTGTTTGGAATATATCCAACAATAAACATTTTAGTTTATGATTATTTGAGCATTTAAAATATTTAATAGCATTTAAATGCCCAAATGCAAATACTATAAGATTTAATTCAGAGCCCAAATATGTCATGGAAAAATGTGCAACACCCCTGGTTATGTCGCCAGCATTTTCCAGAAATGATGAACATTTTGAAAGCCATTTGGACTCACTGGAAATATTTTAGTTGAACCTAGTTGAATTCATTTGGTGCTAGGGTTTAGGCAATCCCTATTTCAAGTTTTCAAAAGAATTTAAACATGATGCATGGAAGCTAAAGCAAAGACAAGCAAGGCCTGAACTGGGGATGTGACAACTCACCCCCACTAAACGAGAATCTCGTCCCGAGATTCAAACGCAGGGTAAGAAGGCATAGGTACACAAGCTAACACGATCTTCACGATCCAGGTTGCACTTCAAATGAACGCTGATTCGATCACCATCATTGTCTCGAAGTCTTGCTCTGAGAACTCCAACTAACATGACAACGAGAGGAAAGGAAAGACTCTAAAAGAATTGATCTTCTCAAAGGTCGAGCAAATCAGGGAGCCCCCCTCTCCTGGCACGCCCAGGTGGGTTGTCCCCACCTGGTGGCCCCGCAGACAACCTCCCTGATACTATAAAATCACATATTTACAGAAAAATCAGGGAGAAAGAATTATCATGATCCACGAGATGGAGCCACCGCCAAGCCCTGTTCTTCCTCGGGAGGGCAGATCTGGACTCCGTTTGGGGCTTCGGAGAGGGGGATCTTCGTTCTTCGTCATCACCAACCCATCTGCATCGCCAATTCCATGATGCTCCCCAGCGGGAGTGAGTAATTCCTTCGTAGGCTCGCTGGTCAGTGAGGAGTTGGATGAGATTCATCATGTAATCGAGTTAGTTTTGTTAGGGCCTGATCCCTATTATCCAATATGTTCTTAGATTGATGTTGCTATGACTTTGCTATGCTTAATGCTTGTCACTTTGGGCCCGGGTGCCATGAACTCAGATCTAAACCATTTATGAATTCATCATTATATCCATGTTTTAGATCCAACCTTGCAAGTTATAGTCACCTACTACGCTTATGATCCGACAAGCCCGGAGTGACAACAACCGGGCCCACTCTCGGTGATGACCATAGTTTGAGGAGTTCATGTATTCACTATGTGTTAATGCTTTGTTCCAGTTCTCTATTAAAAGGAGGCCTTAATATCCCTTAGTTTCCAATATGGACCCCGCTGCCACGGGAGGGTGGGACAAAAGATGTCATGCAAGTTCTTTTAATAAAGCACATATGACTATTTACGAAATACATGCCTACATTATATCGATGAACTGGAGCTCGTGTTGTATCGCCCTAGTTTATAACTGTCACATGATGAATATCATCCAACAAGTCACCGATCCAATGCCTACAAATTTATCTTATATTGTTTCTGCTAAGTTACTACTGATGTTGTTGCTATCATTATTGTTACAATATCACTGCTATCACTGTTATTGTTACCGTTACTACTGCTGCTATCATCAAAACTATCATACTACTGTGCTACTAATCACTTTACTGCAGATAATTAATCTCCAGTTATGGTTGAATTAACAACTCAGCTGCTAATACCTTCAAATACTATCTGGCTCCCCTTGTGTCGAATCTATAAATTTGGGTTGAATACTCTACCATCGAAAACTGTTGTGATCCCCTATACTTGTGGGTTATCAGGGGAGGACAGCTAGCTGTTGCACAGACTCCCAAGAACTTTTACATGCATTTTGTGGCCAGCTATTGCGACCTTTGAACACGAAGCAGTCGTGTGCACCGGGAAGCGGCACGGGTGACGCTCTCTCGGCCGACACACCGCTTCAATGCCGGCGCGAGTGAGAGGCGCTCTGGCCGGGCATGAATGCGGCACTGACCATTTTGGGAAGGAAGCACGCGCAGGTGATGAAAAGGGTTCGGGTTGGTCAGGAGCAGGCGTGACAGCGGTCCGGACGCCCGCAAACAAGAGATGTTGTACGTTAATATTGCTGCGTATATAATTAACAACGTAATAATGTGCCAGTTGCACAAATATGATTGGAGATGGAGATGGGGATGGAATTTTACATAAGCACGGATATGCATGTCTATGTCTATGTGTGTGTGCGTGATGACTCTCGTGACCTGGAAGCGGGGGCGTATTTTTTATCGAGTTTTCTTTCTTGGTACGTTAAAAAATTGTCTGCCAGTTTTTGTTTCTTTTTTCCGGGAATGCGTGTATTCTATTTAAAACCACTGCCATGTAGAGATTTTTTTACTCCATTGTATATATAGCCTCTTGTTTGATAGGGTTTCTCGCGTCTCACTCTCTCAACCTCTCCATATAAAAACAAGATGACAGTGTCCACTTTATCTCTCTCCTCACCGGTGGTCACAGATCCGGCCAAATCCCGTCCGCTGCGGGAGGTAAGGAGGTGCAGCATTGACGTTGTCGCCGTCGGTGATGGAGGAAGCTGATGCGCACCGTCCTCTCGGAGCCGGCGCAGGCGCAGATGAAGGTCCTCTACGCCCTTGTTTGTTGTAATCATGTGGGCAGATCCCGCCCGCCCGCCTAAGCGACATCTCGCCCACCTAAGGTATAACTTCTTGTACTGGTCCAGCTCCCCAGGTCGCTGCATGCGGGTTTTCTTCTATGCGACTACTCCCCAGCTCCCCATGTATAGTAGCTAGGGTTCGTCGGTTGGTCCAACATCACCTACTATTATAGCGGAAATGCCACTCGAAAAGTTGTCCTAATTTATGCCTCGGCGGAGGTATACATGTTGTTTTGATAAAAAGTACATGGTGGTTGTGCGGTCATTGTCCATATGCTCCTATTGCTGTTGCTAATCTAATAATATCACTGGTTAAATGAAGAAATGCTTTTTTTCTCGGGTATCCTGGTTTAGTTCCCATCAAGATAATCATGATGCTTCTATTTGTTGGTGTACTTTTCATTAATTCTTATTGACAATTGAGATGTCGTTGTTAATCTTGTACCACTGCCAAAACAAAGTAACAACACTATATCCCATTTTTATATTTTTGCAAACAGCGATGCGTATCTCCATACTTGGGCATGTCTTCCTCAATTTTAGTGGAACTGCACAAAATTGGATAGCCATTGTTGTTCCGCCTCACTGTCCTCTGCCACGTGGTTCTTCCTTCCTCAAGCTTGATTAATGAGAAGAAACAGACCACGGTGAGGATTTGTCGAACTTCATAGGTGTCTCACCCAAACTTGATGCCAAATGGATGATGCATCACCATGATAACCTATTGATGCTCATGGTTGCGCCTGATGGTTGCATCGGCTGGTGAAGCTGGTCGAATTTCCACGAAAAACAAGTTGTCTTCCATCAGCGCTCTTTTCTTGTTACCCACAAAGATGGTATCCTTCATCAGTTCACCTTGGTTGCGTTGGAGACGCAGTCGTCTTTCATGTTGGTGCAATTTTATCACACAATTGGCTATGAACCAAATGTTTCCTCGAAGAAGGATCGACGTTGGTACTAAGAGCATAAGTTTTGTATTGATTTCTAAGCCTTCTCACAACTTTTTCTTCAGCTCCCCTCTAATTTTATTTGTCCAGCTATTAACTTTGATTAAAAAATGGTGTAGACTAAAAACCCGGATGGACGTAGTAGCCCTCCATTTTTATTTACTCCGCATATTAGATTTGACTGAAGTCAAACTTTGTAAAGTTTGACCAAGTTTAGGCCAAACACAACAAACCATAATTATTGAGAGAGGGCAAACTATACATACTCTCAAAACTTTCCGATAATTGAAATTAAAATTCTTTATTTGTACACACTCTCACACGTTTCCGATAATTTGGCGCATGTGTGGTTGTTCACCTAAGGGAGGGTAGTGTACCGCACATGAAGGACGGGAAGTGCCACCAGGACGCATGGATCGTTAGTTCATCGGAAGTAGTAGTTTTCTTCACTGGTATGTTAAATAAAGAGTTTTGTTTCGTACTTACACAATTTAAAACGGTTGTTATGGAGAGAATAAGAAAACCACTCCACTATATATTAGTAGTATACACAAGTACTATATGGACGCATCTTCATTAACTTAGTGCACCTGCCTTTGGGTTTATGACAGGTGGGCCCAAAATGTGGCTGGCCCACCTGTCATACATTCCGTACTAGAGTATATATGTAGTACTATATAAGCTGGAGCCTCAGCGCTTGTTCGCTAGGGTTTGCACTCTCCACACTCTTGCCGCACTACATATATATATATACACACACGCTAGAGGCTCAGTGCTCCTTTGCTAGGGTTTGCTATATTCACAGTCTCTCAACCTCTTCACCAGATCTAAACAAGATTGTGTTGGCCTCTATCTCTCTCTCCCCCCTCACAGCTGGTGAAGGAGGCGTACGGATCCCGTCGCACTGGGAAGGGGAGGAGGTGCAGTGTTCACTCTATCGCCTTCGGCAAGGGAGGCAATCCACTGTCGGTTGCGCTATTCTCTTTCACCCAGCGCCTGTGCGGGAGGGTCGCTGACCCCTTCTTCCTCGCTGTCGTACATAGTGTGGGCAGATCCGGCCTCCTGCCGCACGCCTTGCCACATCCCGACGACCCTAAGGTATAAGTTTCTTTGAAACCATCATTGCTCTAGCTGCATGCGGATCTTTTTCGATTCTGTAGTCGAATCTAGGTCTTGGTCCAAAGAGGAAAGAAGGGTGCGGTAAGGTGGAGCACGAATCTAGGACGTGGTTCAATGAGGAAAGGAGGGAGGGAAAGTAGTATAGACTGGCTATCCAACCGCTTTGTTGGTCGAAAAGGGAAAAAGGGGGTAACCCAGTACACACATCTATAAGGAACCGATCTCTTTGTTGAAAAGGGAAAGAAACTGGGGGTCGGGTAGTTTTTGCAGGACTAGATTTGCTGCCCTCACATAGGAAAAAGGTTCAAAGAGAACAAATATGGGACCAACGCAGATATGTTGCTTGGCTACATACTTTGCATCACCCATATAAACATGTGGATGCACATGGTGTTGGCATGTCCCATGTCCCATGTCCCATACAACTATTTTGCTATTGTTAATCTAAGAATGCCGCTGGAAAATTGAAACAATGCCACTGTTAAAAGTAAATTACATTTTTAACGAATGTTGATTTAAGAGAATGTCTGTTAATATGAATCAATGCAACCGTTTTAGAAATGTTACTGTCCTACTTTGTTTTCCATTAAGATAATTTAGATGCTTATTTTTGTCGCCGTATGTTTCATCCTCCTTTATTGGCCAGTAATTGTTACCTTTTTGCCTCTGTTAAAACAGGGATGTGTATTCAACTTGTTGCTATGGCGAACTTAAATGTCACACCGGCGACTTTGCTTGATTTAGTTGAACTACACAAAACGAGATTGGATTTCCTATTCATGTTGGCAAATTTGTAGGTGATCTTGTCAGCGTGATAAAGGTCAGCACCTTCCTTCATCCACATGATCGTGCAGTGTGCTTTTAGATTATGTGCTACTTGTATTGGTACTATTTTAGGAGGATGTTGTGCCTTCATCCTCCTTTATTGGCCAGTAATTGATTCCTTTTTTGCCTCTATTAAAACATGGATATCTATTCAACTTGTTGCTATTGCGACAATTTGCTTCGCTACACGAAATACTTATGTTTAAGAGTGTTTTCTGCAGTTCAACTTGAATGTCGCTCCGGCGACTTTGCTTAATTTTGGTGGAACTGCACAAAAGGAGATCGAGATTTGTTTCAAGTCTTCCTCATGAGTTGTTTCAAATCTTGGTCTCATCCACATGATGGTGCAGTGTGCTTTGAGATGTCGTGCTACCTGTATTGGTGATGTTTTGGATAAATGTTGAATTGAATCTATTGAACTGATGTCTTTTACCATTAAGTGAGCAAAAAATGTTCCAACCCATACATGATGCTTGTTGCTTTCTTACACAAAACTCTGCATCACCCCCTTTATAAGTAGATGGAAGCACATGGTGTTGTTGCGCCCACTCTCTCCTAGAACTGTTTATGCCACTCTCAGAATTAACTACTGAATCTTAGTTCAAAATTGCAACACTTGTTAGGGATCGCGGGAGTACCATTTTTGTTAGGGATCGGCCGGAGTACATGTTTAAGAAATGTATTGTTGAGATAATTTCTCTGTTAATATATCAGTTACAGTGTTTTACAAATGGTACTATCCTGCTTTGTAGTTCTTTCTACATGTTTAACCAAGGTATTGTTAAGATATTGTCTCTGTTAATATGAATCAGTCGCATTGTTTTAGGAATGGTACTTTTCTGCTTTGTCATTTTTATTCATGTTGAAACAAGGCATTGTTAAGATAATGTCTCCGTTAATATGAATGAATCACACTATTTGAGAATTGCTACTCTCCTGCTTTGTTTCCCATTAAGATAAGGTAGTTGTTTTTTCTTCTGGGAGTATAAGTCATCAATCATTATTTCTCAGTAATTTTTCCCTTATACCTATTGTTGCATATAGGGATATTAAGGGGCTGTTTGGTTCTTGCCTGTGTGAGCCTTGCCAATCGGTTTTATTTCGACTTTGATTTTAGTTGAACTACACAAAAGTAGCCAATGTGTTTAAGGCAAACTGTTGCATTATTGGGACCAGTTGGTCTTTCCACTTTACAGAAAGAAGCAGGCACTGTTTGCGCTACATTACACAAGGAATGATCGAGAAGCTTTACATAGTATTAATAGACGCTGGTGACATGACTAGTCTGCTGAGAGCATTGGCAACTCAACAACACGTGGAGTGCAAAATTCACTCCAGAATTAAAGGTATGACTAAGTCAGATGCCGACGCAGCTATAATAAACAAAGTCAGTATCAGCCTTCATCCACATGTTCAAGGGAAAGAACTCTGTCCAGCAGAATACTACCTTTAAGAAGGGTAAGAAGAAAGACAAAAAGAGGTATGGCTGCTTTACTTGTGGTTTAGAGGAACACTAGGCAAACAAGTGCCCAAACAAGTACAAGAAGACAGGACATGACTCCAAGTCTGTCAATGTCACTCTAAGCAACAATGATGGGGCATATGGGTATGGTAATATGTTTAATGTACTTTCAGTTTGACAGTCCACCGATTGGTGGGTTGACACTGGGGCCAATATTCATGTGTGTGTTGATGTGTCTTTGTTTTCTTGTAGCATATAAATACGAAATCCACAGGGATGCCCAGCTTGATTTTAGTGGAACTGCACAAAATGTTGAGATGGTTCGTGTCCTCCATAATACTTCATCATGCACAATACATCGAATGGTTCTCTAATCATTCATCGTCACCTTGAGCCACTGGACTATCAGCTGACAAACTGATGAAAAACCCTGCCCGTTGCACAATCATAGGCATTACATATTTTGAATGGGAAAAGCTTGTCAAAGTTTTATCATTGATGTTAGCAAGAAGACATTAGTTTAATATATTGGAATTGGAAAACCTTGTCAAATTTTGCTCATTCATGCTAGCCAGAAGACATGCATTTGATACTTTTGAGTGGGACGCCCTTTGCTGTGAGCAGTGTCGATCATTTTTTCCTATTCCTGTGTTCAGTTTAGAAGTAAATAGTTACTCTGCTGAGATGCATAGTCACAGGAATGTTGACTTATGTAAGGTATTTTAACAGTTTGTTCTAAAAAAATTCTATGTAATGCCAGGCCTTGTGTGTTTGATTGGAAAGTTGAGCTTGGAATGTTGTGGCATGTGGCATCATGAGCTGTTCACCGTGCCTCCTGAGAATAATGCTTCGTATTGTTTTGCATGTTGATCTAATGCCAGTGATTTGCATGTTAAGAAGATCATCCTCTTATGTTGTTTATGTGCATTCATAGCCTATACGACAACTTGGGTAGGTTAGAGGTGAAACAATATGATCTTCCGACCAACTCATCATCTTAGGCCGTGATTGGATCGTTGTTTTCCAACCAAAACCGCTTGTAAAACGGACGCTTGTAAATAAAAGTAGATGGTCTCGGGCGAAGCGCTTGGTTAGTTGATTTCGACTAGTAAAATATACACTGGTCTCTCAAATTACACGCGTAACCCGCCGGTTTTACTTACAGACGTTGGGCCCTCGGTTTCATTATGCCTGTATTTTATGCGTTGTTTCCGATGACGAGTAAATTACACTTGTATTTTAATACAGGTGTGAAATAAACCAGAGCTCCCAAGCGCAGCCTTACCATTTCATGCCGTCTCAGTCTCTCGAAGGTGCTCGTAGTTGTCCGATGATCCTAGCTTCTTGAATGAGCAGCGGGAGATGTATCAGACCATCCGTAGGGCCCGCGAGGCCCTCTCCGTCGTCCTTCGAGTTGTTGCGCTCGCCGTGCCACCGAGGATTGTCAACATGGTCAATGAAAATGAGGATTCATGAGATGACTTTATTTTGACTGGATGACAGTAGGGACCCACTAGGGCCGTTGTCGGTGTTCTGGGAACGGGGGTACCCAGACTTGCCTGCCTGCGGCCTGTGGCATGGCTCAAGGAGTGGCTCAGTACAGCCCATCTTCATCAACACGTGCTCAAGACCCTTGCGAGGGGCCAAGCCTCACGGGGCGGACGACAGGAAGATTCCTCAGGCACAACCTCATCAGGCTGGCTCGCGAGGAGGCGGAGAGATCAAGGCAGGGTACCTCACAAGGTGCTCGTGACGCAAGCCATGACGACGAAAGCCAGGCGGGCGCCGGCCTGCGCAGAGTCCTTGTTTCCTCTTTGGTGCAAAGGGGGCAAGCGCAGGCAAGAGTATCAAGCAAAGGCAACCATTTTGGTGCAACAAGACCAAGACCAGCAGAACGGCAGGATGGAGGTCATCGTGGAGCCCAAGCCGGCGTCACCATCAGAGTCTTTGGCAGGCGAGGACCGACTTTAGCCAGGATAAGAGTACTAGATGTTCCCCTTCAAAATGGCCAATTGTTGGCGCCCTTCCCACTCAATATTTGGGAAGAGGACCAAGGCCTCGCTCTATAAATAGGGCTAGCCACCACAAAAGAAAGGGACCGGGATTCAATCCTTCCCAAGAGGCATCACCTCCACAAGAACTCCTCCCCTCGTGAGGCAGTTCTTCCTTTGTATTGTTCATCATCAGCCCCCGAGGCAATCCACCACACCACAAACTAGAGTAGGGTATTACACCACAATGGTGGCCTGAACTAGTATAAACCTCGTGTCCCTTGTGTTGTTCTTCGTGTAGTTTAGATCCTTGCGAGGGGACGAGACGTGAGTAGGTAGGAGGTGTGATCTCCGCGCACACCCCAGAGTTCAAATCTTAAGGGTCTGTCGGAACCCGAAATCTGACATTTGGCGCGCCAGGTAGGGCTGCACCGGAATCCGCCTTCCGCCGCCCTGTGTTTCGCCGTCCGTCGCATCCATGTCAGACGCACGTCGAGCCCGCGCCGAGCGTCGGGCCGCTCTCGCCACTCGCGTCGCCCAAACGGCCCCTGTCGGCGGATGCCCCCGCCGTTCCCCGTCTCCTGCCGTCAACGCCACCACCGGCCCGGGGGAACGAGCAGCAGGCGTCATCCCTGCATCCTTTGGTGCGGCGAGAAGGCCGCACCGCCACCCCGTCGCTGACTCCAGCTGTTTCCTCGTCCCACGCCTATCGCGCTCCTGCGGACGCGCACTCCGCGCTGCTCCTGGCATGGGAGCTCCTGCACTACCGTCCCGTCGACGACCTCTACGACGAGTGGCTCGCCCGCATCACCGAGCTCGTCATCGCCGCTCGGGGCTCCCCTGCGCCATCCCTCTCGCTGCACTGCGCCCCGCCCTACATGGGCAACAAAGCTCCGGGGGCACCTCAGCCGCCTCCCCCTCAAGAAGGCGTCTTGGCCCCAAGGCGCGTGGCCCATGGACGGGACCCGCTCCGTCCGGCGCCAGCACAGCAAGAGAAGAGCTGCCAAGAGATCCCTCGTCCCTAAGACGCTTCCCGTGTGCTCCCCGCACCGGCCCGTCATGACCGCGCTCCTGCTCCAGTGCGCCAAGACCCCGCGCAGCTCCTGGCGGCAGTGCGCGGAGACTTCCAAGATCAAGCTCTTCGTCACCAAAGGCCTCCCGTGGCCACTACAGGCTATCGTGCCTTCACCGCCGAGCTGCGCAGCGTGGCCTGGCCGGGCAAGTTCAAGCCAGATCTTCCCCTGTGCTACGATGGCACGGCTGACCCTGCGGAGTTCCTCCAGCTCTATGAGCTGGGCATTGAAGCCGCCAACGGGGACGAGAAGGTCATGGCGAACTAGTTTCCCATGGCACTCAAGGACGGTGCCCGCACCTGGCTCCTGAACTTGGCTCCTGGCATGATTTCCTCCTGGGACGAGATGCGCACTCGCTTCATCGCCAACTTCCAAGGCACTCGCGACCGGCCCCCGGCCATGAGCGACTTGCGCCGCATCAAGCAGCATCCATGAGAGACCCTGCAAAATTTCATCCAACGTTTCAACAACGCTCGCCGTAAGATCCCCAGGGTGTCTGAAGAGGCCATCATCTCAGCATTCTCCGACGGCGTGCGTGACGTCAAGATGAAAGAGGAGCTTGCAATCCATGAAGACCTGTGCACCTCCCTAGAGCTGTTCAATTTGGTGACCAAGTGCGCCAGGGCTGAGGAAGGACGCCTTTCCCTCCTCGAGCTGCCGGCTGCTGACCCAGAAGAGAAGAAGCCTAAGGTCAAGGACGTGAAGCACAAGGGGGCTGCCGTGCTTGCAGCAGAACCGGACACCAAGCGAGGCAGGGATCAGCCTGAGTCATCCAAGGGCGGCCGGTACTGCGTGTACCACGACCTCCATACCCACAACACCAATGAATGCCAAGAGCTCAGCTGCCGTGCGGGACATGCGTGTCGGCCAACGCCCCGAGCGCAACGACCGGGGCTATGGCCGAGGAGGAGGAAGAGGTGGAGGACGATGGGAAGACTGTGGCCCTCGCCAAGGGTGGCGTGACCGACCTCGCGAGGACCGCTGGCAGGACCAGCCTCGCGAGGGAGGTTGGAGGGATCAGCCTCGCGAGGATCGCCCACAAGGCAACGTAGGCCTCCCTCCTCTGCCACCACAACCAAGGAGGAATGAAGACCATCATCAGGACGAGGGGGCTGGAGGCTTCCAGGAGCCACATGCAATCGCTTGCATCTTGGGCGGCGCTCAGGCCCCGGCCTCTCAGTGCATCTTCAAGCAGTTTGCTCGCGAAGTGAATGCAGTCCTCCCCAAGCTAGAGGCCACACGCCCTCTCAGGTGGTCAGCATGCGCCATCACGTTCAGCTCAGCGGATCAGCTCAAGTGAGCGGCCACAGCCGGAGTCCTCCCGATGCTTTGTTCCCCAATCATCAGCAACGTGCAAGTCACCAGGACCCTCATCGATGGCGGAGCAGGGCTCAATGTCCTGTCCGTCGAGACATTCAACAATCTCCAAGTGCCATACAATCAGCTTCAGCAAACCAAGCCTTTCTCAGGAGTCACTGATGGTTCCACTGTTCTGATAGGGCAGGTCCGCCTTCCTGTTACCTTCGGGAAGCGCGACGACTACCACACCGAGCTCATTGACTTTCACATCGCCCACATCCGCCTGATGTATAATGCCATCCTCGGGTACCCAGCTCTGGCCAAGTTCATGGCCGTGACTCATCACGGCTATAATGTCCTCAAGATGCCAGGAAGCGGTGGCGTCATCATGGTGCCTTGTGAAGAAAGGGATGATGTGTGTTCTCTGGAGCGTGCTTTTCAAGCCGCGTCAATCGAAGACCCAGATAACAGGAGCAGAAGGCTTCTCGAGGTAGCCCCTAAGAAGAAGAAGACATCGCCTGGTCCGAGCTCTCGGGAGGCAGGCCCCTCAGGATCCGCGCCCGTTCAAGGGGCGCCTCCTTCTGCCACATAGGAAGGCGTGCCCGGTGCCCTCCTCGTGCAAGGCTCGAGGGCTCTCTCCTGGAGGGCCATCGACTTTGCTAAGATCACGAGGGAGGCGCTCGGGCACCACTTGGAGGCATGTTTCAAAGCACGTTTCCCTCAGGAAGGAGCAAGGCAAGGAGGGCCAAACCCTCAGGAGTTCGTCAACGAGATCATTCAGGAGCTGCAGGAGTCAAGAGTCATGAGTGGCAGCCGCCGCTAACCCGCCGTAGCTCCCCATCCAGGCGAGGATGGTGGGCTGCGCGTCTACATCGACATACCAGGACTCAACCGAGCCACCTCTCAGGAGCGCCTCTGGCCCTCATGCGTGGGACGCTGCGAAGGTCCACCCCACAGCTATGTTCGCATGCCTTATGGCTTACCGAACACAGCTGCTGTGCGTCAGCGCCTCATGAGGAGCATCCTGGAGGCTCAAGCGGCCAGGCGTTCCGCAGTCTTGGCGGAGATGGAGATGGTCCGCGAGGAGCCGCCAGCACCTCCGGAGCCTCCCGAGGCTCCTGGGCCTGGGGGCTCATAAAGATCGGCTTCCAGAGCGCACGTCGTCCGCTACTTCAGCATCCCTTCATCTTCAACATCATCAGGTGACATCCTTCGAGTTTCATTTTCAGCTGGGAGCGCCCCCAGGGCTGCATCATTCCCAGGCTGCGTGGGTCCATCCCTGCGGCATGTATCCCTTTTGTTCACGTTTTTAGCTTACTTTGTTGGGGGCGCCCCTCGGGCTGCATTATCCCTAAGTCGCTCGGGCCCGACCCAGCGGTGTACGCCTTTTTTCTGCATCTATCTAAATGGATTTGCTCCTTCATGATTAACGTGCTTGACCTAATCGCCCGCTCGATTGACACCAACTGATGGAGCTGCTCCTTAACGGCACGACGCTTGCGTGTGGGTCCGTCCCTGCAACGTCGACAAACCTGAGTGGCTGAGCTCTGGCCACGGCAACCCTGCAAGGCGCCACCTCACCAAGACCTCAGTGCCCTCGTCACCCTTCCAGAGCAACCAGCAGCTGGCTGGCAACTGTAACGGCAAGCTCTCGTTTTTTTGTGATGATCTCGCAGGGTCTCTTTAAGGAGCAGTGTTGGGCGAGGCCTTCGCAGCGTCTCCTTCACTCTCATCCGCGCGAACCGCTTGCACGTTAAAGGGGGGGTACCTGAGCATCGCGACTCATGGACGCTTACTGGCTCTCCAGTCCTCACCTCCTGGCCTTGTCCACGGCATCGCGACCTGGCATACCAGCAACGGCTGAGCTCGCTCGAGGGCCAGGACCTGAGGACGTAGAGCACGAAGGGGGGTAAAGGCGAGAGGGAAGAGGCATGTGGGGACCTTGCCAGGAAACTCCTCAGCTGCCGATGCACGGTCCTGGCACCGCGCCAAGGAGTGGCTTCTGACCCCCGAGCTAAGTCATCCTCCCGAAATACTAGCTATCGCAACACCGACCTCGCACCTAATGCAGTCCCGTTTTGGCAACGTTGCGCTCATTTCTCACCGAGCAATGCCTGCTTGAGCGTTAAAGGAGACCTCCTGAGCATCGCGACTCAGGGGCTCTTACTGGACCCCGGGCCTCTCACCTCCTGGCCTTGACCACGGCATCACGACCTGGCATACCAGCGACGGCTGAAGCTTGCCTTGGGACCGGGACCTGTCAGCGCACAACATCAAGTCCTCGCGAGGTTCGAAAGGAAGGACTAAGCTAAGAAGGGACGAGCATCTCACACCGCTTCATGATAAGGATCATATTAACAAAAGGAACTATAGGCACCTTACAGACCCCCACGGGGTGTGTTCTTGGCTCCTCGCAGGAACAAAAGACGCGAAACCTAAGCAGGTCTAACTACAGGGACCCTGACGGCAGACGCCATCATCAATAGTGGGCCGCGCAAGGCCGGCGCCAGCCTCATCCAGATCAGCCGCGTCGACTGTCGGGCGTGCCGGCCCTGCTCTGGGCACGGCGCGAGCTCGGAGGCTCGTAGCTGTCGTCGCTCGTCACCGGAGTCAGGAGGAGCCTGGAAGAGTCCCTGGACCCTCCGATACGCCCGCTGCCATCAGGGGAGCTGCTGGAAGAGCACGCGGCGGACCTGGTCCTTGCCGCTCCAGAACTTTGGTTGTTGCCTCTGGGACAGCACTCCAGCCAGCGCCCATCTTTGTCGAAGACCTTGAAGAGCATCACGGCGGCGCCATAGTAATCCAGGTGGATCACAAGGGCCCCCTCCGATCGGCAGACCCGGGCGATCTCGCCCCAGCCCTGGGTCATGAAGACCTTGCCCGGAGCGACGACCTCGACATCCGCTTCGGTCGCAGGAGTACGGTAGTCGGCGTGCTGCAGCCAGAGCTTGAGAGGCCCCCTTGGCGGAATCTCGAAGGCGAAGGAGGGAGGAAGGCGAATCCAAGATCGAGGATGCATGGCAGCGTGAAGCACCAGCTCGCGAGAGGAGCCCCCGGCGTGAACTTCGGGAGGAACGATGTGCACCGCCGTAATCCGCCTGCGGCGACGGCGCCTCTGGCGGTGCCGCTCGGCGCCTGCGTCTTCAGGACCCTCGATCCGGGCGTACAAGGGCAATGGGAATCTAGGCGGCGGCCGCTCAAACCATGGCCTCAACACCTCCTGCCAAGCACCCCCTTCTCCGCGGCAAGGGACGAGCCGCTTCTTCGGCGGAAGCGGGACAGGACCCTCTCGGGGGGCCTTCCCCTTCTCATCGGTAGGAAACCTACGGATTGGTGCCATTGGCGTATGGTGGAGCAAGGGCAAAGAAGAAGAAGGAGAATAGCAGGAAGAGATGGACTGGAAGGGCTCGCGCCGTCCCGTACATATAGCCGAGGGAGGCCAACCGCCGGCCTCCATGATCATAGGTAATCATGACCCGTTTTGCATGCAAGGACTTGTCAGTTCGTGCAGTTGCCGAGGCGTCGTGGGGAAGCAGGGACGACCACGTCCAATCAACCGCCACGCGGCGCCCAAGGCCGTAGGCTATTGGGGCCCGCGGCGCTTCGCACTTGCCCCTTCGCTTCTCTGCTAAGCCAAGTCTAGGCGCGCCTTGGGCCCGGGGGCTACTGTCGGCATTCTAGGAACGGGGGTACCCAGACTTGCCTGCCTACGGCCTGCGGCGTGGCTCAAGGAGTGGCCCAGTATGGCCCATCTTCATCAACATGTCCTCAAGACCCTCGCGAGGGGCCAAGCCTCGCGGGACGGACGACAGGAAGCTTCCTCAGGCACAACCTCGTTAGGCTGGCTCACGAGGAGGTGGAGAGATCAAGGCAGGATACCTCACAAGGTGCCCGTGACGCAAGCCATGACGACCGAAGCCAGGCGGGCGCCAGCCTGCGCAGAGTCCTTGTTTCCTCTTTGGTGCAAAAGGGGCAAGCGCAGGCAAGAGTATCAAGCAAAGGCAACCATTTCGGTGCAACAAGACCAAGACCAGCAGAACGGCAGGATGGAGGTCATCGTGGAGCCCAAGCCGGTGTCACCGTCAGAGTCTTTGGCAGGCGAGGACCGACTTTAGCCAGGATAAGAGTACTAGATGTTCCCCTTCAAAATGGCCAATTGTTGGCGCCCTTCCCGCTCAATATTTGGGAAGAGGACCAAGGCCTCGCTCTATAAATAGGGCTAGCCACCACAGAAGAAAGGGATCGGGATTCAATCCTTCCCAAGAGGCATCACCTCCACAAGAACTCCCCCCCCCCTCGCGAGGCAGTTCTTCCTTTGTATTGTTCATCATCAGCCCCCGAGGCAATCCACCACACCACAAACTAGAGTAGGGTATTACACCACAATGGTGGCCCGAACTAGTATAAATCTCGTGTCCCTTGTGTTGTTCTTCGTGTAGTTTAGATCCTTGCGAGGCGATGAGACGTGAGTAGGTAGGAGGTGTGATCTCCGCGCTCACCCTAGAGTTCGAATCTTAAGGGTCTGCCAGAACCTGAAATCCGACAGCCATAGCCGTACATACGCAAGTGCCTCCTTATTATGTACAACTAATTTTTTTTGCTTCCTCCTGGTTTCCTAACATCACAGTCCCACACCATTGTCAACCTATGTAGTCAATAAATGAGACAATTGCACAAGGAGCAGCCGACAGCTAGGACCAAGCAGCTCGAGCAGTATTTGTGTTTTTGAGGTGTGAGCACTGTAGAGTTTTTCTTGAGCGATGTTTTCGTTGTTGTTCAGAGGAGAGCAGGGTATTAACTGGGCGGTTGTGGCCCGTCTAGCCCGGGCTAGATATCCAGCCCAGATATTAATTTTTTTCAAGCTGAAAATGGCTAGCCCAGCTATACTTTTTTGGAGGAATACCCAGGCAAGGTCAAGTTGTTATTCTCCGGCCCGCTAGGCTATAAATCTTTTCTAGGAGGGATGCATTAGGCTTAACAGGAAAATGGGCTTTAAGAAATAATAAATGGGATGTAATTATAAAAACTGGGCAGTAACTATAAAAAAATGCACCAAACACATAATTAGTTTACAAAATACTATTTTTGCTTTTTGAAAATTTTAACGATTAATAATTTCAGCAAACCGTTCAAAACAGAATTCAATAAAATTTCCCACATTTTGATGGGATCTGAAATATTTTTATCCCGAAATTTCTAGTTAGATTAAACACAATTTCAATATAAATTTGTATTACGTAAAAAGCCAACAAAACATTGCGCGCACAACAGTTAACGAAATCCTAGCTAGAAAATGGGTTGTACTTTTAACAAACTATAAATGGGTTGTAGTAAATTCCATTAGAATTCAAAAATGGGTTGTACATTCTTACAAATCGCAAATGGGCTATAAGTTCTCTGCCACACACTTGTGGGCCTACTAAGTTGACGCGTACCCCCAAACAAAGTAAGTTGACGAGTATGCAAGGCTTTGTCAACTTATAGTCAACACACGGTTCTAGCAGCAGTGGCCATTGGATGTCCATCCAATGGATGTCGTGCTTCTTCTTCAATCTCAGATATTCTAGCTTCAGCCGCCCAAAAATTGATTCCTCCCCCTGACATCTGGGGCACACCATTTTGGAGGCTGACATGTGGGCCTACTAAGTTGACACGTACCAAGGGCTTTGTCAACTTAGTCAATATAAACGATTCTAGCTGCAGTGACCGTACGATGTCCATCCAATGACCGTCATGCTTCTTCAACCTCTGGTCTTCTTGCTCCAGCCGCCCAAAGCAGCGCCGGTCGTGTCGCCTGATCCTGCCTCCCGTGGCCGGCTATGCTGTCGCGGAGGCCTCACCACCCCCTACTACTCCCACCGCTGGCCAGGCCATCCCTCCACTCACCCACACCCCCTGTTATTCTGCGGCAACGGCAGCCTCACACCAAAGCCGAACTAGTGAACCCTCGTACACCTCTCCGCATGGGCATCCACTGTTGCATCTTCCCCGGCTCCACGTCCCCTTCCTAGGCCTCGCCGTCGTCCACCGCCCTGGTGCTCTTGGTGTCGTGGTACTAAGACTGACAGTAAGAGTAGGGGGTAAGTATGAGGAGGCAAGGTCCTAGCTACGGCGAGGATGTACACACGAGTTTACGAGTTCAGGCCCCTCTCAGAGGAGGTAAAAGCCCTACGTCTCGGTGCCCTGAGGCGATCGTCTGGAATATGGTGTGTGTTACAGGGGGTGCGAACCCTTGTCCCAGAGGAGGGGGGTGGCTTATATAGAGTGTGCCAGGACCCCAGCTCACCTTCGTTACAGGGATTCAATGTACATAAAGGTAGGGCGTTACTGATAACACCAGCTATAAAGTGTATTCAATGGCCTTAAAGACTACAGAGTGAATGCCTGACCGTTGATGTCCTTAGTGACTCCTAGTCTTCTTTGGTCGAGTGGTCTTCTATATAGTCGAGTGACTGTAGGAGTGAGAGGTATCCGAACAAGGTGATTGGTCGAGTGGCTTGCACTCGACTACTTCAATTGATACCCTCTGTTGCTCTTCAAATGTCTTTGCTTCTAAGATAGTGACCTTGGGTGGGGCATGTAGGTCAAGCCTATGACCCTACCCTAGGTCTATGTCATCATCACTTGGCACGGCATGGTCAATGTGGTCAAGGAACGACTTCCATCGGACGTGCACTGTACGTGGAGAGGCTGACAGCTAGGTCCACGGCCGCACACAAGGAAATGCCTCCTTATTACGTGCAAAATAATGATTCCTCCACCTGACATCTGGGACCCACCTAAAGGGCCTATGTATTTCACAAAAAAAATGTTCCCCCCTCTGACAGGTCAGGCCCACCAGCTATATCTTCGCACGCAAGGAAGTGCCTCCTTATTACGCACAAAAAAATGAAACACCCCCTGTTAGTTGGGACCCAGCATGGTGGGAAGCTGACTTGTGGGCCTACAAAGTTGACGGGGACGGAGGGATTTGTCAACTTAGTCAATATGAACGATTCTAGCTCCAGTGATCGTACGATGTCCATCCAACGGTTGTAGTGCTTCTTTAACCTCTGGTCTTCTTGCTCCAGCCGCCCAAAGCAGCACCGGTCGTGTCGCCTGCTCCTGCCTCCCGTGGCCGGCTGTGCTGCCGTGGAGGCCTCACCGCCCCCTACTACTCCCATTACTGGCCAGGCCATCCCTCCACTCACCCACACCCCCTGTTATTCTGCGGCGATGACAGCCTCACACCAAAGCTGAACCAGTGAACCCTCATACTCCTCTCCGCATGGGCATCCACTGTCACGTCTTCCCCGGCTCCGTGTCGTCCCCTTCCTAGGCCTCGCTGTCGTCCACTGCCCTGGTGCTCTTGGTGCAGCGTGGTCAACGTGGTCAAGGAATGACTTCCATCGGAAGAGTACTATACATGGAGAGGCTAACAGCTGGGCCCACGGCAACAGCAAGGAAGTGCCTCCTTATTACGCGGAAAATAATGATTCCTCCACCCGACAGCAGGGGCCCACCGGACGGGCCATTGTATTTTGCAAAAAAAACATTTCCCCCTGACTGCTGGGACCCACCAGCAACATCTTAGCACGCAAGGAAGTGCACCCATATTACGGGCAAAAAAATTGATTCGCCCCCTTGACTGCTGGGACCCACCAGCTACATCTTCGCATGCAAGGAAGTGCCTGATAGTCGGGACCCACCTGGTCAAAGCATACGTAGCATTGTCATTCTGGTCGTGAATGTGTACGTACATACTGGTCGATGTAGAGGCGTGCACGTGTCGTAGTAGAGGCGCACACGTGTCGTAGTAGAGGCGTGCACGTAGCATGTACACATACATACAGCGGTCAGGGTGCAAGAAAGTAAATATGGCCACGTACGTACATACGGGCGGGGTCTCGAACACCTACTCGCGCATACGTACGGCCAGGGCTCATGTACATGGCTGGGTCGAAATGGAGAAACTGCGTCGTCATCGTGTTCATGGAGAGCCAACCGGCTGGGTCAGAACGGAATGCGCCGTGTTCATCAGGAGCCAACCGGCTTGCACGGAACAACTGATGGAAACGAGGCCTGGCATACCACAGAATGGAGGAAACGGACTTCTGTTCGACCGGCCACGGTCGAAACGGGATCCTGTCCATCGGGAGGGGTCTGGCGTACCGCAAAACGAAGGAAACGGACTTCTCTTGGACCTCCTACGATCGAAACGGGGTCCTGTTGATCGGGAGGGGTGTGGCGTACCGCAAAATGGAGGAAACGGACTTGTGTTGGAGCGGTACGGTCAAAACAGGGGTCTTGTTCATTGGGAGGGGTGTGGCGTACCGCAAAACGGGACTCCACGAGATACTGTTCATCTCCACCATCGACCTCCTCCAACCTCCACCTACAACTGTTCATCCACGGGCTCCTGTTCATCCAGCCTCCACCGTGCGCTCCTCCGCCGGCTACTGTTCAACCAGCCCTCTCCACGGGGTCCTGTTCAACCACCCCTCCACGGGCTACTTTTCATCCAGCCCTCCACCGGCTACTGTTCAACTAGCCCTCCACGGGGTCCTATTCATCCAGCCCTCCACGGGGTCCTGTTCATCCACCCCCAACCAGCTCGATCGGGGTCTTGTTCATCCAATGGCAATGGCCTCTACTACCACGGGGTCATGTTCATCCAACCCCCCACT